>NC_056741.1:22052722-22735222 GCF_019279795.1 Protopterus annectens
ACACCCCGCCAATAAATACAGTGCGGAAATGGAAATATTTCCAGTCTGCACTGCACAGAGATGTCCTTTACACATGGTCGGGATTCCGAAAGTTGAGCATATGGTCTCGGCCATATGGGTTTCGACCTTCTGGCATTCTGACCATGTAAAGGGGACCTAATATATATATATATATATATATATATATATATAAATATATATATATATATATATATAAATATATATATATATATATCTGGAGAGAAAGACAGATTTTTCACACACACACACAAACACACACACACAAATATTCATATAACATTTATGATAGTAAGTTCTGTGTGCTGTAATTTCTACATTAGCAGTTTTACTTAGAAGCAATACCTCCCCACTACAGACCGCAATCCTAGAAACAGATGGTTAAGGGACTACTGCATGGTAAATGATTATGCAGCTGTACATCTCAGTAGGATATGACAGAAGAGACATATTCTGCCTCCTACCATACTCTGCAAACAATGCATTTCTCACTGCTCTGTTCACATTACCAAGTGAAGGTTTCCCAGACATGTTCCATCTTAATTTCCCTAAATGCAAAAGATATTTTTCACATTAACATTACAAATCTGTAACGTGGGCACGAAGTGGGGTACATTGCTTGCTTACAGAAGGAAGAGCTGTGAGTTATAAGTGATTGCTACAGTCTTGGCCCAGTATAAACCAGTGCAGCACAGAAATTAGTCATCATACATCACTCCTACCACCATGATCTGAACAGGAAATGCTAATACCCAGAGGGACCCAAAATGATTCATGACAGCTGCCACTAAAGCTTGACTGGCTTCACTGTATGTTTTATCCCAGAATCTACAACATTGATTTTTTTCCCTTGTAGTCCAGCTTGCCAGTGGCTAATAATACTTACCAAACAAGTCACCATTTATCTTATATATAACATCAAGAATTTGTGATTCTTAGTAACTTTCCTGGTTGTATTTAGTTGTTCTATCACTCATAACAAGCCATGAAGAAAGGCCGTGCATGCATTAATAGCGCAGGCTTCTATAGCTCTCTCAACAGAAGAGATCTAGAATCTCCCTAATGAGAAGGTGCTGACAATATATTCTCTGTATTCAGCAGACATGCAGGGCAACCTGTCCATAAATATAACATTTTCACATCTGGCACACTTCCTGTCTTTTTCTACTTCCCGTACATCCTCTACTGTTACGTCAAATTACATAACACTCAGTATTTCTGAAGACAGCATCGCCATGGTCATCGATGGCATTTACACCTGGGTGCTCAGAGTTTTAGGTAGCCCAGATATCCATGTTCCAAAGGTTACAGAGGTTACATTTATTACAAGAAAGCCTTTGGACGGATGCACACGTAGCATCCCTTTCATGTATACTTTGGGGCCGAAAACATTCAGCCCAGCCAGTCATCAATACTCTAGACTTATAAGATGATAGGATCACAGCAGAATGCAAGAATAATGACCTGAAAGGGCATTTTTAAGCCTAGCTTTGCTTGTCAGAAGCATTGGGCAGATATTGGTGTGGTGGGGTATATATAACTTGGGCAGCATCTACAAGCTTCATCTCTGTAAGAGAGACATAGGTGCCAAAACAAGGTTATAAGGTCATATCAGAATATTACACTAATGACCATACAGGGCCTTTTTAAGCCTAGCCATGTTTCACTCAGTGTCACAGCATCAGAATACTTTACAACACATCTAGCCACTTTCCCTTTCTCTTTCGCTCTTGAAAGAAATGAAAGCTTTCATAGGCAAAGGAGTTGGGGATTTTCTGGATGACCTCGACTGTCCTCAAACCTCTTTATGCCTGACATGCAGTGACACATATTGGGAACGTGTACTCCCATGCATATACTTCAGACTTGTCTGTATTCCCTCATATTCTTCTGTGGAGTGTGGCTATGACTCCTGGCCTGGTATGGGAAAACTAGTAAGGCAGTAAATTCAAGCCTTGACCACTGCAAAGAGTAAAAGGGCTGGTCAAGATCATTCAGACCCTTACCCCTCACATTACCAGGCAGAGATTATTTCAGAGACATGTTCATGTTGATTTCCCTAAATTAAATAGAGGTAATTTATATTTATAGCAGAAATTTGCAAAGTAATCATGAAGGGGTGAGAGCAGCTCTGTTTACAGTTGTGGAACACACAGCAGTGCATCATACAAAGTGATATGTGTGTTGTGTTCTGCTTATTGTGTCACACACGGTAGTGCACTGTACTCAGTGATGGTGACATGCGATCTGTTTATAGCTGTGGAATGCACTGCAGGGCATTATACTCAGTGACGAGTGACTTGCACTCTGTTTATAGTTGTGTAACGCACTGCACGGCATTATACTCAGTGACGAGTGACTTGCACTCTGTTACAGTTGTGGAACGCACTGTGGGGCATTATACTCAATGACGAGTGACATATGCTCTGTTTATAGTTGTGGAACGCACTGCAGGGCATTATACTCAGTGACGAGTGACTTGCACTCTGTTTATAGTTGTGTAACGCACTGCACGGCATTATACTCAGTGACGAGTGACTTGCACTCTGTTACAGTTGTGGAACGCACTGTGGGGCATTATACTCAATGACGAGTGACATATGCTCTGTTTATAGTTGTGGAACGCACTGCAGGGCATTATACTCAGTGACGAGTGACGTGCACTCTGTTTATAGTTGTGGAATGCAGTGCAGGCCGTTATACTCAGTGACGAGTGATGTGATTTCTGTTTATAGTTATGTAATGCACTATGCAGGGAATTATACTCAGGGACGAGTGATGTGTGCACTGTTTATAGTTGTGGAATGCACTACAGGGCATTATACTCAGTGACGAGTGACGTGAGCTCTGTTTGTAGTTGTGAAATGCACTGCAGGGCATTATTCTCAATGACAAGTGACGTACGCTCTGTTTATAGTTGTGGTATGCACTGCAGCACATTATACTCAGTGATGGGTGCTCTGTTTATATCTCTGGAATACACTAGAGAGCAATGGATTCAGTGCTGTGTGCGGTGTGCTTTGCAGTTGTGGAACTCACTGTAGAGCACTGTACTCACTGATAGGTGCCCTGTTTAAAGCACTGGAATGCACTGCAGGGCACTGTACTCAGGGAGACCTAGATGTGCTCTGTTCATAGTTCTGGAATGTATTTAGTGCAGGGAGAGGTGTGCCCTGCTTTTTGATGAAGGAAGGCATTGCTGAGGATATAATGAGTTCTGAATTCTCTGCTTATAGATGGGAGAATATGTTCTTTGGAATGAGACAGTTGTAGGTTTGGGTGCTTTCCTTACAGACAGGAAGCATTACGTATATGATGTAAGTGGGATTCTTTGCTTATAGATGGGAATAGTATTTTAGGGATTTGATAGGTGTGGGTTTGGGTGCTTTTTACAGATGGGAAACATAGTGCTGTGGATATGATAGGTGTGGGATTTCCTGCTTATACATGGAGAACATTTTTGGGGGTGTAATGGGTGTGGGATACTCTGCTTACAGACAGCACAAGATATTGCTAGAGAAGTGATGGATGAGGGCTGCTCTGACTACTTTTGAGGAACAAACTCCAGGGGATGTGATGGATGAGGATTCTTTGCTTACAGATTGACAGCAGACTGCTACTGCTGTACTCATGGGTGAGGGTACTCTGCTTATAAACGGGAGAACACGTTGCTATGGATGTGATGGGCAAGGTGTTCTATTTAAAGATAGAGGAACATACTGTTTGGAATGTGATGCTTTTAGCCAGAGAACACGTTGTTGGGGGTGTAATGAGATTCACTACTTATAGATGGGTTGTGGGAATATGAGGGGTATAGGGAATTCTCCTAGGGGAATACTGTTGTGAATCTGATGGTGTGACATGCTCTACTGAACAGATAGGAAACATATTGTTGGAGATGTGATGGAGTATATACCACACTTAATCCTGCTGGTTTCTTTCACTGCCTGCATCTCACAACAGGATGAAATGCTGTGTACTATATATTAAATCCTGCCCAAGCACTGCAATCCTACCTTAGATCTGAGCGATCTCTGCACAGGATAAGACAGTATAGAGCGGTTGCTCATCTTCTGCTAAGATCTCTTATAACTAAGGTAATATAGTGAATAGGCAGGATTTAATATGCACTGCACAACATTTCATCTTATTTGTAAGATACACACAGTAAAAGAAAATGGATATAAATTCTAGATGTAAATATACTGTAGAATTATTTGCAAATGGATGAAAAACGAAACCAAAAAAAATAAGAGACTATAGTCTGCCGCTCGTCACATTCTATCCAAAATAACTGAATGCACCAGTTACTGCCTTAAACACACTAATACCTCTTCTACGTATCTCTTTATCATCTTCTTATCATTTTCTTCTCTCCGAGGAATTTCTGTTACTAGATGAAAAAATACTTTTATAAACTGAAATCCGCTGCTGATCAAACTTCTCTTCTGTACATCTTTGTTTCTTTGAGGTCTGTAACAGAAAAAGAACTATGAAGCGATTTAAAGAAAAATTCCACTCTCCAGTGTGGTTAATCTCACATCAGTTATTTTTTCTTTTAATACCACCTAGGTGTAGTGGTGCCCAGAAATTTTTCAGTACTTCAGTATCTGTCTTTTTCTTGCCACCAACTCCTGAAGGTCCCAGCTCTCACTTTGTTTTATTCTTTTCTATTCAAATGTTATTTTATTTCTGCAATTTTCACTGTTAGTCACACACTAACAGTTCTGCACTCAGAGTGTTTTGCTGAGGTTAGCAAAGTGCATCAAAGCGCATGTTCAGCTTCATAAAACTCATTTCTCAGACTCAGCTGTAGTAGGAATCTCTATATGAGAATACAATACATCAACACTGATCTGTAGCAGCACTATGAAATCACTGCAAAATGCATGAGATGCCTTGTCAAATGGATTTGGCTACAAAGGCATCCATTTGTGGCAGCTGTGCATGCTTGGCTGTGAAAGAAAACATAACCTTTGTGCACAGGGGGAAGGAGGTTTGCAACAGATTAACACAAAAGAATGGTAAAGGACAAGTGATGAACAAGCACGGAGATGGAATTGCATAAACTGCAAAAGATGCACAACAGAGAGCTGAATTAGCTATGGAAAACTGATGTACAGCCTGTAAAATATTACACATTATTTAAGGTCAAATTCCAAATGGCCTGCTCTCAGTGTTAAGTGATTTATTTTAGTGTAAGGCTCATCTATAAAGCAGACTTACACTGGGGGCCAGATTCCAAAAGATTTTATGTCAATGTAACTGACTTACGCCAGTGTATATATGAAATAAGGGAAGAGGTAATGATATCAGATTAAGTACGGAGGAGAACCACTCTCAGTGTAAATGGCTTATTCTGGTGTAATATACTGGAGAAGTGACTTACACAGACACAGTCTTTGGAATCTGGCTCCTGGTGTAAGCCTGCCTTACAGATTAAGTGGCTTACACTGGTGTACAGCCTAATAGCAAGTCTTTAAGAATACGGTCCCATCCTTCCCTCTCCTCTGACTCTACGTTTTTTTTTTTCAAACAGTAATTCTCAGAGCCAGAAATAATCCTTAGTATGTCATTCTATGACACAGCAGAATGTTTACTATGTCATTCTATGACACAGCATAATGTTTACTGTTACTGAAGTAGCAGTAATAAACTTGTGATCTCTGTCTACATATCCAATAGATATCGCAAATAGGGTCATAGGTTTGTACTAACCTAACTGCCCTTGTGGGCCATTTTAAGCCAGAGTGCTAAAAATGTAAAGTGTCTGTCTCAGCCTAGATGTCATAATGAAAGTCTAGTCTAAATGATAAGATGGTAAGATTATATTCATGCAAATCCATCCCCCTGACAAAAAAGGATGGAGTCCTGAATGTGATCCAGAAAAAAACGTGTTCAATTAGCATTATGGGCACTGCAAAGATCAGGCAGGGAGGATAGGAGTGAGTGGTTGTTGTTAGCTCATCCACCTTGAAGGAGGGAGGTAGCTCTGGTTCTCCACTTGGGTAACACTTAGCAAGAGCACTAGGTGTTGCACCCATGGAGTTTAATCCTGCTGAAAATATGCTGTCAAGTCACCGTGTTGCAAGAGGCAGTTCAGGACTAGTGGAGCTCAGACAGCTGCTGAACAGGTTAGGGTTCAAAGGGGGAAGACACGATAGGCTGCTCCACTGGATCCAAAGCTGACCCACTCTGCACCACTCAAGTTTCAGCAGAGGGAAATGGATCAGTTGAGTGGGTCTTAAGGGGCAGCAACAAATGGTATCTATGACTCTCACCTCATCCTCGGATGCCTGGTTCTTGTCCCCAAAGGAACAAATGGGCTGAAAGGTGGAAACAAGAGATTCTTGCCGTCCTCAGATTTTTTCCACACTCAGCTTGGCATACTTACCTGTTTCTTCTTTTTCTTCTCACATACACATTTAACCCTCTCCATTTCTGGGGGTAACAACTCTTTCTCAATTTATGGCATTATTTCAGTTACAATTACAACAGCACTCAGGTGCTGAATTTTGATAATGACGTATGTATAATTTCAGTTATTACTCCAGTATAATTTCTGCTTTTATTTTATTTTATTTATTTATTTTACATTTGTTGACTGGGCTAGTCTGGCTGGATACATGTCCATTTTCAGCAGAGGCCCGAGGAGAAAAGCTCCACTATAAGCTAAGAAAAATTACAAAAAGATATAAATCTAATTATTCTAAGATATAACTACAATCAGAGAAAATAGAAAACATTGGAGTGAGGATAAAGTCAAGCAAATCAAGTTAAAAACATGCAGATAATAAAATATCACATAATTGTGCAGAAAGTACATACTTAAAAACTAACAGTAAAAGGAATAGAACTAATGAAGTGCAGGGATGAGAAAGAGTGGAGAAGACACAGGTTAGTCAGGTGTACTACAGGAACAAAGCCAATGATTTTGGAAGTATTGTTTAATTTTCTGTTTGAAAAGTGGCAAGGATGTAATCAAAGTTATGTCACAAGGTAAGAGATTCCAAGTTCTACCTATTGTGTTACTGAAAAGGGAATCACCTGCTGTATTGTTTGCCTTTATAGTTTTTGTCATGAGTTTACTAGATGAGCGAAGAGAGTTAAGATTGTTGTAAGGGATTAGTAGTTGTGAGAGTATAGGGGTATAGTCAGGTTGGTATAGTATATTGTGGGCAATAGTGAGTTGAGGAATAATAATGTGGTTTTGAACTTCTAGCCAGCCTAGTTGTTTTAGGTTTATACAATGATGGGTCCTAAAGGGGTTACTAGTGGCGAAGCGAGCTATATTGTTATAGCAAGTAGCAAGTTTTTTTAGATTGGTTTTCTTTAGGTTAGTATAAATTGGGAAGCATATAGGAGGGTAGATAGAAGGTGAGATTGTGCAATCTTGGTTCTGGTTGTTGGGGTTAGGAAAGGTTTGATACGATATAGGGAACCAATTTTTCTGTTAACTAACCTGATGTTGTTGTTAATGTGCTGGTCAAAAGAGAGATTATTGTCGATGGTTATTCCTAATAGTTTTGTAGTTGGATCAGGAGAGATGATAGTACCATTATTAGAGAGAATGGAGAAATGTAAGGGGGGAGACCGAGTGGTGGGGGTGAAGAGGAGAAGTTTTGTTTTTTTGGCATTTAATAGGAGAAAACGTCTAGAGAACCAAGTTTCTACAGCATTAAAGGTAGTTTGGGTTAGTGAGATCAGCTCAGTAGAGGAAGGTGCTGAGCAGATGACGGTAGAATCATCTGCATATTGTATGCAGGTTGCTTGTGGGATAGAAGTCTGAAGATCATTGATAAAAAGGGAGAACAGGAGTGGACCAAGAATGGAGCCCTGAGGAACTCCGATGGAAATGGGTAGTAGTGATGAGATATGGTTATCCCATATTACGGCTTGCTGTCTGTTGTTAAGATAAGAACTAAACCAATTAATGGCGACTTTGTCACAAGAGAGAGAATCAAGAATGTTTAGTAGGAGAGAGTGGTTGACCATGTCGAAAGCTTTGGAGAGATCAATGAAAAGAGCGGAAGAGAGTGTATTGTTGTTTCGATTTTTGTTGATAGTGTCTACAAAGGAAAGAAGGGCAGTTGTGGTACTGTGGTGAGGTCTAAAGCCATGCTGACAGGTTGCAATTATATTGTGAAGAGAGAGGTAGTGAACGAGTTGCTGATGAATACATTTTTCCATGATTTTTGCAAGGGGTGAGAGAAGGGCAATTGGTCTGAAGTTGGAGAGGTCAAGGGAGTTACCTCCTTTATGAAGTGGGATTATGTAGGAGACTTTCCAGATGTCAGGGATAGTTCCCTCTTGGATAGTTCTGTTTATAAGTAAGGAAATAGGATACAATTTCTTTGGCAGCTTTCTGAAGGAAGAGAGAAGGAGCTTGTCAGCAGAAGGGGTGCAAGGTTTCAGTTTGAGAATGAGTTTGTAGATGAAAGAAGTAGGTATAGGTTTTAGAGAGAAGTTGTAGGAGGAGTTAGCTATGTTAGATGGAATATTAGGGTCGTTGGTGTTCATTTGTTTTGCTAGGGATTGGATAGTTTCAGAGAAAAAGAGTTAAAATCATTAGCAGTCTGGAGAGGGTTTCAGGGTCAGCGTTAAGGGGAAGGAGTTTTACAGTTCCTGGGGAAAGTAGTCTGTTTACTGATGACCAGAATTGTTTGGCATTGTTATGATGGGTTTCTTGAAGTTTACAGTAGAAATGTTTCTTATCAGAGATTATTGATTTCTTAGCCTGATTTCTGAGCTGGCGGTAATGTACTAAATCAGGGTTTTGTTTAAGGCATCTCCATTTTGTCCATGCTTTGTTTCTAATAAGAATAAGTTTCTTAGTGTTGTTGGTAAGCCATGGGGCTGTTTTGGTCTTTACTCTAATAGAACGTTCTGGAGCATGTCTATTCAGTATGGATAAGAAGGTAGAGTTAAAGACTGAGACTGCCTCCTGTAGGGGAGAGATTTTAAGCAATTCCAATTACATGCTCTCAGTTCAGCTTGAAAATGTTCTAAGTTAAAATGTTTGGTAGAACGAATTAGCCTTGTATTTGGAAGGTTTGTACATTCTGACTTTTGTCTGGTAATGTAGGTTAGGGAGTGGTCGCTGATATCATCTGGCATAGTACCTATTTTATACTTTTTGTTGTCTTTATTTGTGAGTATCCAGTCTAAGGTGCTCTCTTTCTTATTGGGCTTATTGACTCTTGTGGTTGAGGTAATATTTTGGGAAAAACCATGCAGGTTAATATGAGATGAGGGATTATCAGCATTGATTGTGTTCCAATCAATGTTAACATCGCCTCTAAGGAGAGATGAGGAAGGAGACAATCAGCTAAAATAGGTAAGGAAAGTGAGATAAAAATGAAGACCAGTAGAAGGGGTAGGAAAGAGGCCAGAGAGCACCAGAGATAAAAAATGAGTGGTAAGAGGAGGTTAGCGAAGAGACATACAGAGGGAGCAGAATAGAAGAGGGTAAAATGTAGCAGAAAGGGAGGTTACTGAGGTACAATAGTAAAGCTAAGAGAGAGTTTGGTGGATAGTATGGTAAAGGCAGAGGTTAACAGAAGGAATGGAAAGGCTGAGGTGGAGGTTAGAGGGAGGAAAAGAAAAATATCCAGATCCAAGCTATATCGCCTGACAAGGGCTGGTTAGAGCTAAAAGAGTGCAGGAGGAAGGGAGCCAATGTGGGAGTGGAACACCTGCAGTTTAGAGTAAGTAAGCAGGAGGGAGAGGGGGGCAAAGTAAGTAGGACAGTAGAGATGTAGAGGGAGTTAAAAATAATTCTAGGAGAGAACAGATTACGCTAGGAGAGGGAGGGCTAAGAAAGGGAGGTACTGGCTGCTGGAGACTAAGGCACAGGCATTTTAAAGCAACTCTGAAGGAATACCTGGTTGGAGCCCAGCTAAAAGAGCAATACAGAGCCCAAACCTACTTTGTATTCAGAGGATCAGAGTCAGGTTCTTAGAGGTATGAGGCAAGCAAAGTCACATTTAGTGAGGGCAGACCAAGGTCGATGGTCACCAGTTGGGAGTAAGGCAGGACAGTAGTCTGAAGAGCAAGTAACTGTATGGGAGAAGGTAGGCAGGAGGAGAGAAAGAAATAAGAACAAGGTTAGCACATATATGTGTATCAAATAATTCACATTGTTCAACAGAGAATGTATAGTAATAATAACATCTATGCTAGCTGCAACAATTTTCACATGAAAAAACCTGGTCACATCTAGATATTCAACAAGCTAACGTGCAGCAAATTCAGGAGTCAGCAGT
This sequence comes from Protopterus annectens, assembly GCF_019279795.1. NCBI lineage: Eukaryota > Metazoa > Chordata > Ceratodontiformes > Protopteridae > Protopterus > Protopterus annectens. The sequence goes on from NC_056741.1 coordinate 22,063,006, forward strand.
GTGTACAAATCGTTTTCATGAGGCAGAAGAAATAAAATAGGAGAGACTACACAGTAACAACTAAGCTAGCTACACATTATTTACATTGAAAAACTTGCTCGCATCTTAGATCTTCATCAGCAGCATTACATTTGTGATGTTACTCAATTATCTGTACATGAATGTTATTTTTTGCAGTATTTAGGTCATAGCTGAAAAGAGAGTCCATGCGGTTCTAGTCCATTTCACTGCTCAGAACACATACCAAATAAATAAATCAAATAAAGGAAGCTATACCATGGTATAAAGCAAGAAATGAAGCATAACTTACTTTGCTGCTTTGGGTTGATTACAAATAACTTGTGTGCTGTAGTTCATCTGTAAATAAAAACAGAGAAATGTTGGAGAAATGAGTTTATGTTGAAAGAATTGCATCATCTGTACTTAACATTGTGCATATTTTGACTTTCAAATAAAGTTCTGCAAAGAATAAAGCTCAGCGGTACATAAAAAAAATGGAAATTAATATTGTGTTTATTTTATTTAGGTATATACAGCAGTCAATGACAAATGCTCGTGTTCAGTTTCTGACTGAATGATACAACCTGCTTAAGAAACCATGTTGTATATACCTGATTGATGCCCTATGTTTCCTGAGCTGTTTCTTAAGAAGGAATAAAAATCTGTCTATATCTCTGTAAATCTGCTCTGCTTTACAATGTGAAATAGTATGAGCTCTTTCGGGTGTTGCCTTTCTACTCTTAGCACTCATGCAGAACTGTGGATTTCTCATAACTGAAGGCCCAAAACAACTAGTGACATGATTATGCGAGCAGAGGTGTTTGTTTGGTCACTAACCACATTCTACTGTCCAGCATTATCTTGACTCGTCCATGCCATTGAAAAATAGCAACTGCACAATAATAAAACAAATCAGGATTTTAGGACTGCATATTCTTTAGCATGACTGCCATTACACAATGCCTGTCATAAAATGTATCATATTCTTGGTTCATCAGACTGTTGTGTTTTCTCTGTAGATGCAGTGATGACGAATCTATGGCACACGTGTTAAAGGTGACACACCATGACGTTTTGGGTGACATGCCAGAGATCAAAACCTGAGTTACCAAAGACACTCCTTTTGCATTTGTTGCTTGTGTGAAGTGCACTGAATTATTTTGTGCCACGGCCAGGAGCCAGTTCAATAACACTCCTACAGAGGTAAAGAAGTTATTAACCTCAAAGACTATTTTGGCATACTGTTTTGATAGAGTCTGCAAAGGCAATGCTGACAAGGTTTTAGCTTCGTGGTTACACTTCTGCAAAAGGCAAGTAGTCTGCATTTCTAAGCATTTGCTTTACATTGCTCTCAACTGTCCCTCTTAATCCCTCCTAAAACTGGCAAATTCTTACACTTAATAATGACAATAATTAGATTCATAGACTTATTTTACTTCAGAAAATGTATATTAATTCACTTTTTTTTCTTTCAATGTCTCATATTAATAGAACTAGTAGTTTAAAACTCTCCATGTCTCTTATTCCTAGATTTATCCCCGATTCTGTTGAGATTTTCCCTGATGTATTGAAAGCTATGCTGTTTTATTTTTATTTATTTGTTTACTTATTTATTTTTGTATGTTAGCTTGGGGGGGGTGAAACACCAGCAGAGTCAAGTTAGACATTTTCCGAATTTTTGACACGTTGAACCCAAAGGTTCACCATCACTGGTGTAGAGTCTGATCTCCTCCCTATACCCATGTTGCTTTTTACACAATGCTGTGGTTTCCTCCCACATCCCAAGTATGTGCAATAGGTGAAGTGGCAATCCTGTAAATCTGTTGTATGAGACTGTGTGCGTGTGTGTATGTATGTATGTGTGTGCGCGCGCGTGCTATGACAAGAACTACTTTATACTGTACCTACTGCATGACTGGATACACTACAGCTCCCCTGCAGGCCTGCCTTGGATTAACTGGGTAACGGTCAGCTGTCTGTAAGGTGCCAGGATATGCCATATCACACAGTCACAATCAGCTGTCTGTCAGGTGCCAGGATACACCATATCACTCATGCACTCAAGTCTCTCAACAACAGGTACTGTTATGACTCCGTCATTGTCCATGTTGGTGTGAATGACTTGAGATGTACCTGTATGGACTATTTGAAGACAGAAATGACGGAGCTCTCGGACTATGTGTCTCAGGCAGGTATGTCCCTAGCCTTAAGCAGCATTTTACCTTCACCTAGGATGATATCTCAATACAAGGAGAAAATGACTGACTTCAATAATTGGCTTAGCTTCTGGTGTCATTCTAAGAGGATCCACTATCTGTCAGCCTGGGATGACATGATCAACAGACCTCTGGAAGCTGTCCTCACCTTGGAAGACAGAGACATTTGTGCAGTCATGGAGACCTGGTTCAAGGCTTTGGACAGCACCCCAGCCATACTGGATTACACCTCCTTCCAACTATTCAGACCTCAAACTGAAGGTGTGAAAACTAAAGGAGGTGGTGTATCAATATTCATTAACGATAAATACACCTCTAGATTAGTTAAACAATATGCCTCTCTGGAGACACCTCAGGAGCAATTAACTGTTAGTAGGACACCTATTGAAATCATCTCCAGCTACAGGACTCCCTCCATGAATCAGGACACCCATTCTGCCTATTTGGATCTACTTGGGTCTATAAAGATACATCAAACCCCATGGTTTTGGGTGACTTTTAACTACCCATCCATTGATGTGGTAAATTAGTCATACTCAAACGCTCTTGCCCAAAGGTTTTTCAACTTCATTAACTCCAGTGCCCTGTACCAGCTGGTTGACACCCACACAAGGGGTGCCAACATCCTGGATCTGATGCTCACCAATATGGGGGACCACTGTAGCAACCCCACTGTGAGGTCTTCCCTGGTGAGATCTGACCACAAATCGGTCTCATTTGAAGTAACTATCAAACCTAACCCCCCTCCCTAGCAGCAAGTAAACTAAAAAACTTCTCCAAAGCAGATTATAACCTCTTACTGGATGATATAAATAGCTTCAATGTACCTCCTCCCTCAGATGGAACTAGCAGCTATGCCGAGCTCTACACCAATGCATTATACAAACACCTGTATAACTGCACCAACTTGGCCGTACCCGATAGGACCAAAACAAGCTCCTCAAGGAGGGCAAACCTGCCTGGTGGACAACTACCATTAACAGGCTTTACAATAAGATTAAGAAATTGCTGTCTAAGAGTAAGAGGGAGCAAGCCCTGAACTGGAAACACTCCCTCCTCAGCTTAAACATGTAAATAAGACTTATTGTAAAGTCCTCCAAAGCAAACTACAAGTCCAAATTAGTTTATTCAACAAAGGACAGCCACAAACATTCTATTGACATCCATAACCTAAATGACAATTGATGGGAAACTGGAACATCATCCCTGGATTGACATCTATGTCTCTAATGGACACAGGTAACCTGTAAATGGTTCATCTCCCAGGCCCATGCTTACACTTATCAAGCGTATCAGAATTTGTCAGAGATTTGAGATACATGGCTAGGCTTGAAAAGGCCCTTGTAGTCGTTAGCCTAGTAAACACCCATGAGCCTAAAAGGAAAGGCCCAGATTTGTGCAGAACTGGTAGTTATTAATACCACATACACTCAGCCTGTGGACATAGCTAACCTGTTGGCCGACAGGTTCTGTGAAAATTTCACTCACCTGTCTCCACCACACGTACACCATGACATCTCTGCCACCTGTCCTATTCCTTGTATCTCTAAACAGCAGGTCATTAACCCCCTAAGGCCAGAAACATAGCATTTGTGAGACCTAATAACATCTAGCCTGCATCCTACTTGGGCTCCAACAAAAATAAGTAACATCACTGGGTACTCTAAACAATCACAGTCTAAGCACCGGTTTTGTCTCAGCTGAATGGAAAATGGCCACTATTATTCCCTTGCACAAAGGTGGTGCTTCCCAATGACCCTGGGAATTATAGACCTATTAAGCCTGACTAGCCTCATCTGCAAGGCCATGGAGCGAATCATCATGGAGCTTATCAACAAAAAGATAGGTAATCGCCAAACACTTGACCATACTCAGTTTGGATTTGTCAAAGGGAGATCATGCCTGTTAAACCTGGTGGACTATTTTGAGACAGTTACCAAGGCCCTGGACGAGTGGAAATCTGTGCATACAGCCTACCTAGACTAAGCCAAGGCGTTTGACACTGTCTGCCACTCAGGCATTATTGACAAACTCACCCAGCTAGGTATCAACCCTTATATTGTTAGATGGGTCACCAACTGTCTCACTGATAGAACACATATAGTCAAAACAGGGAAATCCACCTCAAAAAGCAGACCTGTAACCAGTGATGTTCCACAGGGATCAGTTCTGGGACCTCTACTGTTTGGAATATATTTCTTCAAAGTACAAGCAAAAACTAAAGGTCTGTGACTGATGAAGTTTGCTGATGACTGCAAACTGGGAGCGGTCACAGAATCTCCAAATGATGTCAACATCCTACAAGAGGGTCTTACACAAACAAATGATTGGTGCCAAAGTCATGGCCTTAAACTCAATGCAAAAAATGTATTATCATCCTTTTCAGTAAGGGTGATGTTCCTGCTAACTACCACATCAATAGCAACACCTACATATGCACTCAGTAGTGAGAGACCTGAGCACACAGGTTGACAGCAACTTCACCTTTGACCACCATTTCTCCACAGTGGTATGAAGGGCATTCTATAATGCTCATCCCATAAGTAAGGACATTGCCTCCAGAAAAAAAAGAAGTTATAACCTCCCTGTACTCCTTCCTCATTTGGCCAATAATTGAGGACAACGCCCATTTTGGTATGTACCTTTCCAAGCACCTGCAGCAATTGGAAAGACCACAAAGGTTCCTCACAAGGAAAATTACAGGTCTTTAGCATCTGTCCTATGTGGATCGTCTGAAATCACTGTCACTTTATTCTGTTTCATACAGACTATGCAGAGGCAATCTCTGCCTTGCATACAAGGCAATCTCTGAGTCTGCTTTATTGGAAATGCTGCATATCAGTACGTCAAATGGTACAAAGGTTACTCACTCTAAAGACCTTAACCTGGTATGTGACATTAACAGAACCTGCATGAGGGACAGATCTGTCTCCGACAGATTACCACACCTTTGGAACAGACTCCCACTTCATATCAAACCGAACACCTCATTGGCCCTCTTCAAATGCAATCTGGACGAACTGGATTGGTAAGCATAAATTCACCCCACAGGTTCCACCTGTGTCCCTCTTGGACTGGAGCAATAGGCGCTGATCATGGAAATAAGGGTAGAACTTGGCTAGGCTTGTACGGGCTAGGGCCATTAGCCTAGTAACTTCCTATGATCCTATGAACATATTTTCTTAGCTTGAAAAGTTTAAACAACAGCAGTTGCAGCAAATGAATTTCCTGCTGTTGTCTTCTGATCCAAATATGCCAAAGTAGTGAGGTGGGTTCATACCTGTGAACCTCTTAGCACAATTAATCTGGATAAAGTGAAAATAACGGCGGGATTCTTGGATGAATGTCCAAAATCATAAAAAGATTTCAAACATTATGCTTAGGAAACTAGAAAGCTGACAGGGTAACAGGTTTTGCATTAGCATGCGTTTTTTTCAAAGATATTAAATCTTAAGTTCAAATGTGTCATTCTTTAGTCATTTAGGTTCCTAGGAGTTTACTAGGCTAGCGGCCCTAGAGCCCTTACAAGCCTAGCCATGTTAATCCTGAGTTGCCTCAACTGTCCTTGTTTAGATGGACGTAATTCGCAGAGCGAATCTATGATAAACACCGACTACCCCTTTCCATGAGGTACATGGCTGCCACCCCGGGGTGAATATGCAGTCTCCCATCCATTGTCCAGGTTGCTGTTGAATAGGGTCAGTGAGGAGCTCTGCTTCACGTGAATTGGAAGTTTATTCTAGAGTAGCAGCAATCTGTGGTATTCCATAATAGTAGCAATATTGATACCGGTCCTCAATCACTTTCCACAAATCCTTATATTTTAGAGGCAAAACTCTGGGCAGTTGAGAGATGTGTGGGCTTGTGATGTAGATTGTTTTTTTATAGTTCTTCCAGCTGTTTCAGCAGATGAACAAGGAGGTAAGATGTGCAAGAGCTGTGAAATAACAGGCAGGCCTGAGAAATGTATAAGCTGCGAAATAACAGGTAGGCCTGAGAAAGGTATACATACTTGCTAGCACCACTGAGTACTCAGAATTGATTGCAGTTAAGAAGCACAACTTTATACAAACCCAGTAACTCATTGTACCAAGTCAAAAGTGTTTTTTCTCTCCAATGTAGGATACCCCTATATCTGGGTTATGAGTCCATATAGATTAGAAGTTGCAGAATCCCAGGTTTAGGGATAATGAATGCAGTGCATGGTGCCAATATCAATATGGATTATCAGGAAAAGAAGTGCACAAAAAAATTGCATCAATTACCTAGCTTGCAGTTTTATTTCACTACCTTACCTTGGTTATCTTAAATCTCAAATTATAAGTTATTAATATTTTCTCAAACGTTTCTTCCGACAGGTTATTATTACTAGTAATTTCTTCTTCGCTTTTGTGAAGCATCGCATGGGATCCCTCCGCGTTCACACCTCGCTTATAAGGATCCCTGCTTTTGCTACTTCCTATGTAAGCATAACCCGTCACAGAACGTGTGAAAACACGTGCCAGCTTTACACATTCCAAAGTTCGAGTCCTACTCAGTTGCCATGCAACTACGGTTGTCACAGAAGGGGGTGGGAGCACTTATCTGCTTCGCACGGTTTCCTCTTACTCTGTTGCCGTGCAACCACTGTTTGTAACCGAAGTGTCGGTGAGTAAGAAGACTTTGTAGCTCTTGCACTTTCCATAGGCAGAAGTACCTTAAATCGGTGCTAGTTACGTTTATCAGTCTTTCATTCATACCGGTTATCCTATTAGGACAAGAATTCGGCTTTGTATCAGTGAAGTATTGCCCAAACTACGCCTTTGCCAGCATGAATACTGATATCTCTGTTGTGCGGTGCAAAGACCGTACATTGATGACGGCCTTACTCTGCCGTTATCGGTAACGACAGTTCGTTTATCTGCCCAGCGATCGCACAGTGTAACTGTTACAAATCATAAAACAGATGAGAAAGGAATTCAGTACAAAACCAACATAAAGGAAGACTAAGAACCCAAACCAGAGACATATTTTTAAAATATAGATTTTATAAAATGGGAAAGTTGATAGATTAGCAGGTTGCTCATAGGTATACGTTTGAAGGATGTGAAACTTGAAATTTTTATTTTTTATTTTTTTTTTAATTTTACATTTGTTGACCAGGCTAGTCTAACTGGATAAATGTCCATTTTCAGTAGAGGCCCGGGGAGAAAAGCTCCAAATTTAATACAAAGTAGGAAATCAGTCAACCTAAAATTTAAGACAGTCCAAATCAGCATGCAGATATAAAAAAATATAATAAAAAACTAAAAATGATAAAATATAAAAAAATTTCAGATTATATCACTATTTCAAAACTTCAGTCCCAAATTATTTGCCAGAGAACCACAAATTTTGAGGATCAAACCAAAAAAATTAGACAAAGCATCTGGACTTTCTGGAGAATTAAGAGGTATCCTTTCATTGTATATTTTGATTGTAAATTTAGACCAAGCATACCCCCAAAAGTTGATAATCTTTTCAATCGCTGAATGTGTTTCTGTATTAGTTATGCTATTTTGGCTTAGTTCGTGCAATGTTATGGGAATTTATAGGGCATATTTTCTCGATAGTAACTCAATCCTTACGGTATAGGTTGAGCCCAGTCAGGGTAGCATTACAATCGCAGATGCAAAATTAATTTTCTTTTCCAGTTTTCCTCGAGAGCACCAGCCCGAATCTGTTGCTGGCTACCGGTGTCATAATAAAATGAAAATGGAATGAACCGTCTGATATTATGACTCCTTTGTCTTGCCTATTGCTATTGTGCACTACGGTACCCCTTCCCACCCTCCGCCGACCCGCCGTTCTTCCATAAATTGCAAAAATGGCACCTCACTCCTCTTTGGATTTTCTTACCAAGCCACCAACAGATTCAGACTCCTTGCTGTGAGCTGCACAGCTGCTATATTTTAATCTTCCAAGAAAACTAATAATATAAATCATTGTCCTGAATGAATCAGGGACAAATCCAGAAATTCGGGAAACTTATAAAATAGTAGTACTCTTAACCCGAGACACTGACAGAGCAAGATAATTTGAATCAATATACATTGTAGCTCTAATTACTGTTATTATTTAAGCATAATTCACTTTTTTACCAAAAGTCACCAGTTTTAGGAAGGATTAATAGGAACAGAGCTAAAACTTGAGTCAAAATTAGGGATGGTTGAGAGGGAGGTTATAAAAAAAGTTATGTACTTACCAACTTCCTTCTGTGTTGTCTATTTTCATTCTTCCTTAACTGATGGGTTCTGTTTCGACTCAGCTGCTTCTACCAGATCACCAGATCCTAGAATTCTCGATCTCCTCCATTTACTCATAATGCCCTGCTAACCTAACATAACCTGATATCGAGTTTGCTGCCCCTAGATGTTAAGGAACAACCAATTACAGAAATTAACAAAGTTAGACAGGAGAAAAGAGAAAGCCGAAGCTCAAACAAGGAACAGAGGTTCCTGCATAACTCGTAGATCTCTCCAGAAACAAAGGATGGGGGCACGTGAGCAGGAAATTGAGAAAGAATACAAATATACAACTCAGATGGAACATTATGTTAAGTACATAGCTTTTTTATCTGATGTTGGCCTTTTCATTCATTCCTCAACTGATGGGACAGACTCCCCAGCTATTGTAACCTTGGGAAGCCCTTATGGAAGGATACTCCGGGGCACTCAGAGCCAAAAGTTGTTCTGTTCCTGGAAATTAAAATTGACTTGTAATGAGCAATGAATGTGTGAGGATTATCCCAAATTGCAGCCGCAAAACATTATCTAATTAAGTTCTTGACCAAAAAGCTGAAGAAACTGCCATAGACCTCATGGAATGGGCTCTATGAGACTTAGGTAAAGGTAATTCCAATTTACCACAGACAAATGGTATACAATCAGTTAACCATTTGGCCAGTGTAACTCTAGGTACTGGTTTGCCTAATCTTTTAGGAGAAAAGGAAACAAATAACTAGCCGGATTTCCTGAAGTCTTTGGTTCTATGAAGGTAAAAGCAAAGATGTCTATGTATATCTAAAAGGTGCAGAATATATTCCCCATTATTTGAAAAGTTGGGAAAGAAAAATGAGAGATTACCTGGTGTATACTGGGCTCAGAAGCTACCTTAGGTAAAAAGGATGGATTTGCTCACGACACCCCCTCTTTGTGAGAAAACAGGTACGGGGGTTTAGACGATAGAGCCTAAAGTTCAGATACTCATGTAGCTGATGTGATAGCAACCAGTAAATGGTTGTCCAAGTCTAAAATTTAAGATCTGCTTTGGCTAATGGCTCAAAGGGAGATTGAGTTAAGGCTTGAAGCATTACAGTTAAATCCCAAGTAGGAGTAGGATCTTTTAATGGAGGTTTAAGCAAAAGGCCTCCCTTAAGAAAACCCTTGCATAGTTTAGAAGAGGCTAAGGTACAGTTATTTTCACCCAGGTGGAATTAGAAATGGCAGCCAACTGAACTTTAAGAGTGGAGGAGCTAGCCTCTTCATTGAAGATTGAAGCTAGCAATTCAAGGAATGGTGGCACAGGTGCTGAAAATGGGTCCAGATATTTGTAACGTCCCAAAAGCCAAATTGATTCCATATACTCTTGTAAATCTCTCTAGTAGAAGCTTTTTTTTCTACAAACACCTTTATTGAATTATCACATGTGACATAGTCAAATTTACATTCATATAAAAGTAATCAAACTATAGTAACATAACAAACATTATACTTCACATATATTACTATAACCTAAGCAATATTACATAAATTATTCAATTCCTGCTTTTCTTAAACAAGAAACATCCTCATTAAACCATCACTTACTACACAGACAATCATATATTTATGTAAATGAAGACAGACCACACCAACACAATCCTAGTTGCAAGAATTCTACATCACAACCCATACTAACACTCCCAGATGCAAACATTATATATCACTTATAATGTACTCAATCTTTCTCACTTAGGTATTACATAGCTATTTTAAGTCCTGCAGCCTTTTAGGCCTCATTCCTCCCTTCTATGTATTGTTCCCACAATTCCCATTTTTCCTATGTAGTTTTCTCCTATCCTTTTCTAAAGATCTCAATTCGAGTTGTTTTATCTCTGTTACTATATTCACTGCTTCCAGTACAGCTGGTTTAGATTTTGATTTCCATTTTCTAGTAATTGCTTGTTTGGCAGCCACCATTATTAGACACCACAAGGCCTTACCATGTCTAGGCAATTCCGATTCTGTATCATAGCTCAGTAGAATCAGCTCCCTCATCAGACCAGTCTGCCTACCCAGCATCTCCGACAGTGCGTCCAGCAGGAAATCTTTAAAGTCCGCCACCTCACTGCATTCCAATTACCTCTTTCTTCCTCTTCACACCTCCAACATTTACTGTCTGCCTGAGGGAAAATTCTCTGGAGTCTACCTGGGGTATAAAAATATCTATGTAAACATTTCCAGGCAAAAATCCTAAATCTTCTAGAGTTTGTTGCATATGGTAGTCATCAGAAAAGCCTTTTACTTGGTTCATCTCATAAGTAAAGGGATTGCATCCAGAAAAAAGGAGGTTATTACCTCTCTGTACTCCTCCCTCATTAGGCCTATAATTGAGTATAACACCTCGTTTACTATGTACCTCTCCAAACACCTGCACCAATTGGAAAGGCCACAGAAATACCTCGCAAAGAGAATCCATGGCTTCCAACACCTGTCCTAAGCGGACAGGCTCAAATCACCATCACTCTACTCAGTATCATACAGATTGCTCAGAGGTGATCTGTGTCTCGTTACAAGGCAATATTGGACCCTGCCCTACTAGAGATGCTCCATATCCGTAAGTCTAACTCCTCATGCATTACCCGCTTGATAGGCCTAAATCTAATATGCAACATCAACAAAACCTGCTGGAGAGACAGGATTGTCTCCCAGAGGCTGCCCCATCTCTGGAATACACTTCCTATACATGTCAAACAGAGAACCTCGCTGACCCTCTTCAAGCGCAACCTTGATGAGTGGATGGGAAACCACAAATTTGTCCCAGGGGTTCCACCTTTGTCCCTCATTGACAGGAGTGATAGGTGCTGACTGAGGTTTCTTTTTTGGGGATAAACTCTTGGCTAGGCTTGTAAGGGCCCCAGGGCCATTAGCCTAGTAACCTCCTATGATCCTATTTTGGAGACATACATATATCCTCCTTTATGAATTGCTTAGCCAGTCTCCCTTCCCAATCATTTCTAACCTCCTCTGATTGATTCTTATAATTATCATGCAATATTTTATATGCTGTACTATTTCTTTTTTCATGGCAGCTTCTGTTCTAGATTCTGTTAAAAAACTCTACCAGTACTGGTCTTTCGATTAGGTCCCCCTCCCCTATTTCTTTCTCTTTGCCTATACTTTGATATCAATCCCTGATATAGAAGGCAATCTCTAACCAGCAGTCCAAATAAATTCTTGGCGTCTTCTCATTCTATCATCTTTCCCTTTCTAGTTATTTGCTCCTAATACCTTGATTCCTTTGCTAGTTTTCTCCAATAAATTCCGGCCCCCTCTTGCCTATTGTCTGCATCCCTAATTGCAGTCATCCCTATTGACAGAATCTCCTTTCTCCAGTTTAGTTCTTAGAATACTTTCTGCTACTTTATGGATATAATATTCTGCATGATTATTGTTATTCTCCTTAAAGGCCTGCATCCAAACTTCCAGTCTCCCCTTGTTTCTTGAGTTACCCCTATGTTTCATTATCATCCCTTTCCACTTTGAATTAGTACTGTGTATAGGAGTCTTAACTGTGTAGTGCTGAAATACCCCTTCAAATTGGGTAATCCCAATCATCCCTGTTCTACTGGAAGAATCAGCTTATCCCACTTGACTCTTGCCGTCTTCCCCTCCCATATAAAGTCCTTCAATTCTTTATTAATTGCTACTCACAACTTCTCTGGTTGATAAAAATATGCCTGACCTATGTATAAGACTAAAGGGACTAAAAACATTTTAACTGCTTGTATCTTACTATCCATATCCATATAACAAAGCTTCCATTTTCTCAGTTTTTGTATTATCTTTTGTTTAGTCTCTTCCTGCAGATCCTTAGCTGCCACACTAGAATTTCAATGGTTTAATGTTTCAATCGCTAAAGTTCGATCTTTAGTGATTCGAAGCATTAAACCTTCGAGATTCTAATACAGACCCCTGTTAATGTTGTCAAATGTTTGCCTCCCCTCCACAAAACCACATTGATCCACATCTATCAGTTTTGTCATTACTTTTGCCATTCTTTTAGCCATTATAGACGTAAACACTTTATAATGATGGTTTAGTATTGAAATGGACCTATATTAAGCTGGATCTGATGGATCCTTACCCTCTTTAGGTATTACACCTACCACTGTTTTCTTCGAGTATGGTGGTACTTCTCCTCTTAAAATATTGTTAAACAAAACCTTCCAGATCTTTATCAGTTCTTTCCTCCAAGCTTCCAAATTTCCACAGGAATACCATCTATTCTTGGAGACTTTCCTGTCGATCGGTTATACATCACAATCTCATCTCCTTCTTTCCTAACTATTAGTAATCGAGCCTCATCAACCTCAAACCGTGGCATATTTAATTCTTCCATAAACATTTCCATTTATATCTTTTCTTGATTATTTCTCTGCTTTATAGAGACGCTCATACAATTCCCAAAATATTTCTAATACCTTTACAAGATTTCTTGTTACCTTCTTTGTTATAGGCTCCCTAAGTTTGGCAACAGCCCTTTCTACTTTCTGTTGCCTGAGTCTTTGTGTTAAAAGTTTTTGTGATCTAGTATTGTTATAAGAAAACAGTTGCTTAACAGCAATCTTCCTAAGCTTGTGCATATTACCGAGATAATCCCTTATTTTCTGCTTAGCATTCTGCAGTTGATCCTCTTCTTGTTCTGTGAGATTCCCCCTATTCTGCAATACTTTAACATCTGCCAGTCCCTCTAAATAATTCTTGTTACTTCTTAACTGTAGCTCCCTTTATTTTATTTCCACCCTATTTTTAAACCCCACCTTAATTTTATCCCACTCCCTAGATATATTTTCAGAAGAAATTTCTATCCTCTCTAACAGCTCCTGAATAATCTCCACTACCTATTCCTTAAATTCCTCTCATTTCAACAGATAGGTGGGAAAGCATCAATGTCTCATTGTTATTTCATTAACCTGCGTTTTTATTTTAGCTATTATTGGCGCATGATCTGAAGGGCAGCAGCGGTGGTGCAGCAGTTAACATTGCCACCTCACAACAAGACGTTCTCCGGTTCGATCCTCAGCAGGGCTTACTTCTGTGTGGAGTCTGCATGTCCTCCCTGTGGTCACGTGGGTTTCCTCTGGGTGCTCTAGTTTCCTCCCACATTCCAAAGACATGCTGTAGGTGGATTAGACACTCTAAATTGGCCCTAGGCGTGAGTGTGTATGTGTGCCTTCTGTGGAAGGTTGGTGCTGGGCTGGCAACTTGACATCATAAAACTCCACTGCCAATCATGAGCGGACAGGTGATCCACTGTGGCAACCCCTAACAGGAAAAGTCAAAAGAAGAAGATTGGTGCATGGTATCAAGGGTCTATATTATATGAATGAAAGTTCATATAATCGAACGCTCTAATGAGTGAAAGTCCCGAAAATTGAAATGCATGCTGAGGGATCACAGTACATTGAGGATTGGAGTATTTGCCCTTTCCTCACTGTAGTGCGATCTCGGAGTTGAAATATATATTTAGCAGGGGGGGGTGAGGGGGTGCAGCCCCCCACAATATCGTTTTTGATTTCCGGGGTTTTCGCTGATTAGAGCATTCGATTATATGAGCTTTCATTCATATAATATAGACCCAATATCAAGACCTTTAATTAAATGCACATGTTCCTATGAAATGTAAATTCTCTCTAGCCTAGCCCAGTTTTTATATCTTGGAGAATAATATGTAAATTCACCCTGAACTCCTATTACTGTATTCACATCTTCCATGCCAAATATTTTCATAAATTTCTTTAAAAATCTTCCCTTCTTTGTTACATTTTCCCTTCTGGGCCCCCCAGACACATCTTCACTGCTGCAAATCACGTTCCAGTCCCCACCTATAAGTAATATTCCTTGCTGAAAACTGATTAATTCTCCCAAAATTTTCTTAAACTCCATTACAGCAGTTTTAGGTGGAATGCAAATACATGGCAGTATAATCCTTCTCCCTTGCCAGTAGCCCCTTAGCACTACAAATCTGCCATTATTATCTTTTTTATCTTTTTCTGTCACTATTTGAGCTTGTCTTGCAATTAGTATAAGTACTCCTGTTTTCCTTTGTCCAGATATTTTGCTGAGTAACCATCCTGAAAACCTTTCTTTATCAAATTCACATGTTTAGTTGTTTCTAATTGTGTCTCCTGTAACATAGCTACTTGCACTCAACATGTTTTAATACAGTTCACTATTCTTTCTTGTTTGTATTTATCTGGAGGCCATTTACATTTAAACACATTAAAGAAAGCATCATTGTATTAAAAAGTTAATATTCCCACCATTTATGTATAACACATTTTTTGTTAAACGTCTAGTTCCAGCTTTTGTGTTACATGCATACACTGTTTTACTGGTTGAACTTTTATACAGTTATTTCTTGTCACATACATTTGAGCCTATGCCACATCTTATAAAACCTTTTGTTTTACTAAAAGCTGTCAAAAAACACCCCAATACCCCCCAAAACCTATTAGCCCAATACTTACACACAAAACTATATACATCTTCAAATATTGAAGTTTTACCCTCCTAATAGGAACAAAAGTCCCAAACTGACAGCCACACTCACAGACTTGATTTAACCAAAAAGAAAGGTCATCCATGCTAAGACGCATGGTGAAGCCTGTACTTCTACTAAGTACTGACTGTTTTTGTCTTATCTTTGTAGCTCTCCTAGCTAGGAAAACCCCTGAATGTTTTCAGAGAACACAGACTACATTGGAAAAGCATCTGAATGCTTTCAGAGAACATTATCTCCTAGCCAATTTAACTTTTCTTTTTTTTCCTCAGCCAATGACTCTCCACCAGACTCTAGCCAGTTTTTCTTTATCAGATTGTCTCCATGGAGACATGAGAACCAGGCAGCCAGTTTTTCTTTATCAGATTGTTTCCATGGAAACATGAAGACCAGCTGCAGAATTGTTGCTGAGCATACATGCATTTGCTAAAAAAAAGCCTCATAACATTCAATGTTCTTTTTCATTTACTTGCTCTCTCTTAAATCAATCTAAGGTATTTAATCCAGTCGTTTCTCCATGCAAAAATGAGAAAAAGCACATTCATTTTTCTTTTCTCATATTTTTAACCAGGCTTTTTTATACATTGCAATGCTTACATTTCTTAAAACTGAACAAAAAGAGAGAGAGAGAAGGGAGAAAGAAAAATAACAGCAGCACCTGTTTACAACCCCCAATTACACTTAAAAATAACTGAAAAAAACTTTACTTTATAGCATGTAAAGAAAACCACATGCCACAAAATTGGTACCATTTAAGAGACAAAAATACTTATAGTTAACTTTCTGCCTCCTCTTGCATCTCTCATGCACTTTTTCCAAACATTAATGACATGAAGTAGGGCATATGCTTTAGAGCCCCCCACAAGCCAACAAACTCTTAAAAAAGTCCAATATTTCCAGATTTTCTTTCTTTGTGACATTTCACATGTCATATTGTAATCCCATAACAAGTTACTGGTTTTATTACTCTTCATCTCCAAAATCCTGTCTCTGCTTCATTTCCAAAGTACTCTGTATTTTCTAGTCAACTCTCATGCCTCTTTCCTTCTTTCCAACATTTTCTGTTAACATTTTTGAAAATATTTCACAGGTACAGTCCCTCTGTGGTCTTTATTACCAGAAGAACAAGAAGTAGAATCTGCTTCTATTTCATAGCTTACTTTTTGTTGGACAAACTTTTGTATTTCCTCCTTAGCATGTATTTCATCAAAATGATTTTGTCCCTAAGGGAAGAATACCTTGAAAACAGGTGGGTACAGCAGTTTGAATCTCACACCTGCATCTCAACATTCCCTGAATAGTGGAATAAATTTGCTCCTCTTCTGTCTGGTGTACAATGAGTATTCTGCTGTCTCCCATTTTTAGTACTTTCTCCTTCTGCCACAATTTTGTCAGAATCAACTCCGTCTGTTGGTAGGATTGCATCTTTACTATTAAAGGTCTAGGTTGCTTTCTTATAGCCAGGTTTGGAGCATATACACAATTTGCCATTTCAACTAACAACTCCTGCTGTGGAATACCAGTCCAGTTGCTTAGTTGGGCTTTCATAAAAATCAATGCAGTCTGCTCCTTCCAGCTTTTCTGGTATAGCTGAAAATCTCAGGGTTTCCCTACATGCTCTGCCCACTAACTCTATTATTTTTTAAAAATCTCTTCCTGAGCAGTCTCATATTCAGCTAGCCTTTTCTTTATTTCAGCCTCTGATTTTTGCAGCTTTATCATCTCATCTGAATATGTATTCTTCCATTTTTCAACCTTTTGTTGTTTGTGTTGATATACTCCATCAGTGTTTTGTTTACTTTAACCAGGCCTGTATGCAGTTGTCTTATATCTTCCCGTATGTTACTGGAAGTCAAGTCTGAAGGTTGTATTGCTTTTTGCTGAAAAGCTGCAGACCTCTCGCCAGTCAGTGTTTCTTCCTCACTTTTTGTAGCTGATTTTTTTCAGGTCTTCTGTATTTCTTTATTCCTGGCATACAGGCATTACACTTACAAACCAGTTACTGAAATTTACCCATAAACACAAGTCTACTGGCCTTCTCTGCTGAGTTTCCTTTTTCACACTGGGAGAGCCAGAAATAAGCTGTTACTCAGTGTGTAGCCATCTTGGAAGTCCTCTCGTAGTAGCTTTCTGAGAAGATAAAAATATGAGGAACTGGTGAGGAGATCCTGGGCCATCTATTAATCAATGGAAATAGAGAAACTGTGGTTAGTTTGAGGCCTGTTAAATCTGGGTGAGTCATCCCTATCAGAGAGACAGGAGGTCTGGAGTTGGATCCAGAATCCAGAGTGAATGCTAAGGATAACTGTGCTCTTCAACCAAACCACTTTCTGAAGAAATTTGGGAATTAGCGGTAAGGGTGGGTAAGCATAAAGGAGACTGGAGCACCAATTGTGGACTACAGCATCTCTTGGTGATTCCCCACTGGAGGGGTCAGGGCAAAGAACCTGCTGCACTTGTTGATGCGAGAGGCAAATAGTTTGCATCATGGCTGGCCCCACTGACATAAAATTCTCTCTGCTACATTGATGTTGACAGACCATTCATGAGACATTCAAATGGACATGTTTAGTTGGTCTGCAGTCACTGTGGATTTCCCCAGGGTTTGTGCTGCTGTTATAAAGTGATTGGAAGAGATTGCCCATTGCCATACTCTCATACTGTAGCTTCTCAACAAAGAGGGCAGGATTTGGTTCCCCCTTGTTTGCTGATGTACCACACTACTGAAATATTGTCTATCTGTATTGCAATTGTCCCAGATGAGAGAATGTATTGAAAAGCCTGCAATGCTAGAAGGACTGCTCTCAAATCCAGGGCACTGATATGTGTCTTGGCTTCTTTGGCAACCACATACCCTGGATTGTCCTTCCCAAGTAGTGCCCCCCCCAAACCAACTGGGAAGCGTCTGTGATCACTATGGCCTTTGGCTGGGGAAGAGCAAATGGACGTCCTTTGCAGAGTTGGTTTGAATTAATCTACCAAAGAAGATACCTTCTGTACTCTTGCGTGATTTGACTGGAGCGGATAACGGAAGTTAAAGAATGGACCACTGAGTCAACAGACTCCACTGAAGAATTCTCATATGGAACCTAGCCATGGGGACAAGGGTGATAGTTGCTGCCATGGAACCCCCATCCTGTAATATCAATCAGGCTGGAAGAGAAGAACTCTGAATCACTTTCTTGACTTGGGACCCCAGTGTATTTTGTGACATCCCTCCACTGGACTAATAATCATGGCGTCTCAATCCTCACCACTGATATCGGTGGGGAACATTCACTTAGAACAAAAATGGATACACATAGTATTTTTAGATGCAGCTTTCTGCATCAAAGACAGTTTTCTTTAAGAGCACACTCCAATCCTGGAGGTGGGTTTTCCTCTCCAGGCCCCAAATAAGACTCCACCTTTCTCACTGCAGAAATCAATGCTTTGTGTCCCTGTTCCAAGTATCTGATGCACACACTCATTGAGGTTTGATTTTTCACACACACCTGGGAAAAGCTGGCATAGATTTACCCACTATACCACCTCCACCCAGACTATAAGGTAGATTCATTGCCACCAGTCAGCTACTTTAAGGTTCTTACCAATACTTACAAATGACAAATGATAATATTAACCAAGCAGCATGACTTTCATAGGTTGGTACTAGGCTATCGGCCCTCGGGCCTATGCAAGCCTAGCCATAACAATTCCCTGGATATTTCTTCCCACAATATTTACTTCTCTGGACCCCTGTCTAGCAGGGCGACTGACATTATCCCTGGGGTGAATTTCCTATCTCCCATCCAACCATCAAGGTTCCTTTTGAAGAGGGCCAATGAGGCGCTCTGTTTGACATGTATGGACAGTCTATTCCAGAGTATGGGGAGTCTCTGGGACAGGAACCTATCCCTCCAGCATGTTTTGTTCATTGTGATGACAAGGTTTAGATCCCTGGAGTGTGTGGCTCTGAGGGATTGAGATTTCTTTAAGTGGAGCATGTCCAACAGCTCAGGGTTTGACATGGTCTTGTTTGTTAAGCAGAGATCGCCTCTGAGTAGACGATATGTCACAGAGTATAGCTGGAGTTTTTTTAGATGGTCAGCATATGGCATCTGCTTGAGGCCTGTGATTTTTTTAGTGAAGTATTTCTGTGGCTTTTCCAGCTGTTGCAGATGTCTTGTGAGGTATATACCAAACGGGGCATTATACTCTATAATGGGTCTAATGAGGGATGAGTACAGTGGGACAATGACCTCCTTTTTTCTGGATGAAAAGCCCTTAGTGATGAGGTGTGCCACATAGAAGGACTTCCTGACTGTTGTGGCGATGTGGTTATCGAAAGTGAGATCACTGTCCACCTGTGTCCCTAAGTCTCTCATCACACTTTTGATGTTTAGTGTCCTGCCACCTATGTGGTAATTCATGGGTACATGTTTTTTCCAAAGGGGATAACTATACATTTCTTGGCATTAAGCTTGAGCCCATGGCTCTGGCACCAGGCATCTGTTTCTGTAAGGCCCTTTTGTACAATATCCACATAATTTAGGGATTCAATAATGGCTCCCAGTTTGCAGTCATCTGCGAACTTTGTTAGCCAGAGTCCCTGTACTTCAGAGAAGTAGATGCCAAACAAGAGTGGCCCCAGGACTGAACCCTGAGGTACTCCACTTGTCACTTGTCTGGAGCTGGATTTGGAGTCGGCTACTTTTACAGTCCGGGTTCTGTCAGTAAGCCAGTTGGCTACCCATCAAGTGATGTAGGGATTTATGCCCAGCTTAGTAAGTTTATCTATGATTCCAGAGTGGGGGATGGTGTCGAAGGCCTTGGCAAGGTCCAGATAGGCTGTGTGGACCGCCTTACCCTCGTCCACAGCTCTAGAGACTGATTCAAAGAAATCAGTTAGATTCGGGAGACAAGATCAGCCCTTCACAGACCCAAACTGGGTGGGGTTCAGTGTTTGAAGGTTGCCAATATCTTTGTTTATAAGTTCCATGATAATGCGTTCCATGCCCTTGCAGAGCAGGCTTGTCAGACTGATGGGATGGTAGTTCTCGGGATCCAAGGTGGATCCTCCCTGTGGAACAGTGTAACTGTAGCTGTGGGCCACTCACTGGGCACGAAGCCTGAGGTGAGGCTATGATTAAACATGACACTTAGGTGAGGTGCCAGTTCATTTTGTAGTTCATGTAGTACACAGCCTGGGATGTCATCTGGTCCCATGGATGCTGTATTCTTAGCTTTGGAGAGTGCGGTTTCTACCTGTGTGGCCGTGATTATCG
Source organism: Protopterus annectens (assembly GCF_019279795.1). Lineage (NCBI taxonomy): Eukaryota > Metazoa > Chordata > Ceratodontiformes > Protopteridae > Protopterus > Protopterus annectens. Next base: position 22,083,272 of record NC_056741.1, read on the forward strand.
GAATTTGGAAATCGTTTGGTATTGAGATGGGCTCTTTAGGGGGTGAGAGGGGGTGAAGTTGGCACTAAATCGATCTGCCAGGATATTGGCAATATCCTTGGGATCAGTATATTTATTGCCATTCTGTTGTAGCTCAGAGAAGATCTGAGCATTGCCATTTAGATTCTTGACATAACTATAGAATGCCTTGTGGTTGTGTTTGGAATCTTTGGCAATTTTATTTTCGTAACTAGCTTTTGAGGATTTTATAAGGGATCTCAACTTCTTACTGAGGCTGGTGAGGGAGTTTTTTGCATCCTGGGATTTTCCTCTTTTCTGCAACAGTTTCTTCCTTCTGTTGTATAGTTTGTTTATAGCAGGGGACCACCAGATTAGCTTCCTTATTTTGGAGAAGAGCATCTTGGTTCTATTTGGGATGGCACGATTCATGCACGAGTGGATGTGCTCGTACAGTGCCTTAGTGTAGGATTCTGCAGTCGAACTTCCAGATCCTGTCTGCGTGGGTGTTGTGAAGTTTTTCATTTCTGACTTCAGTAGCATGAAGTTGGCTTTGGAGAAGTTTTTTAAGGAGGTTTCCTTACTGGGGGGGGGGTCGGGGTGGGATGTGGATGTCAAGGGGGATTTGCTTATGGTCAGACCTGACCAATGAGGGGGTGACCACTGGTGTGGAGCATTTATCTCCCATGTTGGTAATGACCAGGTCTAGGATATTGGAGCCCCTGGTGGGACAATGGATTAGTTGATCCAGGGTGTTGGAATTTATGCATTCCAAGAACTGTTGGGAAAAGGAGTTGGTACCTGAGTAGTTTTCCCAATTAATGGCAGGGTAGTTGAAATCACCCAGTATTAGGGTGTTTGGTTGTATCTTAATATTTTCCAGTATGTTTAGAAAGGTATAGTGAGAATCTTGGGGCATGGTGGAGGATCTGTAGCAAGCTACAATTTAGATTGCAGTCTTACCTAGTGTTAGTTGCACCTGGAGAATTTCAGATGCATTGTGTTGGGCAACTAGCCTGGAGGTGTGAATATCCTTGGCGAATATGGACACTCCTCCACCTTTAGTGTTTTGGTCTTGGTTTTGTGGTCGAAAATTGTGGTAAAAATTGTAGCCTGGTATTGCAGGGGTGCTCTCTGAAGTATGAAGCCTCAGTGTCACCAAATAAATGCAATTACTCTCAAAGGTTAAAGTATTTTCTAAAAGACCAGCCACAATGAAAGATTTATATATATGTAATAATAAATAAAATAGAAAACATGAAAATACTGAATATCTATTTACATTAAACACCAGAGTTTCAATTCACAGAAAATATAAAAAATAACACAGATGGAAAGACTCAGACAGATACAGAAAAAGCAATACTTTTAGGAAATTTTACTGTACTATATTTTTCTAACTGACTGAAGAATTACTGTTCCCTAGTTAAATATTACTTACTAAAGCAAGGCAAGATGAAGTGGGTGAGTGGTCTTGTCAGGTCCAAAACAGAGTGCTGAGTGTCTTCTGTCACATCTCCCACATGTATCTAAATACAGTTTCAGTGCTGGCTACAAAACGACATCACATCTGGTCACCTGACTCTGTTTTTCCCACACTACCCCCTAACTAGAAACTTGAGCCAGGATCTGGCACAGATGTGTCACAATTCAAACATAGAACTTTGCCAAGGTTTATTCCAGCATCTAGAGAATGTAAATCAATTCCAATACTCTCCCCTTCCTGCAGAGACTAACAAGCCATTATCTGCCATCCCAGGGTAGCAGTTAGTTCACCACTAAGGACAATAAGAGCAGGATCCCAGCCCAGACTTTGCATCTCTGGCTGCATTCAGATCTGTGAGATAAAACCTTTATGGCCTAAACTAAGTCATTTAATTTCAGGCTATTTTTCTAAAGGTTAGCTGGGCTGAGCTTAACCCTTTCCCTTCCAGCATCCTCTGTTAACATATATACATGTAATCAGTTACAATACAGTCTGACATACATGTATATGTCTTTTTTATCCAGCAGGACCCACTGTTGATGCATTTTTAACACAAACAACTTTACAAATACATTTTTAACACAAGCATTTGTTGAAATCGGGTCTATATCATAATGTCGAAAGCTGACAAGTTTGAAGCACTAAACGTCGAACTTGAAAGTTTGAAGTCTAACAACATGGAAACATAGAACAGAGATCGCCATAGAGTGTGGGAAGGAAAGATTTACTTTACTGCACTGTAGTGCGATCTGGGAGTTGGTATATTTAAGTAGCGGAGGGTGCATGGGGCTTGCCCCCCTGCATAGAGCCTTTTTTTTTTTGTTTTGGGTGTTGAGTGTTTTTTTTTTTTTTTTTTACATTCAACGTTGTCAGATTTCGAACTTTCAAGTTTGAAGCTTAGTGCTTCGAACTTGTCAGCTTTCGACAATCAGATATAGACCCATTGAAATCAGTTTGATATTCAAATGAAATAAAATTCTTTGCAAAACTCCAGCTAGTTATGCTGGCATATGTTACACATGTACTGCCCTACTCTCTCTGGCATAGCTGGCACTACCTCACATATTTATTTGAGTTGAGGGAGGAGAGACTACCTAACTGACCATGTCCAGTTGAGCACTTATGAACTCCAGACTTTGTGTAGGAGAGAGTTGAGACTTGTTATAATTGACTGCAGTTCCCAGATGAGAACACAGCTGAAGCAAGTAATCCCTTGCCTGTAGAAGTCGACACCTGGTTGGGGCAATTAGGAGCCAGTCATCTAGATATGGAAACACCTGGAATCCCAGCAGTGTCAAGTGAGATGCAATCACTGCCATACATTTAGTGAACACCCTGGGGGATGTGGTGAGGCCAAAATGCAGTGCTCTGAACCAACAATGACTGCCTCTCAGCTGGAAATGTAGATATCTTCTGGAGCGCCTGTTCATTTTGATGTCATAGTACACATCCTGATGCTCTATCAAGCACATCCAATCGTCCTTTTGCAGCAGAAGCAAAATGGACTAAACCATGACCATACAAAACTTTGTATGCTGTACAAACTGATTTAACTTACTGAGATCCAGAATTTACCTCAAGTCCCCTGTGTTTTTAGGCACTAAGAAGAATCTTGAGTAAGTTTTGGACCCTGTCTGGGCTGGGGAGGGGGAACCTCTTCAATGATTCATTTTTTCTAACAGCTTTTCTATTTCTAGAGATACTGCTTCCCTCTGACAGGGTGGAACATCGGTGATTTTCTTCACATCTGTGGGAGGGGCTAGGAAAGATGGTATGGTATAACCTCTGGATATAATCCTCTACACCCACACATCTTTTGTAAGAGATAGCCAGGCTCTCTGGTGCAGATATAAATGGCCCTGACTGCCTCCATAGTTGGGCCTCCCTTCAGGAACACTGATAGGGCTTGTTTGAAAAAGAGTCCCTGAAGCCCTGGTTTTGTGGGCAACCTCTGCTGCGAGGGTGAAATCTTCCTTTCAAAACTTGAGCCAGGATCTGGCACAGATGTGTCACAATTCACACAGAGAGCTTTGCCAAGGTGTGTGTGAAAATCAAACCTCAATGAGTGTGTGTGTCAGATACTTGGAAGTCAGATACATGCTACTCAATGCCAGGAGTTTAAATCTCAAAATGCATGTGCTGGAAGTACTCCTCAGTATGGAGAACGTCGACATCTGTGCAGTAACAGAAACCTGGTTCAAGGCTCCAGACAGCACCCCTGCACTACCGGGCTACAACTCATACCACATGTTTCAGCCACAGAACACGGACTGAAACACAGATGAGGGGGTGTATCCATATTCATCGAGGATACCTGCACCTCCAGGTTGGTGGGGCAGCATGATACCTCTGAGATCATGTGTAACTAACATCGGGCAAATCTGCAATGCAAATTGTGGCCTGCTACAGATCACCCTCCATGACCCAGGACCACTATTCTACCTTTCTGGAGACACTGGAAAGCATGAAGGTCCTACCGAACACCCTGATATTGGGCGATTTCAATTACCCTACCATTAACTGGGAAAACTACTCGAGTACAAACTCCCAGGCCCAGCGCTTCCTGGAATTCATCAACTCAAATGCCCTGCATCAGCTGGTAAACTCCCCTACCAGAGGTGAAAACATATTGGACCTGGTCATCACCAACATGGGTGACAGGTGTTCCACACCGGCGGTCAAACCATCACTGGTTAGATCAGACCAAAAACTAATCACTCTGGATGTCCACACCCCACCACCACCTCCAACTAAGGAAACCACAGTAAAAAACTTTTCTAAAGCAAACTTAACCTTACTTAAGACAGAGGCAGTAAGTTTCACAGCCCCCACACTAAAGGATAACTCTGCCCAAGATGCAGAAACCTTTACAAATACCCTCTATGAGCACCTACAAGGAGGCATGGATCGTGCCATCCCTAGCAAAACCAAGACTCACTCCTCTAAGAGAAGGAAACCAGTCTGGTGGACCCCTGCCATAAACAGGCTATACAATAGAAGGAGGAAACTAGTTCAGAAAAAAAGCAAATCCCAAGAAGGAAAGACATCCCTGATCAGTATCAGTAAGAAACTAAGGTCCCTCATAAAATCATCCAAGGCTAACTTTGAAAGAAAAATAGCCAAGGATTCAAAAGATTACCACAAAGCCTTCTTTAGCTATGTTAAGAATCTAAGTGGCAACTTGCAGATATGCAATGAACTAGTGCAAAATAGCACAAAATATACTGAACCTACTGATATTGCCAACATCCTGGCCGAAAGATTCAGCGCAAACTTCACCCCCCTCTCACCCCCAAAAGGGCCCACAACAATACCGGAAAAGGGTAGTGTCCTGGAAATCACAGACACACAGGTGAAAACAGCCCTTTCAAAAGCCAAAAACACAGCATCAGTGGGGCCAGATGGTGTCCCAGGCTGTGTCTTGCACGAACTACAGAACAACCTAACCCCCCACTTAAACACGCTGTTCAACCTCAGCCTCTCCACAGGCTACTTGCCCATAGAATGGCGCACAGCAACGGTTATTCCACACCACAAAGGAGGGGCTACAACTGACTCTGGTAACTATCACCCCATAAGCCTGACTAGACTGGTCTGCAAGGTTATGGAGCACATCATCATGGAACTCATTAGCAAAGACATTGGGAACCTCCAAACACTTGACCCGACCCAGTTCGGCTTTGTTAAGGGCAGATCATGCCTACTAAACCTGGCTGACTTCTTCGAGACAGTCACCAAGGCCATAGACAAGGGAAAGGTGGTTCACACAGCCTACCTTGACCTCGCCAAGGCTTTTGACGCCATTCCCCACTCGGGTATTACAGAAAAACCTCACCAGCCTGAACATAAACCCCTACATCATGAGATGGGTTGCCAACTGGCTTACAGACAGAACTCACACGGTAAGAATAGCGGGCTCCAGGTCCGACTCTAAACCAGTCACAAGTGGTGTCCTGCAAGGCACGGTCCTGGGACCCCTATTGTTCGGCATATACTTCTCAGAAGTACAGGCAAACACAGGAGGACTATGGCTAACTAAGTTCACTGATGACTGCAAGCTGGGAGCCATAATTGACTCTCTGGCTGACACGGACATCCTCCAAAAGGGCCTTACTGAGACGGACACCTGGTTTCAAAGTCATGGCCTCAAGCTAAATGCCAAAAAATGCATAGTCATCCCGTTTGGGAAAAACAAAACACCCACAAATTACCACATAGGTGGCAGCCCCTTAATACAGAAGAGGTAATAGATCTGGGGACCCAGGTAGATAGTAATCTCTCCTTTGACAATCATATTGCCAAAATAGTTAGGAAATCCTTCTATGTGGCCCATCTAATTACTAAAGGGTTCGCATCTATAAATAAAGAGGTTATAGTGCCCCTCTACTTGTTACTCATCAGACCCATCATAGAGTACAATGCCCCATTTGAGATGTACCTTACAAGACACTTCCAACAGCTGGAAAGACCACAAAAGTACCTCACCAAGAGGATTACTGGCCTCAAACATATGTCCTATGCAGCCTGACTGAAAAAACTCCGGCTGTACTCAGTGGCATATCACTTACTCAGAGGTGATCTCTGCCTGACTTACAAAGCCATGTCCAACTCGGAGTTGATGGACATGCTCCACCTAAAGAAATCCAAGTTACTGCGAGACACGCGTTCTAGTGAGCTAAACCTCGCCACAACAATAAATAGAACATGCTGGAGGGATAGATTCCTGTCACAGAGACTCCCCATGCTTTGGAACAAAATTCCAAACTACATTAGGCAGAGCCCCTTACTAACACTTTTCAAGAGAAACCTTGATGAATGGATGGGTAACAGAAAATACACCCCTGGGATCACTTCATTGGCTCTGCTTGACAGAGGATCAGTTAATTAATCAATGGGGTGGCGAAAGCTGACACACTCTGGCTAGGCTTATAAATGCCCTCAGGCAGATAGTCTAGTACCTACCTATGAACCTATGAGTCCCTGTTGTACCCCTGGGGGAACTATCTCTGTGTGAATCCTGGAAAGGCCCCTGAGATTTCTTAAACCACATCTTTCTGCCTCTTCCATGATTCCTGGAGAAGGGTCTTTAATGGGTAGAAAAACATACAGGGTCTTTCCCTCCTTTTCACACTTGGAGAGTGTGTCCTTAACTTTGGGGCCAAAGAGAGAAGATCTGTCAAATGGCACATTGACAAATGCAGACTTAAATGGCTCCACGAAATCACGTAAGCACATCCAGGCATGTCTCCTTATGGCTACGCCTGAACCCACAGCCAGTGAGGTACCTTCCACAGCATGAGAGATCAGCCTCATGGACACATTCAAGATGGATTGGAGGGTGGCCAATTGTGAGGAGATTCTGTTCTCATCCTTGGACAACATGGACCCAGAAAGAGATTTGATATAGCTGTAGAAGGCTTTGTGGCTGTCTTTAGAATCTAAGGCAATTTTATTTTCGTAACTAGCTTTGGAGGATTTTATGAGTGATCTCAGCTTCTTGCTGAAGCTGACCAGGGAGTTCCTGCAGTCATGGGATTTTATTCTCTTCTGCAACAGTTTCTTCCGTCTGTTGTGAAGCATGTACACACTTCTCAAATCTGTCCAAAACACTAGACTCTGTATTAGGGGGATGGACAGAAGAACTCTGGTCTGCCAGTTCTTTCTTTGTGCCTGCAGCTGCAACCATGGCATCAGCAATTGGCTTAGATTCTGGTGTCACTCCAAGGGGAACCAGTATCTGTTAGCCTGGGAAGACATGGTCGACAGTCCAGGATGCTTTGCCAGGGATGGCTTTCACCTGTCACCTCAAGGCTTTCAGATACTGGCACAGATGCTTGCCTCCCCCATAGTGCCTTTTTTAGGCTATGTCAAAACAACAAAACTTTCAACGTAAAAAAAAAAACACTAGAGACAAACTCACGGTCATGCTGCTTAATGGTAGGAGTCTAAACAGTAAACTGTACACCCCGGAACCACTCCTCACCTTGAAAGATGCTGACGTCTGTGCAGCCACTGAGACTTGGTTCAAGGCTGTAAAGAGCACCCTGGCTGTACAAGGCTACAATGCCTTTCACACGTTCAGACCCCAAAACAAGTGTGAAAGAAACAAAGGTGGAGGTGTATCCATTTTCATTAAATCCAAATACATCTCAAGACTGTTGAAAAAGTACAACTCTCTTGAGCTACTCCTGGTTCAAATAACTATAAGTATAAACACCCTACCACATCATATCTAGCTGCAGGTCCCCCCACCATGAACCAGGAGAAACACACCACCTACTTGGACTTGTTAAATTCACTCAGTACACAGCCAAACATGTATTTACTCTCTGGCTTTGTTAATCATGTGCTCATATTAGGTTAAATCGTTTTAAATCTTTTTTATAATTAACTGTATCTTAGCTTTGTTTCTACTTGCATTGTTTAATCTGTGAAGCTTTTCTCCCTGGACTTCCCCTGAAAAAGGGCTTCAGCTCAATCGGATTAACCTGGTCAACAAATATCAAATAAATAAATAAAACACCTTGGACATGGGAGACTTCAACTAACTGTCCATCAATTGGACAACTTATACAAGCACAAACATGATTGTTCTGAAGTTCCTGAACTTTATTAATTCAAATGCCCTGGAACAGTTACTCTGCCCCCCTACGAGGGGCACAAATGCCTAGACCTAGTACTCACCAACATGGGGGGGTTACTGCACTACTGCCAATGTGTTACCCTACCTGGTTAAGTCAGATCATAAATCTGTCTCGTCTGAAGTAAAGAACAGACCTGACTCACACAGGAGCAAAAAAAAAGTAAAATTTTCTCCAAAGCAAAATATATCCTTCTGAGTTCATAGGTTCATAGCTAAGTATTAGGCTATCAACCCTAGAGCCTATACAAGCCTAGCCAAATGAGTTCCCTGGCTTTTGCCACCCAAGAAAATTATTTTCCTGTGCCCCTGTCGAGCAGAGCCACAGCAGTGATTCCCGGGGTGAATTTCCTATTACCCATCCAGTTGTCAAGATTTCTCTTAAAGAGGGCTAATGAGGAGATTTGCTTGACATGAATGGGCAGCCTATTCCAGAGCAGGGGAAGTCTCTGGGACAGGAATTTATCCCTCCAGCATGTTCTGTTTATTGTGGTGACAAAGTTTAGGTCCCTGGAGCGTGTGGCTCGGAGAGATTGGGATTTCTTTAAGTGTAGCATGTCCATCAAGTCTGGGTTAGACATGGCTTTGTATGTTAGGCAGAGGTCACCTCGGAGTAGGCGATATGCGACAGAGTAGAGCTGGAGTTTTTTGAGACGGTCGGCATATGGCATCTGTTTGAGGCCAATAATCCTGTTAGTGAGGTATTTCTGTGGCCTTTCCAGCTGTTGCAGATGTCTTGAGAGGTACATGCCAAATGGGGCGTTGTACTCTATGATGGGTCTAATAAGGGAGGAGTAGAGAGGAACGATGACCTCTCTTTTTCTGGAGGAGAACCCCTTTGTGATGAGGTGTGCCACGTAGAAGGATTTCCTGACTACTGTAGCGTCGTGATCATCAAAGGAGACTAGTATCCACCTGTGTCCTGAGGTGTCTTATCACACTTTCGGTGTTTAGTAGGCTACCGCCTATGTGGTAGTTCATGGGTATGGTATTTATCCCAAAGGGGATGACAGTGCACTTCTTGGCATTGAGCTTTAGGCCATGACTTTGACACCAAGCATCAGTCTCAGTGAGTCCTTTTTGTAGAATGTCCACATCCTTAGGTGAATCGATTATGGCTCCTAGTTTGCAGTCATCTGTGAATTTCATTAGCCAGAGACCAGCTGTATTAGCCTGGACTTCAGAGAAGTAGATACCGAACAGGAGAGGACCCAGGACCAAACCCATCTTGTGACATAGGGATTTATGCCTAGCCCAGTGAGTTCATCTATAATACCAGAGTAGGGGATGGTGTTAAAAGCCTTGGCGAGGTCAAGATAGGCTGTGTGCACTACCTTACCCTCATCTATGGCTCTAGTGACTCCTTCAAAGAAGTCAATCAGGTTTAGGAGGCATGATTTACCCTTTACAAACCCAAACTGAGTGGGTTCCAGAATTTGGAGGTTACCTATGTCTTTGTTTATAAGCTCTAGGATGATGAGTTCCATGGCCTTGCAGACCAGGCTCATCAGGCTAATGGGGCGGTAGTTCATGGGGTCTGTGGTGGCACCCCCTTTGTGGAGTGGGATAACTGTCACTGTGTGCCACTCCTTAGGCACAAAGCCTGAAGTGAGGCTGTGGTTGAACATGGTGCTTAGGTGGGGTGCCAGTTCGTTCTGTAGTTCGTGCAGAACGCATCCTGGGATGTTGTCCGGTCCCATAGATGCTGTGTTCTTGGCTTTGGAGAGTGTGGTCTTCACCTGTGCAGCTGTGATTTCAGGGGGTTTGCAGTCATCCAGTATGGGGGTTGGCCCTTTGGGGGTGTGGGGAGGGTGAATTTAGCACTGAACCTGTCTGCCAGGATGTTGGCAATATTAGTTGGTTCAGTAAATGTACTGCCATTGTGCTGTAGTTCAGAGCAGATCTGAATGTAGCCATTGAGATTCTTGACATAGCTGTAGAAGGCTTTGTGGCTGTCTTTAGAATCTAAGGCAATTTTATTTTCGTAACTAGCTTTGGAGGATTTTATGAGGGATCTCAGCTTCTTGCTGAAGCTAACCAGGGAGTTCCTGCAGTCATGGGATTTTATTCTCTTCTGCAACAGTTTCATCCGTCTGTTGTAGAGCTTGTTTATGGCGGGGGACCATCAGATTGGCTTCCTTTTTCTGGAGGATAGCGTCTTGATTCTGTTGGGGACGGCATTGTCCATGCACTCGTGTATGTGCTTATACAGTGCATTTGTATATGATTCAGCAGAATGATAGTATAAAAGGTTTTAAAGCCCCTGCTAACACAGCCAACAATAACTCCTATGCAGCAGAGTACACAAATGCCCTATATAGCCACTTAAATAAATGCATTGTCTTGGCTGTAGTTGACAGGACTAAAACCAGATCCTCTTGAAAAAAACAAGTCACCCTGGTGGACTGCAAGTGTAAATAAGTTATATAACAATAAAAAGAAACTGATATCTAAGAACAAGAGGGAACTTACTCAGCAAAGGAAGATTACCCTGCCCCCACAGCATAAACAAGCAACTCAGAAAGCTTGTAAAGTCCTCTAAAGCTAACTATGTGACTAAGTTAGCAACTCTAGCTAAAGACGATCATAAGGCATTCTTTAGCTACATCCGAAACTTAAAAGAGAATGCCCGGCTATGTGCCAAACTTGTAGTGGATGGCACCACTCACTCTGAACCTGAAGATAGTGCCAACCTGCTAGCTGACAGATTTAATGATAATTTCTCCCCCCTGTCCCCACCAGCCATATCCCTTAGCATTTCTGACACCAGTTCTCTATTAAGTATCTCCAAAGAACAGGTCATACAAGCACTCTCCAAGGCCAAAAATATGGCCTATATGGAACCAGGTAACATTCCAGGCTGCTTACTAAACAGGACCTAGTGGAACCATCTAGCAGTCTCTTTAACCACAACCTGAACACTGGTTTTGTGCCAGTGGAGTGGAGAATAGCAACAGTAATCCCCTTGCACAAAGGGGGTCCATCAACTGACCTTGGGAACTATAGTCTCATTAGCCTGACCAGCCTTATCTGCAAGGCCATGGAAAGAATCATCATGGACCTTACCAACCAGGACATAGGCAACCTTCAAAATCTTGACCTGACCCACTTTGGTTTTATCAAGAGTAGATCTTGCTTATTAAACCTGGTGGAGTTCTTTGAGACTGTCACCAAAGCCCTGGATGAGGGGAAAACAGTACATTCTACCTGTCTTGATTTAGCCAAGGCATTTGATAAAATTTCCTACTTAAGGATCATTGAGATGTTCTCCCAGCTGAGGATTAACCCATACATCCCTAGGGTAGCCAACTGTCTTACAGATAGAACACATACTGTCAAAGATGGGAAGTACACTTCCACCAGTAGTCCAGTTACCAGTGGTGTACCACAAGGATCTGTATTGGGGCCCTCTACTGTTTGGAATCTATTTCTCTGAAGTCCAAACAAAAGTAGATGGCCTGTAGCCTATCAAGTTTGCAGACAACTATAAACTGGGCTCAATCATAGAGTCCCTCAACAATGTCAACATATTACAGAAGGAACTGACATAGACAAATGATTGGTTCCAAAGCCATGGACTAAAACTAAATGTAAAAAATGCCTCATTATCTCCTTTGGCAAAAAAGTAGTCCCTGCTAATTACAATACAGATAGCAGCCCTCTAAGCTCAACCCCAGTGGTGCGAGACTTGGGAACACAGATTGATAGCAATCTAAATTTCAATCACCATGTGTCCATAGTGGTAAGGAAAGCCTTGTACACTGCACATCTCATAAATAAGGGCATCACATCCAAGACCAAGGAGGTCATAATTCCACTGTACTTGGCCTTTATCAAACCACTAACTGAGTGCAATGCTCCCTTCTATATGTACCTCATCAAATACCTGCAGCAGTTGGAGAGACCACAGAGTTTTCCAACCAAGAAAATCCAGAACCTCCAAAGCATAAGCTACATGGAAAGACTGAAATCCCTCTCAGTCTACTCTGTATCATACAGGCTGTTGAGAGTTGACCTGTGCCTGTCCTACAGAGCAGTCTCTGACCCTGCCTTAATGGAAATGCTACACATCTGCAAATCAAATGGGACAAGAGTCACTCACTTTGGGGATCTTAACCTAGCCTGTTACATTAACAGAACATGTGGGAGAGACAGATATAACTCCCAGGGATTGACACTTCTCTGAAATAAGCTCCCACTTCATGTGAAGCAGAGCTGCTCAATGGGGTTCCTATAAGTTCGTCGAAACTTCAGCAGTTCGAACACCATATGTTTAAACTGTGATGTCCGAAAACATTTTATCGCGAAGCCGCGGAACACTGAATTCTTTCCCAAGGAAAGAATTTGGTGGGCCGTTTCTGTCGTTTCGCTATAGTCAGAGTTGTGGTGGAAAGTTATGGGTCAGGTTCAGGTAAGTGTGCGCATTAGGGTTAGGGCGCGGGTGAGATGGGTGTGCGATAGTGACAGACTTTAGGGTTAGGGCGGGATAGGTGAGTTAGGGTTAGGGCGTGGGTGGTGGGTGTGCGATAGTGACAGACTTTAGGGTTAGGTGAGTTAGGGTTATGGTGCAGGTCAAGTGAGTGTGCGATAGTGACGGACCATAGGGTTAGGGTTTGGGTTAAGGTAAGTGGATAGATAGTAGTGTATGTACAGTTTAGTGTAGGGTTAGATGTAGCATTTTAAGTGTATGTGTGTGGATTGCTGTTTTTTTGGTGTGCTTGTGTTGTGTGTGTGTTTCTTGGAACAGCAATTTTTTTCCCTGGGAAAAAAATCGCTGTTCTAAGACTTTGATGTTTTTGCACTTTGAGGTTAGAAGTTCGAACATATAGTGTTCGAACTTCAGCCATTTCATTGAAGTGATATAGACCCGCTCAATGACTCTATTTAAGTGCAACCTTGACAACAGGATGGGTAACTGTAAATTCACCCTGGGGGTAGCACCTATGTCCCTCGTGGACAGGGGCAGTATGTGCTGATCATAGAATCACTCTGCTAACATTGGCCATCTACCTATAGTCAATTAGGGTACATGGGTTTTTACATGGTTAGGCTTGTAAAGGCCCTAGGGCCATTAGCCTAGTTACGGCCTACGAACTCAGGAACTGGTACTCCCTTGCTCCAGTGTATATGGTCTTTGGGGAGGGCTAAAAGTTTGACTGGTCTTTTCAGTTTTGGCTCAACAGTGTCCAGCTCCTTCCACTCCCACAATGAGCTCATTGGCGGGGGGTGGGGGTTCATCCAAGAAGTAGATGGACAGACCCGAATGCCTCCATAAACATTTATTTCTCCTGAGAGGGGGGTGTCGGAGGTCCAACCACCTTTTATTTCAGGAGCTCCAGATGTCTCCAAAGGAGACGTCTTTGGGTGGTGATCTGGGGGACTCATCCCCTCATCAAAATGTCCTCTGTGAGAGATTCCTGGAGGGAATCTAAATGCCTCCTCTTACACAGTCTCTTCTGAGGGACTTCCTCAGTGGGATGTTCTGGGGAAGTGTCGGAAGAGATAACAATGTCCTGACAGACCAGCTGTGGTTGGCTGTCCAAGTGGAAGGGATGGTCGAGGCTCACAGCAAAGAATAGTATGAGGCAGGGTTGTCTGATCTAAGGGTGGCAGAGATGTCTCTTTTCTAGCCTAGGAGAAAACCCTCTCCACAACCTCAAAAGGCAGAATGCCTAGGGGACACAGAAGTCAATGGCTCAAATTGTTGGCTCCTGCAACCTCACCAGCACTCCACCCAATGAAGGAGTTGGACATGAGCTATCCAGTGCAGAGAGCTGGAGGGGAATATACAGTTCTGAAAGCTTTAGAGTCAACTCCAAGCCCCTGGAGTGGTGCCGGTCAGCTCAGGGAACCCGTTGGATTTGAAGTAGTCTTCAGATCTGAAGTAGACACCTCCTGGGATCTTGGATCCAAAGGCCCCAAAACATAGGGTCAGATTGGAGAAGGAGATGCTAAATGTGAGGTGAACAAATGTTGGCTTACGGACCAGGTTAGGGTCAGAGCTGGGAGAACCCCACCTGAATCTGTGCTATGAGGAACCTCTTCACCATTCTGTCCACACTGGCTTCTGAGAGGCTTCTGGAGGATTTAAGAAAGGAAGTAGTGGAGGGAGGCCTGAAGTCTCTTTGAGAGGATCCCTCCAGGAAAGGAAAAGGAAGTCTAGATGAAATTGGATCTGAGAGAAGCAGCAGGGATCAGATCTGAGGAGATCCTGGATTTAGAATGATCGGATCCAAGACAGACATATCTGACTTCTTATGTACTTTTGCAGGAGGCTGCATTGAAGGAGGTGAAGTTAAAGCTGAAGAGCGATCAGGAAGCTTTTTACAGGACTCATTTTCCTTAGATATAGGGCCAGGATTGTTGTCAGGCTTCTTGGAAGAGTTTGAGCCCTAGTCATTGAGGAATTGAAAGAAGATGGGAGAAGACCTTTTATAAACAAATTTGTTTCTGCAATTTGTGAAAGCTCTGGTTTTGAACTGGAGCAGATCACACAGTCCACTTCAAGGTAAGCAGGACCCAGACAGTACACACATTCTCTTTATATCTGATGTTGTAATTTTCATTCATTCCTCTAAGTATTGGACAGAGTCCCAAGCTATGAGAACTTGGGTGGCTTTCATGCAAGGATATTTCAGAGTACCACAGAACCAAAGGCAGCTCTGCCTTTGGAAATCAGATCCAACTTGTAATGAGCAATAAAGATATTGGCATTGGACCAAGTGGCTGCAGCACAAATATTATCAATAGAAGCTCTGGACCAGAAAGCAGAAGAAGTAGCCATGAATGTAGTGGATTGAGCTTTTGGAGTTCTGGGCAAAGACAGACCTCATTGACTATAAACAAACAATATGCAGTCTGTTAACCATTTTGTTAAAGTAACTTTGGAAACTGGTTTTCCCAAACTACTGGGGGCAAAGGAAATGAACAACTGGTCAGTTTATCTAAAAGCCTTTGTCCTGTGATGATAAAATGGAACCGTTTATGCACATCTAAGAGATGAAGCATGTATTCACCTTTATTAGAAACATCTGGGAAGAAGACAGGTAGGTCGATGACTTGATTGATTGTTTCCTCTAAGGCTACTTCGGGGCAGAAAGGATGCATTAGTATTATCTCTGTGGAAGATCAAGTAAGGGGATTTTGAGGAGAGGGCTGGGAGTTCAAAAACTTGCCTTACTGAAGTGATGGCCACTAGAAAAATATTTTTCCAAGAGAGAAATTTAAGATCGGACTCAGATAAAGGCTCAAAACTAGTCTGAGTCAAACCCTGCAATAACAGCATAAGATCCCAGGGTGCAGCAGGGTCTTTAACTGGAGTTTAAGCAAAAAAGTACCTTTAAGCACAGTTTAGAGGAAGTTAGGGGAAAGTATTTTAACAATTATGATCATTTGAAATGGCTGTTAAGTGAACTTTGATAGTGGAAAAACTAGCCCCTTCTTGAAAAACTGAAGCAAGAAAATCTAGCACAGCAGGAATAGGAGCAGTAAAGGGGTCCAATTGCCACTGATGGGCTCAATAAGAAAATATTTTCCATTTCCTTTTCTAAATTTTCCTAGTGGAGGCTTTTTGGGATGATAGCAGTACCTGATGGACTGGGGATGAAAGCCTGGACTGTCTAACCATTATTGGAATTGGAGTAACCATGCAGTCAAGTCAAATTGAGGCCTGGAATGTCCGGGAGTGCCTTCCCTGTAGGATGAGCAATCAGATCTAGACTGAGGTCCAGTGTCCAAGGTGGACCTAGAAGATGAGACCAAAGGAAGGGGAGCCACACTAGGCAAGCCCAAAAAGGGGCAATAATGATAAATTTGCTCTTCAACCAAAGTGCTTTCTGAAGACATTTGGGGATTAGAGTTAAGGGGGGGGGGATAAGCGTAAAGGAGACTGGAGGGCCAAACATGAACTAGAGCAGCTCCTGGTGACTCCTTCTGTTGGGGGGGGGGTCAAAACAAAGAACTTACTGCAGTTGTTGTTGAGGAGAGAGAGGTGAATAGATCACAGCAAGGTTGACCCCATCAATGGAAGATCCTCTGCAGTACTGATTGAGAGACCACTCATGAGGCATCAGAGTGGACCTGCTGAGTTTATCTGTTAGCATGTTGGATTTTCCCAGGATGTGCATTGCTACAGGAAAGTGGTTGGAGGAGAATGGCCACTGCCATACTCTTATTGCCTCTCGACAAAGAGGGTAGGATCAGGATCCCCCCATTTGTTGATGTACCAAACTACTGACATGTTGTCTGTCTGGATAGCAGTTGTCCCCAGAGGGAGAGTCCTGAAAAGCTTGCAATGCTAGGAGGGCTACCCTTATCTGCAGAACACTGATATGCAGATTGCTCTCTTCTGGGGACTAATGCCTTGGACCATCCATCCCAAAAAAATGTCCCCACCCCATTTGGGAGGCATATGTGGTCACTTTGGCTACCAGGGGTGGAAACACAAAGGGATTCCCTGACAAACTTCATTGGACTGCATCCACCAAAGCAGGGAATCTGTGCAAACCTGTGAAAGTTTTATTGGATAGGATAGGGGCTGCAGAAGAATCAACTACTGAACAACTGGAGTCCATTGAAGAATACACATATGGAAATGAGCCTTTGAGACCAAGGTAATAGCAGCCACCACTGATCCTAAGTCCTGAAGAACCAGTTTTGCTGGATGAGAAGGATGTGAAAGAATCTGTCTCACCTGCAATCTTCTGGATTGTACTGTGTTTGTTGGAAGAAAGGCCAGTTGACTGGTGGTGTCCAGACAAGCTCTTATAAACTCCAAGAACTGAATGGGTTGTAGATGGGACTTGGCATAATTGACTGTAATTCCTAAAGACTGGCATAATTGGAGTGAATAGTTCCTTGCCTTCTCGATGAGATGCCTTGTTGGGGCAGTGAGGAGCCAGTTGTCTAGGTAAGGAAACACTCTGAGTCTGAGTAGTCTCAGGTGAACTTCTACCACTGCCATGCATTTCCTGAACACCCTTCGGGCTGTGGTGAGACCAAAAGGCAAGGCTGTGAACTGGTAATCACTGGCTCCCAGCCGAAAGTGCAGGAATCTCTGGGAGTGTCTGTTCATTTTTATGTGATAGCACGTGTCCTGAAGATCAATAGAGCACATCCAACTGTCCTTCTGTAGAAAAGGTAGAATGAACTGAACCATGACCATCTGGAACTTGGAGTTCTTTACAAATTGATTTAGTTTGCTGAGGTCCAGAATGGGTCTCAGGTCTCTTGTTTTCTTTGACACTAAAGAGAACCTTGAGTAAATTCTGAATCCTCTCTAGTCTGGTAGGACCTCTTAGATTACTCTTTTGTCTAGCAAGTTTTGAATTTCTAAGGCTGCTAACATCCCGCTGACTGGGTGGAACATCGGGCAGCCTTTTCTGTTTGGATTATGGGCAATGCAAGAAAGGAGAGAAATAGCTTCTGGATATAATTTTTTGCACTGAAGTGTCTTTTGTGATTGATGCTAAGGCTTTTGGGTGCAGAGACAAGTGCCACTGACTGCCTCCAGAGAAGAGCAGTCGGGCAACTCTTCAGAAGGTATCTCAAAGCCCTTAGTTCTGCAGGTCTCCTCTGCCATGAGGGCAGCATCTTCCTTTGAAACCCCCCACCTCTGAGGGAAGTTTCCCCTGAGAGTCCTGGAAGGGACGTTGCGACTTTCAGAACTATATCTTTTTACCTCAATGCTGTTTCCTGAATAAGGATCCTTGAAGTCTAGAAAAACAAATTCCCATGGCAGACAAAATTTTTCCATCTTGCTCACTATGGGAGACCATCTCTTTTATTGTTGGGTCAAACAAGGAGGATCCATCAAAGAGAGCTTTGATGAAAGAGTATATGCGCATCCAGGCATGTCTCCTGATGGCTATGCCTGATCTTGCTGCCTGTGAAGAACCTTTCACTGCATGAGAAATTAACCTCATGGACGCATTGGAACTACACTGAAGGGTGGTCACCTATGAAGACAGTTATTTCTGCTTCTTTGCTGACATGGAACCAGGAAGAGACTTGTAGAGCTCTTTAATCAAGTCTCTCTGCAGTCTGCTGAAATGTGTCAAATAATTAAGTGACCGTAAAGCAAAGGTTGCTGAAGTGTAAACATGCTTTCCAAACCTGTTCATCACCCTGGGCTGTTTTCTAGGAGGATGGACAGAAGAGCTCTGTTGTACTAGCTGTTTCTTAGTGGCCACTGCCACAACCATGACATCCACAGGAACTTCATGACTCCAGTGAGGTTTGTCTTTGGCCAGAGCAAAAAAGTTATCATGATGATGAGGGATAGGTTCTACGGTATCCAGTTCTTTCCATGCCTGCCGAGACAAGATCTATAAGGTCATCTGCCTGGGGGGGTAAACCAAGACATAAAGGGGCCAGACCTGAAGGCTTCTAGGAACACTGACACATCCTGGGAAGGGGGATTGGAAGACCATTCACCTTTCTGGCTAAGGATCTCTAGAATGTATCCAAAGGAGATGTCATCTAGTGGAGACTTTGGGGACCCCTCCCTTTCATCAAAGTCATTGTCTTTGGTTAAAAATTCCCAAGGGGAATCTATGAGGCTCCTTTTGCATGACCTCTTCCAGGGGACCTTGTAAGTGGGATGATCTGGAGAGGTATAGGAAGAGGGGGGAAGTTCCTGAAGAGGAACTGCCTGGAAGCTCGAATGGGGAGGCTGTCCCTGCAGGATAGGCTGATGAGGTTCAGAACTCAGATCTGAAGCCTGTATAGAGGTAGGATCCAAAGAAATGAGAGTAGACTGGACTCTTGGGTGAGAAAAAGCCCTGTCCACCACCTCAAAGGCAGAAGGACTGGGAGAAGCTGTTACTAGTCTAACAGGAACCAAAACTCCAGGTGCTGCTGAACACCAACACTGCCCAGTTTCTTGCTGTGAGGGAGGAGTTGGACCCAAGCTATCCAGTTCCGAACTGCTGAGGGGAAGAGATGGCTATGAAAATCTCAGAGTCAAACCCATCCCCCTAGATCCGACACTGAAGCTTCAGCTCTGAGACTCATCCTGCTATAGAGGGATTGACACTGAACGAGTCATGGATGCACTAGGATTTGAAGACCTAGTTGTCTTCAGATCTGAAGCACTGACTCTTGAAATTCTCATATCTGAGGGCTTCAAAATCATTGACTGGATCGGAGAAGGAGAAACAAGAGGGTGAGAGGAGGTTGAAGTCTCGTGGATTCAATAAGAGATGGAGTAAAAGCCACATCTGAATTTGAAACCTGAGGAACTTCTGCATCACCCCATTCACATTTGCTTCATATAGACTCTGGGAGGACCTGATAGAAGATGATGTGGAGGGGGAACATGACTTTTTCTTCAGAGTCTCTTGCAAAAAGGGTTATCAGACTCATGAGGAAATAGGCTCTGGTGAAAAGACAAGGCTCCAAATCCTAGGGGATTTCGGTGTCCCTGACACTGAATCCGAAGGTGTTAGATCTGATCCTTTTTACTACTTTAGCTGGAGGCTCCAAGACTGGAGCATGTGTTGGAGAACTGGCAGGAGAGCGTTCTCTGTGCTTCCTGGTCACCAAATAAGATTTTTGATTCTTAGATGGGGTTTGAGCCCCTGAAACAGAAGCAGCAGTTGAAGAAGTAGAAGAAGGCAACAAACCTTTTAGAAGTAGTTTATTGTGGCGATTGTTTAAGACCCAAGAACTGAAACCCGTGCAAATTTGACAGGAAGTTTCAAGGTGGGCCGCTTCTAAACAATACATGCACTCCCTGTGGGCATCAGAATTGGGTATCTTATGCCCACAAGAAGTGTATTTTTTAAAACCTGTTGGCTGTTCAGCCATAACAACAAGAAACATAAGACAGAAAGAAAGACATTTTTTTTTAAATTTTTTATACAAAATATAAAGTATAGAAAGAAGAAATACCAGCAATGGTATGTAAGGAATATTCTAAGAACGGGAAGGAAACTTTAAGAAAAAAGAGAAAAGAAAAAAGGGAGAAATTACCAATGATGGTAAGAAAACAGTACCCCAACAAAAAGGGATAGGAAAGGATTAAAGCATAATGGAGAAAAACCCGATAATTAAAGAAAAGGGAGAAGAGTGAGATAATAAAGATGGAATATGTGAATAAATATAAATGTTTCTATTTTAACTCACAAATACTGTTGATAAGCACCTCTAAAGCTCGAAAGAGTGTGATCCACTTCTGAAGCATTGAAGTGGTAAATGAGATCTGGGGTATTACAGGGCCCTGAGGCATTATGGGTAAAGGGACGAGCTTGAGATCTAAGTAAATGCGGCCAAGGCAGAGCTGAGGATGGATCCAAGACCCCATGCATTGAGGAATGAATGAAAATGACATCAGATCAAAAAGTAATAGTTTGAGACAACCATATAGAAATAGTCAGCTTTGTCACTGGTTGCACTTTCCTGTTACCATCATAGGAGACAAACAGCTGGTCAGTTTTCCTGAAAGGTCAAGCTTTGTCAAGGTAATATTTGAGCTGTCTGTGTACATCCACAGAGTGAAGAATCCTTTCTCCTTTGTTCTTTTATTTAGGAAAGAAGACTTGGAGATTGATAATCTGGCTTAAATAAACTCTTGAGACAACTTTAGGCATAAAGGTAGGACATGTTCTCAAAGAAATCCTGTCCTTGTGGAAAATAAGGTAGAGCTGACTTACTACAAGCACTTGTAATTTAGATACTCGCCTAGCAGATGTCAGAGCAATAAGTAAAAAAGTATTCTATGTTAAGAATGTAAAATCATCTTCATGAGCTGGTTCAGAAGGGGCCTCTCAAGTATAAAATTGACATCCCAAGGAGTCACCAGTTTTCTACATGGAGTATATATGACCCTTTTCAAAAATTGTTTAACATGAGTATCATTAGGAAGGGGGTATCGAAGGCAGACAAGTAGAAATAGCTGACAAAGTACCTTGATAGAAGAGTACAACAAACCATGGGACAGTAAATCACAAATAATCAAGATCTAGAGACAACTGAGCCTGAAATGGTTTGTGGTTCTTTGAGTGACACCAACTAGAAAATCTTTTCCACTTGCACTATATGATTTCTTAGTAGCAAGCTCCCTTTAGCACCTGCTGCACATCCTCAGAATAAAGGTACCTAAAAGCTATTGAAATTCTATCTTCCAGGCAGTTTGTTGAAGGGTTTCTAGACTGGATTGTATCAAACTCCTTCTGTCTTGTGTGAGTAAATCAGGTCTTGGGGAAGCTTATGGTAATTGCCCTTGGTCAGATTGAAAAGAAGGGATAACTAATGCTACTTTGGCCAAAATGAAGTCACCACCACCAATTTTGGAGAGTCCTCCTGGATTTTTAGAATAACCCTGGTACTCAGTTGAAAGGGTGGAAAAGTATACAGGAACATTCCCATCCATAGGAATAAAAAAGCATCCGTCTTCCAGGGCTGACTGCAGAGTCCTGGAGCAGAATTTTTTTAGTTGCCTGTTCTAAAAGGAGGCAAACAGATCTATTTAAGGTTTTCCCCACAGTCAGATCAATTCTTTGAAGACTATAGGATATAGTTTACATGTGTGGTGGTCCATCCTGATCCTGTTGAACTTGTCTGCTATAAGGTTTTGTACTGAAGGAATGTATGAAGCCTGAAGAGTCAGACTGAGCTGACTCTTCAGTTACAGGCCATCATAGCCAAGTCTACAAAGAAGGTAGGTTCTGGTACACCTGTTTATGTACCTCATCTTCCAGACATTTATATGATTGCTGTCTGTCTGTCTACAGGATCACACACAGCTTGCACATTTACCTTTTTGAAACTGCTCCCCATGCCAGATCTGAAGCATCAGTGGTGACAGACTGGAAGTGGATCAAAAGGGAGAAAGACCGGACTGCATGTTTATCTGGTCTTCCCCAGGCCCAGTCTCTCCCTCTTTAGAAATCTAGAACTGGAATCTAAAAAGTCAAGGGTGCAGATGCAGAATCTAGAATCATCTGAGATACCATTGTATTTTCCGCATGTGTAGCCTGGCAAAATCCAGCAAGATAATCATAAATACCAAGTATCCATGATCCCTAAGAAACTTCTTTGCTGATGCTTGGTTTAGGCTGGAGAAACTCAGAAAGAACTGTTAGAATATCTCTAATATGGAGGAAGAAAGGCTCTTCCCATGGCCAAATCTAACAGATATCCCAGGAAAAAATGTTCTGTGAGACAGGATGAGAGAAAGCTTCTGCAAATTGATTTGAAATCTCAGATTAAGTAGAATTTCTTGAGGAGTTGCTAGAGACTCTTGGCATTTGGAAAAAGTCTGCAAAGATAAGACCAGTATCCAGATATGAAAAATGTGAATACGTTGGAATCTGCAATAAAGAAAGTTGAGACCTAGGCATTTAGTGAATATCCTTGTGCAGTGGAGAATCTAAAGACTAAAACAGAGAACTGATAATGTAAGCCAAACAGAAAATCTTAAGACATGCCTGAAATGTTTGTCAGTAGGAATGTGATAATAAGCATCCTTTAGATCCAGCTTTACCATGGAGACTAGATGAGGAATCAGAGGTGGAATATTTTGAAGTGATAACATCTTGAATATTTAGGAAAAAATTGAAAAGAAGGATTCACCACTGACCTCCAGGATCTTTTGGTTTCAGAACTAGAAATATCCTTGACTGACATGCATTGTTTTTTGTGACTTCCACAGACAGCATGTTGTGTAGACTAGGAGGAAACACAGAGATCTACTTCCCTAGGCAAGAGGGAATCCCTTGAAATCTCACTGGATTACTTTCCCAACCCAACTGTCTGAGTCTATTGGATTGCTTTTTAAAATCCAGATTACTGGCCCTTGTTTAAACTATTTATTGGTAAAGTGAGCTGGGGGACTGTTATTTGGTGTAAGAAAGGCGGGCTGAAAAATCTGAGTCACTCCATGAATCAGTTTTCTCCTTTCATCAGACTTCTTAAGCACTACAGTTGAAGAAAGACCAAACAGAAGGTCTTTATCTAAGGCACAAATTAAAATCTCATATTTGATATAATCAGTTAGATTCTGAGAACATAACCGAGTAATTCTCAAAACTGATCCAAAAATAGCATTTGTAGACGAATCAACAGCAGCATAAGCACACTTTAAAATATGCTTACTCAAAAAACAGCACACACAGAAGCATTTAATGAATTATTTACCTTAGAAGGAAGGTTAGTGATTAACTTCTGCATGTTTTCAAAACACAGAAGCAAAATCTTTTACATATGACCATGGCAATATAAAATCCGAAAAGTTAAAGTACTGGAATACATTTTCTTCCCTAAATTTTCCATTGCTTTCCTATCTTAGTCAGAAGGAATGGGGTTAGTTAGCAGATGCAGAGTTATAAAGAAAAATGACTGCTCAGTGTGCATTCATGTTAGAAAACAGATACTTGCCTGTCTGGGGCACACTGTATAATCTGTCACACCTAATGGAAGCAGAAGATTGACAGTCATGAAAACTGGCTGCACTGAAGAAAAAAAAAAGACATTTTCTAAAGCAGGTAATACAGGAGGGTAAGTGTAGCTTTTGGCACCTGTAATTGTAACAAATTATAATACAATTTCTAAGCCACAGTAGTTTCCTCCGGGTGCTCCAGTTTCCTCCCACATCCCAAAGACATGCTGTAGGTGGATTGGACACTCTTAAATTGGCCCTAGGTGTGAGTGCGTGTGTGTGCCTTCTGTGGAAGGCTGGCAATTCGACACCATAAAACTCCACTGCCAATCATGAGCGGACATGTGATCCGCTATGGCGACCCCTAACCGGGAAAAGCCGAAAGAAGAAGAAGAGTAGTTTTATCCTGTTCCCACTGAAACAGTGTAAGAGATTTCTTCAGCAGGAAAGCCTGAAGCTGTACTTTCCTCAGAATTATAATGCTCAGACTGAGAAAAAATGTCTGAAGTACACCCTCCTGCTGCAGTAATTGCTCTTCTGACTGGAAAATCCTGTCAGGAGGAGAACAAATTATTTTTCTTTTCTTGTCTGAATTTTCTAATGGCAAAGAAAAGGTAGAAATCAGTTTCTTAGCAAAGCCCAGTAAATCTGCCATGTACACAGAAATAGAAACACGATGCCTGAGTTTTTTTCATTAAGTACATACTCCCTAAATAAAGCTAGACACATAGGTACATTGGATTCAACTTCCTGAATCCCATCCCAGCCAAGTAAAAACCCTTCATCTTCCCCTTCTGCAGACAAAGACAATAGTGACTCTCCCTTGCCCATGAATGGTATCCCTACACCCGCAGAGGACTTGGCTATCTCCCAGTCTTTGGTGGCTTGGAAGGCTACACCAAGATGACAGGGGTTGAAATATAGGTAGTGCAACAGATAGCCACAGCTGAGGCAAACAAGGATGGATCTGACCCTTAAAGACTCATTACAAAGTTTCTTCTTTTTCTGTGCAGAGGAAGGTACAACTGTACAGTCTGACTGTTGCTCCACTGATAAGCCAAGGAGGAGGTCTGGAATGTGGGTAGCATAGCTTAGATGAATGGGTAGGGAAAACAGTGAGGAATAAATTGTTCGAAGCTAAGCATACCACTGAACGTCCCCACAAGCACAATATCCTTTCCAAAAACACACCAATCTCAAATTAGATTTATTAAAAAATAAACCTTTTTCCCTCACAAAAAACTTTTCATAAGCAACATGATACTTTCGTTTTCATAACGAGAGACCCAGTGTCTTTTTTTTATATCACAAAAAATATTTTTTGACAGGAAAAAACAAGTTTTTCTCATAAATAGTAATAAAAGTAGGAAGGCTTTCCCCAACGTGAACTTATCTGCCAGCTCTTGAAGATCAGGTTGACGGGGCTTGTCAAGGAAGCTCTTGTTTCAGTGGCAATAAAGTTCTTAAGATTCTGAGCTCTCTATCTGCTTCTGTACTTGTAATAAAGTGCTAATCAGTGATATATCTTTGTTTCATTTTCTTGCTACAGTACATTATCTGACAGTAGAATTTTGAATGCATACTATTTTCCTTAAGTTTTGCACTCTTAGCTATAGCATTTGTTTTTGTCATCTTCACTTAAGTATTGCCCAAACATTTATACAGAACACCATCTCAGATACTCTGAAATCCTCTGTGCACATTCTCAAATCACTGCAGTACAGCTTGCTTCTCTGTAGCGTGTACATTAGATGGAATATTTTGACTGAACAGTACATTCTTTTTCTCATTCAAACCTACCTAAGCATGAATTCTGTTTATCTTGTGAAATGTCATGCAATCATCTCTACCAAGTATATTTGGTTGCTTTTGTTCTGTTTGCAAACTGACAATCTGAAAAACAGTCTGTATGCTCTACTTCTGTTCATATAACTCAGCCAGACTTGCCCACGTGGCTTCAATTTTTGTCATAAGAAAATAGCGTGAACACACTTAGCCATCATGCAGTTTAAATGCCAGATTTTATATGCAGAGTCTACCATTATATTGCATTCTGCACCATTAAGTTACATATACATGTTTTGCCACTGATTCATACTTAAGACCATCTTTGAATAAATTCTCATTGCATTTATCATGCACATTATTCAATGACTGTACTCTAACTGTAATCATATACGTTTTGACTGCTCATATGTTTCATCATTAATATTTTGGTGCTGTGTTTTTTCCATTTTAGACACACTCTGGTAAATTGATTATTGCCTCCGCACATTGCACATATTTGATTCTTCACTCTGTGGTGTATGTTTTTGTGTTTGAATTTACAGTATTAACACTGGGTGTGGATTTTGCCTGCTCAGTTGTTACCAGGCTCCAGCTTGGATGCCTTAGGGTTCCGCATGACATCAATGTAATAATTTTTACTCTTAGTTTAGTATTATATTTTGTTTTCACACTATCCTATGTATTATCAGTTTTACAGGTTAAAAGTCTATCCTGTAACTAATCATTTCTGATTCCAAATAGTATTCTTTCTCCTATCATTGTCAGAAAAATGATCAAATTTAAAGTCTGGTGTTCTATTTTAATGCAGTGACATAAATATTCATAGTCTCCTGAACTCTTTGATACCTTGTAAATAATATCTCAGACTCAGTATGTTCTAATTAAAAGAAAATGTTCTAAATTCCTTAATGGTTGCCTCTCCTGCTCCTGTGACACAAAGAAAATGGAACTTGACAGATGTTTGAAGACTAATATTGTGAGTCCCAATACAGCAGAAATGGGTTAAATGGAAAACCACTTTCAGTGAACGTGGAATTCTGCCCTTTCCACAGTTCTGTGCAACCATGGAATTAAGTTTGGGAGATGTGGCAGTCTCCCACAAATGAATAAACAGGGAGACTCCCCTTAAAAAAAAAAAAAAAAAAAAAAAGCTTTGTTCCAAGTTTGCTAAAAGTGTCTTTCAGCTTAACCTATTTGCAGCATTAATTCTATTCCTAGATTCATCTGTAACCAAAAGAACCATGGCACACTGAATCTTCTTTTATTTGTCTGCAAGGCCACACACACTGAGACAGAACTCAAAACACTGAATCCAAGCCTTTCAGTTTTCAGACAGGTCTCCCTATAGTTTCAATGATGTTGATTTAGGCCACACACACTGAGATAGAACTCAAAACACTGAATCCAAGCCTTTCAGTTTTCAGACGGGTCTCCCTATAGTTTCAATGATGTTGATATAGGACATACACATTGAGACAGAACTCAAAACACTGAATCCAAGCCTTTCAGTTTTCAGACAGGTCTCCCTATAGTTTCAATGATGTTGATTTAGGACATACACATTGAGACAGAACTCAAAACACTGACTCCAAGCCTTTCAGTTTTCAGACGGGTCTCCCTACAATTTCAATGATGTTGATATAGGACATACACATTGAGACAGAACTCAAAACACTGAATCCAAGCCTTTCAGTTTTCAGACAGGTCTCCCTATAGTTTCAATGATGTTGATATAGGACATACACATTGAGACAGAACTCAAAACACTGAATCCAAGCCTTTCAGTTTTCATACAGGTCTCCCTATAGTTTCAATGATGTTAATATAGGCCACACACACTGAGACAGAACTCAAAACACTGAATCCAAGCCTTTCAGTTTTCAGACGGGTCTCCCTATAGTTTCAATGATGTTGATATAGGACATACACATTGAGACAGAACTCAAAAACACTGACTCCAAGCCTTTCAGTTTTCAAATAGGTCTCCCTATAGTTGCAATGATGTTGATATCATCTTGCTCTAATAACTGAAGCTATAAAGGGAAAATCTGCTGGTTGTTCAGTAGAAAGTAAAACAAGATAATGTGTGTAACAGTGAAATTCAGAAAGTCTGTGTAGTTTAAACAAATTGCTTCTATAATTATGGTAAAAAAAATCAAAGAAATGGCATTATAAGCACAATGGCTGGCTTGCTTGTACAAGTTTTTTTCAGGCTGACTTTTGACCTAGAGATGGTGTGTGTCCAATACGTACATAGAATTAGCAGAACAGTAAGACCAAAGCTAAAGCACAAATAAACATGTGGTTGCTTCTAACATAGTGTCAAATCTCTAGAAAAAGTAGGGGTATGTTTTAATTGCAAAGACATACCTCTGGAGTGTTTCTTCCAGGTCCTCCACTGAAAATTGGCTCATTCCAAGTTGGACTTTTCTGGTAAACAAATGTTCAATCAATCACTCAATCAATAAATAAATAAATAAATAATTGCATAGCTCATGAGACACAGAATTCCCAAACACAGATGCTTCCAGTCCATGCCTTCACTCCAAACAGAAGACGTACCTCAGGATTTAATAAAATCTGTGTAGGTTTCATGAAGAGCCTACATGGAATATACCTGTTTACATGGCCATGGCTCTCCCTCAGCAGTGCACCATACATATTAATTATGACACACTGCCAATGGAGATCGCAGTAATATGGATACTGAATTTGTGTAAGCAACAGTGTGGAAGCTGTCCCATACTTATGGACTGTCCAGAAAAACTCTAGACAGTTGTAAGCACAGCACAATACCGTTCAGCCTGTTATCCTGGACCAAAAGATGAACAACAGATTTCACTACATAATTCACAACACTGTTAAACTTGTAAAAATAATAAAAACTAGTTGGTTCCAAAACAGCACACCACTAGCTGCAAATTAAATATTTAATAATTACACGCAGTATTTAGCGCTTTCATCTCATATCAAGTGAGACTTCATCAGAATACATTCACACAAAAGCCAGAAGCATTTAAATAACCTTGTCAGTTAAAAATGCAGGTCACATGACAACAGTAATCAATATTTAAGGACAACATTACAAAAATCACATTTCTTCCTAAAACTATTACCTTTCTTTTACTAAAAAAATTTATCATATATTATGTATACATCATATTACCAGCATAAATGTATATTCTCTGATATAAAATACATTATATTTAACTAGCACTTTCATGTAGTAAGGGTGCAATGGATATAAAATCATTTAAGCCTGGTAGAAACATAGCAGCCAACTTATACTGCCATTCAATTTCCTTCTTTTTCAGCCTATTTTTCCAGTCACCCCCTCTTGGTTGTATTTTAACTATTTCTAGAATACCAAACATGAATTTATCAAAATTGTGGCAAACTTGAACATGTCTATATAGAGCATTATAAACGTTTCTTATTTTTGATATCACTTAGATGCTCATATATCCTGTTCTTCAAATAACGTTCTGTTTCACCTACATAAAAATGCTGGCATGATGAACATATTGCCAAATATACTATTCTACTTGTCAAACAATTCCCTTTCTGGAATAGCACCTGACTACACAGTTTATTATTCAAGGAAATTATTTTTTTCTTTATTAATATATGGGCATTGACTACACATTCCACAACGGTGTGTACCTACAGATGTCATATCTATAGGATCTACCTTATTCTCAAATAACTGTTTAAAATTAGGTCCTGTACTGTTTACAAATCTTGGTGTACTACCCACTCTATTTAAAATGTCATGGTTTATCCTAAAGATATTCCAATTGGCTCTAAATGCTCCCTTAATTTTATCTGAAAAATGATTATATTATAGCACACAAACCTTTTCATATGTAACCTCCTTTTTATGACCAGAGCTCATAACCTTACTAGTGACCAATCCTTCACCCAATAATGGTTTATATACAACACCCCACTTCGAATAGACCTCATCCAAAACTTATTTTATTAGGGCCTGGGGATACCCTCTTTCCTGGAGCATGTATGATATTTTACCAAACTCTGCTTTCACATCTTCCAGGTGTGAAGTCATATGGGCTTTTCTAACAGCTTGCCCTTTAATGATACTTCTTTTTTGTACTAACGGATGATTACTTTGAAAGTGCAAATATCCATTACAGAAAGCATCATTCCTATAAATCATTGATTTAAATCCACTTTTGTCATGAGAAATATATGTATCCAAATAATTAATTCCTTTTATATTATAATTATAAGTAAATTCAAGAAAATCTGTGATTTGGTTCATATATGCCATAAACTTCTCTATTTCTTCCTCTAGCCCATCCCACAGGATAAAATATCATCCAAAAATCTTGCATAACTTTTCATCCTATGCCAGAAAGGGCCATCTATTACATACTTGGTCTCCCATCCCAGGAAAACCAGGTTTGCATATATAGGGGCACAAGCCACCCCCATAGCTACACCTCTGATTTGTTGGTAATATTCTCCTTCGAAATAAAGGAAGTTATTTTCAAGTATTACATTCATAATCTCACTTAGAGTAACTGGTTCATGTGTAAGATCTGAAAAACCAAACAATGTTTCCTTGAATAAAGTACTACCCTCCTCTTTAGGTATAACAGTGAAGAGGTCAAGTCAATTGGACCAAATTAAGTGTGTCCAGTGGATACGTGTGCAAAACGGAGAGCTATGTATGGGACGATTTTTTTTTTTTTTTTTGAGAGAGGTCTCATTTTTATTTTCTCTTAAGGTGAGAGTGGAATTTTGGGGAAAGGACATAGGTAAGTGTGGGGGAGGTAAGTTGGGAAGATGAGGAAGCTTTTGCAAGCAGACAAGGTTGATGTGTGACACAAGACGAAGGGGTGAACACGTTGGCTGGGGAGGATGTTGTGGAATCCCAGTCCTATGGATGTCAGACACAGTAGCAGTGTGACTCAAGTCCTTACCCATGGGAGTGTCAGCACTGCACCTTCACTGCTCCTGTGAAGGCAATGGTTGATGCCGGCGAGCATGGCAAGGCTGCCCCACCAGGATGGACAACATGCTCCCCATCCAGTATAGGTGTACACCAAGAGTTTGGTGCAGCAGCCCATGCACCATGCCTAGTACGTACAATCCGCCAATACATGAAACTCTATCGACTTTTGAACACATATGTGAAATGGACATTAGAACAGCTCTTAGTAAAAAAAATGTGCATAATTTTAATATGTCAGATGAAGAATTTCATTTTCTAAAGCTGTTGAGGGCATGTAAAGTGAGGATTATGAAGTCTGATGAAGGCGGTGGACTTATTTTTATGGATGAAGATGACTATACTAAAAGAATGTCTAGCATGTTGCAATGTGATAGATATGTTAGAGTTAGTATTAATGAAGTCAATATTGCATATAAAAAGTGAAAGATGCATTAAATGACCTTCTATTGGAAAATAGCATTGATGTCGATATATACCACTACTTAACTATGCCAGCGCCATTAACACCTCTACTGTTTGGATCTTCTAAAATACTTAAAAATTTGGCTAATCCACCTTTTAGGCCAATTGTAGAAGGAAGGAGATCCACAACGTATGCGTGTGCAAAATTAATAGACAGCAAACTTAACCCCATCATTAATAGTGAATCTCTGATTTGTAAAGATGTGTGGGGTTTTTTGGAAAAAGTTAACAGGTTAGAATCTAACAAGGATTTTAATTTCCTAACAGTGGACATAGTGGATTTATACACTGTTATTCCCCAAGAGATAGGTTTAGAATGGTTTAGGGCATTGCTTATTCTTCATGGAATTGAACATGAAGAAATGAATTTGATCGAGACACTTCTTGATTTAGTATTGTCTAATAACTTTATGTTATTTGACAAACAGCTTTGCCTACAAAAAAACAGGTGTAGCGATGGGGTCCCCTTGTGGGGGCACCTTCGCTAATTGCATAATGGCTTTCTGGGAAAGGCAGTATTTGTTTAATAATACTATGTTTAAGGAAAACCTTGCCTGGTATACTAGATACCAGGATGACATTTTTTTTATATGGAAGGGGCAAAGGATTTAGCAGTAGATTTTATTGCAGCAATTTCAAAGCAAACACAGTTTCTTAAATTTACATATCAGTTTCAATATGATTCCATCAAATTTTGGATGTAAGATTAACCAAGGATAGAATGTTCAAAAGATATAAGGCAACTATATTTAGGAAGCCCACTTACTCTAATGCATTCTTGCATTTCAGCAGTAATCATCCTTACCACCAAAAAAGAGCAGTGGTAAAGAGCCAAAAGGTAAGAGCATCCAAGATGGTCTCTTTGGATGATGATTTTTTGCTTGAATGTAATAATTTGAACAGTATGTTTATTAAAAGGGGCTACCCTATTGTTTTTTTTGAACAAGTTCTTGATGAAGTGGTGATTAAAAGAAATAATGGACACTTTAAACCCATTTTATGTAAAGGGTATTTAGAGCAAAGAGATATACCCAGGGAAGAAGAGGATATTGGTTTTGCTTATCAAGAAGGTAGGATGAGCTATGTAACCACATTCTCCATTGATGCAAGTGAAACAAGACATTTTGAGTAAAAATTGGGCATTATTGCTCGAAGACTCTAATATTAGAAGAAAAGTAGGGAATGGTCCACATGTAGTTTATAGGAGAGGCCTTAATCTTAAGGCCTTACTAGAAGAAAAAAAGAAGACCAATGGTACATGGACCAACTGGGCTATGAATAAGTGTGGGAGGTGCCAACCATGCCAACATATCATGACAGGTAGTAGGTTTACCATAAAAGAAAGAGAATATCACATTTATGGGAAGTTTAACTGTGACACAGCTGGTGTAGTGTATGTTGCAATATGCCAGCTGTGTCCATGTTATTATATTGGGAAAACAGAGAGAGTCTTTAAGCAAAGACTATATGAACATCAGTACCATATTAATAAAGGGACCACTACGAATGTCTTAGCTAGGCATATATTGGAATATCCATTGCATAAATTTAAGTATGTTATTGCAGAATGTGTTGGCAAGGATATTAGAGGAGGCCCCTGGAAATTAAAATTGGAAGAAAGAGAGCTCATATGGCAAATTAACACCAATGCATATATGTATCCAGGTCTCAATGAGTATAGCTCTATTAAATGCATCCTTAAATTAAAGGCTTTGGATAGGTGAAGGGTACTGCATATTTGATATTAATATTTAAAATTTAATAATATTTTCTATATAAATTTGGGTTTATTAGTATGTTCATTTTTATATCAAATTTTATCCATTTTGCAAATCTATATTATATGAATAATCCATCTTCGAAATACATTTGCTTTATGATATGAATAGTGATGATTTTATGGATTTTAGTATTTATTGTGCTTGTGATACAATTTCTTAGGTAAAGGTTTTTGAATATAAAATGGTTTAATATTTACATTTTATTATAAAATAATTATAAAATAGTGATGTGTATCTTTAAATAATTGATATCAATTTAGTACATAATTAATTTGATTTATAATTGTATATAAGTATTGGATTCTGGGATTGCAGTTTGTCTGAAGAAGTGCAGGGATTGGACTTGCACGAAAGCGATTATGTAATAAACGTGTGTGGGGATTTACAGCAAGCTGTCCTGTTTGTTATGTACTTTGTTTGGATTCACTTTCACTGAACAAGATGATGTTTTGACATCAACACCCATGGAAAATTTATTAAGAACAGATAGTGTTAGTAGTGTAATGTGTAAGAAAAAGAGTGTATATAATCCTCCACTACACCCATTGTTGGATACTTATGAAAAACTGGTACTGGAAGATATATATGATATACATGTGAATAAAAGGGATATTCTTTGGAATCTTGCTAAACAAGAACATGATTTATTATTAGATTTAAGGAAAGATAAATCTCTTTGCATAATGACCCCAGGTAAGGGTGGGGGTATAGTCTTATATAGATCAATGGACTACTCTAATGCAATGCAAAATCTTTTATTTGATACATCCACTTATGTAAGTGTGTCCAAAAATCATATAAATATATCATATACACATATAGATTCATATTTGGAGGAATATTTATATTTAATGGATAAGAGAATAGACCCTGAGTTATATAATTTTTTACATAAAAGAGATCCAGTTATTCCCATTTTTTTCGGGATTCCCAAGATCCAGAAAAATGTATTAATGCCACCTTTTAGACCTATAGTAGCAGCCAGTGGTTCAAAAACCCACCCACTGGCAGTATTTGTGGCTACTTCAGTGCAACATATTATGGGTAAAGTACATCTCGTGAAGGATTCATGGGAGTTCTTGAGGCTTTTTAAACAAGAATTATGGAACAAGGATTTCATTTTTTAACAGTTGATGTAAAAGACCTCTTCACTGTTATACCTAAAGAGGAAGGTAGTACTTTATTTGAGGAAACATTATTTGGTTTTTCAGATCTTACACATGAACAAGTTACTCTGATAAGTGAGATTATGAATTTAATACTTGAAAATAATTTCCTTTATTTTGAAGGAGAATATTACCAACAAATCAGGGGTGTAGCTATGGGGGTGGCGTGTGCCCCCATATATGCAAACCTGCTTTTCCTGGGATGGGAGACCAAGTATGTAATAGATGACCCTTTCTGGCATAGGATAAAAAGTTATGCAAGATTTTTGGATGATATTTTTATTCTGTGGAATTGGCCAGAGGAAGAAATAGAGAAGTTTATGGCATATATGAACCAAATCACAAATTTTCTTGAATTTACTTATAATTATAATAGAAAAGGAATTAATTATTTGGATACATATATTTCTCATGAGAAAAGTGGATTTAAATCAATGATTTATAGGAAGGATACTTTATGTAATGGATATTTGCACTTTTAAAGTAATCATCCGTTAGTACAAAAAAGAAGTATCATTAAAGGGCAAGCTGTTAGAAAAGCCCATATGACTTCACACCTGGAAGATGTGAAAGCAGAGTTTGATAAAATATCATACATGTTCCAGGAAAGAGGGTACCCCCAGACCCTAATAAAATAAGTTTTGAATGAGGTCTATGCAAAGTGGGGTGTTGTATATAAACCATTATTGGATGAAGGATTGGTCACTAGTAAGGCCATGAGCTCTGGTCATAAAAAGGAGGTTACATATGAAAAGGTTTGCGTGCTATAATATAATCATCTTTCAGATTAAATTAAGGGAGCATTTAGAGATAATTGAAATATCTTTAGGATAAACCATGACATTCTAAATAGAGTGGGTAGTACACCAAGATTTGTAAATAGTACAGGACCCAATTTTAAACAGTTATTTCAGAATAAGGTAGATCCTATAGATATGACATCTGTAGGTACACACCATTGTGGAATGTGTAGTCAATGCCCATACATTAATAAAGAAAAAATAATTTCCTTGAATAATAAATTGCGTATTCAGGTGCTATTCCAGAAAGGGAATTGTTTGACAAGTAGAATAGTATATTTGGCAATATGTTCACCATGCCAACATTTTTATGTAGGCAAAACAGAACGTCATTTGAAGAACAGGATATATGAGCATCTAAATGATATCAAAAATAAAAAAGTTTATAATGCTCTATATAGACATGTTCATGTTTGCCAAAATTTTGATACATTCATGTTTGGTATTCTAGAAATAGTTAAAATACAACCAAGAGGGGGTGACTGGAAAACCAGGCTGAAAAAGAAGGAAACTGAATGCAGTATAAGTTGGCTGCTATGTTTCCACCAGGCTTAAATGATTTTATATCCATTGCACCCTTACTACATGAAAGGGATATTCAAATATAATGTATTTTATATCAGAGTATATTTAGTGGGATATACATTTTTGCTGGTGATATTATGATGTATACATATTATATGAAAATATTATTTTTTTAGCAAAAGAAAGGTAATAATTTTAGGAAGAAATGTGATTTTTGTAATGGTGTCTTTAAATGTTGATTACTGTTGTCATGTGACCTGCATTTTTAACTGACAAGGTTATTTAAATGCTTTTGGCTTTTGTATGAAAGTATTCTGATGAAGTCTCACTTGATATGAGATGAAAGCGCTATATACTGTGTGTAATTATTAAATATTTAATTCACAGCTGGTGGTGGGCTGTTTTGGAACCAACTACTTTTTATTATTTTTACAGATTTTACTACATGAAATTGCAATTTCATTTTTGTTTACGTTTATGTGCTTGTTTGCGCGTTGCAGCATGTTGAGCAGCTATGCTTAGCTTTGCTCACATATACAGTAGACATCTGCTACACATCTAAAAATAGAAACGGATGTATTCAATTGTAATTAATTTTTTTCATGTGCTTGTTTGCATGGTGCAGCGAGTTGCTTAGCTCTCGTGCATGCGCACACACACATACATGCATATATATATATATATATATATATATATATATATATATGTATATACAGCAGACAACTGCCAAACATCTAAAAATAGAAACCAGATGTATGCAATTGTTGTAGTCTTGCAATGCGCAAACCCATGCAGCAAAGTTGCTCTACACTTATAGGCACATTTGTAGTACATGTGAAGACATATGATTTCCCTTCACTATCCCAGTGGCTAGGTAGGTTGAGTCATAACCTACAGTGTAATAGGTTCCGGGTTCAAGTCCTGAGCAGTCACACTTTTTATATTTATTGCTGTGAAAATGTGTCAGGTGACTGAAACATCAGTTTCATTTAAAATTTAAAAAATGCTACATTTGGAAAAGCTGCACAATGCTAATCAGTGCTTAAATATGGTCAGCTCTCCATTCCTGTTTCTGCATTGCTAAACTTTGCTTACACATGGTTTGTGTGAGTTTTTTAAAGTTACAGCATGACGTGCAAGGGCAGGAATGCAGCCTATTTAATGGCCAGTAGGTGGGAATTTCACATTATTCATTGGAGTCTTAATTTAGCTGTGGATATGCCTGGTGCTGTTGGTGAAGGAGTGTGCTTTTGTACACAGAAGAGGGAAGTGCAGGAGTTCAGAGTTTTTGTTGGACTTCTGATTAAGAATTATGAACCCCCACTGCTGCAAGGTGATCACCAGGGCTCAGAGTGCAAGTCTGAGGCCTGGAATCATTTGGCCAGGGAACATACTACTGCTACTGGTGCCCTCCTCGCACTGGTGAGCAGTGTCATCTCCACTACAATGACCTGAGGCGTAGGAAGAGGGTAACCTTGGACACATGGGTCCAAAAGGCTAGGGCTAGGCAAATCCCACAGATATGTAAGTATGTTTGCCTGTAGTTTAGACATATGCAAGCTGAATCTGTGCAAAACTGGTATGCATAATGGTTTGCTTCTCTTACCACAGCTACAGAAGAGAGAGCTGGCAATGTCCAGTCCCGTGCAGGGTGCCTGGCCAGGATGAGGTCACTGTGTGGTAAGTAGGAAAGCATTAAAGTAATAACTTAATGCATAACAT
This sequence comes from Protopterus annectens, assembly GCF_019279795.1. Taxonomy (NCBI): domain Eukaryota; kingdom Metazoa; phylum Chordata; order Ceratodontiformes; family Protopteridae; genus Protopterus; species Protopterus annectens. The sequence continues at coordinate 22,119,996 of NC_056741.1, forward strand.
ATTTATACAAGAAATTAATTACAGAGTTTGCAGTCTTAACAGTCAGGGATGACATCCCTGAGACATCTTACATCTTTATTAACATGTCACTGCCTACCTGAAATGTTAAAGCAAGTAAGCATGCAATACTGTGTAGTACAGCTTCCAAAGATAAGTCAATGTTGGAGTCTATCCAGATTAAGAGTCACTGTTCTGGTCTGCTCATTGTCTGAAATATGCTGTAGGTTGCACTCAATAAATGAATAGGGTATGTGGGTTAGTTAACAGAAGCCCTACACATCTATCCATGGTCTACATGCCAGATCTGAAGCAATATTAATCAACACATTTTAAAAGGTGATGTTGCTTTGATACATAATGTTTTCAAATAAAGTGTTCACTATTCCTGTATTCATTGCATGTGTGTTCTAATCTGACACCAGTCTACTGTTAAATGTAAATGAATAAAGAATGCAGCAACAAATGACCGAAATGAATGTAGTGCAATACCCAGAGTAAGGTTCAAGCCTGTGTTATGCTCATTTTGTCTGAAATAATACTGTATATGCCACTCAGTAATGAACATGGTATATGGGTAAATTAACTGAAGTCCTGGACAGCCATCCATGTGTCTGAAAGCTAGAGTTTAAGCAACATTATCAATAAAGTTTAAAAAGAGATGGTGCTTTGATAACAAAGTGTTCACTATTCTTGTATTCATGGCATGTGTGTTCTAATCTGACACCAGTCTACTGTTAAATGTAAATGAATAAAGAATGCAGCAACAAATGACCGAAATGAATGTAGTGCAATACCCATAGTAAGGTTCAAGCCTGTGTTATGCTCATTTGTCTGAAATAATGCTGTATATTCCACTCAGTAAATGAACATGGTATATGGGTAAGTTAACTGAAGTACTGGACAGCTATCCATGTGTCCAAATGCCAGATTTAAGAAACATTATCAATAAAGTTTAAAACGAGATTGTGCTTTGATAAGTAATCTTTTCAAATAAGTGTTCATTATTTCTGTATTCACTGCATGTGACTTCTAATTCGACACCATACTTACATATCAACTAATAAATAATGCAGTAACAAATTTCAAAAATAAATGTAGTACAATACCCAGATTAAGTGTCAAGCTTCAGTTCTGATAATTTTCCCCAAAGTATGCTGTAGATAGCACTCGGTAAATGTACAGGGTATATGATTAGGTTAACAGATGTTCCGCACAGCCATACCTCTGTGTAACTGTCAGATTTCATGTGACATTAAGCATTACAATGTAAAAGGAGATGGTGCTTTGATAACTAATGTTTTTAAATAAAGTGGTCATTATTCATGTGGTCACTGCATTTGGTTTCTAATCTGATACCACACACAGCTATGCATGTGTGTAAATGTACAGCTTCACTCAAAATGTTGCAATAAAAGTCTTAAAGGAGATGGTGTTTTGAGAATTCATTATATTCAAATAAAATGCACAATATTCCAGTAGTCACTGCTTGTGGGTTCTAATCTCATAGCAGCCAACTGAGAAAAGACCAGCTGTCTAGTATAATTAGTGTACACAAACCTACCTCTCAACTGTCATGGGTTTTGCAGACTGTAATGACTACTGCCCCATATGGCTGGTCCTTGATTAGCAGATACATGACATTACTTGGAATGCAATTTATTGGCAAATCCATTATCAGAACACCTTGCTATGAATGTATAAGCACACTATGTAAAAATGTTTCCTGTAGTTGTGCCTTTGTACCACCATTTGGTAGGCCTTGGCCCATAACGTCACATGCTAACAGGTTGAAAGCTATGTACATGCAACATCATCTATACAGTATTTGCAGTCACTGTACTCTCAACGGAAATCTTAGATATCTAGAAGTATGCAGTAGTAGTCTGTGTAGTAATATTACCTGCAAAGTTATTTTTCTCTCTCATCCACCCCTTCTCTTTTAATTTAATAATTTTATCGATTATTATGATTTGATATTAATATATTATTTGCAACTATCTCTTATGTTGGCCTTATGTATAATTTCATATTACTTTGCTATTAAAATACTTTCCTTTACATTATTTATTGTTGTGTTCCTCATTATATTCCCTTCTGTTTCTTTTGATTAATTATTATTACCTTTTATTATGTTAACACTAACATTTGTTTGGTTATGTTTATTTTTACCTTATGTTTATATTTAATTTACTACAGCACAATAAGGTAGGCCGGTTCCAGGCAATACACCTACCTTGGCTCCCCTGGCCCTGACACCAGCTCCCAGCACATCTGGGCTGCAGCCTTGTGGTGTCTCCTCTGCTGCCCCTGCACTACCTGGGTCATTGGGGCTACATTAGATCATCGAGTGCTTAAAAAAGTGAACGGTGACTAATCGACGTTATGCAAGTGAAAGCTTACAATTTCGAACTGTCAGAACGATTATTTTCCTAGGGAAAAAAATCGCTGTTCCAACAACAACCAAAAGAAAAAACATACTTTAAACATTACATTAAGTGGGGGGCTTTGCCCCCCACACCCCCCTTACTTAAATATACCAACTCCGAGATCAAGACTACAGTGCAAAACGGTAGTAATGAGCTAAGCAAATTCTTTCCCAGGGAAAGAATTCGCTTAAAAGCCGCTTCAATATTTTGCCATTTCAGGCTTTTGAGTTCAACCAAGATGTATTTGAAAGAGTGCATCTTCGGTCTTCTAATAGGGAACCGAGTCATCTGGTAGTTCTGCCCCACAGGATGGGGGTGGTCCTCCCTCTGGAAGTGGAAGTGGAGGGGGTGATTATATCACACATGAGGAACTGCCAGGCATGGTGCATGGGCTGCTGCACTGAACTCTTGGTGTACACCTATGCTGGATGGGGAGCATGCTGTCCATCCTGGTGGGGCAGCCTCGCCATGCATGCCAGCGTCAACCATTGCCTCCACAGGAGCAGTGAAGGTGCAGTGTTGACAATCCCATGGGTGAGTACTTGAGTCACACTTCCACCAGTGGCGGCTGCTGACTTCAAATCAAAGGGGGGCTGCAGGAGACAGCTGAATGGGTGGGGCCAATGGGAAGGGATGCGGCCAACAAGAAAGGGGAGGAGCTATGCTCAAAACCACAAAAACTGGAACTTTAATTAAATACGCTGCCCTGGGTGCCAAACCGTTACTATGAGAGTCCAATCAAGACAAAATGAAGTGTAGAAGAAAAAAATATTTGAATGCATTGGCTGCATGACAGCTTACTTAACATTTGGATGGAAACAAAAAGGTTGTGAGGCATGACAAAATAAATTACTTTTTAAATACATTACTGGAATGCCAGTCAAAATCAAGTATAAGAAAAACAAGCAGCACTCAACTCAATCCACTTCTCCTTGTTCTCCAGTTCTAATTATAATTTATATTCAGCTTTATTAAACTACCAAGTAACATGCTGAAAGTAGCAATCTCTGTGACACCCCCACTTGTAAAAATGTTTCTTATCCAAAAAGACATGCTGCCCGACAACAACTATCTACTTGTTTCATGGGGAAAACATGATCAAAGTAAAAAATGAACAGCAAACAAGAAACAAGCTCAAGATAAATTGCTTAAAGGATTACTGCACAAGTTATGGACCACACATAATAGAGCGGCATTCTGTTTAGTTTATGGGTAAAGCCTGCAAAGATGATTGCAAGTCTCCAGCAAAGGTAATGATCTCCTTAAAATACTGTAATCCTGTCCTTTATTACAAATACTGTCATATGCATTTCAATACCCAAGGCTTATATGTTATCAAGTTATGCAAGTATTCTCTGCATGGCAACAACAAAAAGACTTTCAGTGTTGGTAATTCTTTAACAGTATACTTATTAATGCTTACTTGCATCTTACAATCTCAGACAAGCTTACCTGATGGTCAAGAAAGCTTGCTACTTAAACACAGAGCAACGGGCACTTTCTGAATAATAAGAAGCATAAATCAACAGTATAAAAATATGAAAGAAAACCAGAACATTCTGCAAAATCAAGCAAGGACAGATGAAAAGCCACTGTAGTACTTGTGTCTACCTTGGATGGTGGGATACTCTGCACACTTACACTGCATAACTGCTCCTTGCCTTGCTTGGACACATCCAGAGTCACTACATGGGGGAGTGGGATGCAACAAGTATGTAACAGTTTGAAATGTCTCTGGCTGACTGTGATGGCCCTGACATATTTGTCATACCTCTCAACCGCAGAGCAAGAAATCTGGACAAACTCATACATAGAAGTGGGACAACGGCCCAAAAATAAGGACAGTATTTAAATACTGCTCTTATAAGCTTTCTAATGGTAGGTCTTGCATTAGTATGAATTTTCTGAAGGGTAAGAAATCTGAAACTCAAATGTCTGTCATTATTTTCTAACTTCATTCTTTAATGTTTTGCCACTAATTTGCCAGAAAACCACAATTTTATGAAAAAATGGACCAAAAATGTGATGCAAAAATATAAAATAGCCACACAATACAGCTGGGAACCTTTTAAAGAAGGGACACTTTTTTAATATTAGTGCTGTTAACTTGAGCAGCTGACAAAATAAACGAATCTACATGCATTTCTGAAATAAAAGTAATCTATAACTCTGATTATTACAGTTATTTATTAATTGTAAACCCTCCACGTTTTCTTCCAAAATTGCCATTTTGCAGAGGGGATTATGAGAGGGAGATCAACATTTTGAGCCAAAATCAGGGAGAGTTGAGAAGTTTGGATATGCCTAATTCTATAAAGCAATTTATTTGCACGTATCTCTCAACCTGTTAACGCAGGAAATCTGGACAAGGCCAAATATATTGGGGGAACATACAAACAGTGCTAAAACTTGCTCTTGCATAAACTTAGTTTATAGAATAACAGGTCTTGCTTTAGCATGCATTTTTCTGAAGGTTATGAAGTCTGAAACTCAATGTCTGTCATTATTTAGTGACTTATTTCTTAAATGATTTGCCAGAAAACCACAAATTTTATGAGGAACAAACCAAAAATAATAAGCAAAAATCTATTCATTCTATGAAAATCTGGACAGTTGAGAGATATAGTTCAGCCCGGACTATCTTTAAGTTTGCCACCTTTGCCCCTCACAAAATCATGGTCGAATGGAGCCTCCCCCTGCAGCCATTCCAATGTCCCATTACTTGGCTATTTCACCCCATTTACCATAAACACTGTAATGTGCATACTGCTTTACTTCTGTGATGATTTGGATTTCATTTGAAAGTTTTATTTTGCATTTTACAGCACAAACACTAAGACATCTGCTAAACAAAGCAATGCAATCTCACAATGAAAATAGACTTAGCATTAAAACTTCTCTGCCCTTATAGGTTCATAGGTTCATAGGTTCATACTAGGCTATCTGCCTAAGGGCATTTATAAGCCTAGCCCATAGTTATGTGGCTTTCGCCACCCCTTTAGTTTGAATAAAAACTATGCCTATCATTTTTCTGTGCCTCTGTCAAGCAGTGACACTGAAGTAATCCCTGGGGTATATCTGCGATCTCCCATCCATTGGTCAAGATTCCTCTTGAACAAGGCCAGCGAGGTGCTCTGCCTCACATGTACCGGGATTTTGTTCCACAGCATAGGGAGTCTCTGGGTGATGAATCTGTCCCTCCAGCACGTTCTATTTATAACCGTGTCAAGGTTTAAGTCTCCCGCCCTTGTGGTTCTGAGGGATCTAGATTTTTGAGGTGAAGCATATTCATCAAATCTGGGTTTGACATGGCCTTATATGTCAGGCACAGGTCACCTCTGAGCAAGCGGTATGAGACTGAATAAAGCTGGAGTTCTTTCAGTCGGGCAGCATAAGACATATTTTTGAGACCCTTTATCCTTTTGGTGAGGAACTTTGGGGCCTTTCAAGCTGCATCAGGTGTCTGGTCAGATACATTCCGAACGGGGCATTGTACTCAATAATAGGTCTAATGAGTGATGAGTACAGGGGGACGATGACCTCCCTTGATCTAGATGTGAATCCCTTCATGATCAGGTGGGCGATATAGAAGGTTTTCCTAACTACTTTAGCAACACGAGTGTCAAACGAAAGACTACTGTCAACTTGGGTCCCCAGATCCCTGATGACTTTTTCTGTGCTCAGTGGATTGTCACCTATATGGTAGCTAGGGGTAACCTTGTTTTTCCCGAAGGGTATGACTATGCATTTTTTGGCGTTTAACTTCAGGCCATGGCTCTGGCACCAGTTAACCGTTTCTGTGAGGCCCTTCTGGAGGATATCTGTGTCAGATGTGTTTTCGACTATGGCGCCCAGTTTGCAGTCATCTGCAAACTTTGTCAGCCATAACCCTCCTGTGTTTGCTTGTACTTCAGAAAAGTAGATGCCGAACAAGAGTGGACCCAGGACTGAGCCCTGTGGGACACCACTTGTGACAGGCTTTGAGTCTGACATGGCTCCAGCAACTCTGACCCTGTGGGTTCTGTCGCTAGCCAGTTTGCAACCCATCTTGTGATGTATGGGTTTACATTCAAGCTGATGAGTTTTTCGATGATACCTGAGTGGGGTATTGTGTCGAAGGCCTTTGCCAGGTCGAGGTAGGCTGTATGGACTGCCTTTCCTCATCAATGGCCTTGGTGACTGTCTCAAAAAGTCAACCAAGTTTAAGAGGCAGGATCTGCCTTTGACAAAGCCAAACTGGGTTGGATCCAAAGTCTGCAAGTTCCCTATGTCTTTATTTATGAGTTCCATTATGATCCTCTCCATGGCTTTGCAGATAAGGCTTGTCAAGCTAATGGGGCGGTAATTTCCAGGGTCTGTGGAGGCACCGCCTTATGAAGTGGGACCACAGTCGCCGCGCGCCACTCCTTGGGTACGATCCTGAGGTGAGGCTAAGATTAAACAGCTGTCCTAACTGTGGGTTTAATTCCTCATTGAGTTCATGAAGCACACAGCCGGGACACCATCCGTCCCATGGATGCTGTGTTTTTGCCTTAGTGAGGGCAGTTCTCACCTGGGCGTTGGAGATGTTTGGGGGCTACAATCCTCTGGAATAGATATCTCTCCTTTGGGGAGGGGAGAAGTTTGCACTGAACCTGTCAGCCAGTATGTTAGCAATGTGTGTAGGTTCAGTAATTTTCACATCATTTTGAACTAATTCTGAGCATATCTGGGAGTTTCCTCCTAGGTTTCTAACATAGCTAAAGAAGGCCTTATGATTGTCTTTAGAGTCCTTGGCGATTTTTCTCTCAAAATTTGCCTTTGATGATTTTATGAGAGCTCTTAGTTTTTACTTATAATGATCAAAGGTGTCTTACCTTTCAAGGATTTTGCTCTATCTTGTAGTAGCTTCCTCCTTTGTTGTAGAGCTTGTTTATGGCTGGGGTCCACCAGACTGGACGCTTGCCTTTGGTACAGAGAGTCTTAGTTTTGTTTGGGATTGCCTGATCCATGCAGTCCTGTAGGTGCTGGTAGAAGGCATTTGTAAGTGATTCAGCGGTTTGAGTAATGTTTACCACTGGCTCAGGGGCCTTAAAGGAGACCACACTAGTTTTAGAAGTGTGAAATCGGCTTTTGAGAAGTTTTTCACTGTGGTCTTTTTGTTTCAGGTGGGGTGGGATGAGGACCTCCAGCGAGATTAGTTTATGATCTGATCTCACCAGTGAAGGGTATACTTCCGGTGTTGAACATTTTGATCCCATGTTCGTGATGATGAGATCAAGTATGTTTTCACCTCTTGTGGGGATGGTGACTAGTTGTTCCATGGCATTTGAGTTTATGAACTCCAGGAATCTTTGGGTTAGAGTGTTTGGGCTTGAGTAGTGTTTCCAGTCTATATTAGGGTAGTTGAAGTCACCTAGTATGATGGTGTTTGGAGATACATTTATCCCCTCCAATGTTTTCAGGAAGGCCATGTGAGGTTCCTGAGTTTGAGAGGGTGGCCTGTAACATGCTACAAATTGCAGAGCAGTCTTGCCTATGGTTAATTGCACCTGGATGGTCTCCGATGCATCGTGCGTTGCCACCAACCTTGAGGTGTGGGTGTCCTTTATGAATATGGACACCCCCCCCCTCCTTTCTTGGTGTTGTCCGGATTTTGGGGCCGGAACGCATGATATGAGGACAATTCACATTCATTGAAACAGCATTGAAATCCACATTCAAACAAAACACATTGTGCTAGTATAAAGATTAACTTTGGGCTGTTTTGAAGTGATAGGCCCCTTGCACACAAAACATACATGTGTTGTATGATACACCTTCCTGATTGTATTAAATTATATTTCTTGTATAATACAGTGCAGTTGTTAAGAGGGTGTTTTAAATGTATTGTTTGAACATTTTTCCAGTAAACAATGAGGAACAAACCAAAAATAATAAGCAAAATCTATTCATTCTGTGAAAATATGGACAGTTGGCTGTACCAATAATGAAAAAACTGCCCAACTGAGAACAGTTCTATCATAAAAGTCTACTCAAACTTCTACAATCCACCAGTATCAGTAAATATGCACAATCTCTGCAGAAGTAAAAGTCATCTAAATAATTCCACATTAAAGAGACCTGTAACTGCTGGCAACCCTTGTTACTAGCATGACCTCCATAGGTGTATGTTATTTGTTTGTTTCATCTACAAATAAAGTGCCTGATGCCCTTGAGGAATAAATTGCCTGTTACATTACAAAAATGATAAGCTAGTAATATTACAAAAGGGAATGGATGGCAAACTGATAACAGGTTCATAGTTACTAGGTATCTTCGCCAAAGACTGGACATTCTCAGTACGGCAGCATCCACCCCCTGTGGGTGTAGAATCCACAGTCTTCTGCACCAAAAGCAAGTACACTACTTGTTGTGCTATTAAAATGCAGGCAGACTGAGCATAAGCAGTATTAAACTTCTCTTCCCCTGCAGCTCTCAGCTCCTTGTAAAATCTACTCGACACTCAACTGTATCTCTCAAATTCGCAGCACAAGATATCTGGAAAAAGCCAAAATTTATTGGGGGGGGGGACAAAAGCCCAAAAAACAGGGACACATTTTAAACATTGCTTGTATAATCTTGGAAAGTTGCTAGAATAAAATGCTGTGTTACCAACATACATTTCACTGCCAAGTCTTGAACCCCAGGACCCTGTGCAAAACAGAGCAACATACCACTGTCCCAAATCAGCTGTTTTGTGAAAGAGAAAGACTGAAACTTCATTGGCTACCATTTAGTGAATTCAGTTCTCACCATAGCTGTCAATCCCTTAGCACAACACATCTGGACAAAGCCAGTAATGGGGGAATACAGCCCTCAAACATATTCAGTGAATTCAGTTCTCACCATAGCTCTCAACTTTAGCACAAAAAAACAGGATGAAGCCAATAATGGGGGAATACAGTCCCAAAACTAGGGACAAATTTCAAATATTCATCTTATAAACTTAGAAATTGCTAGAATAAAAGGTTTTGTGTTACTATGTACTTTCTGAAGAATATGAAGTCTGAAATTCAAATGCCTGTCAATTTTATTTATTTAACATTTGTTAACCAGGAAAGTCTGACTTGAAACAAAAGCCAATTTTCAGCAGAGGCCCAGGAAGAAATACTGCAGACACATGTCTTTGTAACATGGGAGGATATCAGTGCAAACTCACACAAACACAGAGAGGACATGCAGACTTCACACAGAAGATACCCTAACCAAGAATCAAACCAGAGAACTCTAGCTGTGAGGCAACAATACTACCACTGCACCATCAACTATTTAAGGAATTAAAATTCAGAAACCACAGATTTTATGAGGAACAGAACAGAACAAAATATGAGGCAAAAATCTGGAAAAGTTTCACAAATGGTGGTGGGTAGGGAATTCAGGCTCTAGTTACCTGCACACAAGGTTCGAGCCTGAGGTATTCTCTAACCAGCAGGTATTCTGAGTTCTCTAGCCACCACTATAAATCAACTGAGGCATTTTACACACACACTCTGCAATTCATGGCTGACTGTATTCCACTTCCTAGTAAAGTCTTGGCCATCAGTAGAGAGTGAACCTGCTAATTCTTGGCTGTCTGTGTTCGCTCTGCAATAATACAATCCACAGCAGAGAGTAATGTACGAGTAAAACTGCACCTGTAATCCACAGCAGAGAGTATCTCGGCCATTCACGCCAGAATGCACTCCCAGCTCTTGTTTGTTCCTTCCTGTTTGCGTGAACATTCCAAGAGTGCTGACCTTGCAGTCCGATCCCCTTCCAGTCTATGCCGTTAGCACCACATAGACATTTGGGGCATCAGCAGTCTGCTGCCTTCTTCCTGAATCCGGACTGGTAAGGCAGCAGTCCAGATTCTCTTTCTATGTGGAGGATAGAGGATATGTAGGACTGTACTACTGTGGTTCACACCTCGGGAGGGCTGAAGATCGATATCACGAGCCACCACTGACTGCTACCATGTGTGACATCCATGAGACTGGGATTCCACAACATCCTTCCCAGCCAAGGTGTTCACCCCTCCATCTTGTGTCACACATCAACCCTGTCTGCTGTCTTGTTTGTCTACAAAAGCTTCCTCACCTTCCCAACTTACCTCCCACACACTTACCTATGTCCTTTCCCCAACATTCCACTCTCACCTTAAGAGAAAAAAAAATGAGACCCCTCTCAAAAAATAAATAAATAAATTGTCCCATACATGGCTCTCCGGTTTGCACATGTGTCGACTGGACACACTTAATTTGGTCCAATTGACTTGACAACACACTTATTTTGTCCTCAACCTGCTCTCTGGGGGTGACAGTCCAAATTCTGCTAAAAAATCTGTTAAAGTGCACCGTTGTTGCTGTACAAGAAATGGATAGCTATGGTTCTTTTCTACACATACTTACCTTCCTTTCACTATGTTTTGCCCCTGCTTGCACCCCATTTTACTACTGTTCTATCTCTCCATTTTTTATTTCTTTAAAGATTTTTTGCGTGATGATTTTTTTTTAACTTGACTAATGATGTTTCTTAACTTAACTTTGTATTTTAGATACTGGAGCTTATCTCCTTAGCCCCTTAACTGAACTTTGTTTGTCATCTACTCAGACTAGTCCAGGAAAACTGTATATTGTCTCAGTACATTTTGTTAGTATTAGTTTAGTAATGTTTTCGTAAACTGTATTGTCTTATTCTGATAGTGGAGCTTTTCTCCTCGGGCCTCTGCTGAAAATGGACATGTATCCAGCCAGACTAGCCCGGTTAACAAATGTAAAATAAAAATAAAAATAAAAATAAATAAATAAATAAATAAAATGTGCAGTGTTGCTAAGTTCAGCTAAATGGCGCTATATTGATATATGTTTGTGAAAAAAATATTAATCACATTCGAAAAGTACACCTGCACCTTATTTCAAGCCCAGGACCATCGTACCTGTAGACCAGTGCATCAACCTGCCAAGCCACACAGCTATTAATTAAGACAAGTGTTTTAAGCAAAACATAATAACTGCCATCTTCCTGTCATTAAGAGCGTTTAAGCAATGTTGTGCATCACTCCGTGTCACGCAAATTTGATAAAAGAGTGATACAAAAATGGGAATGTAACTTGAACTCTGGTATAGGCATACATCACTATAAATCCAGACACAATAATGGATGTAAGTGAGGTCTCTAACAGCAGATAACTGTGCAATTACATCTGCAACATTTACAGATACACCTGCTAAAACATTAGTAGAAAAAATATGTTTCACTGGGACTCTGGTGGAGAAATGCATCCCTATAAGCCATACACAGAATAATGGATGTAAATGAGGTATGTAACAGCATGTAAGCGTGCAATTATATATTGAAAAATACACCTGCTGTAACAGTGACACAGTAGCTCAGTCTGTTAAATGCTTTGAAAACATTAATTTTTGGTACACATGGTCCTGGGTTCAAATCCAGTGGTGTCTAGCCTTTAAAATACATGCATGTGTACATCACCATTATGAATTCTGATATGAATGACTGTCACATCACCTATTTATCCACCCAAAGCATTTCAGATGGACTGTCTGCTTTTCAATGATGGAAGTCAAAGGTCTGCAGATAAGAACACAGTTAACATATTCCTATACAACACTAGAATGTGCATACAGTGTTAGGTCATACATTACACTATGCATTCACAGAGGATTTTAATTTATGTAATTCAACGGAGGCCCAGTAATATCAGATAGCAGCACACAATCATTTGCTATTGATATCACAGATAAGCACAGCTGCACAAATAACATACACCTATGGAGGTCATGCTAGTAACAAGGGTTGCCAGCACACATGTTCCAGAAAACTACCATAACATAACACATGGCTTGGCAGTTGTCCAAATGGTTAACATAATGGTAAATGCACCCCCTACCTTGTTCAGGGACACAACAAACATATTGCCTTTTACTCTGTTAATAATACCCATGGCTAAGATACTTGGCTTAAATGCATACCTCATTTGGGATGGGTTCCCTCAATCAGGCTCTGGCTGTACACCAAGGCTACCACTGGTCACACCGTTACTCATAAGTGTTGTTGTCCTCCACATTCTGCAGCCTCTCTCATTATGCTTATTGCCTGCAGCAGCAACAGCAGCTGCAGCCTGTAGCACACACGTGTAAGTAATAAGAATCTACTACAAAATCCTCTCTGTGCTTACATAGTATCTCTACCCCAGCATTTCTACCCCATCATATGAGAAGGGGGATGGATTCTATATTGAGGCCTTATATCTCTTTCAATAGTTGCATCTGATTGCCTGATTAGACTGCAAATTAGGCGTGTATGTTTCAATTAGCACTACTCAACCACAGATTGGTTCAGAGGCAATCACCTGCTAATAGTGGCCTAATGGTTAAGGTGTTTGCCTTATAAACTCAAGGTGTAGGGTTTGAGTCTCAGAAGGGATAATTGGCTAGGCTTAAAATAGCTCACAAGGGCAGTTAGCCTAGTACTAACCTATGAATCTAATGAGGGCCATCTTAAAAAGACAAACTCCTAGTTAGGGAAACCATTATGTATGAGAGTTACTTTCTATGTTGAACTTGTTGTCACAACACATATATATCTGTGTCTTTCAAAAGAGGAGTATTGTACTCCAGCAGGTATGTAACCTTTTTGTTTAAAACACGATACATATGTTTTAATATAATTAGGGGGAATGGGGATTGTATTACTAAGCCTGTTTTAGAACTGTACAGTTGACATGCCATTGATCTGCAGCTGTGTAACACCTACAGAGGATGTAGACTGCAGCAAGGGTTTAATGCCGTCTGTTAACTAGGGATACATGTCTCCTGGATACTGCCTTTGCTGGCAGTTGTAATACTACACAGCTATTTTTTGGCATTGTACTATATACATATGTTATGGGGGGGCGCTTTCCTGGTATGGGCCACACTACAAGTGGACTCCTATGTTGGGTGTCTGATCATATGTCTGTCATGGCACAAGCAGGTGTAGGTCACTACTGCCACTATCCTAGTTGCTTCCACACCCTTTGTATGATTGTCACAATGTTGCATATGAGATGTTTAATCAAGCGGTGAATACTGATAGCCTTCCTTAAATGCTGTATCTGTACATACTGTACACCCACGTATGTGATCCTGACATGGCTTCTCATTATTTTGTATTTCAGGTGATAACATGCATGCCAGACGTTGCCCACCTTTAACTGACATGGAAAAACGACCTCATAATTGAAGCATTCAGACAACACTACCACGTCCTGTTGTCCAGAGGGGTGGGCAAGTAAGCAAGAGCAACAAGCCTTGTGGGATGAACTGGTCCATAGCATATAATGCGGTGGGCCATCAGAATCGCACATATGAGCAGGTGCAACACCGCGCCATAGGCATGATCCACTCGGCACTCAGACAGGCAGTGGACATGGCCAGAGATCGTCAGGTCACTGATGGTGGGCCTGCAGCGGAACGACCTCTGTCAACCACTGAAGAATTCCTGGTGAACCTTGCCAATACAGGACAGCTGCCAGGCTTCCCTCAAACCATATGTCGTGGATATCGGTGACACTATTTCCACCCAAGAGGAGCATCCAGGTATGTTTAGTTGAATCAGCAGGAATATTGTAGCTTTTAGCATGTCAGGGTGTACATAGTTTTACGTGGGTGTCAGGTGTTTTATAAGGTGGGGGAACTAGGTTACCTGCAGTTTTAAGCTCATGCAGCGATTGTGACCCACATACATGTTAACATAGTGGCTGCTATAAATGGGTAATATTTGGATGTAGTACCAGTGTTATACTGTTACATGTGCTGCTGTTTACGTTACCTCCCCTCAAATGTTTTACAGGACCATCAGGAATAGGAAGAGGCCATGCCCCTGCCACTGGTAAGCACAAAACATTTTGTCACAGATGTAAATTTACTTGAAGGTATTAGCTAAAGTGTCATCCCAGGCCTGCAGACTGGATTGATGTATTGTCTGCATGATTGAGAAATGTAGAAATATGTTCTGACTGTACACACTTTAGGGTTATACCTAGGCCTTGTACATGTGACCACAGTGATTGATTTCACAGTATTGACAGGACTGTTCAGATGATCATGTCTGTAAACTGTGCAGAGTTCTGCAGAATGTCAGCAGTGTACATAATTTATGCTTTGCTCATGAGAGTCCATTTTAAAGAGCTGTTTATTTATTTAATTTACATTTGTTGACCGGGATAGTCCAACTGAATACATGTCCATTTTCAGCGGAGGCCCGAGGAGAAAAGCTCCAAGATAATAATTCACACTGAACATTTAGTAAATGCTAGTTTCAAGCAGATTACAGTCATAAGCAATACCAGCATTTAGTACATATAGTACTTATTATAAAACACTTTACAAAACATAACATTATTTTCAATGTTAAACATACATAACATTACATTCAGGTTTAAGACACACTGAGCAGCAGTTATACAATTGCCCCTTCCTGAAATGGAGTGGTAGAAAAAATAAGTAGTTGAAGGTAAGCACCTAAGAAATAGAGAAGTCACTAGTCAGGGTTAGTGCAAGGACATAACCAACAAGTTTTGAAGTATTTCTTGAGTTTGTTTTTGAATTGAGTTAGTGAGGGTTCTAGGGTCAAGTCAGCTGGGAGTCTGTTCCATATTTTTCCAACAGAGTTGTCAAACAGAGAGTCCCCAGCTGAGTAGTTGGATTTGTATGTTTGAACTAGGAGTCTAGTGGATGATCGCAGTGGCCAGGTGCTGGTGTTGGGGCTGATAATATTTTTTAGTGCAGGTGTATTTTCTGGTTGATAAAGGACTTTATGTGCCACTATTAGCTGGTTGAACTGCAGTAGGCTTGGCAATTCAAGCCATCCTAGGCGATTTAGGTTGTGACAGTGGTGTGTCCAGTAGGCCTTCCCAGTAGCAAATCTGGCAATGTGATTATAGCAGGATGTTAGTTTATTATCTGTTTTGTTTAAGTTGGAGAATAGAGGTGAGGCGTATAGAAGAGTTGATAGTAGATGGGAACGGGCAACTGCAGTTCTAGCAAGTGGGGTAAGGAAAGGTTTGATTCTGTAAAGAGAGCCAAGTTTTTTTATTAATGGTTTTGATAGTTTGACTGATATGCACATCAAACTTCAGGTTATCAACTATGACACCCAGTAGTTTAGTTTGGGCTTCTGAGGAGATGATAGTGCCATTGTTAGCAGTTATGTTGAAGGATGGCAGAGGGGTCCTGCATGTGGGGGAGAAGAGGAGCAACTTAGTTTTGTTGGGGTTTAGGATTAGATGTTGATTGGAGAGCCATTTTTCCACTGTATTGAAGGTATTTTGGGTTAATGTGAATAAAGTAGCTGGTGAGGTGTCAGAACAAATCAAGGTGGAGTCATTCGCATACTGAATGCAGGTAGCATCTGGGGTGACTGAATGAAGGTCATTGATAAAGATGGAGAAAAGAAGGGGTCCTAGTATTGAGCCCTGGAGGACTCCTAATGTGATGGGTAGGTGAGATGATAGCTTGTCCTGCCATAGGACTGCCTGTTGCCTGCCCTGCTGGTAGGAATGAAACCACTGGAGTGCATGGTTGTTTAAGGAGAAGCCCTTCAAGGTATTTATAAGCATTTTGTGGTCAACCATGTCAAAAGCCTTGGATAGATCTAGAAAGAGTGCTGAGGATAGTTTGTTATTATTGCGGTTGTGGTTAATTACGTTAGAGAAGATAGGAGGGCAGAAGTAGTACTGTGGTGTGGTGTGGCTTAAAGCTGAAAGTTGGACAACAGCTTGTTCTGTGTGAGTTAGTGCATGAGCTGTATGTGTACACACTTCTCCATAATTTTAGCTAGAGATGACAGAATAGCTATGTGTCTAAAGTTTGACAGTTCAGTGGAACTGCCTTCTTTATGGAGAGGTATGACATGGGAGATTTTCCATATAATGGGTACAGTAGCTTCAGATATAGCTCTGTTGATCAAGATTGAGATAGGGTATGCTATGGTGTCAGCAGCCTTTTGCAGATAGTCTGCTGGGAGGAGGTCGGCAGCCAGGGTGGTGGGTCTTAGTTTCTTAAGTAGGGCATGAATAAGTTGAGTAGGAACAGGTTGGAAGGTAAAGTATGTTTGGGTACTGGGTGTGGCTACATTAAAATTAGAGCCATTGGGAGAGAGTTGGCTGGCTAGAGAGTGGATAGTCTCTGTAAAGAAGCTGTTGAAGTTATTAGCAATATCTACTGGGGATTTTTGTTGGGAAGCTGAGGGTGGTGGAGTGGCAGTTTGGCCTGGGTGTAGTAGTTTGTTTATTTCTGCCCATTACTTTTGAGGTTTGTTTTGGTGTTTTTGCAGTAGATGGTAGTAGTGGTTCTTTTTGTCTAAGGTTATGGATTTTTTGGTGTCATTCCTTAGCTGTCTGAATCTTAGTTGATCAAGTGGGGCTTTTGTTTTTCGGTAGGTGGCCCATGCTTTGTTTCTGAGTGAAATTTTGCTTTTGGTATTTTTAGAAAGCCATGATGCAATATTAACTTTGGTTCTAATAGAGCGGCTGGGAGCATGGGAGTTAAGAATAGCAAGGAATTTGGTGTTAAAGTATGGTACTGCTTCATCTATGGGGAGACTTTTTAGTACTGACCAGTTGCATGCTTTAAGTTAATTTTGAAACTTGGTGAGAATAAAATTCTTGTTGTTTCTTAATGTTCTATAGGTGGGTTGATAGGAACGGTCTACTTTGAGCTTGATTACATAGGTGAGACAGTGGTCACAGGTCATCAGGCAAAATGCCTGATTTATAAGATTGAAGATGGGTATTGACAAGTATCCACTCTAGGGTACTTTCCTTGTTATTGGGTTTTCCTGTCCTAGTGGGGGAGATTATGATTTGAGTAAATCCATAGAGGTTTGTGTGGGTTGTGGGGGTTTCACAAGAGCAAGTGTTCCAGTCAATATTGAAATCCCCAAGAACAATTGTTTCTTGGGGGTAGTTATTGGATAACCAATATAAGAAGTCTTCTAAGGTTTATGTGTTCCTCCCTGGGGGAATGTAGACACAGACAATGTTTACATTTTTGTTAATTTGTAGTTTTGAGATAAGAATTTTAGCATTACTGAACTGGGGTGGTTGTTGGGTGTCTATGCTGACAGATAGGGTAGACTTGTAAAGTATGGCTACCCCACCACCCTTTCTGGTGGTACAGTCTAGTCGAAACATACTATACCCTGGTGGCAGAATCTCATGGTCCTTGGTGGCAGGCTTTAGTCACGTTTCTGTTAGGCATAATATATCTGGGGAATGAACAGCTAAGAGGGCATGCAGGTGCTGAGTTTTGTTATTTATGCTCCTAATGTTTAGATGGCAGGCCTGCAGTGAGTTAGGAGGTCTGTTTGTTGGATCTATGGTGGTAGGGGATATTGAAGGGGGATTAGGGCCAACAGGTGGGGATGGACCAGGGTTTGGGTGGATGTCACCATCCTTTGTGAGGTTGTAGTGTATCCTGAGTATGAGTTTTAAGATTTTGAATAAAGTTTTGTAATAGTGTCTAGTTTTAGGACTAATGTAACTAGGTCTAGTAAGATGGTAGTATTTAGGGGGTTAAGGAGGTAAGCATGAGGGGAGTGAGTAAGGGTGCATTATTATCTGCTGTAGATGGGATGGATGTTTGGAATTTAGGGTAGTGGAAACCTGGATGATCCTGATATTCGTAGGTGGTTAGGAGATATGGGATGAGTAAAAGGGGTAGAAGTAAAGTTAATAAGACTATTTTGGGTGATAGCATACCTACTGAATGAGACTTGAAACTTAGGCAAAAGGAACAGTAGAGTTGCAGGACTGGTAGTATCAGGTTGATGGTGGTGCTGTTGAGTGACTGACTGGTTTAAAAAAGTGGGGTGTGGTCTAGTACCAATAAATGTAGCAGCACCAGGGATGGGAGAGATTTGAAAAATTACCAAGTTGGGTTAGAAATGAATGACACCATGTCCTGCTGTCTCAGACCTTGGGTTGTACAAGTCTGTAATGGTCACAGCAGTGCATACAGCTTAACGTATATTGAAACATAGGACTGGAGCTCACAGTAGTGCATATATTAATGTGATGCTTTCCCCTTTATATCACAGGTGACCTGGGAGGTTGCTCTTTGTCCCCTTCACAACCTGAAGTCAGTATCTCTTCAGAATCTAATGATGATGGTGGCCAAACTAAAGCTCAGCTGAGGGTTGCAGGGGCTGAATCTGTCACAGAGGTTTACATCCCTCATCTGCCCTCATTATCACCATACAGTCAGTATGCCTATGCATACCTAGTCCCCTGAGGCCACAGATGTTGGACAGTCAGAGGGTGGAGACATTGAACAGGGAAGTGTGGCTACTGTAGCTGTAGTGAGTGTTGACACTGGCCATAGCCAAATAGTTGGCGAGTTTCCACACAGGCGGATTGATAAGGGTGCTCGTAGAAGGCCTGCTGTCCTTCCATCACCTGTTGCAGGTATCTCATCACGTGTCACTCTGCATATGTTTAGGGCTGTCTTGGAAGCGCAAGCATGTTCTGGATGAATCCTCAGGGTTATGGATGCAGCATAGTCTAACATCTGTGACCATCTCCACTGCATTACTGATACCCAGGATCAGTTGACCGACGCACTGGAAAGATGTTGGCCTGAGACAGATTGCAAACTATCTGCCTTGGAACGCACATTGTCTGTGATTGAACATCTGGATGGAGTTGAGCATTGGGCTTGTGGACCTAGCTCAGCAACTGCATCGGCTGAGAGTCCACATGGCCGTGCACAATCACACTCCTGTAGTGGCAGTACATCCAGCGTTCCAGAGGGGGAGTGTTATGTCTATATCAAGATGTGGCAGGTCATGGGCTCGTGGTCCTGGGCAGTTCCTTGGAGGACACAGTCCCAGCAGATAGCAGTCACCCTCAAGTAGTAGCTTGGCATCTGACCTTGGGCATGAAGGTGCCAGTGCATCTCCTGGCAGAGCCAGTTGTCATGTTTGAGGGTGGAGATGATGAACTGTCAGCTCTACCTTGCATACATTCATGTAGGGCTAGCACTGAGCTTGGCTGTGTTCACGCAGACACTGTCACACTCAGGTCACCTACAGACACACATGCCACATTTACATTGTCTGTCTTGCCAGCTCTCCTTTTTGACTCACACACATGCTTGCCAACCTTTTGGGTCAGCCTAGGCCTCCTGCACCCCCATACAATACCTTGTGCAAGTGATGATACCTGTACCACATCTCTGTCATCATGATCATCGATGCAGGGAAATGGAGCAATGTGTCTGATGCACAAGGTGACTATTTAAGTTTATATGTATTTGTTTCATCCATTGTTGCCTTTAACATGCTACTTGCACTGGTCATTCACACAGTTTGAATGCTGCCATCTGTAATGTGTAAACCACATTATGTTGTGTACATTATGTTGGATGCTGTTGTAATGGCTGTGTAGTCACACAATGAAAGGTGTCTCATGGCACGGTTTATGTTTCACGTTCAGGATTGTATAGGACACAGCTATAGGCTCACATCTGTAATAAACCCATCAACATCAAAGCACAGGATGGAATGACAGTACAGAAGAAAAATGTCATTAGAAAGGTAAAACAGTATAGTTACATGGCTCCATGGGTTCATGTGTGTATAATAAGCTAACAAAAACAAGGGCGTGTTTCATCCTAGCCATGCATTCCTAAACTCTGACAAGGTCTGATACCCTTGATAAGTGTAAGCAGGGTTTTAGGAGCTGACACATGGACAAGATGGGGTGTGCAAGGTGAAATAACTGTGTTCCCCAGCCTGTTGTGTAACTTGCACATATTGGGTATAGTGTCTGGGCCGCATACCTGTCTGTCCAGCTTGTCCTGTTTATACTACAGTCAAAGTATAGGTGTGTAGGAGAGGTAATTTTTGTGCTAGACCTTTCTTGGATATGCAGGATGCACACAGTGGGGTCTGACACCTCCCTGCATGGCAGGCATACACCTCCCCTCCAAAGCATGTTAGAGGCAAAATACACAGTTATGGGCTTGATGCGGTCTGCATAAGACATGTTACATACACTATGTATCGGTTTACTGTGGAACCTCTGTGGATGTGATATTTGACAGATATGTCTGGTTAGTTACATACCAAAGGTGGCATTGCACTCAATAGTAGGTGTGACAAATGCTGAACACAGTGGAACAATGACTGTCTTGGAGTTACATGCTATACCTTTGCTTAAAAGTTACATAACATAAAATGCATCCCCAAATATTACCAACCCATGACAGTCAGAGGCTAGATCACTATCTATGTGTCCATAAGTCCCTGACTACTGGGTCAACTGTTGGAGGTGTGTGGTCAATACATGAGTTACCAGGAGTGGAAAGACTTCCCAAGGCATAGTATTGTGCATTCTGTGGCATTTACTGTTAGCCCATGGCTCTGACAACAACTGAATGTCCGTGTCAGCCCATCCTGGATAACAGTTGAGTCAGTGTGGGATTCAATGAGAGCTCCTAATTTGTAAAATTCTGCAGATTTAGTCAGTCAGAGGCAATGATAGTGCCTGTGACTGCAGAGACGTAAATGCTAGAAGAAGCACATCCTACGCCACCCAGACCCACATCACACGTACCTGCATGTGCGAAGGTCTTTACCAGACACATAAGTAAACACCAGACACCTGAGAAACCCAAACGCAAGCTACACAGTACACATAATAGCTCACACACCACTGTCTCACTGGTCAAACACCTAAGGCAAAACACAAAATCAAACATATTACTCACAGGTGATTACATTATGAGACACACTGATGTGCTGCTCACCAGGCAACATAAGGGAAAGGTCACGGTTAGCTTTCTTTCAGGATATACCGCGTCACACATGCAGTCAAGTTTGCCAACATCAGGTGCTGTTATGACTACGCCATAGTTCCTGTTGGTGTGTATGACTTGAGACATACCTTTCTGGACTGTATGCAGAGACATGACTGGGTTGATAGACTATGTGTCTCAGGCAGGTATGCCCTTGGCCTTGAGCTGCATTTTACCATCAACTAGGATGATTGGCTCCATACAAATGGAAAATGATTGAGGTCAGTAAGTGCCATAGGGTCTGGTGTCAATGTAAGGGGATCCACTATCTGTCAGCCTGGGATTACCTGCTCAACAGACCTCAGTGCTTTGCCAGAGATGGTCTTCATCTGTCACCCCTTGGATTTTGGCTAATGGCCAAGGCTGTTGTCACCCCCATAGACTGCCTTTTAGGTGGTGTCACAAGGAAAAACTTTCCAATGAGAAAACACCATCAACAAACAACATCACAGTTATGCTGCTAAACACTAGGAATGTCACCACTAAACTCCATTCAGTGGAAGCTGTCCATACCTTGGAAGATGCAAACATTTATGCAGTCACAGACACCTGGGTCAAGGCTGTGGAGAGCACCCTGGCCATACCGGTCTACACCTCCTTCCACACGTTCAGAACTCAAACTTAAAGTATGCAAAGTAATGGAGGTGGTGTATCCATATTCATTAAGGATAGATACATATCCAGATCGATTAGATAGTATGATTTCCTGGAGAAACTGCAGGTGCTGTTGACTGCTTGTAGGGCACCTAATCAAGCCATTGCCAACTACAGGAGGAACTCCATAAATCAAGACACCTACTGTGCTTAAATGGATCTACTCGAGTCTATCAAGATACATCAAGACAAGATGGTTTTGGTTGACTTTACCTACCCACCAACTGGGTAGATTACTCATGCTCAAACTCACTTGCCCAGAGTTTAGTTGACTTCCTTAACTACAATACAATACACTAGACCAGTGGGTTGACATCCACACAAGGGGAGACAATGCATGGACTGGGTGCTTACCAATATGGGTGACCACTGTAGATCTTCCACTGTGAGGTCCTCCCTAGTGAGATCTAACCACAAATTGGTCTCATTCAAAGTGAGTATCACACCTGATACCCCCCACACACAGTATATAAAGTAATAAAGTTCAACAAAGCAGTTTAGGGATGGTATAAATAGCTTGACTGCACCAATGCTTTATACAAGCATTTGTACAACTGCAATGACTCGCATGTACCTGACAGGGGCAAAACAAGCTCCTCATGGCAAACAAACCTGCCTGGTGGACAACTGTCATTATCAGGCTTTACAATAAGAGGTAGACATTGGTGTCTCACATTAGGAGAGAGCCCCCCCCCCAAAATGGTAGCACTCCTTCCTCAGCATAAACAAGCAAATACGTGTTGTTGGGAAGTGCTGCAAAACAAAGTATGGGGCAAAATTAGCTTCCTCCACAAAGGACAACCACAAGGCATTGTGTAGTTACATGTGTAATGTAAAAGGAAAGGCCCACATAGCTGGTAAAAGGAAAGGCCCACATTGCTGCTAAACTCATACATAATGATACCACATATAATGAGCCTGTAGATATAGCTAACCTGTTGGCTGACAGGTTCTGTCACAACTGCACTCCCCTGTCCCCATCACTCGCATACCATGAGATCTCTACAACCTGTCCCATACCTTGTATCAAGAGTAGGTACTAAAGGGCCTCTCTAAGGTGACAAACACAGCTTCTATTGCACCTAACATCTCAGGCTGCATCCTACATCTTGACCCTACATTGTTTGGATCTGTGATAGGGAGATCATGCCTGTTAAACCTGGTGGACATCTTTGAGGCAATCACCAATGACCTGGATGAGGGAACATTTGTGCATACAACCACCTGGACTTAGCCAGGTCTTTGACACTATCCCCCACTAAGGCATCATCGACAAACCCACCCAGCTAGCCATCAACAGTAATATCATTACAGGGGTCACTAACTGGCTCACTGATAGCACTCATATAGTCAGAATAGGGGCATCCACCGCCAACAGCTGAGCTGTAACCAGCAGTGTTCCACAGGGTTCAGTCCTGGGCCCTCTAAGGTTTGGAATCCATTTATCCAATGTACAAACACAAAGTGAATATCTGTGGCTGACAAGGTTTGCTGATGCCTACAAAGTGGGAGCAGTCATAGACTCTCCAAATTATGCCAACATCCTGCAAGAGGGTCATACATGACCAAATGATTGTTGACACAATCATGGTGTTAAACTCCAGGTAAATATATGTAGTATCATTCCTTTTGGTACCAGCAATGTCCCTGCTATGTAGCACATCAATATCAACACCTTACGTACATACTCAGGGGTGAGAGACCTGGGCACACAGTTATACACTTACTTTACCTTAGAACACCATGTTTCCACAGTGGTAAGAAGGGCATTATATCTTGCTGATGTCATCATTGAGGGCACTGTCACCCGAATATGAAATAGTTGTAACCTCCATGTACTGTTCCCTCATCAGACCAATATGTGAGTGCAATGAACATTTTGTTATGTACATTTCTAACCACCAGTAGCAACTGCAGAGATCACAAAGGTTCCTTAAAAGGGAAATTCAAGTCTTCAGCATCGCATCTGTTCTATGGAGATCATCTGAAATTGCTGTAACTTTAGTCTATGTCATGCAGACTACTAACAGGTGATCACTGCCTTGTATACGAGGCAATCTGTGACCCTGCTTTACTGGTAATGCTGCATATCTATAAGTCAAATGGTACAGGGATTACTCACTGTAAGGACCTTAACCTGGTATGTGACATCAATAAAACATGCTGGAGGGAGAGAGATGTCTACCAATGTTTAACAAACCTTTGCAACAGACTCCACTTTATGTGAAATAGCACACCTCACTGGCCCTCTTCAGATGCAGTCTGTACGACTGGATGGGTGATCATAAGGTCACCACCAGGGTTCTGCCTGTGTCCCTCTGGAACAGGGGCAATTGGTGCTGATTGTGTAAATAAGGGTAAGAACTTGGCTGGGATTATAAGGGCCCTAGGGCCATTAGCCTAGTAAAGTCCAATGATCCTATGATCCAATATGTTGATGTAAAATGCTCTGACTGACATCCACACACACCAACTTGCTACAGTGAGAATGGTATCACTACCAATTAATGTTTACAGGACAGTGTACAGAGCGCACACACACACACACACACTCCAAGTTGGCTACAATGAGATTACCCTACCTATCTAGTCATACACACTACAGATCACAGTACATAACACATGTGCCATGGCTCAAATCTGACATTAACATGTCTTTAAGTACTGTTATGCTAGGTAAAATAAGTAGGCATTGTGGAGGACAGGAATTTTGAAGCCTGTGTCACCTGCTACACCCAAAATAATACAAAATACTGCCACTTCCTAAGTCAGTGTGATACTCATATTTGTTTTGTAGGAAAATGCACATACACACCAAGTGGGCTGGAGTGAGACTAGAACTCCTACTTATCTAGTCTTACACACTGCAGATCACAGTACTTTATGCACATGCCATGGCTTAAGTATGACATTAACATGGTTGCTGGTAGTCTTACTGTAGATGACATCAGCAGGCTTTGCGTAAGACAAGAGTTTGGAGGGCTGCATCAACTGCATGGGCCAAAAAGTGCTTATCCATTGCAGTTTGTAAGTCAGTGAGAGATTCCCACTTGTTTTATAGGGGATGGACATACACACACAAACACACCAAGTGGGCTGGAGTGAGATTAGAACCCCTACCTATCTAATTTACACACTACAGTTCACAGTATTTAACTCATTCCCTCCAGTACAGCTCTTTTGAGTGTGTAGCTTTAACTCCCAGTGAGTGTGGCTTGAGTATTTAAAAATGAGGTTATCACCTTACAGTTCTAACAAATACTCATTGACGGAGGTGCAATACTTGATGCCTAGAGGCACAGTAGGAGGAAACTGCAGAAATGCCTGGAACCGCACTCAGCTGTAATGAGTTAATGCATGCGCCACAGCTTAAGTCTGACATTACCACAGCTGCTGGTAGTCTTATGGTAGATGACATCAGCAGGCCTTGTGTAAGACAGGAGTTTGGAGGACTGTATCAACTGCAAGGGCCAACAACTACATATCCATATCAGTTTGGAAGTCAGTGGGGGATTCACACTTTCATAGGGGGATACGCACACACATAAACACATCAAGTGGGCTGGAATGAGATTAGAACCCCTACCTATCTAGTCTTATACACTACAGATAACAGTACTTAACGCACGTGCCACAGGTTAAAGTCTGCTTTATAAATGACTGCAGGCGAACTACTTGTAGAGGACATACACAAGGGCTGTGTTGAAGAGTGTGTGTGGCCTGCAGACTAACATTGCTTCTTACTGTCATCTGCATCCAGCAGCCTAGCAGTCAGACAACTGTTTTTTATCCTAGCTATGTGGTAACAGTTGTTATTTTGGCCATATGTGTCTGTTTGCATTTGGATGGGCAAGGCTGTGGTGAAAAACAAACTGCCCTCTCAATGCATGAGTACACAACATTATACATTACACAATTTGTTCACTTGTTGGTATATGTGTGCTGACATCCAGCAGGCACAGGGGACTGTAAGTGCATTATCTACTGTTGAGCCCTTACTTTTGGTCCTTTGACCAACATTATATATGTGTCATAGTGCAGCTTTAATCACCACAATCTGGGTACGTTGGGGAATACAGACATACACAAGCATATATACATATATATTTATGTATATAACAGGGATATATATATATATATATATATATATATATATATATATATATATATATATATATATATACATATATATTATATATATAGGGTTGTGTGTGTCTGATATATATATATATATATATGTGTGTGTGTGTGTATGTGTATCTAGATATATGGGGAGAGACAGAGATGCATTTGTATGCATCTATCTATCTATCTATCTATATATATATATATATATATATATACACGTGTGTGTGTGTGTGTGTGTGTGTATCTATAGACATAATATATTATAAAAGGCATTGTGTGAGGAGCAACAGATTTGTGCTCGCTTAACTAAATGTATGAGCATGCCCAGTGGGAGTTTTGCCTACTTACAAACTGACTTCAGCCTGCACCTAGCTGTACTCCAGTTTGCGATTTTGTGTATTATAAAATATGACATCTGTCCCTGGTTTTGCACTGCTGCACTTCACTCAGATTAGCTAAGATTTTCTAAAGTTGTCTTATGTAATTAATATGTGACAGCTTATAAAATAGTACAACACCGACAGTCTGTAGAGCACAAATTATTACCTCACATCCACAAAAAGTGAATACTTCTAGATTAGAACCATGAACGTCATCACACAAGGTGATTGCCTTAGTCCTTTAAGCCACAGAAGCTGCTTGATAGACAGGTGGTCATTCATCACACAATCACCTTCATAAATATGTACATTGGTTATTCCTCAGTTACCTAAGACATACAATGTATGTTCGATTTCTATAGTACTGTCCTGAGACTGAGTGAAATGCTCATATACTATTGATGAGTTACTGCTACAGCAGTTACAATCGACCACTGCTGTGCTGGGGTGGTGGAACAACACCACATGTTCTGCTGGGATACATGATAGTGTGACTATCATTTAACCCCACTAACATATCCCTTTAATGCTGTACCAGTAATGTGTTGCAGTAAGACCCCAGTAATATTCCATGTATGAGGCCTACTGACTAGAAATGGAACCACGTTAGTGGAATGGGTATCTGTAGTCCCATGTGGATGTCATTTCTGTTTAACTAGCCTACTATAGTTACTTGCATAATGTACCCAGTCCATACATACACTGACATATTGTAATAATCCAGTAGACTACTGTGTAGGTTATGGACTTATCCTGCAAATGCAGTAGTTGACACAGCTGTAGTTCAGGGCTGATGCTGTTTGATGCAAGCAGTACACAGTCAATACATGGATAGATACAGGATGTGTGAGTTGCCTGGCATCAATTTTAATATCTGTATGTGAGTAGGAGTAAGGTGTCAGTCCCTAGGTTGTCGGTGAATGTGCTGTGCATTGTCTCTTAGCCAAAGCCAGTGCATACTGAGCACACCTACATCTGCCTACAGGGATATCAGAAGGGGATACCTCCTCTGAGCCCTCATGTGACTGTGGCTGTGGTGACCTAGGCACTGGTGGGGGGCTGTCTATCTCTTCCCTTTGCTGATCTTGCTGCAGCTGTTTCCATAGATCAGATTGTGTAGCATAGCACATACTGTGAATATATGTGCACATGTGGCTAACATGTACTGCAGTGCTCCACCACATATATCGAGGCACTGGAACTGTGACTTCAGAAGACCAAACACATGCTCTCTGACGTTCCTAGTTTGTGTGTATGCCTCATTATGTCATTCTTTCATGGGTGTGTGCATTTCTGATGAGTGTCATCATCCAAGGTTTCAGGGTGTAGCCAGCATCTCCCAGTAAATGGCCCTGTGGGATGTCCCCCTAACAAACATCTGGTACAGCTGTGATGTGTGCCAGATATGGGAGTTATAACTGCCAGGGTTGCCAGCACACACATTCAGGATAATCCCCTGGGCACTGCACATGACCTGGCAGTTGATGGAGTGTTACCCCTTGTGGTTAACTTTGATTGTACCCTGATCACCATGTGATGCCTTGATGTGTACATAGTTGTGTACAGGAAGAATGCAGAGTCCCTGTAATCACAACTATGCAGGTAAAAGCTTCACTCTCAAAAGCCAAAAACACAGCATCCATGGGACCGGACAACATCCCAGGCTGCATTTTACATGAACTTCAGAACAAACTGGCTCCCCATTTAAGCACCATGTTCAATAATAGCCTCGCATCAGGCTTTGTGCCCATTGAATGGTGCACAGCAACCGTTATCGCACTCTACAAAGGGGGAGCCACCACTAATCCTGGGAACTATTGACCTATTAGCCTGACGAGCCTGGTCTGCAAGGCCATGGAAATCATAAACAAAGACATTGGTAACCTCCAAATTCTGGATCCCACCCAGTTTTAGTTTGTGAAAGGCAGATCATGCCTTCTGAACCTGATCAACTTCTTTGAGGCAGTCACCAAAGCTGTAGATGAGGGTAAGGTGGTTCACACAGCCTATCTTGACCTCGCCAAGGCTTTTGACACCATCCCCCATTCTGGAATTATAGCTAAACTCACTAAACTAGGTATAAATCCCTACGTCACAAGATGGGTTGCCAACTGGCTCACTGACAGAACCCACACTGTAAAAGTTGCAGACACCAAACCTGACCTCAAAGCAGTGACAAGTGGAGTACCACCTGGGACCTCTCCTGTTTGGTATTTACTTCTCTGAAGTACAGGCTAACAACAGAAGGCCTCTGGCTAATGAAGTTCACAGATGACTGCAAACTAGGAGCCATAGTCAAGTCCCCAAATGATGTGGACATCCTACAGAAGGGCCTCACTGAGACAGATGCCTGGTGTCACAGCCATGGCCTCAAGCTCAGTGCCAAGAACTGCAGTGTCATCCCCTTTGGTAAAAACTCTGTACCCATGAACTACCACATAGGCAGCAATCTACTTAACACAGAATGCGTGATAAGAGACCTTGGGACCCAGGTGGACAGTAGTCTCTCCTTTGATAGTCGCATCACCACAGTAGTCAGGAAGTCTTTCTACATGGCACAACTCATCATAAAAGGGTTCTCATCCAGGAAAAAAGAGGTCATTGTTCCCCTCCACTCAACACTCATTAGAGCCATTATAGAGTACAACGCCCCTTTTGGAATGTACCTCACTAGACATCTGCAGCAGCTGGAAAGGCCACAGAAGTACCTCACAAAGAGGATTACTGGCCTCAAACAAATGCCCTACACCGACCGCCTCAAAAAACTCCAGCTTTACTCCGTAGCATATCGCCTACTCTGAAGTGATCTCTGCCTAACATATAAAGCTATGTCAAACCCAGAGCTGTTGGACATGCTACACCTAAAAGAAATCCCAATCCCTCCGAACTACATGCTCTAGGGACCTAAACCTTGTCACCACAATAAACAGGACATGCTGGAGGGATAGATTCCTGTCCCAGTGACTTCCCATACTCTGGAACAGGCTACCCATCTGTGTCAAGCAAAGTTCTTAATTAGCACTCTTCAAGAAAAATCTTGATGAGTGGATGGGAAATAGGAAATACACCCCGGGGATCACTTCTGTGTCTCTGCTCGACAGTGGCACAGGAAAATAGCTTTCTTGGGTGGCGTAAGCCAGGGAACCTTGTTGGCTAGACTTACGTAGGCCCTTGGCCTGATAGCCTATTACCTACCTATGAACCTATGAGATTCTTTACATAACTATAGAAGGCCTTGTGGTTGTCTTTACTATCTGATGCAATTCTGTTTTCATAACTAGCTTTAGAGGAGTTGATGAGGGATCTCAACTTTTTGTTGAGGCTGATAAGAGAGTTTTTCCAGTCTTGGGACTTTACCTTATTCCACATCAGTTTCATCCTTCTGTTGTAAAGTTTGTTTATGGCAGGGGACCACCAGATTGGCTTCCTTTTTTTACAGGAGAGTGTCTTGATTCTATTGGGTATGGCAAATTCCATGCATTTGTGTACGTGTTCGTACAGTGCATTGGTGTATGATTCAGTGGTCATGCAAATATTCTCCATTTGCATGGGTGCCGTGAAGTTAGCTACCTCTGTTTTTAGGAGCCCAAAGTTAGCTTTAGAGAAGTTTTTCATGGTGGTTACGTTTGTGGGAGAGGGAGGGAGATGTGGATTTCCAAGGTGATTAGTTTGTGGTCGGATCTAACCAGGGAGTAGCTGACTACTGGTGTAGAGCAATGGTCACCCATGTTAGTAATGACCAGGTCAAAGATGTTGCTACCTCTACTGGGGGTAACAATGAGTTGGTCCAGCTCATTTGAATTAATGAACTCCAGGAAACATTGGGCAAGTGTATTGGTACATGAGTAGTTTTCCCAGTTAATGGAGGGATAGCTGAAGTCGCCTAGTAAGAGAGTGTTAGGTTGGACCCTAATATTCTCCAGGGTGCTTAGGAATGTGGAGTGTGAGTCCTGGGACATGGTTCGGGAACTATAGCAGGCTACAACCTGAATCGCTGTCTTACCCAATGTTAGCTGCACCTGAAGTATCTCTGATGCGTTATGTTGGGCTAGCAGTCTGGAGGTGTGCGCATCCTTTATCAATATGGAAACACCACCACCTTTGGAGCTTCAGTCCAAGTTCTGGGGCCGAAAGGTGTGGAATGAGTTACAGCCTGGTAGTGCAGGGGTGCTTTCTGCTGCCTTGAACCAGGTCTCTGTTACAGCACAAATGTCAGTGTTCTCCATTTTAAGGAGTGCTTCGTGTGAGTGCATTTTGAGATTTAGACTTCTAGCATTGAGCAGCATGACCCTCAGATTGCATTTGTCTGTAGCTTTTACAGTGGTAATTTGGTCTTTGGAACACCGCCTAAAAAAGGCACTATAGGGTGGCAAGATCCTTGGACAGTAACCAGAAGCCCGGGGTGACAGATGCAGGCCAGCTCTGGCAAAGCATCGAGGTCTGTCAATTATGTCATCCCAGGCAGACAGATACTGGATCCCCTTAGGATGACACCAGAAACCCAGCCAATTGTTGAAATCAATAATTTTCTGCTTGTACTGTGGTATCATTTGGGTGATGGTAGATGCTGCTCAGGGCTAGGGTCATACCTGCTTGGGCTACATAATTCGAGAGCTCCTCTATGTCTCTTTTCATGTAGTCCAGGGAGGTACGTCTCAGGTCATTCACACCCACATGTACAACGACAGAGTCATATTTGTACATGTTGTTGAGGGACCTGAGTGTGTGCATTATGTGGTGGATCCTGGCACCTGACATGCAGCTGACTGTTACTTTCTCCTTATTCAACCTAGTGAGTGGGACATCGGTGTGCCTATCGAGTCACCCATGACTAGTGTGTTGGGCATGCTGTTTTGCCTTAGGGGCTTTGGTTGAGTGGCACACTGTTTAGGAGAATTATGTGTCTCATTATTAGTGTTGTGTTGTGGTGGTCAAGTACATTTCTGCCTTGGAGGTCTCTGCTGCTTGGGTAGATTTTTATTGAGATCCTCCATGAAGGTGGGTGTGTGGTTTGTGTTTTTATGTGAAGGCAGTGCTGGTGTGTGTTCTGGAGGGCTATGTGTTCCATGTGGTGTGGTGCAAGTGCTGACCTTCTCCTCTTGACCAGCTATTCTGGTTTTGGCTGGAGAGTGCGTGGCTTCCAATTTGGATATATAAGTACATCTCTCACAAGTCTGAGTGTTGGGAGGTAAGTGGAGAGGTTTGTCGGTGTACATGAGGCAGTTGCTACATTGCCTCAGGATGCCCACGTTCACCAGGTTAATAGGAGTAAGCACAGGAAACTGAACTTTAGACATGCCTGGAGGGGTGGGCATTGATAATAAGTACTGGATCTGTTTCCTTTTAGAACTTTTAGTTCTGGTAGCACTTTTGTGTGCTACAATAATTGCTACAAGAAGTCTGGTAAAGTGCTAGACTAATAAGGTAGTATAACTGCAGGAGAGGAGAGAACTAGTAGATCTAAGGGAAAAATTGAAGAGCAGACTTTGGCACCACTCAGAAGCTTACAAACAGTCCTGGACACAGCAAGTCTGTATCTGGACTAGACTAAAGGGCGGGAAACAAGCACAAATGTGGGCTTTTAAACCAGAAAGTTGAGAGAGATGGAAAAATGCCTAAATGGCCAATAAACTACAATTTCTGGGCCAGAAACCTCTCCTCTTGTGGTAGATAGGCTACCTAGTGCTTACCACTACCACTGATAAGTTAGAAGGCTTTCCTCCAACACAGTAAGGCTTGGGGGACTCAGACGCTTACAGTCTTGTATAAAGCAAATCTGTATCTGGACTAGAACAGTTACAGGAGCATCTGGAAACAAGCTCAAATGCAGGCTTTTAAAGCAGAAATGTTGAAAGAAATGGAAAAACTGCCCAAACGGCCAATAACTACAATTTCTGGGCCAGAAACCACTCCTCTTGTGGTAGTATGGCACACAGTACTTCAGGGTAGAGTACGACACAGTAGAAGTGTTGCATATTGCTGGCCTTCGCCTCAGGGGTAAAGGGAAAAGATATGTGCTCACTGGCATGTGGAAGCATAGCATCCAGGAACTAGTGGATAATTCTGGATGCAGATGCCTATGACACCCCCATCATGTCCTCATTTGGTCTTTGAAAAGTACCTATAGCTAGTATCCTAAGGGCTACACATACCTTCATCTCCACTGGGATGGGTTTCCCCTCTGTTAGCTCTGTGAGAGTTCAGTGAGTTTGTGTAATATGTCCCTGTTCATGCTGTAGCACTCTACAATCCCCAGCTCATGTAGCTCCTGGAAGTTTACCCTGGGCCTGAACAGTCTTCTTCTTGACCTAGGCCTACTGTCATCAGCACCTGTAGCATTGACTTCAGCATCTAGCACATACAGATGTAGCAGACCTGCAGCAGCCCCCAGCATTATCCCAGTTAAAATTCCCAAGTCTCTACTCCAATGGCCCAGAGTACTGTGGGAAAATCAGAATGTAGGGTGTATGCATATTTTATACAGTTCTGATTTAGGTCCACCATGTAGGACTGGGGATGCACAAGTCAGTGCATTTCTTTCTGCCAGTCCCAAGCCCGGATAAATGGGGAGGGTTGCGTCAGGAAGGGCATCCGGCATAAAACTTCGCCAAATCATTTCATGCAGTCACCAGTAAATATTTCCATACCAGATCGGTCGAGGCCCGGGTAAAAAGATGCTAAGGATGAAGCTACCAGGTAACAGGAAAAGAGGAAGGCCTAAGATAAGGTTTATGGATGTGGTGAGAGAGGACATGCAGGTGGTTGGTATGACAGAGCAAGATGCAGAGGACAGGAAGAAATGGAAACAGGTGATCCACTGTGGCGAACCCTAACGGGAACAGCCGAAAGAAGATGATGATGTAGGATTGGCTAATTATGATGCAGTTCACCTGATTAGGATATAATATTTATTGAATATATCCGGTTTTAATTGATTGCTGCCTACTTCATCACTGTCACATGCGTAGTCTGTCTGCAAAAAAACACTAAGCTATGTCCTAAAAATAATAAGACAAACCCCACTGATGTCATCCATATCCGCTGGGAATATCAACATCGTGTAGGGGCCTACATGAAGTGGATTTGTGGACACGGTTGCTCCTTTTAGCAATTCAGGAAATCCACCTCATCTGCATACATGTTTGTGCTAACAACCTAGATACTACATGGTTGATAGCCATTTGAGCTTTGTAATAGCATGTATTCATAGATGCACGGACCCGACGCAACGTCCTACAGTATATTTGTGAAAAGTATATTAGAAATTTTATTTTTTTCTGTTAAGCATGTTTGCACACTGCAGCATACAGTGCAAACATGCCAAAATTATTATTAATTTTACATATTCCCTTCTTTTTTCAGACATCCACAATATAACTTTTGCACATATATGTATATGATCTAACATTTTCTGGGGAGTTATGTCCATATTTGTGG
Organism: Protopterus annectens; assembly: GCF_019279795.1. Classification (NCBI taxonomy): domain Eukaryota; kingdom Metazoa; phylum Chordata; order Ceratodontiformes; family Protopteridae; genus Protopterus; species Protopterus annectens. The sequence goes on from NC_056741.1 coordinate 22,153,881, forward strand.
AGATTTACATCCCCTTCTGTCAGTGTATACTGCTGTAATTGGAAAAATTTTGCATACACTACAGACACTAACACACAGCCTACACGGATGGTTTTCTGCTTGTTGGATCATTCCACCTGGGTCATTTGCATAAGATTCACCTGCTTATGAGGTAATTTGAATTCCATGGATCTTTCCCTGTTTGTGTGTGCTTGCATGCTGCTAAGTGACACTAACTGAATCTAAAATGGTTCGAGCTCATGTATGCTTTACTGAAGTCCCCCCACAGTCTTAGTCACACCTCCGACTTACCACCTATCATTCATGTAACAAATGAAGCAAGCCATAGCGTACAAGCAACTCCTATCATGAACAGTGACATGCTAACTATGATAGGAGGAATCTTGCAATAAGCAGTTATTGGCCATAAATTGTACACTGCAGCCAAACTAGGGAGTAGAAACCCTATCAACTACTCTTAACCTGTAAGTACTAATAAGCAGGAGACAAAAATATATTAATTAAAAAATAGCATATTGACAACAATGCAAGGAGATGTAAGATCAAACAGGGTCTCAAATATTGTACATTCTAATAAAATTGTCGGCATGCAAAACTGCAACAGACAACATCCAAACATTAGTTTTTATGGTCTGCAATCTCGGTTTCTGCAATAACAGGAAAAATGTACTGCAGGATTTAGGCTGGACTTGATTTTAGAAATGAAAGAAGTGTGTTCTTGGCTGAGTGGTACCAGCCAGTAAACAAATGAAATAAGTAAAGGATGTGCTTGCTTTTTGAAGCACCTTTATTAAATTATCACTTAAAACATAGTCACACGTACCTTAATAGAAAAGAATCATAATCTTCTTTCGGCTGTTCCCGTTAGGGGTCACCACAGCAGATCACCTGTTTCCATTTCTTCCTGTCCTCTGCATCTTGCTCTGTCACACCAACCACCCGCATGTCCTCTCTCACCACATCCATAAACCTTATCTTAGGCCTTCCTCTTTTCCTGTTACCTGGTAGCTTCATCCTTAGCATCTTTTTCCCAATATACTCAGCATCCCTCCTCAGCATCTCTAATATACTTATTCCTAATCCTGTCCTCCCTCAATAGAAAAGAATACAAACCATAAAACCATAAAACAATGTTCATGCATTATACAGCACGTTTTTTTTCTTTTCTTATGTAAATTGCTCAGTTCCTTCCTTCCCTTAAACCTCACTTTTCCTCCAGAAAATGATTCTGCTTGTATTGTTCCCGCAGATTCCATTTATTTCCATGAAGTTTGCTCCTTTCCTTTACCAAAGATCTTTATCACATTTTCAGTATTGTCTGATTTCCATCTTCTTGTAAATTCTTTTTTGGCAGCCAACAGCATTAAACTTAAAACAGCCTTATTATATCAAGGCAATTCATAACATGCCTCTCAGCTCAAAAGAATATTTTTTTTACTTACAGCCATTTAGTCTCCCAACATGTCTGACTTAGTACTCTGTACAGAATTTTTGAAATCTGCCGACTCATTACACCCCCCCACCAAAAAAAAAAAAAACATGTTTCCATTTACATTTCCTTCTCTCTCTCCCATCACACCTCCAGCATTTACCATCTGCTGGAGGAAAATTTCTCTGAAATATGTTTGGGGTATCAAAATATCTATGTGAACACTTCCAAGCCAAAAAACGTCTGGACTTTGTTGCATGCCTGGGAGCCATGCAGATGTCCTCCCATTGTTTCCATGCAAATTGCCTTTGCATTCCCTCTTCCCAGTCTTTTCTGACCTTCCCTGATTTATTCTTAGTTATCATGCAATATTTTATATGCCCTACTAATGACCCATTTTTAACAGCAGCTTCTAAACTTGACTATAAACTCTACCAGTGCTGGTCTTTCACTTAGTAATTCCCCATACGATTCGATATGCCTATACTCTGATATCAGTCTCTGGGACAGAAGGCAGCTTTTCACTGTGACTTATATTAGCCTGTCTTCATTGCTTAGCTTGATTGCTATATTTACAAAGTTAGTGTTTTTATCATTATACTAGGTTGTCCTTGGCAATTCTGTAAACTCTAGTTTTTGGGCTGGTTTGCCTGGTTAATATAAAACCTATTTAGATTTTTCACTGTAATGCTTCCAGCCGCAAGTGTCCTTTTAAGTAATGCACCATGTATGAGATTTGCACAAGAAGTGGAAATTTTTTAACAGTATAACAAAAACATTTGCTTGGTCTCATCCCACTGTATTTTCATTCTCTCTCTCTCTCATGATTTGCTCCCAATACCTTGGTTCCTTTGCCAGTTTTCTCCAGTAAATTCCAGTCCCTCTTGCTTATGTTTGGTACCCCTACCTACAGTCACCTATACTGGCAAAATCTCCTTTCTCCATTCCAGTGCTGGCCTAGTTCTTATAATATTTTCTTAGTTGTTAGTTACTTCAATCTAGAATGTGTATTTGGATGTCATGTGCCTTTAACTTTTTTATTCTCAATTAACATATTTAATTGTATTTGTAATTTTATTGGATGTCATTATTTTAAATAGTGAAAGAAATCTATTTGTAATGTCTGATGAAGCAACTATTTCAGCTGCGAAAGCGCTCACCATTAAAGTTTGTTCTGATAATTTTACTGGTCGTGGCTTGGTTCTACTTTAGTTTTTGTTGCATAAAATAATATAGTATTTTCTTTGCTAGAGGGTGTATATATTAAACAAATAAAGATTCCTCTCAAATAAAGAGGACGCCCCTGGATCCTCTATTCAAACACAGCTTTTTGGAGAGGAACCCTCCCACCTTAATTCTTGCCACCAACTCTTCTGGTGTCTTCCTAATTAACCCAAATATTCTATCAGGGAATGGAAATGTTTCCACATTGTCATACTCAAAATCCCAGCTGACTTTATCAAATGTTTTGCTCATAAAGACCAAACATCATCAGCAGCATTTTCTTACATTCTGCATCCCATTACATCATCATTGCTCCATCAATGATGTTAAATGTTCACCTCTTCTCCACAAAACCTGATACATACATATACACACATATATATATATATATATATATATATATATCTATAGTTTACCTTTAAACATTGCAGCCGACATTGTCAAAGCTGAAAATGGAGAGACCAAACCATTGTAAATGCAGAATCACTAACTCCTGGAACATCGTCTTTCCTCTCCGGCAAGCTAACACCAACAAAAACAACACAACGGGTAGGAAATCACACTCATCAAAGTGGGGGGATTCACCCCCCACTACTTAAATATGCCAACTCCAAGATCGCACTACAGCGGAGAAAGGGCAACCTTCACACACACACACACACACACACACACACACACACACACACACACACACACACAAAATACTAGTGAACAAGCCATCCTTTTATCCTAGAAATCCCAGTCCCTCAGACTGCAGTTAGAGTCAGACAGTTTAGCACAGTAAAAAAACAGCACTACTGCATGAATGTATGAATATCGCCACTGTGTTTACTGCAAAGACATCATCACAGGAAAGAAACTCCACCTAAGCAGCCCCAGTTACAGCATCCTGATAAAGCAAACACTTAATTGTGAATCATAGTACGTAGTTTACCTGGGTCTATGCACAGGCTGCGGTGCATATTACATAGACAAAACTACAAGGAAATTGAAAGGAAGGATTAGGGAGCAATTGGCAGCAATAAAGTGCAGGGATCAGAGGAATGTGCTAGCTAGATGCTTAATTGTCTCAAACCCTCGGAGTTCACATTTTTGGCTCTTTTGGCAAAATAACATACCCAACACACTAGTAATAGGCGACTCTATAGTCAGGCACACTGATGTCCCACTAACTAGGCTGGACAAGGAGAAGGTTACAGTTAGCTGCCTGTCGGGCGCCAGGATCCGCCACATAACACAAGCACTCAGGTCAGTCCAGAACAAGTACAAATATGACTCTGTCATTGTCCATGTTGGCGTGAATGACCTGAGACGTACCTCCCTGGACTACATGAAAAGAGACATGGAAGAGCTCTCTGATCACGTAGCCTAGGCTGGTATGACCCTGACCCTGAGTAGCATCCTGCCCTCACCAAGAATGATGCCACAGTATAAAGAAAAAACAATCAATTTCAACAATTGGCTAAGTTTCTGGTGTCATTCAAAGGGGATCCAGTATTTATCCACCTGGGATGACATGCTCGATAAGCCACATTGCTTCGCAAGAGATGGCTTGCACCTGTCACCCTTAGGCTTTCAAATACTGGCCAAGGCTTTTGCCACCCCCATAATGCCTTTTCTAGGAAAGGCTCAAAAGTCAAACCCACCACCATAAATAGCACAAGTAACCAAAAACTGAGGGTTATGCTACTCAACGCCAGAAGTCTAAACCTCAAAATGCATGCACTTGAGGCACTCCTCAGTATGGAGAACATCGATATCTGTGCAGTAACAGAAACCTGGTTTAAGGCTCCTGAGAGCACCCCAGCACTACCAGGCTATAACTCATACCATACTTTTCGGTCACAGAACCCGGACCGAAACACAAAAGGTGGGGGTGTATTCATATTCATCAAGGATACCCACACCTCCAGGTTAGTGGTACAGTACAATGCCTCAGAGATCATCCATGTGCAACTAACAATGGGCAAAACTGCAATTCAAATTGTAGCTTGCTACAGATCACCCACTATGACCCAGAATCCCCATTCCGCATTTCTGGAGACACTGGAAAATATGAAGGTCCTACCAAACACCCTAATATTGAGTGATTTCAATTACCCAAACATTAACTGGGAGAACTACTCAAGTACTAACTCCCTTGCCCAACGCTTCCTAGAATTTATAAACTCGAACGCCCTGGATCAACTGGTCAACACCCCCACCAGAGGTGACAACATATTGGACCTGGTCATCACCAACATGGGCGACACCTTCTACACCGGAGGTCAAACCCTCGCTGGTTAGATCAGACCATAGACTAATCACTCTGGATATCCACATTCTGCCCCCACCCCCAATCAAGGAAACCACCGTGAAAAACTTTTCAAAAGCAAACTTCACGTTACTTAAGACTGAGGTGAAAAGGTTCACAGCCCCCATGCTAAAGGACAATGCTGTCCAAGCTACTGAATCCCTTACAAAGGCCCTCTATGAGCACCTAAGAATGCATGGATCGTGCTATCCCAAGCAAAACCAAGACTCACTCCTCCAAGAAAAGGAAACCAGTCTGGTGGACCCCTGCCATTAATAAGCTATACAACAGAAGGAGGAAACTAGTGCAGAAAAGAGTAAAATCCCAAGAAGGAAAGACATCCCTGATTAGTATCAGCAAGAAACTACGATCCCTCATAAAATCATCCAAGGCTAGCTTCGAAAGAAAAATTGTCAAGGACTCCAAAGATAACCACAAAGCGTTCTTTAGCTATGTCAAGAACCTAAGTGGAAACTCTCAAATCTGCTCTGAGTTAGTGCAGAATGGCACAAAATACACTGAACCGACTGATAATGCCAACATTCTGGAAGACAGGTTTAGTGAAAACGTCTGCCCCCTCTCACCTCCTAAAGGACCCGTAACCATACCAGAAGAATGTAGTGCCCCGGCAATTACTGAAACACAGGTTAAAACAGCCCTATCCAAAGCCAAAAATACAGCTTCAATGGGACCAGATGGTGTCCCAGGCTGTGTCTTACATGACCTCCAAAATGAACTAAACACACTGTTCAAACTCAGCCTCTCTACAGGTACATACCCATAAAGTGGTGCACAGCAACCATTACCACGCTCCACAAAGGTGGAGCCCCAACGGACCCCAGGAACTATCGCCCTATAAGCCTGACTAGCCTGGTCTGCTAGGCTATGGAGTGCATCATCATGGAATTCATTAACAGAGACATTGGGAACCTTCAAACATTGGACCCTACCCAGTTTGGCTTTGTTAAGGGCAGACCATGCCTCCAAAACCTGGTGGACTTCTTTGAGACAGTTACCAAGGGTTTAGATGAGGGAAAGGAGGCCCACACAGCCTACCTAGACCTCTCAAAGGCTTTCAACACCATTCTGGTATTATAGTCAAGCTCACCAGCCTGAACAAAACCCCCTATGTCATGAGATGGGTTGCCAGTTGGCTCACGAATAGAACCCACATGGTGAGAGTTGCAGGCTCTAGGTCCGACTCTAAACCATTTCCAAGTGGCATCCCCCAGGGCTCAGTCCTGGGACCCCTCCTGTTCAGTATATACTTCTCAGAGGTACAGGCAAGCACAGGAGGACTATGGCTGACCAAGTTCGCAGACAACTGCAAACTGGGGGCCATAACTGACTCTCCAGCTGATACAGACATCCTCCAGAAGGGTCTCACTGAGACGGATACCTGGTGTCAAAATCATGGCCTCAAGCTAAATGCCAAAAAGTGCATAGTCATCAACTTTGGAAAAAACAAAGTACCCATGAACTACCACATACGTGGTAGTCCCCTAAATACAGAAAATGTATTAACGGATCTGGGGACCCAAGTAGATAGTAATCTCTCCTTTGATAATCATATTGCCAAGGTGGTTAGAAAATCCTTCTATGTGGCCCACCTAATCACAAAAGGGTTCGCATCTAGAACAAAAGAGGTTATTGTGCCCCTCTACTCATCACTCATTAGACCCATCATAGAGTACAATGCCCCATTTGGGATGTACCTTACAAGACACCTGCAACAGCTGGAAAGACCACAGAAGCACCTCACCAAGAGGATAACTGGCCTCGAACATATGCCCTATGCAGCCCGACTGAAGAAACTCCAGCTGTACTCAGTTGCATACCGCTTATTCAGAGGTGATCTCTGCCTGACATACAAGGCCATGTCCAACCCAGAATCGATGGATATGCTCCACCTAAAAAAAAAACAAATCTCCAAGAGCCACACGCTCTAGGGATCTAAACCTCACCACAACGATAAATAGGATGTGCTGGAGGGATAGATTCCTGTCCCAGAGACTCCCCATGCTTTGGAACAGGATTCCAATCTACATTAGGCAGAGCCTCTCACTAACACTCTTCAAGAGAAACCTTGACGAGTGGATGGGGAACAGAAAATTTACCCCGGTGATCACTGCAGTGGCTCTGCTGGACAGAGGCACAGGGAACTAATGGCTCTGCTGGGCTGAGGCACAGGGAACTAATCTAAGGGGGCGGTGAAAACCAACACATTCTGGCTAGGGCTTATAGATACCCACGGGCAGATAGCCTAGTACTTACCTCTGAACCTATGGAGGCAGTTAGCGACTTTTTCAGGGACTCCAGTACACTACCGGAATTAAAAGAACTAAGGTGGCAGATACCTCTAAGGGCAGACGCGCATCCAGGACTGAACAGCATTGCAAACATAAGGTGTGCCCTTAAATGGAAAAGGTAGGAAGTGATGTCAGCCTTCTACCTGGACAATACTAGACTCAAAGTTTGTGGCACATCTGTGTTCTTTCTTACATTTCTGATGAAGTTTATGTTCTTGAAACTTAAACGAATGTAAGTGCTCAAATGTTTGCTTTTGAATAAACCCAAGGTTTTAACAGGAAGACAGGCTCCGAGTTTGTTGTTCCACCTCTGAGAAGTTAGTAAGTTGGTAAACATCTTTACTATATGGAGCTAGTTCATTTTGCTGAATTTCATTTCACTAAGACCAAATCGCGAAAACTCATTCCACTGAAAATAGTAGTGGGAGTGTATATGTCCTTTTCCCCACTGTAGTGCGATCCTGGAGTTAGAATATATAGTTGGGGAGTGTGGGGGGTGTATCCCCCCCGCCTAGTTTGATTAAAAACTACTTACTTACCCTCTTCACAGACACTGGACAGTATAAAACCAAGCTAGGTGGGGGGGCGACACCCCCCCAACTATATATTCTAACTCCAGGATCACACTACAGTGGGGAAAAGGGCATGTACACTGCCACTACTATTTTTGGTGAAATGAGTTTTCGGCTATTTGGTCTTGGTGAAATGAAATTTGGTGATCTGATAGGGATCCATATATATATATATATATATATTTATATATATATATATATATATATATATATATATATACACACACACACACACACACACACACACACACACACATGTATATAAATTTTGTCAACACCTTTCCCATTCTCTTAGCTAATATAGACAAACTCTATAATTATAATTTAAAATTGAAATGGGTTTATAAGAAATTGTTTTTAAACCTCTCTGGATAATACAGCCACCAATTATTCTTCCAAGATGCTGGTTCTTCCCCTCCTTTTAAGATACTGTAAAACCTTCCAGATCTTTATTAATTTATTCCCTGCTAACTTCCAAATGAATACCATCTCTTCCTGGAGAATACTCAGCTGACTGATTATTTATATCACCATTTTTATAACATCTCTTCCTATTTTAACTAACTGTTGAGCCTCATCTTCTAAAAGTTTTTCTATGCGAGCCTTTTACTGGTTTCCACATTCCTCTGTTTTGTACACATTTTCATAAAAGTTTCAAAATATCTCAATACCTCTTTCGGGGCTGTGGTTATTTTTCTTGCCGCACGCCCCTTAAGTTTGGCAACAACCCTTTTGACTTTCTGTTGCCTATGTCATTGTGCTACAAGTTTTTGTGCTTTGAAGTTATCAAAAAACTCATGCATATTATACAGATAAGCCCTTATTTTCTCTTTAACACTCTGCAGTTGCTCATCTTGTCTTGTGAAAGTCCCCTTATTCTGCAGTACTTTAGTCTTTGCCAGCCACTGTAAATAATTCCCATTACATTTCTCCATATCGGTTTCTTTTATTTCTCCCATATTTTTTAAACTCCATTTTCATTTTATCATACTCACTAGCTATCCATTCTAAATTCCTCCCTTTTTAACAGGTAAAGGGGAAAGAAAGTATGGTTGGCTCATTTTTACTATATTACCCTGCAATTTTATCTTAGTTTTTAACAGTGCATGATCTAAAATAGTTACTGGATGTTTCAAAGCTTTCCATTAATTACACATGCCTCTATGAAATATAATTTCTATCCAGCCTAGCCCAGTTATTCTGCTTTGGGGAATAATATGTAAATTGTGTCAGAGTTTCTAGTTCTGAATCTACAATTTCCATACCAAATATTCTCATATATTTTTTTTCAGAAATCTACTCACTGTTATATTTTCTCTTGTAGGTCCCCCTGATATATACTCATTATTGTACATGAAATTACAGTCCCCACACAAATACTCCCTGCCAAAAGCTGATTAATTCTTCAAAAATGTTTTAACCTCCATAATCACAGTTTTAGGTGGAATGTAAATACATACAATTATCATAATCCTCCTCCCTTGCCAATAGCCCATTACTACCACAAATGTAGTATTATTCTGTCTTCCCCCTCTATCACTATTGGAACCCCAACTGCAATTTGTACTGTTACTCCTACTTTCCTTTGTCTCTGATATTCTGATTAATGTCCATTCTGAAATCTTTTTTTTTGTCAAATTGCATGCTCATTTCTATCCATATGCAACTCTTACAACATTGTTACTTGTACCATATAATTCTTTTTCTTGCACCTTACATTTCTTAATAGAATTCAATGCACTCTGCTTTTGTCTACATCTGTAAAGCCATTTATATTCCATGATAATAGGTACAGAGTAGCCATTATGATGGGAAGGTATTACTCCTACCTTTTATACATGACAGCTCTTTTAAGTGTATATTACTAACTTTTGGCTTACATGCACATGCTGATGTTTGTCAGGCTGATCTTTTGCACACTTCATTTCATCTCTATTCGGATTTCTGTCACATTTTTCAAAATTAATGAAAGAACTCAAAAAAAACTAAATATATTTCAGAACTCATATCCCCTTTTAACTTAGAACAAACACACAAGACTATAGGCCAGATTCAATAAAGGCTGCACTAAGTGTACACGATATGTATTCAATAAAATTCTTACAACATTTTTGTGCTTTCCATTCACTCAGAAAGCTTAAACTGAGTGTACATGTAGTCTACACTTTGTGGTAACCTTTATGAATCCCTATCAATATTTAAAGTTGCAAAAGATTCAGTAGGAAAGCTAAAATTAGGAGGAAGAAAGTGTGAGTTATGCCTGTGTTGCCTGTTTACTCAGAACAGTGTACACTTAGTGTAGACATTACTGAATCCTGGCCTATGTACATTTCCAACAAAAGAAGTTTATCCCTCCAGATAGCAGTTGTCTCAAATCATTGTTAAAACCCAAAAGCACTAATCTAAAATTAAGGTTCCCTGAGTTAAAGTGCATGTTACAGCCTGCATTTCTATTTACACTGCTTGCTGTCTGTTCTTTTCTTATTCCTCTATCAAATGTGAAAAACAGCTTGCGTGCTTTCAATAAATGTTAAATTTTAGCCTTTAGAAAAAGTTCAGCGAGTACCTTTAAATAAATTATGCACTGTTTTATTAAATACATTAAATTAAGGTTGCTGGGAAGGCTACTACTTCTTATTCACTTACCACTGTCTCAGACTGTATTTCTTGTTCACTAAACCATTTGTCACTGTACCTTTAACTGTTACATCTCTCAGCACAGAGTGCTCACAACTCTCAAGATTGATTGCTTGCACTTGCAGACAACTTACAGTCAAGTAAATACTGTCAGATACATGAAAGAATTTTTGTAAATGAAAACAAAGTGCAGGCTTCTCCGGCCAACTTCCAGCACCTGCAGATTTCGTCTCCCACTGAGATCATTTGCTAATGGAAACAAATGAAAATTGTGCAGATTTAGAAAAAAAAAACTTTCCCATTTCCAGTGTCTTTCATCATCTTGTCTTTTTAAAGCATATTTGCTTAAAAGCCTGTCTATAGCTTGTAAGTGAAATTAATCTGTAAAAACAAGAGGAATTCTCTTAATTCTACATATCAATACACTTTTACATCCCACCCCAGCAACCCCAAGATCACAACTTTATTTTAACTTTAACTTACTTCTATCCAGCCTTAATCTTGTTACAGTGTAAAGCATATATATCTTACAGCTAAGAAAATATACAACAGCCAGTAATAAGACTCCCTACCTCACATTTAAAATACCCTTGGATGAACACTATACAAAACTGCTTTACAATATAACATGCAATCTACATCATGAAATTTCTTATACAAATATTAATAAGAACCAAAAACTATTTTACTTAGTTACCTTATTCCCTTCTTTAAGGCAAAGTGGTGTGTATGCTTTACAGTTCACTCACAAGTTTTAAAAAGTCAACACAATTGCAGTAATTCTCGGTCACTTGTTTCTATATACAGCTAGGACTGGTGCTTACATTCTCCTACTTATTCATCAATTTCAGTGTTGCTGGTATTCCTGAGCGTAACCTTTCCCCACTCCAGTCTGTGGTTAAAGTCCAAGATACTCCTGCTTCATGTAGTCAGCTCCTGTGTTTTTTTGTGTCTTAGCATTTTCCTTTGGAAAAATAGAAAAAATCTTGCTGGCAAAGTCTTTCTATAGGTTTTGTTGTCAGAAAAATGAGCTGTAGCCCCCTTCTGTTTGCTGTCTCACTCTGTTTGATAAACATTGTTTTATTCTTAGCCTGTTCTGCATCAAAAATGTCTTTGATCCTCCATGAAAAAAATATTTTGAAGACAGCTGGATACAGCAGCTTGAATCTCATACCTACCTCTCGACATTTCCTGATTGAGCTAAGCTTGCTTCATCATTTCTGACAGGTGCACAACAAGTAACCATTTTCCAGAAACACTGTTTCTAGTTTTTAATACTTTTCATTTCCGCAACAGTTTGTCCATGAGTACATATTTCTGCTGATATGATTGGATCTGTATTAATAGTATGCCTTGGCTGCTTTCTCATAGCCAGGTTTGATGCATACACGGTATGCTCTTACAATTAACAAATAAGAAGTTATGTACTCACCATAACGTTCCATCTGAGTAGGTAAACTTCATTTGTCAGCAACCTATGGGAATCGGATCCGACCTTGGATCTGAGCCGGCAGTTTTCAACAGCTTTAGATCCGAGCTCCAAGCTCCTCCCCTACCCATAATCCCTTGCCAACCCTGACTGACCTCAGATCAAGTTTGCCCAACAGCAGGAACTGCTATAAAATTATTAATCTCAAGATAAAGTGGGTAAAACCCATGGACCTGAGGAGTATAAAGACATTCGCAAGTGAGGGGGTAGGAGGGAGGGACGGTTGCTGACAAATGAAGTTTACCTACTCAGATGGAACGTTATGGTGAGTACATAACTTCTTAATCTGAAGTAGTTAACTTCATTTGTGCAGCAACCTATGGGACAGAGTCCCCAGCTACCTGAATCTTGGGCGGCCTTCATGGAAGGATGTTCCGGAGCACTGCAGAGCCAAAGGATGCTCTCCCTCTGGAGATAATGTTCAATTTGTAGTGATTGATAAAAGTATGAGATGAAGCCCAAGTGGCTGCCGAGCAAATATCTTCCAAAGAGACTCTAGCTCTAAAAGCCGCAGAGGTAGAGATAGATTGAGTAGAGTGGGCATGGACTCCCTGAGGTGCGGGCCTGCCTGAACTTTCATATGCTAAAAGGATACACTGTGAAATCCATCTAGACAGTGTGACTTTAGACACAGATTTACCCAAGTTAAATTTGGCAAAGGAGACGAACAGCTGATCGGATTTCCTATGATCAGATGTCCTGTGGATGTAGAAGCAAAGTTGTCTATGCACATCCAATGAGTGTAGTTTGTATTCCCCTTTGTTATGGTAATTAGGAAAAAAGACCGTCAGGTTGATGGACTGGTTAATATTTGACTCAGAGGCAACCTTCGGAAGAAAGGAGGGATTGGTCCTGAGGTAAACTCTATCCTTGTGAAAGGTCAAGTATGGGGGTTTTACACAGAGGGCCTGTGGTTCGGAGACCCTTCGAGCCGAGGTGATAGCGACAAGAAAAGCCGTTTTCCATGACAAGAATTTAAGATCTACAGAAGCTGCAGGCTCAAACGGGGGAGCTGTCAAGGCCTGAAGCACCAGCATTAAATCCCAAGGAGGAACTACATCCTTCACTGGAGGTCTGAGTAGAAAGGTGCCCTTCAAAATAGTCTTACACAATTTTGTGGTGATCAAAGGGCCCAATTCATTTCCCACATGATAATGAGAGATAGCTGCTAGTTATCCCCTTGATGAAACAGTCCTGACAGAAAGTCTAATACAGCGGGCAAAGGAGCTGTAAAAGGATCCAAATTTTTGCGTTCCGCCCAAATGGAGAAACGTTTCCATTTGCTGCTATAGATCTTTCCAGTAGAAGGCTTGTGCGCTGCTACTAGAATGGTTTTAACTGGGGAAGAGATACCGGGAGTCCTAGCTACGAGTGGAACTGGAGCAGCCAAGCTGTGAGCTTGAGGTTGTCCAGATTCGGGACTGGGAGATCTAGGGGGTGGGATATTAGATCCGGACAGGGATCCAGAATCCAAGGAGGATTCACCAGATGAGACCAAAGGTAAGGGAACCAGGTTTGACCAGGCCAAAACGGGGCAATGAGGATAATCCTGCTCCCCAACTGACTGGCTTTCTGAAGAAACTTCAGCATCAGAGGAAGAAGAGGGTAAGCATAAAGAAGAACGGGAGGCCAAGCATGCACCACAGCGTCGCTCGGGGGTTCCCCGGAGGGGGAAATGAGAGCGAAGTAGTCGTAACATTTTGTGTTCAAGGGAGAGGCAAAGAGATTGCAACAGGGTTGACCCCATTTGGCGAAGTTCCGATTCGCTATCTCAGGATTCAGAGACCACTCGTATGGTAACAGGATGGTGCGACTTAGTTTGTCCGCTAGGATGTTGGACCGTCCCGGAATGTGCATTGCTATGAGAAAGCGGTTGGTGGAGATCGCCCATTCCCACACCCTCATGGCCTCTCGACAGAGTGGGTAAGACCTGGTTCCCCCTTGTTTGTTGATGTACCAGACAGCCGACATATTGTCCGTCTGAATCGCAATCGTTCATACAGGAAGAAGGTCCTGAAGTGCTTGCAACGCTAACAGCACTGCCCTCATCTCTAGGACGTTGATATGCAGTGAGGTCTCCGTGAGGTCCCACGTGCCTTGGACTGTCCTGCCCGAACACTGCCCCCCCCACCCGAGGCGGGAGGCGTCCGTGGTCACCGTGGCTAGTGGAGGGGTCATAGAAAAGGGGCGTCCTTGCTGGAGGTCTGGAGATTGGAGCCATCATAGGAGGCCCTCTTGCAAGCCCTGCTGAGTGGAACAGGATGGCTCAGAGGATAGTGAAGAAAAGACCACTGGACCTGAAGGGTCCATTGTAAGACCCTCATGTTCAAACGTGCCATTGGCAATAGGTTGATTGCTGCCATCGAGCCAAGAGCCCTCACGACCAATTCCGCCAGGGGAGCTGGAGATTGCAGAATGGCCTGCATGTGTAGCCTCAGGGATAGTAGACGGCCTGTGGTCAAGAAAGCTAGGAGTTTGTTTGTGTCCAATCTGGCCCCTATGAAGTCTATAGTCTGAGTTGGAGTAAGAGACGACTTCTCTATGTTGATAGTGATCCCCAGCCGGGGAGCTAGATGAAGAAAGTAGTTTCTGGCTGCACAGAGTAGATGCCTTGTCGAGGTGGTCAGGAGCCAGTCGTCCAGGTACGGGAAGACCCAAATTCCCTGGAGCCTCAGGTGGGCCGCTATCACTTCTAACACTTTGGTGAACACCCTGGGGGCTGTGGTGAGACCAAAGGGGAGGACCCTGAACTGGAAATGACTGGCTCCCAGCCGGAAGCGGAGGAACCTCCTGGATCGCCTGTCCATCAGAATGTGGTAGTACGCATCCTTGAGGTCTATAGAGCACATCCAATCGTTCTCCCGCAAAAGGGGGAGAATGGATTGAAGAGTGACCATGTGGAACTTCTCTTTGGTTACTGACAGGTTCAGGGAAGAGAGGTCGAGGATTGGTCTTAAGTCCCCCATCTTTTTTGGCACCAAGAAGAACCTGGAGTAAAACCCGGACCCCACACTGGTCTGGGGGGCCGTGTTGGATGGTTCTTTTTTCCAGCAAATGTTGGATTTCCATTGCTGCGGCCTCCCTCTGATCGGGTGGGACATCGGGGAGGTATCTGGGGCTGCATGGGTAACGAGAAAAGGGAATTAGATACCTTCTGGATATGATGCGAAGCACCCAGCGGTCTGTCGTGATGGACTCCCAAGCTGCTGGGTGCTTCGAGAAATGCCCCCTGACTGCCTCCAGAGTGGAGCAGTCGGGCAACCCCTCAGGGGTGTTGCGTGGGTTGGTCCAAGAAGGGTTCTCTGGATCCAAAGTTCCGCGGGCCCCCTCTGCCTCTAGGGCGGCGTCCACCCTGCCCTCCTCTGTCACGGAAGGGCTGGGAGTCCGGAGCGGGACGGGACTGTTGCACCTTCCGGAACCACATCTTCTTCTGTCCCTTTTGGTTCTTAGAGAAGGACCTCTGGGGAGCAGAGAAGCGGATTCCGATGGCAGACAACATCTTCCCACCCTTTTCGCTCTGGACCAAGGTATCTCACACGGTTTTGCCGAAGAGGGCAGATCCATCAAAAGGGGCATTAGCGAAAGACGTCTTAAAGGGTTCCGCGAAATCACAGTGTCGGAGCCAGGCCTGACGTCTCATAATGAGGCCTGCTCTGCCGGCTCTAGCGGCTCCTTCCGTGGCATGAGACAGAAGCTGTATAGAGGTGTTAGATATGGATCGTAGAGTGGACATCCGGGTGGAGTGCAATTGTTTGTCCGCCGACATGGACTCGGGGGGGCGACGCGGCATACTCTTTGATAAAGTCCCGCTACAGTCGGAGCACATGTGCCATGTAGTTCAGCGACCTCACAGAGAAGGTAGCCGAACTAAACACCCGCTTCCCTAGGCGGTCCATGGACCGAGACTCCTTGCTCGGGGGATGAACCGAGGGACTCTCCTGAGCAAGTTCCCTCTTGGTGGCCACCGCCACCAACATGGCATCTACAGGGGGACCCTTACTCCAGTGGGACTTGACAGAGGGTGGACTAAGAATCTTGTCTGAGCGCTTGGGGACTGGCTCCACAGTGTCCGGCTCCTTCCATACCCTGGTAGTAATCAAGTCTACCAGGGGGTCGGCCGGAGGGGACACCCAAGAGGTAGACGGACCTGCTTCAAACACGTCCAGGAACACGGATTCGTCTGAGGTAGGCTTTGGGGCAGACAACCCCCCCCTTTATTCTGAGCATCTCCATGATGTCACCAAATGAGACATCTTCGGGGGGTGATCTTGGGGAGCCTCCCCCTTCCTCCAAATCCGTGTCCTCAGTCAAGGAGTCGGGGGAGTCCAGGTGCCTCCTCTTGCACCTTCATTTGTGAGGAACCTCCTCGGGGGGGGGCTGCCCGAGGAGGTCTCACCAGCAACGTCTTGTTCCAATGGAACTACCTGGGACGTCAAAGCAGGCTGTCCCTGGGGCCGGGTGATGGAAGTCGGGCCCAACTGAGAAGGAGTGCAGGGTGGAGCCGTGGCAAGGGCCGGGGGCCTGGAATGTCTCGACAGGACTTTCTCCACCACGTCGAATACCGAGGGAGAGCTGCTCTCTCTGAGATCCGAAAGCAGACTCACCCTCTGATCCGACGGACGGCTCGGGGCTGGCGCCGAAGCGATCGGATCCGATGGACCAGCATGCTCCGACCTGGACGGAGCCAAAGGCATACCGATACCGCTGGATCTGAAGCTCAGCCCTCGGCTTCGAGAGCTCGAATCCGAAGAAAATGGACCCGACAGACTTGAGGGAAGTACCCGAGACTATTGGCGCCGACACACCCCCGGCTCCAAGGCTGCCCATCTCCGAAGACTCCGAACCCTGGAAACGGGACGGAGAAGGAGCTATTGAGGCAAAGAAGAGGGTCGAGCTCCCCCCCGGAGGGGGGGCAGGAGCACTCCCATCTGCAGTTGGGCCTGGAGGAATCTTCTCATCATCTGGTCCAAATTTGCATCCGTGAGACTTCTGGTAGATCTTGACGAGGCCACCGAGGCGGGGCGGGAATGTTGCCTCGATGACCTCAAAGGAGATCGGGTCTCCTCCTCCTCAGGACCCGGTGAAAAGCACGGGGACCGGATCCGAGACGGAGGAGAGGGAGAAGACCGCTTAGCCGGGGGGGCCAAAGCGAAGGCCTCAGCCCGCCGCTTGTGGTGCTTCTCCCTCCTTTCTTTCCTGGCCTCCCTCTCCTCCGGGCCTAAGGCGGGAGGTTGAGTCCTGGTCGGGGGGAGGGAAGCAGGAGTGGCAGCCGCCGCAGCGGGAGCCACGGGAGGACCGGAGGTCGAAGCCAAGTCAGGGGGCAGAAGACCCACCAGAATCAACTTAGACCTCCGGTCCTTGAGTGCCCTGAGGTTGAACGCTGCACAAATGGTACAACCAGAGGACAGGTGCTCAACCCCAAGGCACAACACACACCGAGTGTGGCCATCCGCTGGGGACAGCTTATGGTCACACTTGGTGCAATTAGAAAACATCACCTTTGGGGCCTCAGACATACTATTAGAAGGTAAGCCACACACACTAGGCCCCAAACACACACACACACACACACACACAACCCTGTCAGAACCACGAAGGAAGGGAGAGGTTAAATAGAAACAAAATAATTTAAACTAAGAGAGCTTTTGGTTAGAAAAAAAGGGACCTAAACAAAGAAAAGTTAAATTTTTCTCACAAGAGAACAAAAATGCCTGAAACTCTGGATCAAGCTGCTGAAGTAAACCACGGCAAACTAGATCTGAGGTCAGTCAGGGTTGGCATGGGATTATGAGTAGGGGGAGGAGCGTGGAGCTCAGATCTAAAGCTATTGAAAACTGCCGGTTCGGATCCGAGGTTGGATCAGATTCCCATAGGTTGCGGCACAAATGAAGTTAACTACTTCAGATTCACATTTATGGACACCAGTCCAGTGGAGTATTTGTCCTTTCATAAAATTAAGTCTGTCCCTTCCAGTTTCACTGGCACAGCAGGGAATATCTGGCTTCTAATGAAACAGGTCTTTATGAGCAACATCAATCTCATCCAATTTGTTTTTCATTTCAAACTGATTTTTGTGGTCTTAGTACAGCTGAATAACTAGTTAAAGTTTCTGTTTTCAGCCCTTTGTTATTTGAAGTGATATTCTTTTAGTGTTTAATTTATTTTAATTACCTCAGAGTGTATTTATTTTTCTCCTCTAAATGATTGGAAGCAGTCTTTACCAAAGCTGAAACTTCAACTTCTTTGGTGAGCAGCTGCAGGATTACTCATAGACAGTTCTCTTCTTTTCTGGTTGATTTTCTCTTGTTCTCCAAATGTCTTTCTTTGCTGCAAAGGACAGTGCAATTACTAGCCAGTGACTGAATTTTACTGAAAATGACAATGTCATTGGCCTCTTTTTCAAAGTTTCTATTTTCACAATGGGAGAGTTCAAATCAAACTATTGATCATTGTACAGCCATCTTGGAAAGCTTGCTTGCTGTTAGCAGCAAGGCTGCACTCCAAAGACCTACTGTGAAACTGATACATTAGTGATCATCTGTGGGTAATATTCATACTGCTGCATAATCTGCAAAATGCATGCATTACAGTGATGTAAGAACAGAGACAGCATCAGTCTGTAGAGTTCAGTTACAGTTTACATTATGGCCATGTTTAATTTTCCATTTCTCAGAAGAACACGTCACATCAGCTTCAGAGAAGGAAACAAAGATACATACATCCGTCATTCAGTATTTAACTATAAAATGTCATTGAACTTGTTTAAATCAACTTTTGAAAGGTGAGCATAATATTTCAAGTCTTCAACAAACTGACAAGGTCTTTGAACATAAAATTTAAAATAGAGTAACAGAATAATTTAAGCTGTTTACCACTACAGCCAACGTGGAGAAACAAAATACATCATCCAAGGTAATCATGTCCTGTCACCCTTTAAACAGCAACTGATGAGGATACAACTGTAATCAGACAGACACATAAAAACTGGAATGGCTTCTTCACACAGCAGTTCCACATTGTTACACATTACTATTGTTACACATTTTATTTGCTGACTGGGGTACAATGCTAATTCAAAGGACCACTTAAATTTCGGCCAAGGAGTTACAATAATCAGGGAATTCGAACATAAAATGCAAATAAAAACAGAAGTACAGTAAAGAAAAAAAAAATGACACCATTGCTAATACCCTATATCAACATGAGTAATACATACACAACTTTAGATATTTACGAATGTTCATGCTCCCCCCCTCAAAAAAAAGAAAGAAAAGAGGGAGAGGCTATGTGTGAGATGAGGGTAGAATTAGAGGAAGGTAAGAAAAGGAAGAGGATAGGAATAGTTAATCTAATGGCATGCAGGGGCTGGCAAGATATGAAGAATGCTTGTTGGAATATTGCATAAGTAGAAGTCTAGGCAGATTGAGTCTTAGATGATATTCACAGAGTGGTGATTTTTACATTTTTGTTGACTGAAAATTTGTTCTTTATTCCTGCTTGAACTTTTTGCACACGTCTTTAGAAATGGAGGTAGGGATAAGAAAATATGTGATCAGGAATGCAGTTTGTTGTGTGGAGTTTGTAGGGTAGGAGAATTGGGCATGTAAGACCTTAGATTGCATGGTGTGGTTTGTAGAGATGGAGTACTAGAAAGTGGACATATAATGTAATGAGGGGCACTTAGCGTTATATAATTTGACAGAGACATTTTCTTTGAGGAGAGAGGGAGATTAACCTATAGATGCTGTTGCAGTTGGTTTCAAATGATTTGTCATCTGCTGAAAAAAAAAGAGGTCCTATATTGCGGAAGGAAAATACAACAGTCCTCGTTAACAAACGTGGTTGCAAGCAAGAAGAAATTACTGCAAAGTTCCAGAAACAAGCACCTTTTTATCCTTTTTGCCCCCCCCCCCCGCCTGCTGACTCATCCATCTGCAATCAAGCGATTAATTCTCCATAAGGCACAAGATGTCCATGGTAGGTAGCTTGTCCTTAATGCAGCCAGCAGGGGTATTTCCTGTTTAGGTTTTAAGCTCATCCCTTGGTGGATGACTTATTCACCATGAAGGCCCACTTTGCTCTCCCCCAGCATGTGAGTTTGCCTATCCACATGGTAATGAGTTCTGCCTTCACTAGCTTAGTAAACCAAACCCACATCTCCAGTTACAGCTGTTTCACCTGCCTTACTTTGTATGTCAAGAAACACCACTGGACCACCAGTCCCTTTCCTCTTCAAAGTAAGCAAGCTGGCATTTGTCACTGACTCCCACCCTCCCCAACCCAGCTTTTTCAGCATGTAAATAGTTAACTTAATTTGGGTTGTCAGGGTTACTGTGAGGAGTTTATCCTTTTATACTTCAGTTGGTGTAGAAGATTAAGGCTCTGAACTGTTTCCTGGAACCAAGACAGATGATTTGATGCATTCAATTTCCATTTGTCTACAACAGGGCTCTGAAAAAGTCTGCTTCCGGGTCATCCCCTGAAAAGGGACATGTGGCCAGTGGGCTTGGCAGAAATGTATAAAAGTAAACATATACAAATGTGAACAAACCACACAGAGCTGGGCTACTCAGAGACAAAGTCAGTAAGAAGACTGTCAGTAGGTTGCTTCCTTTTTGGTCTCCTGTTTGGCTAGAGGTGTGGATTCCACAAAACATGACACAGACTTGGTTCTGATAATTCAACCATATTTTAACAGGCATGAGTAATGATATGTTTTTGGAATTCTGACACTTGATATGTTGCATTTGTATATGCTTTCAGAAAATGTTGAGAACCATGAATGTTGGCACTGAAGCTTTACAGTGGTTGACCAACTTTAGAGCAGAAAACAAAGGGTCAGGTGGAATTCTGCAACATTTAAAATAATCTTCTCCAGAGTCTCAGAAGGGTCCATTGTGAACCATAACGTCATTTATGTGATTTCCTTGCAGGAGAAATGTGTAGGGACTGACATTATACAGAATACACTTAACAGTGTATTACTGCTCCCTGTGAGCAACATTCCACAGACCCTAGGCTTATAGGCAAATACTAGGCAGCCTGCGGACTGTTACATAACTAGCCAATAATTGGACAGTAAACCAAAGGTGAGAATCAAACCATTTTCTTTATGTCTATGAAGTAAACACCTTAACTACTATATCAACCCCTAAAGGTTTATGAGTTTTAAACCCACTGTCACAGAGCTTCCCACACTTTCTGGTGATTAACCTGCTGCCCTGCACTGACAAGCCCTAATCTTAAATTCAACCGAAATAGTCATTTTACAGGGAAATAAGCCAAATTATTATTCCAGGGATAAAAATTCAAATAAGAATATTCCAGAGTGACTCTTTCTCACCGCTGCTCTTTTGTCTTGCCCTTAACCCAGTAAATTATCTACTTAACAGATTAGGTCATAGCTACATTTTTTCTCCCAGAAAACAACAAACTGTAAAGATTCCTCTTCTTCTTTTTGTGGATGATTTAAGATTAAGATCCATTAAGATAATCGGATGAGGAACTGAAAGCACAACTGCAAGTCAATATTTTTTTCAGATGATATAAGCATATCATTTTGTCTTGATAAATGTGCAAAAGCAACCTTTAAAGCAGGAAATCTGCAGCACCAGGAAAATATCAGCCTGGGATAGGAATGTGATATAAAAGAACTTGAACAAGAGGGAGGGTATAAATATCTGGGAACTGATGAAGGATCAACAATAAAACATGAACAAGTGCGAATAAAACTTAGTATGGAATATTTTATAAGACTATAATTAATACTGAAAACAGTGCTGACTTCTAGG
This sequence comes from Protopterus annectens, assembly GCF_019279795.1. NCBI lineage: Eukaryota > Metazoa > Chordata > Ceratodontiformes > Protopteridae > Protopterus > Protopterus annectens. The sequence goes on from NC_056741.1 coordinate 22,175,625, forward strand.
AACAAAGTCCAAGCTATAAACCAATTTGCTCTTCCTATCCTAACTTATAGTTTTGGAGTGACTGACTGCCCCCAAAAGCTATTGGATTGGTTGGACAGGAAAACAAGAAGGCTGCTTCATGCTTATCAAATGATTTTTATAAATTGGTGTATATCAAGACTATATATTCCCCGTTCTGTAGGAGGTATGGGCCTCCTCAAAATGGATTACATACATAGATCTGCAGTCGTAGGACTGCATACATATCTGCTGACTTCACAAGACCCAAATGTAGTGAAAATTTTGAAACATTAGGACACTAAGTCTAAGATGACTTCCCTGCTTAGATTAGCAGAAGCATAATGGTGTCAAGCTGGAATGGAAGTCAAACCAGAAGCAGATAAAAAAATCAGCCAGTAAGTGAATGTGCCAAAAAACAAAAGAAAGAATACAAGGTAAAGGATGAGAAGACAAGAAATGTGGAAAATGCATAAATTTAGTTGAAAGTACAGAAAAGCTCTTGGAACAACCTCATGTTGCTCAAGATCGAACACAGGAATGGCTAAGGAGAGAGAATTTAACTAAAGGACGAAAGGTTAATATTGGTGGCCCAAGATAGTGGATTATTTACACGTTGCTTTACAAAGTCCATTGAACAGGTGAGAGAGACAGACAAATGTAGGTTTTGTTAAAACAGAATTGAAAACAGTCACATATCTTGTTGCTGGTTGCGACATACTAATGGCAGAAGGACTGTATACCGAAAGGCATAATAATGTGGCAAGACTGTTGCACTGGAAATTGTGTAAACATTATGGTACTGAAGTAGCTGAAAAACACTGGAAACATGAACCACAAAGCATCATAGAAAATGATGGTCTACATCACATGGGATCACCTATTACCAACATTTAAAAAAAAATAATAGACGTGAAAAAAACAGATATAGTAGTCCATGAAAAGAAGACAAAAGTAGCATTGATCACTGAAATTGCTACACCTAGTGACTACAGTGTCTTATGTACAGAGAGACACAAAGTGATAAAATATCAGAATTTGCAGGCAGAAATGAGAGCAATGTAGGAGGAGGATATGCAGGCAGTTCCAATAATACTAAGAGTAACGGGTCTTATAAAAAAATGCATAATCATACTTGGATGCGTTACCAATACATGTAACTCTATAAATTGCAGTTTGATTATTTACTGGGCATATTGCGGGTGCTGCAAAGGGCACTTCTGGCTAACATCAAAGATTGAAACAATACTGATTTCATGAACTTTAATCATACTTTAACTTAGGAATGGGGTCCATTCATGTCATGATATTAGAAAGCCAAAAGACTTGGAGAAATTAAAAAAGGGGGGGTGGAGGCCTTGTAGAATTTACACACTACATATTCAAAAATAAGCTGGAAAGATCATAGAAATTCTGTCCTAAGTAAATATCTTGATGTTTATGTGGCTGATATAGGAGTTATACCGATGATATTAAGTATGCGATCCCACTGAAACTTATAGGCAGTGTTCTACATCATAACCATGCCCACTCATTGAAGACGACAAAATAAATACATTTATATTGCATAAGCTACTCAAGTTGCAAAAAACCCATCAAGTTATTTCTTTTGCAAAATGGTTAGGATGAGTTCTTGGCTACTTTTCACTATACAGCCAGAGTTGCTGTGGTCACCAGCAGATTTTAGTAAACATGTAGGATACTATACTTCTAAATGCATACCTACTCTGGAGTTATGACTGGCAGAAAAGGTTCTGAAGGCAGTATATGCATCCTTTCATGGCCATTATGGGCATACAGCTGACAAACTGACAGAATATAAGGCTACTAAAGAATTCAGAGATCACCTACTCCGGGTTAGCATGCCAGGGAATTTTTGGCATACCCAAGCTGGGTGGGACTACTTAAATCTTTCCAATTAACTGCATATCCAAAACTCAGTTTTCCTAACTATATGCATTTTTATTTGCTGTTTAACTGGGTAACTGAGCTGGTCCAAAGACCCTTTACAGCCACGATATGGCCCATAAGACAAGAATGTAGAAATTTCATTTTCAAATAAGATGCTGATTGACTTAAATCTAGCTTGAGCTTGACTAACTTAGAACTAGGGACAAAGTTAGTAGCACATGACAGTATACAAAACTGTTGATACGGTTATACTATAGTTACATCATGCCTTAATACAACATTGTGTTAACACTTGTAATTTGAGTGACTCGCTTATATTGTTGATTGGTTAGCTCTCCTTGCATCAGCCCCACAGAACAACCTTTGGGTCACTAAAAAATATTCAGTTTCTTCACCACCATCGTCATTCCCTTTTTCCCAGTTTTTTGCTTGGGGTTTGGGGTATCATGTCAACTCTTGATTCACAGCCAGTTTCCTACCCTCATTGAGAGTTATGGCTGGGGGTCACAAAATTCTTGCATCATGCAACCCATCCACCTCTTGGCTGAATGGCATCATCTCTTCCTGCCTTCCTCCTGTCTCTCATAAATCTGATTTACCAAACCATCTTTTGCTTACCTGCACATCTGACTGAATCACCGTAATCTGTTCAACTTGACCTTCCCTGCAACTGGGACCACTTTGGATTTCCCTCTGATGTCCTCATTTCATTGTCTGCCCCACAGACTGCATCCTACTCCCCATCTTAGTCCCTTAATTTTCATCATCTCAAGTTTCCTCTGCTGCTCTACCTTCACTGCTAAAGTTTTTGGGCTACACAACTGTTTTCTAAACATTTTCAGTTTCTTAGGTATTTTCCTGGTGCGCACACTATCCCTGACAATTTCTGACAGTTGCAGCACCTCTGACTCCAGCTCTTCATTCAGACTTACCTTCTCCTCAACCACACCTCCAAGATACCTGAAGCTGTTAATATGTTCCAGTATTTTCTGTCCATCTCAATTTTCAGCTTTTTCTGATTTCATCCATTTGGTGCCATGACCACACAAAAATGTTTTTTGTTAATTCAGACTGAATATTCTACTAAAGTATCAGACTTTCAGTTTAAACACATACAAGTCAAAAGTAAGTAAAAAATGAAAACCCCGTCATGGATTCCAATTGTACATACAGATCTTAACATGAGTAAATATCAGAACTGTCAAATTTCATTGCTTGAAATTAGTTGATACAGACACAAAGCACACAAGATGCATGTTACACTAATTTGGGACCACATCATATACAATAAATATGGTACTATCTGCAACTGTTATGCAACAGACACAATGGATGGTGTTCATAGTCAGTTGCGTGTGTTCAAGCACCTGCATGTTTCAGACACACATAGTGTAATTCAGAGTAGTTGTGTAAGCCTCCAAAAGTTGAAAAAAAGTCATATGCAAATGAGTCCGTAATGAGATGGAAAAAAGGTAATTACCAGGCTATAATTCATACCACACCTTTCAGCCACCTAACCTGGACTGAAGCACTAAAGGCGGAGCCTTGTCCATATTCATTAAGGATATCCACACCTCCAGGCTAGTTGCTCAGCATAATGCATCTGAGATTATCCAAGTGCAACTAACTCTGGGCAAGACCACAATGCAAATTGTAGCTTGCTACAGATCCCCCACCATGCCCCAGGATTCCCACTCCTCATTTCTTGATACATTGGAAAATATTAGGGTACAACCTAACACCCTAATAATGGGCGATTTCAACTACCCCACCATTAACTGGGAAAACTACTCATGTACCAACTCTTGTGCTCAACGTTTTCTGGAATTCATAAATTCCAATTCCTTGGATCAGCTTATCCACAACCCCACCAGGGGCAGCAATATCCTAGACCTGGTCATTACCAACATGAGTAACCAGTGTTCCACACCAGAGGTCAATTCCTCGTTGGTCAGATCCGACCACAAGCAAATCACCCTAGGCATCCACATCCCACCCCCACCCCCTATTATGGAAACCACCGTAAAAAATTTCTCCAAAGCCAACTTCACGCTTCTTAAGACAGAAGTGGCAAACTTCATGACACCCATGCTGACGGACAATAGAGATACGACTGCTGAATCCTATACAGTTGCACTTACACGTGTGCATGGATCATGCAATCTCTAACAGAACCAAGATGCTATCCTCCAACAAAAGGAAGCCAATCTGGTGGTCCCCTGCTATAAACAAACTCTACAACAGAAGAAAGAAACTGTTGCAGAAAAGAGTAAAATCCCATGATTGGAGGAACTCCGTGGTCAGCCTCAGTAAGAAGCTGAAATCCCTCATAAAATCCTCCAATACTAGTTACGAAAACAAAATCACCACTGATTCTAAAGACAACCACAGAGCATTCTATAGCTATGTCAAGAATCTCAATGGCAACACTCAGATCTGCTCTAAATTACAGCACAATGGCACTAAATATACAGACCCAACTGATACTGCCAACATCCTGGCAGATAGGTTCAGTGCTAACTTTACCCCTCTCTCATCCCCTAAAGGACCCATCTCTATACCAGAAGAATGCAAAGTACCTGTAATCACAGCTGCACAGGTAAAAAAAACACACTCTCCAAAGCCAAGAACACAGCATCCATGGGACCTGACAACATCCCAGGCTGCATTCTACATGAACTACAGAATGAACTGGCACCCCACCTAAGTGCCACGTTCAATCATAGCCTCACCTCAGGCTTTGTGCCCACTGAATGGTGCACAGCAATGGTTATCCCACTCCACAAAGGGGGAGTCACCACGGACCTCGGGAACTACCACCCCATTAGCCTGACGAGTCTGGTTTACAAGGCTATGGAGCGTATCATCATGGAACTTATAAACAATGGCATTGGTAATCTCCAAACTCTGGACCCTACACAATTCAAATTTGTAAAAGGCAGATCATGTCTCCTAAACCTGATAGACTTCTTTGAAGCAGTCACCAAAGCCATAGATGAGGTAAGGTGGTTCACACAGCCTATCTAGAGCTCGCCAAGGCTTTCGACACCACTCCCCACTCTGGAATTATAGACAAACTCACTAAACTAGGTACAAATCCCTATGTCACAAGATGGGTTGCCAACTGGCTCACTGACAGAACCCACACTGTGAAAGTAGTAGACTCTAAATCCAACTTCAGACCAGTGACAAGTGGAGTACCACAGGGTTCAGTCCTAGGTCCTCTCCTGTTTGGTATCTACTTCTCTGAAGTACAGGCGAACACAAAAGGTCTTTGGCTAACAAAGTTTGCAGATGACTGCAAACTAGGAGCCATAATCAAAACTCCTAACGATGTGGACATCCTACAAAAGGGCCTCACTGAGACAGATGCCTGGTATCAAAGCCATGGCCTCAAGCTCAATGCCAAAAAGTGCATTGTCATCCCTTTTGGTAAAAACTCTGTACCCATGAATTACCACATAGGCGGTCATCTACTTAACACCGAAAGTGTGATAAGAGATCTTGGGACACAGGGTTAAAGTAGTCTCTCCTTTGATAATCACATTGCCACAGTAGTCAGGAAATCCTTCTACGTGGCACACCTCATCGCAAAAGGTTTCTCATCCAGGAAAAAAAGAGGTCATTGTTCCCCTCTACTCATCACTCAGACACATTATAGAGTACAACGCCCCTTTTGGTATGTACCTCACAAGACATCTACAACTGGAAAAGCCACAGAAATACCTCATAAAGAGGATTAATGGCCTCAAACAGATGCCCTACACAGACCGTCTCAAAAAACTCCAGCTTTACTCTGTTGCATATACTCCGAGGCGATCTCTACCTAACATACAAAGCTATGTCAAACCCAGAGCTGTTGGACATGCTCCACGTAAAGAAATCCCAATCCCTCTGAGCTACACGCTCTATGGACCTAAACCTTGTCAACACAATAAACAGAACATGCTGGAGGGACAGATTTCTGTCCCACAGACTTCCCATACTCTGGAACAAACTACCTATCTATATCAAACAAAGCTCATCATTAGCACTCTTCAAGAAAAATCTTGATGATTGGATGGGAGAGAAATTCTCCCCGGGGATCACTTATGTGGCTCTGCTTGACAGGGGCACAGGAAAATAATTTTCTTGGGTGGAAAAAGGCAGGGTACCATTTGGCTAGGCTTATATAGGCCCTAGGGCAATAGCCTAGTTCCTACCTATAAACCTAAGTATGCAAATGTGTTGATAACATGCTGGCTGAATCCCCATTGCAGAATGCTACACAAGTGCTTGTTGTTGCATAAAGGTTATAAAAGGGAAATCACCACAATTTCCACAAACTTTGCAATGGGTAAAGATGCTCAGAGTAGCCAGCTAGCTTTGCGATTTCCCACTTAACGTTATTTATCCTTTGTTGACCAGGTTAGTTCCACTAGGTTAGTGCCCTCTTTTCAGGGGAGACACCAGGTGGTATTTATACTACTAAGGGAAACTTGGCCAGGACATTGGGCAACTTCTTTTTGATAAGTGCCATGGGACCTTTTACATTCACCTGAGCTACCACCAACTCAGGCAGATGGGACTTCAGTTAAACATTTGATCTAAAGGACAACACATTCAAGAATGCAGCATCTCCCTAATCGTAACTCTCTACCTCTTGGCACTATAAATCTAAACGGACCAAAATTAATGGGGATAAAGGCCCACAAATAGAGACAAATTTGAAGTATTGGTCTTGTATACTTATTGGTAGAAAAAATGTGTGTTGCCATGAATTTTCAGAAGGATATGAAGTCTAAAATTCAAATGTCTGTCATTATTTAGTGAATTCAATCCTCACTGATTTGCCAGGAAAAACCACAAATGTTATTAGGAACAGACCAAACTATGAGCCAAAAATCTGGACAGTTTGAGAGGTATGTCCCTAATGCTACAGTGCAATTTCAGCAATCCAGCCACCTGGAGTGGGAATAGAACCCACAGCCTTCTGGTATTCTAGCACCAAATGCAAGCGTGCTATCTGTTGCACCACTAACATGGTTGATGTTGCCATGGTAACAATCCCTTTGAAGCTTGTGGTACTCAGCTGCAGTTTTGAAGAGCAGGAGATTCTGACTGATATTATGTAGACAGATTAACCTCTACAGCCCACAGACTGGAAATGGGGAAATGCATGGGCTGCCTATCCCCGTGGATAAAAGTACATATAGCTCTCACTGTACTTGCCACTGAGACCGTCCACATATAAACTGGGGACACATTGCATATTTCCCAGGCTTTGGCTTCCAGGATATTGAAGCAGTTCCTCAAAGTTATTCTAGTCCATGTGGATGAACATATCTATTTTCTACAGAAACCATGGCAGAACTCCACCAAAATATGCAGCTTTTACAATTTGGCATGCGTCTTTGAGGTGCTCATTGGGGTACATGCCACTTATGTGGCTAATAGGGCCCCACCTCACTCGCAGAAAGAAAGGTACTGTAACAGGACAGGTTAGCATTCCTTCATCTGACAGGCAGTGTGTGATGCACATGGCTGCATCACTGTCTTGGCCCAGCACCCTGACAATGCCCACACATTTGGCATGGAATAGATGTCACTTATGTGGCTAATAGGGCACCACCTCACTCAGAAAGAAAGGTACTGTAACAGGAAAGGTTAGCATTCCTTCATCTACCAGGTAGTGTGTGATGCACACAGCTGCTTCACTAATGTCTTAGCCCAGCATCTGACAATGCCCACATTTGGCACACATGGTCACTCTGCCACTTCCTGCGTGGATGAATACCATGCGGGTACCTTGTATGTAAGTGCAGTATAAATCACCAAACACCTCCATAAATAACTGTATAAAAGTGAGAAAGGTAGAACATATAACCACCCAGTCTCCATGTGCCCCATCCCCTTATGATGTACACTACCCATTTGAACCTTGGCTTATGCAACTAGAAATGAACCCAGAGGGTTGATAGGGCCCTCAGCTGTCATTTGCTCAGTAGTCACTGGACAGTGATATTTGCTCCAGTAGGGTGGGGGCAGGCCAGAGCTGTAGATGGCATAGTGAAAAAGGGGAGGTTTGACCACATGCCCTCTAACCTTACATGCAGAAGCACTCTTACTGTGCATGTGAACATATGTTGTATTGGGTCCCCTGCATTTTACTGAACAAGTGTTTGTCTAACAAACACAGGGGTGTAATGTAGTGATGATACAGATGGCTGAACTGTGGATATGTTGATGGCATGGCATGTCAAACCAGATAAGTGTGGTGGTGGTGGTGGGGTGAGAGCGTGTGTGTGTGTGAGAGTTAGGGTTAGGGTCAGGGATGAGTGAATGATGGGTACTGTGTGTTTGTATATTTTAGGGCAACGGTTAAGTTAGGGGATAGATGTGTGTGTCTGAGTTTTTTTTTTGTGTGCAGCAGCAGTGTTACGGGGCAGCATTAGGGTTAGCATTCATTACAAAGGTGGTGTAGGGGGGGCTAACGCTGCTCCTTCCCCCAACCCTAACCCTACACATTAACATCATTAAAATACTCCCGGAGCACTGCCACTATTCAGACAAATTTGAAGCTAGTGTTAAGGAGGTGGGGGGGGGGGGGGTTAGTTTTAATATCGGGAGAGAAAATAGTTTTCCTCTCTCGATATTGTTTTCATTTTTTTGTTTGCTATTAAGTATGACAACTTATTTTGTTGGTATTTTACATTCGACATTAGGGTGGTTTGGTCATACACAATAGACCAGTTGCGTTATATAATTTCTGTGACCTTGCCCTTGCATGTGGAGGGATTGTACCAATCAGTCTAGTTATGGACCTCTTCAGTCATGTGTAGAGATTACTTTTATTTTCTCTCCATGGTCAGCATGTTGGACATCTTTGGAGTGCCACATCATGTAGATGGACCTCATAGTATGGGTCCTAGTCACAGTAGACTCTGCCTGGGCAATATCTTGGCAGAGTTTAGTTTTTTCTTCCTCTCCAGGGTTGCACAAATATAAATATCAAAATAGTTTGATATGTGGAAACCCTTGGCTTGGCAATCCACGCCTAGTGGTAGTAATCCTCCAGGACAAAAGCAAAACTGGATGTGGGATATGCCAAATGGTAGCAGTCTGGATGAAAAACAATGACCGAGTGTTCAGTTCCAAACAGTGGAAGCTTCCTAAGCTTTGGGTTAACAGAAAACTCTGCAGCAAAAAGGATCCTTTTCCATATGTTACTGAAAGTAATTGTGAAAATTGTATTTATCATTTACGAGACTTCTTTGACGATGAAGGAAACTGACACTTTCTAAAAAGGGCAGTAGGGGGGTAAAGAAAGGTTCAGCCCAACCCTGGTAGAACAAGGAGGATAGTAAATCACTTCCTCCCTGGCTGACATGTTGGACTTCTTGGAACAATACCAACAATGAAGCCAAGAGCTGGTCAGTCATATTTTGTTTATATTGTAGCCTCATTCATAAAGGTAGGATGCTGCTCAAGAATAGCTGCATACAAGATCCAGACACATTTGCAGAGTTGCATCTTGTCCTCACACCTATGTGAACGAATCATGTGTGTGTACCTGGGATGAAGGGACAGGAGTGCACTAGTAATGTGTGGAATCCTAGCACATAAGAAGCAGCTCCTGCCATACTTTCTTTGCTCAGCCTGGTGAGTGGGGCATCCGTGTCTTGCTCTATGGAGCCATTGATGATTAGAGCATTTCCGTGTGTTGTGCTTTGCCGATAGACAAACAACATATATATATAAACTGGTGCAATGTGATTATTATAAAAAAAAAATTAGTACACCAACCTGCACCCATACACCTCAGAGGCCTTTAAAGCTTAGGAAGAATTTTCTTAAGTACCTCATTTTAAGAGGGCATATTTCTGATAAATGGCATACTGGTGAGAGGTAATTGTGGATTCTGACAACTTGGTGAGTGCTAAGAAAAAGTCTGGATGACAGGCAAGCCACCAGTGTCTATACCTCTCACATGTAGATTTATGTGGTAAGGAGAGGTGGTTGCCAGTAACCATAAAGGTGTGTGTACACTGCCACAGGGTGCCTAGTGCTGGCAGGCTGGCAAAAGCTAGTATAAGGAAAGACTGCAGTTTTAGGGTGTCCACTACCTGGTATACAAAGACAAGCTAGTATATACTAAGCAAGCTAGAGAGCTCCATCTGTTGGTATCCTGTCTAATACATTAGGAAGGTAGGACTTAATAGTTTAACCGGCAGCTAGTAGTGAGGTTGCTAATGACATGGGATTTATAGTAATTTATCTGCTCCAGCCTTGACCCACTTGACGTAAAGTTTAACCCCATGCTGTTATGCCTTGTAGAGAAAAGTGCTCCTGTACCTTCATTGAAGGTTGTGCGTCAGGGCTGGCAACTCGGCACGTAAAAATCTACTGCCAATCATTAGCGGACCGGAGTTCTGCTGTGGCGACCCCTAACTGGGAAAAGCCAAAAGACAACAACATGATGAAAAACAGAAAAGGGGAACCAAGACCCACTTGATGTAAAGTTTAACCCCATGCTGCTATGCCTTGTACAGAAAAGTGCTCCTACACAATGAAAAACAGAAAAGGGAAACCAAGACCCACTTGATGTAAAGTGTAATCCCATGCTGCCATGCCTTGAACAGAAAAGTGTTCTTACACAATGAAAAACAGAAAGGGGAAGCAAGACATTTCTCTCTGCGTCATTTAGGTGAAGGTTGCTCCTTGGCTATGCCATGATAAAGATGGAGCAACTGTACAAGTTCTAAGTGTGACAAAGACTTGTCACTATAAAGACATTTTAAAAGTTACTACTTGTGACAGATCTATGAAGTACATTATTCCCCTGCTGATGTGTACTGCACAGCTCAGATCAGCCCAGCTAAATGAAATGCAGTGTCATGAAAAGCACAGCAATATAATACTGAAGAAACAAGGTATCATCCAGTCAGAAAAAAAAAATACTTGTTTCAAAGCATGGCAGGACAAGACGCCCAGACCACCAGTAATTTCTTTCCCAAGATAAACAAAAGTGTTACAAACAGAAAAAAATGGGACACTAAGCAGTATAACAAAATAGGAAATTTAGCAACAAGGTAGCACTAGATGGTAAACGAATTAGAAAGATTCACCTCTTTGATCTTGTAGGGACTGGTATCGGGTCAAATCTGATACAACAGGTCTCGCTCAGTAAGCAACAGTAGCACCTTGAAGGACCATCTTTTAACCAGTAGTGGTTTGGTTTGCTATTAGGTCTCCCACTTCAAGTACCTGGAGTAAAATGTGCCTGTAAAGCAGTAAAACAGTATTCTTTGATGTAGACAATGTCCCACATTCAATATGCTGCTAGTTTCATTCAGCAACAGCCTTACCATGTATAACAGAACTAATTATGAATGCTAAATCATAACCCAAGCCGAGTAAGATAAGATTTAAAAGGATTAGGTTTAGGTGTTAAAGATAGGGGCTGGAGTTAAGAGACTTGGATCTGTGTGTATTGCTTTTGTTTTGGGTCTGTAGTTTAAGATTAGGGATACCCTCACATCCCACAGGCTAAAGTGATAACATTTAGGTTAAGGGGCAGTGTGCATGTTCAAAGGAAAGTGTGCTATTTCTTTGGAGCCATGGTATTAGATTCTGCTGCCATTAGATTACCCATGTCAAGGGTATGGACAGTATCACTGTTGTTACACTTTATAGTGGTTCATCACTGGGTGTATGCACTCCCTAGTAACATGTATCGAGTTTGAGGGAAAGGAAATGGAGTGTTTTTTTTTTTTTTGTCTTTGGGTTGTTTTGAACTGGAAGTACATTTCTAAATGCATTTGTTGACCAGGTAAGCCCACTATACACAATTGTCCCTTTTTAAGAGAAAACCAGGAGCACTGCTGGATTACTCCAAGCCGCACAGTGGAAGGAATCATACCCTGATCTACACAAAGCAGCTCTAACAGGTCAGCACCTTAGTCCTTTACAATAACTGCCAGACTGTTTGACTACAGTATTTTTTAAAGCAGAACAAGGGAAGTGGGTATACAGTTGTGTTAGAAACTTACAACTGTATATACTTAAATATATTCACTGTTGCATTACGGACTTGTAGTATTAACTGCAGAAAGCCATCAGTCACAGCCTGAATGCCAGAGCTCTTCATCTTTCCGACTCCAGGCCAACCAGACTCCCCCCCACACAGATAAGACATTGGTGGTGTGACAGGATGTATGCTGGCCCTTATCTTTGGGTCTTTTTGCCCACAGCAGGTACATTTTCCCAGCCTGGTGTGACAGCAGAACTTTTCTTGGGATGACCCAACCCCAGAAGGGAGAACTCCAAGCAGAGGAATCCATTAAACTGCCTCTCCAAGTTGCTACTTTACCATGGGTAGGAATGTGCCTGGTTACGTGGCAGAGGAAGAAGGCAAGAAAGGGCTTGTCTATGTAACCCCTCCCACCAAGCCCATAAGTAATCCAGTGATACAGAGGAAGGAGGGAGGGTAACAGTGAACATATGCAAACATCTACAATTATATTAAGTTACTAACAAGTGTGGCTGGCTTGTGGAAGATGGAGGAATGAAAAGGCCTTACTAAACTGGCTGTGGCAAAACCTCCCCAAGCCCTGAACATGCTGCCGAGGTTGTAAAACTTGGCAGAGGTATGCACAGAGGACTAGAACACGCAGTAGCTTTCAAAATGGCCTGAATATCAACACCTCTGAAAGATGTGGTCCTGGTAGAATGGGCTCTCACTTAACCTGGGACAGACTCATCATTTACTCTTACCCTATCCCACACCTACAGGGGTTGTACTGAGCGATTTCAGTTGTACATTTCTTATGTAAATATTTTGTATACCTACTGCTGCGTTCTTAGCGTATCTCTGTAATTTACTACCTAACAGAGTAGACCTTCTTTAGATTATTCTTTTTGTAGAATTGTACATTTCTGATATTCTGTATCTTTGCAGTTACTGTACTACTTGTTTGTAATCACTTGTGGAAGCGTTTCTCCCTGGGCCTGTGCTGAAAAAGGGATTTCTGCCCAGACGGACTAACTCGGTCAACAAATGTCAAATAAATAAATAAAATGATGTATGCAGCAAAAAGAAATGCAATGAGCTATCCAATTTACAAATGGTTTACTTGTTGGTGGGTTTTTCCTTCCTGCTGTCAGCAAAGGAAGTAAAAAGCTGGTCATGCCTGAAGTGTTTTGCTTTATCCTTGGAGAATTTTAGTTGCCTGTGAATGTCTAAGGAATGTGAAATCCTTTTCACCTTATTTTATGAAGATGAAAATAAAACATGGAGTTGTGTACACAGCCTTGTTCAAGGATACCTCTAAAACCATCTTAGGCAAGAAAGATAGGTTAATTTGAATGCAACTCTATCCTTATGGAATACCAAAGTAGGACACCTTGCATATGGGACCTGCAATTCTGAAATATGCAAAGCCAAGAACAAGGCTACTAGCAAGCCAGTCTTCCACAACACAAAAAATTATGTGGATGAAAAATGAAAGTTATATACTTACCATAATGATAGATTTGTGTTGTCTGCTTCCAAGCTCAAATGATGGATCTTCAGATTTGGTCAGATCCTACATTGTCCACTCTACAGACTTTTGGCTTCAAGGCTTAGGCTCCACTCCTTACCCATAATCCCTGCACCTACTGGATTACTTCACATCGAGTTTGCCCACTATATGCACACACGATCGGGAATACACACCAAAGATGTAACATAAGGCTCCTTGTGAGACCAGTGCGGTCAATCTAGAGCCAAAGGTGACAAATTTGATTGGGGGGTGGAGGGAAAGTAGAGGTCAGAAGACAACATGGATCTATTGCTATGGTTAAGTACATACATACATTTGTATATAATATGGTATCTTCCATCCATCCTCAACTGATGGGACAGAGTCCCGAGCTATTAAAAACCTTGGATGGTTTCATGGAAAAGTATTCCGAATGATGGGAGAACCAAAGGACACCCTAGGCCTAGACTGCAAGTCCAGCTTGTAGTAAGATATAAAAGTATGGACATTGGACCAAGTGGCTGCTGCTGCGATGTGTCATCAGTAGTTACAAAATATGCTGTAGAAGTAGCAATAGCCATAGTAAAATGAGCCTTGGGATTGCCAGGCCGTGTCAAACACCTCTCCTTATGCACGTGAGAAATGCAGTCAGATAGCAATCTCGAGAAATTCACTTTTGATAATCCTTTTTCCCAGTCTGGCTAAAGAAAAGGAGACAAACTCAGTTTAGATTTAGTATGGTGCAAGTAGAATCCAAGTTGCTAATGCATGTTAGGTAGGTGTAACATGTATTATATCCTTTATTGGAAAAACAAGGGAGAAATACAGAGAGGTTAATGGCCTGATTCAACGCAAGTTCTGAAGCCATATTGGCAAGAAGAGGGGGTTAGCTCTAAATGAGACCTTGTCTTTGTGGAAGACCAAATACAGAGGTTTGGAGGAAAGGGTTGAAGTTCTGATATCTTCTGAGCAGATGTAACTGCCACCAGAAATTGCATCTTCTAAGATATTTCAGATCCACAGTAGTTGCAGGTTCAAAAGGAGGTCTTGTCAATGCCTGTAAGAGAATGGTAATGTCTCAAGAGGCAACTGGATCTCTCAATGGAGAATGAAGGAGAAAAGTGATGCTTAAGAAGGCTTTACATATCTACAAAGCAGCAGTGGGAGTTTGTTTTTCCCCACATGGAAATTTGAAATGGCAGTCATTTGAACTTTGATGTTTGCTAGTCATGAAAAAGACCAGTCAGAAATGCTGTGATGGGAGAAGAGAGAGGATCTATATCCCCACTAGTTGCCCAAATAGAAAATTTCTTCCATTTACATTTCTGGTAGAGGGTTTCTATGAAGATGTTAGGATATGTACAACTTGTGACAAAATCCTGAACCGTCTAACCATCACTAGAACTGGAGAAACATGCGGTCAACTTGAGGTCTATTATGTCCAGATGAAGCATGCTGGATAGGTGAAACAAGAGGTCTGGAATGGGGTCCAGGACCCATGATGGGAGTATCAGATGAGGCCAAAGATAGGGAAACCAAACCTGTCAAGGCCAAGAGAGGGCAATGAAAATTACTTTTGTCTTTCTCCACATTGCTTTCTGCAGGAACTTTGGTATGAAAAGAGGAGGATATGCATACCAAAGACCCAAGGACTAATTGTGGATAAAAGTATAAATTGGGGACTTTCCCTCCTACAGGATCAGGGCAAAGTAACTGCTCAATTTGGTGATGAAGGGGAGTGGTGAAGAGTTCACAGTAAGGTTTGCTCCAGCAGCTAAAGATCTGATTATTCATTTTTGGATTGAGTAACCACTCGTGAGGAAGATTGGACCTGCTGTTTATCTGGCAGCACATTGGATTTCCCCAGGATGTGTTGCTATCAGAAAGCTGTGGGAAGACATTGCCAGCTGACAAATCCTCATCACCTCTTGACACAATGGGTAAAGAACATTTTCTTCCTTACTTGTTGATGTACCAAATCACTAACAATGTCTCTTTGGATCGAGATCACACCCCTGGGGAGGAAGTATAGAAAAGTCTGCAATGCCAGGACTGCTTTCAAGATACTGATGTGTAGACCAGCCTCTGTGGGGCATCATGTGCCTTGGTCAGTCTTTCCCATGAAATGTTCTCACCACCTCAGTTGGGAAGCATCTGTGGTCTTGGTGTCTTGGGGAGATGGCAGAACAAAAGGGCAATCTTGTAATACTTGGGGGAAGTCTAACCACCAAAGTACAGTTAAAGATCCTACCATAACAGCAGATGTCCTTCTCTTCATTGTTGCAGTATTTTTTACAACAGAGATCTTGCCTAGGGCAGTCAGACATCCAGCCAGTATACCAAAACCATTATGCTGTAATGTGTACATGCACGGAATAGGGCTTAAAGGTGACATCCAGATGTACCATCCTCAAAACTGAAAAAGTCCCAGTAGGAACGACAGCTTAAGGATGATATCAGGTAACAAGTGCTTCCAGAAGAAAAAAGGATCAGGGAGAGGGAGTGAATACTGCAACAGTGAACAGAAGGACATCTTTTAGTTATGTACTTACCATAACGATAGATGTATGTGATCCATCTCGCCTACATTCATTACTGACGGGTTCGGAGCCGAGAATTGGCTCCGACTCGGCCACTATAACTAGCACAAAGTCTCTCATTGGCTGGGCTAACCCTGTATCCCAGGATGCATCACACCCAAACCCCCAGATCTTGTTTGCCCCAATATGATTTTCCCACAAACACCATACCACAAGGATAAATATGCAAGAGGAAAGAAAAAATAATATCCTCAGAGTACTCAGAATACAGATTTCCTCCAAGTCCAACAGGTAGGGGGAAGGAGGGCGGGTACGTAAGAATGTAGGCGAGATGGATCACATACATCTATCGTTATGGTAAGTACATAACTAAAAGATGTAATGTGATCCTATCTCGCCTACATTCATTACTGACGGGACAGCGTCCCTAGCACCTAAATCCTGGGAGGCTCACTGGAAAGCACTCCTGAGCACTGTGGAACCAAAGGAAGCCCGACCTCTAGAGGCCACGTCCAGTTTGTAATGAGAAATAAAGGTATGTGGAGAAGTCCAAGTAGCCACTGCACATATCTCATCTATGGATAGTCTAGCATAAAAGGCCATTTAAGTTGACATAGCCCTGGTAGAATGCGCCTTAACTGGAAAGGGAAGATCCTTACCCACTAATGCATAAATAAAGGAGATGCAGTCTCTAATCCACTTAGCTATGGTGCCCTTAGTTACAGATCTGCCAATTCTATTGTCCGAAAAGGACACAAACAACTGATCTGATTTCTTCTCCTGTTGTGTCCTATTTAAATAAAACCTCAGTTGTCTATGCACATCCAACTGGTGAAATTTGTATTCCGCTTTGTTGGAAAAAGACCGGAAGCTCAATAGACTGGTGGAGACAAAGGGCAGAAGAGACCTTAGGGAGAAAAGAAGGATTAAGTCACAGAGATACTCTGTCCTTATGAAAATTTAAATAAGGTGGTTTAGCAGAAAGGGCTTGAAGCTCCGATACTGTTCTGGCTGAAGTTATGGCTACGAAGAAGGCAGTCTTCCATGACAGAAATTTAAATTCGCAGGAGGCTGCCGGCTCAAAGAGAGAAGACGTCAAAGCTCTGAGCACCACATCTAAATCCCATGGCAAGACGGGTTGCGAAACCGGAGGGCGCAGCAACCAGGCTCCTTTCAGAAAAGCTTTACACAGCTTATGACCCATGAGAGAAGGCTCATGTGCAACATGATAATTGGAGATTGCTGCCAACTGAACCTTTATAGTGGAGGCAGCCGAGCCTTGTCTAAAGAGTGTAGCTAAGAAATCTAACACCGCCGACACCGGGGCTGTAAGGGGGTCCAGATCACGTTGCTGAGCCCAAATTGCAAATCTCTTCCATTTACTAGAGTATATTTTCCTAGTAGAAGACTTGTGAGAGGAAGACAGAATATGAGCTACTTCCGGGGTAAAAATATGCCGTCTGACTAAGGTCAGAAGTGGAGGGGCCAGGCAGCGAGCTTGATTCTTCGTAGGGATGGATGGAGCTGTCCTGACTAATGAGTCAAGAGGTCTGGAGCTGGGTCCAGAATCCAAGGACCATTCACCGCATACTTCCGAAGGAAGGGGAACCAAACTTGACTGGGCCAGTGTGGTGTGATCAAAATCATTTTGCTTCCCAAGCAGGTAGCCTTCTGAATCACTCTGGGTAGAAGAGGGATGGTCGGGAAGGCGTAGAGCAGACCGGAGGGCCAATTGTGGACTAGAACATCCCTGGGTGACTCCCCCTGTGGCGGGATCAGAGTGAAGAAATTGCTGCACTTTGCATTCAGGGGGCTGGCAAAGAGGTTGCAGCAGGGAAGGCCCCAGTTGGAGAAGATCTGCGCAGCCACTCTGTCGTTCAGGGACCACTCGTGAGGCATCAGAATAGCTCTGCTCAGCCTGTCTGCTATCACACTGGACTTCCCCGGAATGTGCGTTGCCACTAGAAAGCGCTGGGAAGCGATCGCCCAATTCCACACTCTCATGGCCTCTCTGCAAAGGGGGTAGGACTTGGTTCCTCCCTGCTTGTTCAGATACCAGACAACCGACATATTGTTGGAAAGAATCGCAATAGTTCCCCTGGGAAGAGAGCTGTGAAGTGCCTGCAACGCTAGAAGCACCGCTCTCATCTCTAGAACATTGATATGCAAGTGAACCTCATGGTCTTGCCACGTACCTTGGACAGTCTCACCCAGATAATGCCCTCCCACCCTATCTGGGAGGCGTCCATGGTTACTGTGGCAATAGGGGACGGGGGGGCTCAAGGGTCTCCCTTGATCCAGATTGGACAAGAGAAGCCACCAACGCAGATCCTGTCAACATCTCTCCGTGATGAGAATCGGATGGGACAAGGGGAGTTCCTGATATGACCACTGAAGTATTCGCATGTGTAACCTGGCTAGCGGAACTAAGAGAATGGTAGCCGCCATTGATCCCAACAACTGAAGAACCATCCTGGCTGGGGCTTTTCCCCGGGGTAGTAAAGCCAGGACTTGGGCCTGTAACACTTTTATTCTCTCTGTCGGTAGAAAAGCTCTCATCTCTACAGAGTCTAGCTCTGCACCGATAAAGGCAACATGCTGTGATGGCAGCAATACAGACTTTGCCCAGTTGAATGAAATCCCTAGTAGATGGCCCAATTTGACAGTAGCTCTCGTGGCTTGAACAAGTAGATGCCTGGAGGGGGCAGTGAGGAGCCAGTCGTCTAGATAAGGAAACACCTGGAATCCTAGACATCTCAGGTGAGCTGTCACCACTGCCAGACACTTGGTGAACACCCTGGGGGCTGTGGTGAGACCAAAGGGCAGGGCCCGGAATTGAAAATGACTGGCTCCCAGCCGGAAGCGTAAATGCGCCTTGTTTATCTTGATGTGATAATAGGCATCCTTGAGATCGAGGGAGCACATACATACTCCTTTTTCCAGCAATGGGAAAATGGATTGCAAAGTGACCATCCGGAACTTGGACTTCTTTACAAAGGGGTTAGATGGCTGAGATCCAGAATGGTTCTCAAGTCCCCTGTTCGTTTTGGCACCAAAAATAACCTTGAGTAAGTTCCTAATCCGATCTGGTCTGTGAGGACTGGTTGGATGACTCCTTATTCTAGCAGCTTTGAAACCTCTATGGCTGCCTGATCCCATTGACTGGGTGGAACGTCCGGGATTTTTCTTGATAGCGGGGGGGGGGGGGGGGGACGGATAAAGGGAATGGTGTAACCTCCGGTGATGATACGATGCACCTATCGATCCTGAGTGATGGACTCCCAGGCCTGAAGATGCTCCAAAAAATGACCCCCGACTGGCTCCAGAGACGCACAGTCGGGTAAATCCCTCAGGGACGTTGGTAGGAGGAACCACGAAAGGACTCATGGTCTCCTGTATTGCGGGGGCCTCCACCGCCTCTGGGGTGACGCCTTCCATTAAAATTCCCCCCTCCTCTGCCCCTGGAGGGGGGGTCACTTTGATGGGCAGGGGAAGACTTTTGAGACTTTCTGAACCACATTTTCCCTCCCCTCTGAGCCTTGGGCTAAGGTCTAGTGGGAAGCGAAAAACGGGCCCCAACGGCAGACAAAGTCTTAACCTCCTGCTCACATCTAGTGAGGGTGTCTTTCACTTTGGGTCCAAAAAGGGAGGACCCGTCGAATGGGGCGTCCGTGAAAGAAGATTTGAAAGCCTCCGCAAAATGACACAAGCGCATCCAAGCTTGCCTCCTAAGGGCTATGCCCGAACTCGCTGCTCTACCCGCCCCCTCGGCTGCATAAGATATGAGCCTCATGGACGAGTTGACGATGGAAGAAAGGGTAGACAGCTGGGCATTAACAGACTGGGCCAACGACTCAGGCAGGTTACCCGACAGGGTATCTCCCAACTCCTTTATGAGATCCCTTTGGAGCCGCGTAAAATGACAAGTAATTCAGCGACCGCAAAGTAAAGGTCGCTGAAGACAGGGTACGCTTCCCATACCTATCCATACTCCTAGACTCCTTATTAGGAGGATGGATGGAAGTAGAAGCCTCTGCCACGTCCTGCTGGGTGGCAGACGCCACCACCATAGCATCCACAGGTACTCCCTTGGTCAAAAATTCTTTTGCAGGAGGCGCAGATAAGAACTTGTTGGGGCAGCTAGGAACTGGCTCCACAGAGTCAGGGTGTTCCCACACCCTTCGACAAATAAGATCCAATAATTCATCGAAGGGTGGAGACACCCAGGAGGCGGAAGGCTGGGCTCCGAAGGCCTTGAGGAAGACAGACTCCTCCTCAGAAGGGTTTTTGGCAGGCCAGTCGCCCCGCTGTCTCAAGATCTCCAGGATATCAGAGAACTAGACATCATCCGAGGACGACTTCGGGGACGCTTCTGCATCATCGAGATTGGTGCCCGAGGTGACAGACTCATCTGGGGGGTCTACGTGCTTCCTCTTACACAACTTCTTCCTGGGGGGCTCTTCAGGCACAGACTCTGAAGGGCCCTCAGAAAGTAGGGGACCACAAATGAAGGTATCCTCAGGCCTGGGAGCCCCGCTGTCCAAAGATAGGGGGGCACCAGAAGCTCTAGTCGCAGCGTCTAGGGAAGGAGTTGCTGATTCAGGTGAAGTCACTATGGACTTGGCCAGCGCACTCCTCATAACCTCGAAGGCAGGTCCAACAGAATTGGATGAAAAACCCACCTCCGAGACCATGACCGGAGTCGGGGTACCCCTAGTCGAAGCACCAAGGGGGAGACTCGGAGCCACAGTCTGAAGCCCCGATGTATCCCCCTCGGGTTCGACTGAGGACACCCGAGTACCGAAACCTGTAGAAGGAATGGAAAAGGTTGGAGCCGATGTCGGATCCGAAAGACTCGCAGGAGGTTTTGGAGCCGACCCAGGAACTTCACTCGATTCGGCAGACTCCGGCTCCGATGACACCGAGGTTGTCGGAGGAAGAAATGGAACCGATATGGTAGCTGGCTCCGGAGCCGACTGGGCTGGAGCTGAAAATAATTTAGTTAACACTGGCGACTGGAGGAGCCTCTGGACCACCCTATCGACATCCGAATCTGAGAGCCTGGAGGACTTGGAGGAGACAGACGGGGGTCGAGAAACCTTCTCTGTCAGAACAGAGACAAAACTGGGGGAACGGCTCTGAATCGGCTCCAAAAGGATCGGAGCCGAAGCAGGCTCGAGAACCACCGCAACCTCCTTTGGCTCCGACGACCGTGGAGTCGAAGAAGCCGACCCCGCAACATACAATACTTTCTGCGGCTCCGAGACCAGTGGAGCTGAAGAAGGAGACATAGCCTTGGATCGTGCTTCCTGCGGCTCCGATACCAGTGGAGCTGAGGAAGGAGATGTAGTTTTAAACCTTTTCTCCGGAGGCTCTGAAGAACTAGATGGAGCCGGAGACTTCATTTTAGATTTGGACCTGGATTTCTCAGAGGGAGGGAGAGGACGCCAACGTTTCCTCAAAGGAGGGTTTAATCAAACCCTTGAGGATAAGTTTATTTTTTCTCTCCTGTAAAACCCTGGCAGAGAAAGCATGACACACTGCAGGATTCCTGCAAGTGTATGGCACCGAGACAATATACACAGATGGCATGGCCATCAGTCAGCGACATCTTGTATGCACATTTGGCGCATTTTTTAAAGCCAGATGGCTTATGTTCTTTTGGTTCCTTGCCCGACATAAGGAACACAATCCACAAGCAGCAACAATAACTTGAAATTACACAATAAACACAGCACACTCAGCAACACAAGGTAGGGAGGAAGGAAGGGCTCTAACTTAAATGCCCGAACAGTAACACAAGATAGGGCAAAGGCCCTCTAACTAAAACGGGCCTAGCCCGCCAAACAGAAGGATTACCAACAACAAATGCAATCAGTCACAACAACGGATACAACAGACAACGTAGCTATTAGAATAGCTTTTTTGGTATAACAGACTCGAAGCTATAGTTCAAAAAACAAGAGAGAGGGGGTACTTAGCCACAGCAAAGTCGAGACCATGTCGTTACTCTAGGAGCGGCAAACGAGATCTGGGGGTTTGGGCGTGATGCATCCTGGGATACAGGGTTAGTCCAGCCAATGAGAGACTTTGTGCTAGTTATAGTGGCCGAGTCGGAGCCGATTCTCGGCTCCGAACCAGTCAGTAATGAATGTAGGCGAGATAGGATCACATTACCTCTACTGTTATGGTAAGATCTTACACAACTGTACTTTGCCCTTTCATATCACTGTTGCAGTATTATTTACAATAGGGAGAGTGCAATAGCTCAGAAAGAAGACTAGGAGGAGGAAGGGCAAACAGAGCCATCAAGAAAGCCATGAAGAATGGCCCTAGCAAAATCAGCTCTGGCCCTACAAATCACCTTTAGTTTATAGTGCTCAGTAAAAGTATGCACAGAGGTCTAGGTAGCTGCCTCAAGAATGGAATTAGTATCCAAACCCTTGAAAAAAAAAAGCAACAGAAGAGACTAGACCCTAGTAGAATGAGCCTTAACAGAATAAATTATCTTCCCATGAAAGGAACAAAAAAAAAAAAAAAGGCTTTAGCTATCTAATAAATGGTTTGCTTGGAAAAGTACAGTTGTGTACACTTACCATAAATGTAGATGTTCGAGTGTATTCACTGTTGCAGTCATTACATTTGGGTAATCTTGCTGGCAGGTTGCCCTCAGCCGGCCTGAATTCCAAAGTCTTGGGTCCTGCGTCGGCTGCTGTCGCCCCCTTCCCTGATGTCGGGTCGTCAGAGGTATAAAAGCAGCAGCCGATGCCGTTTTTCTTACCCCAGATGTCAGGTGCCCCCTAAAAGAGTAGCCAAAATTTATATATATATAAAAATACATACACCAATATAAACTTTACCTTCATCTACAAGCAAATACACCACATAGGTTGTATAAATCAGGGAAGGAAAGAAAAGTTCCAGCAGAAAAAAGGGGGCTGGCGGGTGGGTAACCTGGACTGCAACAGTGAATACACCAACATCTACATTTATGGTAAGTGTACACAACTGTACTATGTTCTTCGTGTTTCACTGTTGCAGTCATTACATTTGGGTAGAGTCCCAAAGCTATGGTTGGGAAGCTGGAGCTAAACAGCATTAGGAGCGGCTATGAAGCCCTGCAGAACTGCAGTGGCAAAGCCTGCCCTGGATTTAGAGTAGAGTGGCAGATGATAGTGCTTTGTAAAGGTGTGCACTGAACTCCAAGTAGCAGCCTCTAAAATGTCTTTGGTTGGTACTCCCCTGAGAAAGGCTGCTGAAGTGGCTGCAGCTCTGGTTGAATGTGGCCTAATGCCCTTAGGCACTGGCTTGCCATGGTGTAAATAGCAGAAATGAATGCAGTGGCCTATCCACTTTGAAATAGTCTGCTTAGAGATGGCCTTTCCTTGTGATCCTGCAGCATATGCCACTAGTAATTGCTCTGTCTTCCTGAAAACTTTGGTTCTGTCCAGGTAGAATCTACGTTGTCTGTGTACGTCAAAAGAATGCAGAATTCTCTCCCCCTTGTTCTGTAGATTTGGATAAAAAGTTGGCAGATGAATAGTTTGGTTAAGAGCCACACTGGACACCACCTTGGGCATAAATGTTGGGTTTGTCCTCAGAGAGACCCTGTCTGGATAAAACATGATAAAAGGTTCCACAGCCATGAGTGCTTGTAGCTCTGAAACCCATCTTGGAGAAGTTATTGCTAGGAGCAGAGCTGTTTTCCAAGATACAAACTTTATGTCAGCAGTAGCAGCTGGCTCAAAAGGAGGCAGGCTGAGTTTTTTCAAGACATAGTTGAGGTCCCATGCAGGCATTGGTGATCTCCTTGGAGGCCTTATGTTTTTGGTTCCTCTGAGGTACTGCTTTAATAAAGGATGAGAAAAGATTGGTGGCTCTGTATTGTAATGAGCCGAAATGGCAGAGGCATGAATTTTAATTGATGAAAAAGATAGGCCTTTGTCCAGCATCTTAGTTAAGTATTGCAAAATCTGAGGAATATTTGGAGCAGCTTTATCAGTTCCTTGTGCCTGGTTCCAAGCACAGAATCTTTTCCATTTTCCAGCATAAGATTTTCTAGTACTAGGCCTTCTGGCTTCCAGAATGACATCCATCACAGCTTTACTGAGAGGTGTATTTTCTATGACTACATTATCCGCCATGCTGCCAGGTTTAAAGTACTGAGTTGGCTGTGCAGGATCTGATTGTTTTGCTGGGACAGTAGATGAGGTATTTGTGGTAAGGTCCAAGCAGGGCATTGAGACAAGTTCCTTAGGATTGGATAACAGTACTGGTGGAGCCAGTCTGGGGCAATCAGTATCATCTTTGGCTTCTCCTGTTTGACCTTTAGGAGTACCATGGGGAAGACAGGCAGTGGAGGAAAGGCATATACTGATAAGTTTTTCCAGCTGAAAGATAGGGCGTCCACTTTCAATGCTTGTCTGTGATAAGTCCTTGTGCAGAATCTTTTTAGTTGGTAGTTGTGTGGGGAGGCAAATAGATCCATGTCCGGGCATCCCCATTTCCTTGTTATGCTGAAGACTTGTGGGTCCAGCTGCCACTCGTGGGGATCCATGAGGTTTCTGCTTAGTTCGTCTGCCAGAGTGTTTTCCTTTCCTGGCAGGAATTGTGCCTGCAGATGTACTTGGTAAGTCAATGCCGTGTCCCACAAAGCCATGGTTAGTCTGCAAAGGGGGTAAGAATGTGTGCTCCCCCTGCTTGTTTATATACCACATGACCGTGGTGTTGTCTGTCTTTATCAGTAGTTGTCCCGGATGAAGTAGGTCCTTGAAGGCTGTCAGGGCATTTTGAACAGCCAGCATCTCCTTTTGATTGATATGTAGATGCATTTGGTTTGAGGACCATGTGCCCTGAATGCATCTTCCTGCCATGTGTGCGCCCCCCAGGCATAATCTGAAGCATCCGTTGTTAGTGTCTGCCTGGCTGGGGGTAATGTGAATGGCTGTCCCTTGTTCTGGTGACAAGCCTTCGCCCACCATTGAAACTCCAGTTGCAGGCAGGGAATGAGAGTAATCAGTTTCCAGGCTGTGGCAATGTTGAGTCCAAACACTTTTTAGGTACCATTGAAGTTTCCTCATATGCAGTCTTGCATATGGAATTAGTAGGATGCAGGATGCCATGAAGCCCAAAGCCTGCAGAATTTTTCTTGCAGATAACTGGGCCTTTGTTGCCAACATTTTGAAATAGGTAGTCAGTTGCGCCTTTGTCTGGTGTGAGATAAGCTATCTGGGCAGTTGTATTTAAGCTTGCACCCAGGAATATTATCTCTTGAGAGGGTACTAGTTTTGATTTCTTTTCATTGACTGTGTACCCTAGGCATGTTAGAAGTCTTTTCACAAACGCCAGATGCTGTAGAAGAATGTCCTTGTTCTCTGCTTGAATTAGACAGTCGTCCAAGTAAGGATATATTTGTATTCCTCTGTCTGCAGAATGCAATTACTGGTGCCAGGCACTTTGTAAAGACCCTGGGCGCAGTAGATAAGCCAAAGGGCAGTGCAGAGAATTGGTAATGCATTGAGCTAGCCTTGAATCTGAGGTATCTTCTGCATGATTATCTGATTGGGACATGCAGGTATGCCTCCTTTAGGTCTAAAGTCACCAGCCAAGCATTCTTTCCCAACATGGGCAGAAGCTGCTGCAAAGTCAACATTTTGAATTTTGGTATATCCGGGAATGTGTTCAGAATAGATAGGTCCAGTATTGGGCTCCAGGCCTTGTCCTTTCTGGGTACCAAGAACAGTCTTGAGTAAAATCCTTGTCCCTGCTCTTGCTCTGGCACTTGTTGAATGGCCCCCATGTCCATGAGGGATGAGACTTGTTTTTGAGCCTCTGGCCATTGATTTTTTACGAAATCTGGCCAGCTGTTTGCCTTTGGCAGGGTATGGAAATGGAACTTGTAGCCTTGTGACACTATTTAGAACCCACTTGTCCTGGGTTATAATGTGCCAATTTTGAGAAAAAAGTGCTAATTTTCCCCCTAAGGGTGTTGCCAGGACATAAGTGCTTGGTGCCAGCAGGGGGAAGTCATTGGGACTGTTTCCTGTATGGCTGTGATTTGTTTTCTCCAACTTTGGAGGTAGAAGCACCCCATTGCTTTGACCTGTATGAACCTTGCGGCTGGGATCTGCCCCTTTGAGGTCTGTCTGACAAGAAAGAACCAATTCTTTGTAGGCCAGTGTCTACTAAACCTAGGTGGCTATACTTGTAAAAAATCTTTGACAGTTTGCATAGATTTAGATTTGTCCTTCATTTTCTTTAACACCTCTTCTGCCTTAACACCAAACAAAGTATCATGCTGTAAAGGTGCATCTAATAATTTAACTTTAACATGATCAGGCAGATTTTGTTCCTTTAACCAAGCATACCTCCTAATTACAGAACCCATAACTGCGGCCCCTGCAGGAGGCCTCCAAAGAATCAAAACCACATTGCAAAGTATGCTTTCCAACTTGTTCAGCTGCATGCAATAAATCCTGCATTTCCTTGTTGTTTGCACATTCAGAGTTTAACATTTTCTGTTTAAGCAAAGCCATGACATGTTGCTGATATTTGCCCATATGAAACTGACAGTTTAATGCCCTTAAAGCCAAGGTAGCAGATGTGTAAACCTTTTTTCCCCATCTATCCAGTGCCCTAGAATCCCTGTCAGAGGGGGTAGGGTTTTTTGCAGTGGAAGCCTTAACTCCTTTGGGACCCTGTGAAATAGCTGGGTCAGCAGCAGGGTTTTTAAAAAGGAATTTATGAGAGTCAGGAACCCTGTAATATCTGTCAGGCTTAACAGGAGCTGGAGGTAAGGAGTCAGACTAGACTCTGAAAACACATCTACAATGTCTAACACAGGTGGAATGGCTAGAGGCCTGTGTTGAGGAAGTAAAAGGAAACCCCTGAGCCTCTTTTTACATTCTGAAAAATCTTGGCTCTCCCAGTGGAAATGCTCCCTCATGGTATGCAAGGTTCCCCAAAAGAATAGTCCTCTGGAGAAGCTGAAGGTATAGATTCTTCAGCATCAGAATCCTCATAGGGGGGAAGAGAATATTCCTGATCAGTAGAGGAATCAGAAGAAATAGAAACCTGATCTGAAGATTCATAGTCAGTCTCTTGCCTAGGCCTATCAGAGGGGGATGGGAACCTCTGATCAAGGTAATCAAGTCTTCGGCCATTTTAAGCATCTGTTTTTTGGGCATAGAGGCCTGTCCACGTGGCTCTTGAGTTTGTTTCTTTGCTTTAGAAGGTACTTTAGTCTTTGCCTTTGAAGCTGAAGTCTGTTTAATATAAAGATGTTTAGGTCTGAATACACCCAGAAGCCGGTGCCTGCTCAGCGGGTTCGGACCCATCTGAGGGAAGTGTCCGAGGCTCAAATACCTTGAGTTTCCAGTGGCATAGCCAACTCCATGTGGGAGTCGGTAGTGGCCTGCGACTCTAAAGTAGCGTGCGTCAGGGGCTGTGAAAGTGCCTCACTGAGAACTGGCGACTGGCTTAGGAGAAGCTTTGTCGGTTTTGGACCTCGGTTGTTTATCTCTCTCCTTTTCTTTGCGTTTTTTGCGAACTCCGGTAGTCGGATGGGTATCCGACGACATTTCTGGATAATTAAACCGGCGTCCAAAATAGTTTAAAGCAAAATCATACTAACGCTTAATAGTGCGTTGGTTAAATCTAGCATAGAAACGACAACCAGAAACGTGATCAGGGCCTAGGCAAGGAATGCAGTAAGAGTGAAAGTCCTTATGAGGTATTTGCTTTCCACAAGAAATACAATTAACTTTTTCTGACATCGGTCTGGAGCAAGAAAAAAGTTTCCCCAACGGGGTACTTAGCTTTATGGAAGACTTTGCGTCTGAAACTCGAACATGAAAATCTCAGGAGTCAGCTGACTGGCACTTGCGAACTGCTTCTGCTTCGGGCACCACGCGGCAAGAAAGACTGAGGAAAAAGGCGTCGGCTGCTTCTTTTATACCCCTGAAGACCTGACGTCAGGGAAGGGGCGACAGCAGCCGACACAGGACCCAAGACTTTGGAATTCAGGCCGGCTGAGGGCAACCTGCCAGCAGGATTACCCAAATGTAATGACTGCAACAGTGAAACATGAAGAACATCAGCCAAACCTAAAGACCTAGGATGAAAAAAGAACAAAAAATTTATTTAACATTAGTTAACCAGAGAAGTCTGACTTGGAACAAAGCCAATTTTCATCACAGGCCCGAGGAGAAATGCTCCAGATGCATGTCTTTGTAATGTGGGAGGAAACCACAGCAGTGGAGGAAACCCACACAAATACAGGGAGGACATGCAGACTCCACACAGAAGGCACTCCAGCCGAGAATCTAACCTGAGAACATCTTGCTGCGAGGTGACAACGCTACCACTGCACTGTCCACTGTTCAGATTTATGGATAGCTATAATTTTATACAAATATCAGAGTTGTTCATGTAAATCCTAGGTGTGAAGAACCTTCTCACTAGCAGATTGCGAAGGGGAAAAATGTGGGCAAATGAACAGACTGATTAAGAGAACTCATTAACCACCTTGGGCATAAAAGGAGGATTAGTACGAAGGGACACGCTGTCCTTATGAAAAACCAAAAAAGGAGGTACAGACACAAGGGCTTGCAGCTCAGACACCCATCTGGCAGCAGTAAGGATCTATATCACTACTAGTTGCCCAAACAGAAAATCTCTTCCATTTACTTCTATATACGTTTCTAGTAATATGTACAACTTGTGACAAAATATCCTGAACTGTCTAACCATCACTGGAACTGGAGAAACCATGCGGTCAACTTGAGGTCTTCCAAGAACAATGCTATAAGGAAGCTGAAGTAACAGGCTCAAAAGGAGCCACAGTCAATTTTTCTAAAACAAAATCAATATCCCAGATAGGAGGAACAGGCTTCCTGGGAGTCTGGATATGAAGGATGCCATTAAGAAAATGTTTGGCCTCAAATCAAGAAGTCAAATGGGAAGTCAAAGGCAGACAAGCATAAGAAGCTGACAGGTGGGCCTTAAGAGAAGAATATGCCAACCCAGCACTGAGCAATTCATACAAAGAGAACCAGTGGAATATCCACAGTAAGTGGATCCAGGTTACAAGACAGACAACAGATGGAAAATCTCTTCCATTTGGACAAATGAGATTTTCTAGTGCTGAGTTTCCTAGCCTCCTGCAGGGCCTGAAGCACATTCTCAGAAAACAGGTGTCTGAAGGGGATCAAAACCCTGTTACCCAGAATGTCAGCTGGAGTGGACAGGTGAGGATGGATGAAAGACCCCTTGTCTTGTGCAAGTAGGTCCACCCTGTGAGGTAACTTGTGGTGATTGCCCTTGGCTAAATGGCAAAAGAGCAAGGAACTAATTATGTCTGGGCCAAAAAGAAGTAACAAGCAAGATTTTAGGAACATCCTCTTATCTTGAAGAGGGCCTTTGGAATGAGGGGAAGGGAAGGCATAAAGAAACATCCCCTTCCAAGGAAAGAGGATGTCCACCTTCCAGGCCAGAAGACATGGGACTCTGATGCAAAACAGAGGAAGTTGTCTGTTCAGAGGGGAGGCAAACAGATCTACTTGAGAAGTCCCCCCCACTGGTGGACAATGTCCAAAAGCACATCCGTATGAAGCATCTACTTGTGGGATTGTGTTATAGACTGTCTCAGAGAATCTGCCGCCATGTTCTGATTGGAAGGAATAGACAGCTGGATCTCAAACCTAAAGAGCTAGTTTGCACAGGAGATAAGACCTTGCCCCCCCCCCCACTTTCTTGCTGATGTACCACATCATTATAGCATTGTCTGTGAGAATTCCATGGGGCCCTGGATGGAAAAGCCTGAATAACCAGACGAGGTCTCATCTCAGACATTGATGTATTTTTTCTTTTGTTGAAGAGACCAAAGGCCCTGCTCTTTCAGATGACTGAAGGAGGCATCCAAGACATCTGTGAAGGGTTCCGGAGACAGGACTGGAGGTTGAAAAGGAAGCTCTAAGTTGAGGGACAACTATTGAATTCACCACTGAAGTCCCAGCTTGAGACATGAAAGAGGTACTAGAAAATCTAAAGGATGAGAATGTTGAAGCCAAACTGACTTTAAAAACCACAGGAGCATTCTCATATGGAGCCTGGCCAGAGGAAGCATAGGAATGGTAGAAGCCATGTAACCCAGAGCCCTTAGAAACTCCCTGGCTGTGACTGAAGTCAAAGAAGGAAGGGATTGAAAGAAAGAAAGCAATCAGAGTTGAAACTTTGGGAGGAAGCAGTGATGCCAGCATTGCAACAACCTGCACCCTTGGAAAACAAGTTCCTGAGGAGTCAGGAAAGATTTTTAGAAATTTACAGTAAAACCCAGGCTTTGCAGGAGACAAACACCAAAGTAAAGATGCTGAAGTAAAATCTTGGGAGAAGAGGCCTGAATGAGCAGGTCATCCAGGTAAGATCTGCATTCCCCCTCAATCACAGGAGAGAAGCATTTGGTGAAGACCCTTAGGGCAGTAGAGAAGCCAAAGGGCAAAACAGAGAACTGAAAATGCCAGGAAGCAACAGAGAAACGTAAACATTTCTTGAAAAGGGGATGAGTAGGGATATGTAAATAAGCTTCCTTGAGATCCAGGGAAACAAGAAAAGTCTTAGGAAGTAGAAAAGGAAACCAGGTTTGAAGGGAAAGCATCCAAAAATAACATTCAAGAAGGTGTTTAGCTGAGAGAGATCCAGAATAGGTCTGCAGATGCCTTCTTTCCTAGGGACCAAGTACATTCTGGAGTAAAACTTCTTCCCCCCTCTGAGGACTTGGAACTTCTTGAATTGTTCCCTGAGCCATCATGTTCTGAAGTACCTCTGGAAAAAGAGCAGTTGTTCCTGAGGAGGCTGAGGAATGCCCAAAGGTGGGTGGGGGGTTCTCGACCATATAGTGCCCCTGGCAAATTATGGAAAAAAAATAGGAGTAGAGTGATTTTTATCCAAATAGGATGGGACAGGGAAAGACAAAGATAACGGAATATGACTGAGAAGATCAGGACAAGGATAGGCAGACAGCACCTGGTTTTGTCAGGAAAAGGAGGCTTCTGAGCTGAAGGGGTTTGGGTTAGGTTTAGCAGTAGGAGCTCTTCTACCACCCTTCTTACCTTTGGTGGGAGGGCTAGACGGTCTTCGAACAAAAGCAGGCTTGTTAGGTAACTCCTGAAATTTAGGAAAAGTTGAAACAAAAATGTTTCAGATCCTGTAAAACTTTACCTTTTTCCTGAAAGGACTTAAAACAACTCAGCAGCACCAAACAGATGTTTATTATCCAGAGAAGCATCCATCAACTTGGCCTTGATATCAGGCAAAGGTTGAAACTGAAGCCAAGAATACCTCCACAATACAGAACCAAAGGCAGCAACCCTAGATGAGATAAGCTGCATTTAATGCAGTGGTGAGCAACCTGAGAAGATGTTCCTAGTAAATAAAGAGCAGAAGTCTGAGAGTCAGAATGGTCTGAAATAACCTGACAAGGCCTGAGAGAAGAGCAAAAACATATCTGGTCATATGGGTCTGATAGTTCACAGCTCTAAAGGCCAGGGTACTTTCTTACCCAATCTTGTCAACGTTCTGCTGTCCTTGTCATAGGGAAGCATCTTCGTGGAAGGCAACAGTTTTTATAGCTGTCAAATGCAACAGACACCACAGAAGAAAGGGACTTCTAAAGTGTAAAAAAAAAAAAAAAAAAAGTTATGTACTCACCATAATGTTCCATTTGAATTGTTGCTTTTCATTTGTCTTCAACCTGTAGGGAACCCGGATCTGGCACGGATCCAATTCGGCCGCATACTCCAGCATCGGATCCAAGTTCCAAGCTCCTTCCCTACCCATAATGTCCATCTTCCTCCTCCCCTCAGATCGAGTTTGTTACAGAACAGCAGCACCCCAACCTAGACCATATGCCTATAGACCTGGCATTGCCACAAGACTCGAGAGGAACTAGCCAAAATAGAGGGGCTATGCGCCTCTTACATCTGGTCTACTACACTGCCCACACAAGGCAGGGGAAGGTGGAAGGGACGGTTGAAGACAAATGGAAAGAACTCGGATGGAATGTTATGGTGAGTACATAACTTTTTTTATCTGAAGTTATTGTTTTTGTTTGATCTTCAACCTGTGAGACAGAGCCCCCAGCTACTAATGAACCCTGGGAGGTTCTCATGGAAGGCTGTTCTGGAGCACGGCTGAGCTGAAGGATGCCCTGCCCCTGGAAAGATGGTCCAATTTATAATGGGAGATAAATGCGTATGACGACGCTCGGGTAGCAGCAGAGCAGGTATCATCTAAAGAAACCCTGGACCAAAAGGCCGCAGAAGTAGCAACAGACCTGGTGGAATGTGCCCAGACATGCCCTGGTAGAGATAACCCTTTGGTTTGCTAGGCCAACAAAATGCACTCAGTAATCCATCGAACAATAGTAACCTTAGAGACAGGCTTTCCCAAGAAGGGTTTAGAAAAGGAAACAAAGTTTGTCAGATTTATGAAAGGATTTTGTTCTATGCAAATAGAAATGCAGCTGCCTGTGAACATCAAGTGCAACTTGTACTCTCCTTTATTTTGGAAAGAAAACTGGAAGATTGATGATCTGGTTAATATTGGACTCTGATGCCACTTTCGGCAGGAATGATGGGTATTGTCTGCAGGGATACCCTTGTCTTTATGAAATACCATATAAGAAGGCTTGACAGACAAAGCTTGGATCTCCAAAACTCTCTTGGCTGAGGTAACTGCAACCAAAAAAGCAGTCTTCCAAGACAGGAACTGCAACTCTACTGTAGTTGCTGGTTCAAGGGGGGAGAAACCAGAGCTTGCAGCACCTAGGTGAGAACCCAAGGGGGCATTGGGTCCTTAACTGGAGGCCTAAGGAGAAAGGTACCTTTCAAAATGGTTTTACAAAGCTTGGACGAAGCCAGAAAGGCCAAATTCTCACCTGTGTGAAAATTAGAGATCGCTGCTAATATTACCTTGACCACAGAGAAGCTAGCATCATGATTAAAGATATCTGCCAGAAACTCCAAAATGGCCAGAACTGGCACAATGAAAGGATCCAGATCATGCTGAGACACCCAGATTGAGAAACTTCCATTTACTAGAGTACACCTTCCTGGTAGAAGATTTGTAAGCTGCTGCCAAAATCTTCTTAAAGGGAAAAGACAGTACGGGAGTTCTAACTATCAAGGAGACTGGAGCAGCCAAGCCGTGAGCTTCAGGCTAAGTCTGGGTGAGGGATCCCTGAGGGAGGTGTAATCAGAACCAGATCTAGTGTCCAAGGTGGACACACTGCATGAGACTACAGAGAGGGGAACCAAACTTGGTGAGGCCAGAAAGGGGCAGTGCAGATCACTGAGCTCCCAACCGTCGAGCTTTCTGAATGAACTTGAATATCAGAGGTAGCAGGAAGTAGGTATATAGTAGACCAGAGGGCCAATCATGAACTAGAGCATCTCTGGTGGGGCTCCCCCAGATGGAGGCTCAGAACTAAATACTTGCTGCACTTCGCGTTGAAAGGACAGGCGAACAGATCGCAGCATGGCTGACCCCCCACTTTAGATCTGTTCTGCTACTGAAGGATTCAGAGACCACTCATAAGGCATCAGAATAGATTTGCTGAGCCTATCCGCTAGGATGTTGGGCCTCCCTGGAATGTGCGATACCACCAAAAAACGTCCGGAGATCACCCACTCCGACAATCTCATGGCTTCGCGACAAAGGGGGTAAAGATCGTGCCTTTCTTCCTCAAGGGGTGGACAAGACGAGCTTGCAATGCCAAAAGCCCTGCCCTCATCTCCAGGACATTGATATGCAGATGGGTCTCCTGGGAAGACCATGTGCTTTGGACGGTCCTTCCCATGCAATGCCCTCCCACCTGAGCAGGGCGGTGTTTGTAGTCACAGTGATTGTGGGGGGGTGGGGATATGAACGGACGACCCAGAAGATGATCCGGGAATTGAAGCAACCAAATAAGCGAATCCTTGTAGATCTGAGATAACCTAACCAGATGTGATCAGGGAAGGTGGTCTAGTAAGGACCACTGAACTGCCACAGTCCATTGGAGGATCCTCGTATGAAGGCAGCAGTTGGAATGAGAGTGATTGTGGCCGCCATGGACCCCAATGCCCGAAGAACTGAATCAGCTGGGGGACATTTCGCCTGAAGGATGTGAGAAACGATGTTGGAAATGATACTGGAGAGTTAACAGTCTGTCCGGAGATAGAAACACCTTGGCTTGGATAGAGTCTATCCGGGCTCCAATAAAGTTGAGAACCTGTACTGGTGCCAACTGAGGACTTGAGGTTTATGGTTATGCCTAGATAGTGAGCAGTCTTAAGAAAATCATCCCTGGCTTGACACAGTCGATGCTTGGAGGGAGCACATAGCACACTTCTTGGAGGTCCACCAAGCACATCCACTCAGTTCTCTGCAGGAAGGGCAGAATGGACTGAAGAGTGACCATCTGGAATTTCGTCTTGGCAACTGACAGGTTTAGGGTTGACAGATCCAGGATGGGTTTTAAGTCTTCCGTTTTCTTTGGCACTAAAAATAACCTGCAATGGATGCCTGACCTGGACTGGTCTGAGGGACAGGTTGGATGACTCGCTTTTCTAGCAGCCTGGATATTTCTATGGTTGCCTGCTGCCGTTGTGTGGGTGGGACTTCAAGGTGGTGGGACTTTTCCCTGTCCTTCTTGGTGGGAGGTTTGAGTCCCAGAAGCTGGGGCAGAGGAGGAATTTGAAGTCTTCAAAGGGAGAGGCCCTTCAGGATCAACTTGTTCCTCCTGCCGATCAAGGCGCAGGGACTGAAACCCACGCAGATCATGCAGAAGGTCTCTAGGTGCTCCACACAGAGACAACAATGCACAGAGTGTGGTCATCAGAAGGGGGAAGCTTATGGCCACACACTTTACATTTCCCTAAAGCCTGGCTTAGGGGGGCTGGCCATGGCTATAGGAACACACACACTACAAGGAAAGAAAGGAAGGAGAGAGAGAGAAAAGGAGCGAGTGTATTTTTTTCTTTTCTTTAAAGAACCGATGCAAAGTGCATAGGGATAGAGTAGGGAAGAGAGATAGTAAAGACACTAAGGAGATAGGAGAAATTGTACCCAATAAAGCCAACTTACACTAAAGGGAACTTGCAGCTGTATTCCGAGCTGCTCTCTCTCATGAGCAGCAAATGAGATCTGAGGGGACGAGGGAGACAGGGGCATTATGGGTAGGGGAGGAGCTTGGATCCGGTGCTGGAGTATGCAGCAAAGTCAGATCCGTGCCGGTTCTGGGTTCCCCACAGATTGAAGATCAAATGAAAACAACTTCAGATCTCGTAATCTTCAGGAAACCTTATAAAACCTGTAAGCTTTTTTGGGAGCAGGGGACAAGGAATCAGTCGCCTGAGAAGAGGTGGAAAAGGCATTCAGTAAAGCAGTAAGAACAGGAGGGATGGCAGAGGACCTAGGAGACTCCATTTGCATAATCTCATAGTACCTCTTTTG
This sequence comes from Protopterus annectens, assembly GCF_019279795.1. NCBI lineage: Eukaryota > Metazoa > Chordata > Ceratodontiformes > Protopteridae > Protopterus > Protopterus annectens. The sequence continues at coordinate 22,211,068 of NC_056741.1, forward strand.
AACAGACACCGGAGCACAATTCCATTTAAAAAAATTCCATCATTTGGGAAATTGTGGCATAAAAAGAAATTTCCTCAAAAGGAGTCGTGACTAGGACTCCTTTTCCTCAGAGCTATAATCTAAGGGAGGAGTAATCTGGGAATAATAAGTCAGGGATTCATCATAAAAACCTTCATCTGCTTTAGAGGAACCTTGCTCCCTAGGCCTCTTAAGAGGTGTAGAAGACAAAAGAAGAGCCAGGGAAAAAAAAAAAAAAACCCTGAGGAGGCTTCAGAGTCATAAGGGCATTAAACAGACCTTGAGTGAAAGTTTGCCATTCACTCTGAGGATCTTTAGGAGCAGCAGAAATATGCTTGTTTTTTTAAGGGGATATCAACCTTATAGATTTTAGGAGGCTCAGACCCTCAATGACATTCAATTAGTGTAGTCGGTATCTCTTCCCTCACCAAAATCTGAGGAACACCCCTAGGCCCTTTGGAAATTATCAGCCACAGTTCCCTCTGTACATCCGAAGTGGACGTGCATGAAGCCAGATGCATGCTGGCCTCTAATGTTGTCAGTCATGGCAGAGGAATCTGACAGAGAAACCTGGCGGGTCTTCCAGGCTGTTGCTAGCCTCAAGAGAGCAGGCGGCACAGCAGAACAAACGGACCACGCTTTCTTGACCACTTTCTTCATGAATGGCTGATCCTCGGGCTGGGAAGATCCTTCCATGGTGTCTTTAGCTAACAGCTTAAGACATTGGTTTTCTAAATAAATAGCCAAGGAGGAGAGCCAACTACACAGCGTCTTGGGGACAAAGGCCTGGCAAACACAGCACAAGACATATGACCGACGGAAGCACCCAAGCAAAATAAATACTGCTCATGACCATCTTTATGGGGAATCTGTCTCCCACACCGGCATTTCCCCTTTCTGGATGACATGAAACCAACTAAAATCAAAAGGAGATAACAAAATCCTCCAAATAGCCCACTTATTTGAAAGCAGATTGGTAACCAGCAGATAAATGAGTGTTCAGACAAACAATCGAAGATGGTGTTCAGACTGGTGGCAAAGTTCTGAGGGTGGTACGTTCAGACATCAATTTTATGCCCTATGATGTGCATGGGGAGCATACATGTGATGCATGGCATACACATTACAACCTAAAGGGTTTGGTATACTGTCATGGATGTCGGGCTGCCCCAGACAGGGAATACGTATTGTAAAAAAAATACTGCAACAGTGATATGAAATGACATCATGACTTCTGCAAATGATGGTGAGGCAAACAGGAAAGTGCATTGGTTGACAGCATATCGACCAATGAACCGCCAAGGTCCACTGTAAAACTGGTTTAAAATCTGTCCTGATGGACTAGAGTGATGGAGGTTATTATTGATCCCAGTAGGTGTAAAATGCACTTGGCTAGGGGTTTCATGGGAGAGAACTGTTAAAGCCTGATATCAAGGGTGAAAATCCTCAATTCTAGCTATCTACAAAGTGGTATCCAGATGGACTTCATTGAACTCTGTTAAGATGGGCTGTAATTTTGACTTTGCCATGTTGACTAGGATCTCCAGATGGGAGTGAAGCTGAAGCAAGAAGTCCCTGTCTTGAAGAAGATTCCTGGTGGGAGCAGTTATGAGCTAGTTTTTCAGATATGGGGAAGTCTTAAGTGAGCTGTGATCATGGTCATGGACACCCAAGGGCTGTAGTGAGACCAAAGGGCAGACATCTGAATTGGAAATGATGGACTCCCAGTCGAAAGTGGAGAAACCTCCTGAAACACCTGTCTTGATGCTATAGTATGCATCCTGAAGGTCTACCAAACACATCCAATTGTCCTTCCTTAATAATGGTATGATGGACTGAACTGTGACCATCTGAGACTTTGTTTTATATACTGGTTTAGGTGACTGAGGTCCAAGATGGGTTTGAGATAGAGTTTTTTATATCCAAAAAATCTTCAACTCTGGATCCTTGCTGGTCTGGTAGGACCTCCTGGAAGACTCACTTGTCTATCAGTTTTTTTTTTCTTGTGCTGCAGCCTCCTTTTGTGGTGGTGGGATGTTGGGAAGTCTCTTCAAATTGAGGGGGAAGAAAGAGGGAAGGAATTGTATAGCCTCTTATGATTCTCTGCACCCACAAATCTTGGGTGATGCATGTTCAGGCTAAGGGGTGGACAGACAAGCCCCCCCCCCCCAACTTCTTCCAATGTGCAGTAGCTGGGCAGCCCACCAGGAGTGCTGAAAGTCCGTCAGAGAATCTCAAAACCTTTGATTTTGTGGTCCACCTGTGCAACAGGGGTGAAGTCCATTTGTATTATTCCCCCCTCGGTCTCTGGAGGGGCCTATCACAAGAGACATAGGGAATAAAGCCTTGAGATTTGTGGAACCACAATTTCTTACTCCCTTTTTGTTTCCTGGAGAAGGTCCATTGTGAGGTAGAAAAACTCATTCCAAATGCAGACAAGGCCTTGCCATCCTGTTTGCTTCTAGACCACATATCATTGGTCATTACCAAGTGGACCCGTCATAAGAAGCATTAATGAAGGAAAGTGTTCAGCAAAGTTGTAGAGACTCCACCAGGCATGCTGGCAGACAGCTATGCTGATGGCTACTGCTGTTGATGTGCCATCAGCTGCGTTAGAGATGATGTGTATGGACATGTTCGATAGGGATTGGAGGGTACCCAGCTGCATATCCACTGATTTTCTGTCTTCCACAGATAAGAATACTGAGAGAAAGACTTGGATAATTTCACGAGCCAAGTAGTTCAGTACCATCAGAGGAGGTAGATGAAGCTTACATACGCTTTCCAAATCTATCCATCTCTCTGGACTCACTGTTAGGGGGATAGACAGTAGAGCTTTCCTCAGCAAGCACTCTCTTGGTGGCCGCCACTGCCACCATAAAATCCACAGCAGGACCCATGCTCCAGAAGGGCCTATCCTTTGGAGAAACTTGTTGGGCTTATGGGGGATTTGTTCAACCATGTCCGGTTCCTTCCAAGACTGCCTAGAAACCTGGACCACCAGTTTGTCTGTAGGGGGGACCACCCAAGTAGAAGGGAAAGCCCCAAAAGCTGAGAGGATTACAGATTCCTCCTGGAGGCAGCATTGTTGGACCATTCCCCTTCCGTCTTAACTCCAGTATCTCACCCAAGGTGAAAGGGTCCCCCCTAACCCTCATTGAAATCAATATCTTTGGTGATGGATTCTGGGGGGTGGGGTACCATATGCCACCTTTTGCATGCATGCTTGTGGTGTATTTCCCCAGCAGGGTGCGCTGGAGAAAGACTCCAAAGTGGATAAGGAGTCCACAAACTGGACTGTGTCGAGACTTTGGGAGGCTAGCTTTCCTGATGGTAAGAACAGAGGTGGAATGACCCTAAGAAACCAGTGAAGGCTGGAGCAGTTCCAATTGGGGAAAGGATGCCTGCTCCCTAGACAGAGAGGACTCTTTTGAAAGCCTCAAATGCTGAAGCAGCCCCCCCCCCCCTTAGGTTCCTAGGAATCAGACATGGGCAAGCTCGGAGAACCCATCTGGCTCAGATCCAAAGCAGATGCCAGAGTTGAGATGTCAAGCACAGAGATGGAGGAACTGATCCAAAAGCTTTGGAGTCAACCCAGACACCCTGGCACTAACTCCTGACTGAGACATAGTCGGAGTTGAAGAGACCAGTCTTTCAGATCAGACACATGCTTTCCTCAGTGCCCCCTCAGATTCAGGATCACCGAATCTGAAGGCTGGATCAGAGGAGTTACGATTATGGGAGAGGGGAGCTAGCTGTCAAACCTCCAAAAGCAGTTGGCACCAGGAAGACCGCCAATGGATCTGGGTCCTGAACTGTCATCATCCTGCCCATGTCTGCCTCAGACAGGCACCTGGAGAACTGCACCAATCTCAAAGAGGATGCCTGGAAACCCTTTCAAAGGCACTCTCCTGTAAAAAGGGAGATTGCAGCCTGGGACTGACAGACTTGGGAAAGAACCTCGGTTCGGGAAAGTGAAGAGTTTGATACCTAATTATAATGGTCTCAAGTCATGGATGGATCTGATGGCTTAGACACTTTCATAGCTGGTCCGGATGGACTAATTGGATCAGGAGACTGCTTCCTAAACTTTCTTCCTATGTTTTTCTTTCTCATGTTCCTTGTCTGTTTTTCTTTTACTTAGAGTTTTCCATTTGCCTTTTTCTGAAACTTTATTTGTGGATGGGAAAGACTGTTGAGGCAGGGAGAAGCCTCTTCACAGTGAGCTTGGATTACCTTGTCCAATGACTCTCTGGCCCTGAAAGCAGACCAGGCTGAGCAATCGCACATTACACATTTTGAATGTGCATCTTTGGGTGGGAATCTTGTGTCCACAGGAGATGCAATTCTTAACGCCAGACTCCTTGCCTGACATCCTGAAAAAGAAGGTAACAGCCACTACCACCAGTAAAAGTCACAAACGTCTAATGAGGAAAAACCTAACAGCACAAAGAAAAAACACCCGTTACAACAGAAACAAAAGCCAACACAACCAACTAGGATTTACAGTTGGCGGGGAAAAAAACTTGCAGAGAGGGAAAACAGCACTAGATTAAAGCTCTCTCTTTTTTGATAACGGGGAGGAAAGGAAAATTCAATAAAGCAGAGCACCTACAGTGAAAAGCTATTAAATTAATTTATCTGACATCTAGAAGAAAATCTTGCCAAAACACTGAGCCAGGAAATTACAGCCTGTGTTGTCCGAGAGGCAAATGAGATCTGGGGTAATTCAGTAGATACAGGGGGGCTGTGGGTAAGAGGAGGAGCCTAAGCCTTGTATCCAAAAGTCTGCAGTGTGTTCCAAACACCCATCAGTTGAGGATGGAAGAGACATCTGATTAGCTGGTTCAAACGGGAAGGGTGTGTGTTTTTCTCTAGAATGAAATTCAGGTCCAGTGGTGGAGAAATCTTCTTTTTGGGTAGTCTCAAATGCAAGCCCCCTTAACGAACTGTTTCACAGACAGATGGGAACAGATGAGATACACAAGCAGATAAGCAGAAAAAGCAGAGGCATGCCCCTTTAGAGAGACATAGGAAAGGCCTAATTTTTATAGATCTGACAAAGGCAAAACCTAAAGATAACTGTTCTGAGCTTGGGTTCTGTTCTTGGCCAAGGCACAAATGGAAGAACTTTTTCCATTTTGCTAAACAAAATTCTATTCTGCTGGGTTTCCTGGCCTCCCTCAAAATCTGCAGCATAACCTCAGAAAAACATACGCCTAGAAGGGATGAGTGTTGGAACATCCATAAGGTCAGCTTTAGTGCCTGTAAGTTGGGGAGAACAGACCCCTTAGTTCAGAGTTAAAAGATTAATACATGGAGGAAGAAAGAGGAGAAAAAATATTCAGTTCTCTTACCAGACTCAGCAGGAGAGAAAGCAAATAATGCCTTTATTAAAATAGTGTTAGTGGCATTTTTTGCCTGTCCTCCTCAATCTGTTGGAATACCCTGGCGATCAGAGGAGCTGTAAGTTGGGCATGTAGAAATAGACTTGCCCAGGTACTGACAAATGCATCCAATACCCAGCCATATTTTGTCAGTATCCGGAGGCAAAACTGGATTAATTGCCAGTTTTTGAAGAAGCAAAAAGGTCTACTTCTGGCACACCCCTTTAAGGGCTTGTCCAATAACCATTTGTTGGGCTCTGTTTAAGTTCTGCTCACATGATATGCTAATACATTCACCCTAGACGGAATGTACAATACCTTGATGGATGGACCTTGCTTCCTGGTCTAGTTCACATGTCTGCAGTGCTAATCTGTGCATGTACACACCACTCCCCATGCTTCCTGATATAGCAAATCACAGTGGTATTGTCTGCCTGGAATTTTCCTGCTGCCAGGTAGGCTTTGATGGCTAGAATCCTTGCCATGTTTTTTATATTAACATGTTTCTTCCCCACATGCCCTGTCCTAAGTCCCCTGAACTCTTAGATCCCTCACATGGGCCCCCACATGCCAGGTTGTTGGAGCCTTCTGTAAGGGTCTGAGAAGAGTAACCCCAGATTTAGGAAGGCTTGCTCTATCAAGCAAGTTCTTTATGGATACAAGGTAGCAGTGGAATGGGGCACTTTAAAGAATGGGCATGTTGACACCACTTGTTTCTCCGATACCACTGCAATTTCCTCACTTGTATTGTCAGGGGTACCATCAATATTCAAGAGACCATGTACCCCAGAAATCAAACTGTCTTGCATGGATGTGACTGGTGCTCAGATCGTTTGAATTACCATGATAGAAAAGGATCTTGTTCTCTGGGAGGAATGCTGTTTCTCAGTATCCACCAGTGACCCTAAAACCAAAATATCTTCCGGGGAAGAACTGGGACTTTGGAAGATCGATTAAGCCAAGCACTGAAAATAATTGACTGCAGATTGCACAGTCTCCTGAGCCTTCTTGCAGGGACACTGCCTAAATGACAGTTGTCCAGGTATGAATAAGTCTGTAAGACTTTGTCCCACAAAAAGCAACTACTGGAGCCAGGCACTTTGTAAGCACCCCAGGTGTAGTAGGCAAACCAAAAGTAATATAGTGAACTGATTATAGGACTCCACCCTTATGACTGCAAACTGCATGCCCACCTTAGCTGCAAGAATATGTAGATATATGCCCATGGAAACAGCAACAACAGTGTTTGAACTTTGGAACTTTCGGGAACCTGTCCACTCTGGAAAGGTCCAGAATGTGCTTCTAAGTTCCTCCATTAGTTGAGACCAGAACCGGTCTGTGGTAGAATCCAGTCACTTTTTTTTTCTGGAACCTTCTCTATAGCTTCCTGGGACAATACATTTATTTTTCTGTGGAGGCATTAGATGTAAGGATTTAGGAACAATTGGGAATGTGTCAACCCCCTCTCCCTGTAAATGTAACCCATAACACAGCTTTATCTGCAAGATTCACTAGCCTTGTGTGATGGCTTCCCACTATTTCACAAAAGTGGTTAAGCTTGCTTTCTATCCTCAAGAGAAATGGGAGTGTAAGGGAGTAGCAAAGAGAGGTTTGCAGTAGTGTTTTGAGGGAAGGGGAGCATGCCTCTGTGTGGAGATAACACCTTCCCTTTCACAGTCATAGTACAGGAGTCTTATGCCTAGGTACACAGGAGCCCTAGGACTAACTGAAAGCATGGAAGTTTCAGTATGTGCTAATGGCCACTGGTGTGATGGTCTCTGAAGGGGTCATTCCAGTGGCCTCAACAGAACCAGATTTGGGGGCTGAAAAGGAGTCAAGCATCTTCTCACTTAGGGGATGCTGCTGTAGTACAATATTGCCAGCCTCCTGCATTCTCTTCTCCTTTGGGCACTTCTCTGAAGAATTCTTACTTCTGAGAAGTCAGAGAAAGAGCCAATGGACAACTTGGCGGACTAAGAACAGACTCATGCCCTCTTCAGACAAGTATTTCTGGTGAAATTCTACACAGAACGTTATGGTCTTTTGGCTAAAGAAAGCACAGTGGGACACAACACAGGCATATCACCCTCTTGAGCCAGAAAAGAAATGAAACCCTGTGTACAGCATTAATTTATTGTACTTGAGACAATTAACCTTAACACTGGACATCCAAGACTATCATTTGTCATAACAGCAACAAACATGGATAGGGATTTTTCCCCATTAATGGGGGTATTTATTTTCATTTGTTTACCAGGAAAGTCCACTGGGCTGAAGTGAACCCATTTTCAATGGAGGCCTGGGGAGAAAAGCTCCAACATAAGAACATACAATATACATAAAATGAAAGTTTTACAAAAAATTAGAAATTACAGAAAACAATACAAGTATATGCAATCAAGAATATACGTAGTCAGGCACAAGGAAAAGAAAACATTTGCAGTTCTAGTTAATATCCTATTTCATTGGATGACGACTGGTTGTTGGATTATGTGACAATAGTATTGTTTGCACTGATGTAATAAGATTCCTATAGTTGGTTCAACATAATAGCGAATAATAATAAAAATAATAAAAACAAAAAAGGGCACAAAAGCATAACAGAGTACCACGAAAACACAAAACACTGCCTTCGGAAAGTACAGTTTTGTACCTACCATAAATGTAGATGTTCGAGTGCTAATACAGCTGCAGTCATAACAGATGGGTTCTCCTGCCGTCAGACGGGTCCTCGGTCGGCCGAATTCCAAAGTCTAGGTCCGGCGTCGGTTGTCGTCGCTTCTTCCCTGACGTCAGTGCGACAGGGGTATAAAGGAACCAGCCGACGCCATTTTCTTCAGTTTTTCTTGCCCCAGATGTCAGGTGCCCCCAGAAGGAAGGCAATACATAAATTTGTGTGATAATGCAGTGCAATATAATCAAAATACAGTAGTTGCAAGCAAATACATCATAAATGAAAACCCCAATCAGGTTGCATGAGGATGTGTTAGCCTATAGGCCTGTCCCAAGAGGGGAAGGAGGGAGGGAAACCTGGACTGCAGCTATATTAGCACTCGAACATCTACATTTATGGTAGGTACAAAACTGTACTATGTTCATCGTGCATACAGCTGCAGTCATAACAGATGGGTAGAATCCCAAAGCTAAGAAAGGGGTGGTAGGCACTAGGTGGAACTAGGAGGAGCCAAAATGCCCTGCAAGACTGCAGTGGCAAAGCCTGCTCTAGATTTGGAGTATAATGGTAGGTTGTAGTGCTTGGAGAAGGTACGCACAGAATTCCAAGTGGCTGCTTCCAAAATATCCTTGGTAGGAACTCCTCTGAGGAAGGCTGCAGAGGTGGCTGTGGCCCTGGTGGAATGAGTTCTAATGCCTGTAGGAACAGTTTTGCCATGAAAGGAATAGCAAAAGCGTATGCAGTGGGCTATCCATTTTGAGATTGTCTGTTTGGAAATTGGCTTCCCTTGAGCTCCTACCGCATAGGCCACAAAGAGCTGTTCTGATTTTCTGAAAGGCTTTGTTCTGTCCAAATAATAACGCAGCTGTCTGTGGATGTCCAAGGAATGTAGTAATCTCTCCCCTTTGTTTTGAGGATTAGGATAAAAAGTAGGTAAATGTATGGCCTGATTTAAAGCTACCCTGGAGACCAGGCATAAAGGATGGGTTGGTTCGTAAGGAAACTCTGTCCTGATGGAAGATGATAAAAGGCTGGACAGCCATGAGAGCCTGTAGTTCTGAAACTCTACGAGCTGAGGTGATAGCCAGAAGGAAAGCTGTTTTCCAGGACAAATATTGCAAATCTGATGAGGCAGCTGGCTCAAAGGGAGGCAAGGTCAGTTTTTCCAGAATTAAATTAAGATCCCAAGCAGGTATTGGTTGTGTCCTTGGAGGCCTTAAATTCTTAGCCCCTCTGAGGAACTGTCTTAAGAGAGGGTGAGAGAATAAAGGTGGATCAGTGTTGTATTCTGCAGAAATGGCTGAGGCATGTATTTTGATGGAGGAGAAAAAGTCCACTGCTTAGCAGTTCAGCCAAATATTGTAGTATTTGAGGTAAATTCAGTTTTCCAGGATCCTGGCCCTTTTTCTCATTCCAGACACAAAAACGTTTCCATTTTTCAGAGTAAGCTTTTCTAGTTGATGGCCTTCTGGCCTCCAAAATGACATCCTGCACCTCCTTGGAGAGTAGGGCCTGTTGTGATGCTAAGGAATCTTCCATGCGGCTAGATTGAGTGTTTTTAGCTGGCTGTGAAGAGTTTTGAAACTGTGCTGAGTCAGAAGAGGCATAAGAGGCAGGGTCCATGGTGGGGAATGTGTCAGGCTCCTCAGGAGTGGGTACCAGTGTTGTCTTGGCCAGTCCGGAGCAATGAGAATCATCTTTGGTCTGTCTGCTTTGGTCTTTAATAGAACTTTGGGCAGCAGAGGAAGAGGAGGGAAGGCATAAACTGTCATTGATGTCCAACTGAAAGAAAGAGCGTCCACTCTCCAGGCCTTTGGATGGAAGATCCTTGAGCAGAATTTTGTCAATTGATGATTCTTGTGGGAGGCAAAGAGATCTATGTCTGGCCTTCCCCATTCTTGGATTATTTCTGTAAAAACTTTTGGATGCAATTTCCATTCGTGTGGATCTGTCATATTCCTGCTTAGGTTGTCTGCCAGCGTGTTTTCCTTGCCTGGCAAGTACTGTGCTTGTAGTTCCATTTGTAAGTCCATGGCCATGTTCCAAAGTGACATGGCCAGTCTGCATAGGGGGTAAGAATGTGTTCCTCCCTGTTTGTTTATGTACCACATAACTGTGGTGTTGTCCGTTCTTATCAATAGTTGACCTGGTTGTAGAAGGTCCTTGAAAGCTATAATAGCATTTATTACTGCTAGCATTTCTTTTTGATTGATGTGAAGGTGCTTTTCTTTTGGGACCATTTGCCCTGAATGCACCAATCTGTCATGTGAGCCCCAGGCGTAGTCCGAGGCGTCTGTTGTGATTACTTGATTTGCTTGAGGCTTGCTGAATGGAAGACCTGTGTTTGTTTGACATGCTTGAGCCCACCACAGAAATTCCTTTTGCAGACATGGAATTAGTGGTATTATTGTTTCCAAACTGTGGCTGTGTTGAGACCATATGTTTTCAGGTACCATTGTAGTTTCCTCATATGCAGCTTTGCACATGGGATTAGTAAGATGCAAGATGCCATGAATCCCAGAGCCTGCAGGATTTTCCTTGCAGTCAGCCTGGTGCAATTTGCTAGTGTTCTGAAGTATTGAATTAGTTGCCCCTGCTTCTCTGGCGTGAGGTAGGCCATCTGGGTGTTTGTGTCCAAATTGGCACCCAGGAAAATTATCTTCCGAGAGGGTATTAGCCTTGATTTCTTTTTGTTGACTGTGTATCCCAGAGATTTCAATAACATTATTACATAAGCCAGATGTTTCAGAAGAATGTGCTTGCTGTCCGCTTGGATCAGGCAGTCGTCCAAATAGGGGTATATTTGTATCCCTTGAAGTCTGCAGTAGGCAATTACTGATGCCAGGCATTTCGTGAATACTCTGGGTGCAGTAGATAAGCCAAAGGGCAATGCAGAGAATTGATAATGGGTTGAACCTGCAAGAAATCTGAGGTACCTTCTGCAATTTTGTCTGACTGGGACATGCAGGTATGCCTCCTTGAGGTCCAATGTTACCAGCCAAGACTCCTTGCCCAGCATGGGAAGAAGTTGCTGTAGAGTGAGCAACACAAATGTGTTTAGGATGGATAGATCCAAAATAGGTCTCCAATCTTTTCCCTTCCTTGGCACCAGAAATAGCCTGGAATAAAAACCTTGACCTTGTTCGTGCGTAGGTACCTCTTGAATAGCTTTCATGTTTATGAGATCTGTAATTTGCCTTTGTGCCTCTGCCCTTTGATTGTGTGGCAGGTTTGGCATGCCTCTCATTTTTGGAAGGGTGTGAAAATGGAATTTGCAGCCTCTGTTTATAATGTCCAGGATCCATTTGTCCTTTGTGACAACATGCCAATTTTTTGAAAATAATGCCAGCTTTCCTCCTAAGGGGGCTGCCATTTGAGACCTGGTTGGCATGCAAAGGGGAAAGTCATTGGGTTTGCTTTCTGAAAGATTGCGAGTTGTCCTCACCACCTCTGTTTGTAGGAGCTTGCCATTGTCTGCCTCTATACGATCCTTGGGATTGTCCTCTGCCCCTCGGGCGCCTGCATCTGCCTCTTTTGGGGTCTGTCTGTGGCAGGAAAGGACCAGTTTTTGGAAGGCCAATTTCTGCTAAAACGTGGGGGTTGAACCTGTAGAAATTCTTTCACAGTTTGCATTGATTTAGCCTTTTCCTCCATTTTCCTTAATACCTCCTCAGCATTAGCACCAAATAGTACATCCTTTTGAAGAGGGGCGTCTAGTAATTTAGCTTTGACATGATCAGGCAAGGCTTGTTCCTTGAGCCAGGCATGCCTACGTATGACTGATCCTGTAACAGCAGCTCTACATGAGGCCTCTAGAGCATCAAAACCACATTGTAATGTATGCTTAACCCACTTGTTCTGCACTATGCATCAAATCCTGCAACTCCTTCAAGTCTGGTTGTTCAGGTTGTAACATTTTACTCTTCAATTGTGATAACAAAAACTGTTGATATTTTAGCATATGAAACTGACAATTTAAGGCCCTCATGGATAAGGTAGCCGAGGTATATACCTTTTTCCTCCACCTTTCTAAGGATCTGGAATCTCTCTCGGAAGGCAATGGATTTTTGGCAATGGAGGCCTTAACTCCCTTGGGGCCCTGTGAGATGGTTTCTGGGTCAGCAGCATGGCTTTTGTAAAGAAATTGGTGAGAGTCAGGAACCCTGTAGTACCTGTCAGGCTTAACTGGAGCTTGAGGTAGAGAGTCTGGGTTAAGGCAGGCCTCCGAGTAAACATCATCTAGGATGTCCAAGACAGGAGGTATAGCCAGAGGCCTATGCTGAGGTAACAAGAGAAATTCCCTGATCCTTTTCTTGGAATCTGAATAATCCTGGCCTTCCCAGTGGAAATGTTCCCTTAAGGTATGCAAAGTTTTCCCAAATGAGTAATCCTCAGGGGGGAATACAGAAGGGATGGACTCCTCCGCATCAGAGTCTTCAAAAGGGGAGTAAGAATGTTCCTCCATCAGAGTGCTCTGAAATAATGAAGCCCTGATCAGAGGAGGGGGAATCTTCCTCCACTCTGGGCCTTTTGTCTGGTGGGGGCGGAGAACCTCTGATTAGAGTAATTAAATCCTCAGCTATTTTAAGCATCTGTTTCTTAGGCATGGGGCCTGGAGATGGGCCCTGTGTAGCTGGTCTCAGAGTGCATGGTTGCTTTAGACTTTGTGAAAGGCTTGATGGAGAAAGAAGAGGAAGGTCTGAAGACACCTTGAGTGGAGGTGGACCTGTCCACATTCTGAGTTTCAACGCCAAGAGTGGCTTTGGTATCTGTAGTCGGGGTGTGGGCCGAGCAGCCTGCGACCTCGGGCACAGAAGACACCGTAAAAGAAGTACGTCGGTAATCGGGGGTTGCGTAGGCGCCTCACTGAGAACCGGACCATGTGTTGTCGGCTTTGGCGTGGTGTCAGTAGAGGCCGCGGACCTCGTGTGTCAGTCCTTGTCTTTGCGTTTATTAGACAAAACCGGAGTCGGAGTATCCGACGACATAGTATAGTTAAATGCTTTCCCAAAATAATGCTGGGCGAACTCCGCCCGACGCTTAATAGTGCGTTTGTTGAATGTAGCACAAAAGCGACAGACTGAGATGTCGTGGTCTGGGCCTAAACAAGGTATACAGAGGGAATGGAAATCCTTATGCGGTATTTGCTTCCCACAAGAAATACAATTATTAACTTTGTCTGACATCGGTCTGAGGCAAGAAAAGTTTCAACGGGTACTTAGCTTTTAAGAAGACTTCGGTTTCCAAATTTCGTAATCTCAGGAGCTGGCCGACCGGCACTTGCGAACTGCTTCAGCTTCAGGCACCGCGCGGCAAGAAAGACTGAAGAAAATGGCGTCGGCTGGTTCCTTTATACCCCTGTCGCACTGACGTCAGGGAAGAAGCGACGACATGCTTGGCGGACCTAGACTTTGGAATTCGGCCGACCGAGGACCCGCCTGACGGCAGGAGAACCCATCTGTTATGACTGCAGCTGTATGCACGATGAACATCACCAGTAGCAGAAATAAGTAGTCCGAAGGTGTAATCCCAAATTCTTTAATAAATCACAGCAAGTTAAACAGTTCTGCTCTTTAAAATTCTGTTTGGGTAGTGGGTAAGCCTTTTGTTTGGCATACACTTGTTTATCACACTATTTTACCCATTTTTTTTCTTAAAATCCTAGAACAGTTATAATCCACATCAAATACTTGATGAAAGCGTGCCTTATATTCTTCAATAGTAAACAAAAGGTCATCCTGTAACTTTTTATTAACTTCCTCACAAGTTGTAAAATTCTCTCTCAACTTATCATAGAACGCATAAACTCCACCCCCATCTATGAAACATTTCTAACAATTCACAGTAATATGCACTACCAACCACTACATTTTTTGGATATTTGAAAACCCTCAACCCTTTAGGTTAAAAGTTAATGCATTCTCTCAAGTAAGAATTATCCAGTTGTAGAGTCCGATATTTTAATAATAAGCTTTAAGTTATTTTAACCTGTCCACATACATACAACTATCATTGTACATAAAGGGTTGAGAATTTTTAAATATCCAAACAATTTAGTGGTTGGTAGCGCATATTATTGTGAATTGTTAGATATGTTTGATAGATGGGGGATGGAGCTCATTTGTTCTATGATAAGTTATGAGAGAATTTTAAAACAACTTGTTACTGATATTGAGGTAGTTAATAAAACGTTACAGGATGACCTTTTGTTTACTATTGAAGAATATAAGGCACACTTTCATCAAGTATTTGATGATGTGGATTACAATTGATCTAGGATTTTAAAAAGAAAAATGGGTAAAACACAGTATGATAAACAAGTGCATGCTAAACAAAAGGCTTACCCACTAACTAAACAGAATTTTAAGGAGCAAAACTGTTGTGTTGTACTTGCTGTGACATTAAATAATTTGAGATTCCACCTATGGACTACTTATTTCTGCTACTGGTGTTCCAAAGGCAGTGTTTTTTATATTAGTGAAAGATAAGGTAATTAGAGGCATTTATAGGATAGTATATCAATGTCAGTATGACGGAGAATTAAGAGAGAGTATTAGTATAAGTACAGTACAGTGGAAAAATTAGGGAGCTATAGTTAATTAGGTGGATGTAAATGTTACATATTTTATAGTAAACATATGGGTGGATTAGGTTAAGTAGATAGTTTTGTAAAGGAATTCATGTTAGAGGGTTGACAGGAGGTGCAGGAGCATTGCCACAAGGTGGAGAGATGATGGTGTATACTTTTTGAAGGAGGAAGCACTGCTAATTGTTCTGCTAGCTGATGGGGAGCGAGTTCCAGAGTTTAACTATAGTGAAGGAGTAAAGCATAGGTGGAAGTTTTGTTTTTTCCACCTGTAAGCTAAATTAGTTTTCTGATCTGTGAGGCCTGTTGGGTTGGTACTGAGTTAGCACTGGAGAGGGCTGGGCAGATAGAAGGCTTGCAGATGATTTTGTGTGCTGTACTTAGTTGTAAGTATGTGAGGCAATGTGAGGTTCAAGCCCGTTCGTGAGTGAGTGCAAAGAACAGCAGTGATGGCAGGAGTTTTTTTTGCATTGGTTGTAAACTTGGCAATTTTATTGTAACAAGTCTCAATTTTTCTTTTCAGGGAGGACTGAATATTGGTAGGGAGGGGAGCACCATAGAGGAGGCAAGGTAGGAGAAATGTTGAACCAAGGGTTTGTTTAGGAAATGTTTGTGTCTGTAAAGGGTGCTCAGTTTTTGTAGAGTCTTTTTGACATTATTGTGGACGTGCAAGTCAAAAGTTAGGTTTTCATCTATGATGATCCCTAAAAGTTTTGAGTGGGAGACTACTTCAATGACAGCATAATTGAGAGTGAATGGTGAATCCAGACAAGAGGGTAGTCTTTTGGGGACGGACAGTAGAAGTTTAGTTTTGTTGGGGTTAAGGGCAAGATGCTTGCTAGCCATTCAGGTTTCAGTGGATGAGAAGATATTGTGGTAAGTGATACGGTCAGGTGCAGAGTTGGCAGTGCAGATAATTGCTGATCCATCCGCATGTTGTATTACTGACCCATTGGAGCCGAGCCATCCGCATATTGTATTACTGACCCATTGGAGAGAGAAGAGTAAAAGTCATTAATGAATATGCTGGCATTTATCAGGAAATTCTAGAAGCAGGCCAATCCAATAAACCAAATGCAAATGGAGACTACAGTTGCTAATATGAATTGTGGCAAGATCTGAAGATGGTGCAGTTGTACAACAATAGAGTTTGTCAATTTATGTATGGTGGTATGAAGTGAAAACTCCATGTGTAGGTGCAGGGGGACTTGCCTTGCAAGAACACTTATTTGCATTTCCCTTATAGGTTTCATGGAACTGGATATAGATTTTTGACTCTCAACTGGACCTCGCTTGATTGCACTTCCTGTGTGAACCCTATCTGCCCCATTCACTTTGAGGAGCTGGAGCCAGGCACCCCTTGGCTAAGTGAGAACCCTATAAACTCATTTATTCTCGTCTGGGTGGCCATATCAGCTCATCCAATCTCTTAGAAGTGAGAATGGCTATATGGATCAGGTCAGCTTGCTGGTCCTTCAGATCGACTTACCCACACCCAATGGAGCAGCACCATCCTTCCCACTACTCTGCATCCATCTAAGCATCGTTGTGTGCTGACAGCCACAGGGAGACTTCATACTCATGGATGATTCTCTGGCACTATCATGGCAGTGTGTACTGTACATGCTTCATGCTTCAGGGTGCAATACTCACCGGTCCTGCTAGGTATCATCCAAATAGTGAGCCACAGCCACTCCTGAACAGGCAAGCAGGCAGTGACCTTTCACTTCCATCCTCCCCTGCCAGCTTCATCAGGGGAATAGCACCATATTTTACTTAGATACCTTTGATCCAATCTAGTAGTATACGATTCTGCTTTTGACTCTCAACAGATCCTATTCAAAGGTTAGGATTAGGAATATGCACTAGAGACACAATATGAACGGGCACTATATGTCTGCTCTGTGTGATCACAACAGCAATGGTTAAGGTATGAACAGAAAGGTCCTGAATGAATGAACAAATGCTTGTAACAACTGCAGAGGTTACTAAACAGTCTGAATACAAGTAAAACAATGATTCAACAAACTGGTAGCAAATAAAGGAAAGACTGCGGGGGACATTTCTCTTTACAAGCATGCTACGGAAGCCAGTTTACCTACTACTATGGGGAAATGAATTCCCATGACACTGATCATGGGAACTGGAGAACGCTGGACAATTTGTTACCGGTTGACTCAATTTTCACAAAATATGAAACTGCCAAAAATATGTCTAAGCATCTCCCATCACCTGTATTTACATGCTTATTTGTAAACAGCACATTTTAATCAAATGACTGGAGTGTGATGTAAAGGTTCTAAATGGGCTTTACAGTGCTTTCTAAAAGGAATGAGTCAGAAATGGACAGCAGCACATTAAGAATTAGAATATTTAATTAAAAGAGGAGCCAAGAATCTCCCCGTCAAAAACAGAACAAGAAAATCGTACATAAATACAGATACAGAAAAAAGACATTCATAAAATGACAAGACATGTACAAAGTGAAAACACTTATGCCCAACAAAGGCATAATATACATATACTCATACATACACAGGTAAAATCATTGTTTATTAAATGTATTAGCAGCAGCCAGAGGCATAGCAGCATAAAAGCTAGATATAATCCTTTAACAAGACTCTACTGTCACTTTTATTGTGAGTGATGACACTTCTCCTTACACATCAACATAAATACAAAAATGTGGATTATACAAGTAGTAAATCATAAAAGGGGAAGAAGTCAAGGCCCATGGGGAGTCTGAATTGCTTGTATAACACCTAAAGGCACATAACATCCAGAGTGCTTTACTGTAACTTGAATTACAATCTAAAAACAGATGCGTGTATATAAAAAAGCAAACTTATTTAAAAAAAATGTCAGATTACTTGACCAAACCCTAATGGTGAATTCATACTTACATTGTGAAAGCAAAACAGGTAGTTATGTGAAACAGGAACCATTTTAGGAATACTACCTACACTTCTCAAGCTACAAATTCCCTCTGCACATGATTACACCAGTGCACTGATGTGGGGGCAGCTAACCTTGGCACTAATCTGTCAGCAGTTCACTGACTGCATATATACTGTCATAATCACTGCCTACTGTAAAAGTGGTGGGCTGTTCTTGCACCAATCACTGGTATAATTCAATAAAGTTTTGTGGACAAACAAGACATCATGATGAAGAGACTCTTCTAAGTAATTAAAATAGATCGATGTCTTTTTACAAGAAATAAGTGTTCAAAGCTGCACAGAAATACAAGTTACAAATGCTGACAGACATTTGTTAGATCCTTCTTTTCACAAAAGTTAACAAACACCTGACAAAAGGGGGTTACGGGAACACTCCATATAATTTTAGAAGGATGTACACCTGAAATAAAACAAACTCAGCATCTCCCTTTGTCACACTAGTTTAGGATGGATCTGCTGTCGTGGTGGTGAAGTTGTCACCTTCTCATCTGGCACGGGTTCGTCGGGAGGATCGCAGGATTGGTGTAGTAACCTTGGGTGTTTCATCTTCATCCACTTCAGCTTCACTCTCTGCAGGGTTACATAAATGCATATAAGAAGGGTAGTTAAAAAAGACAGAACAAAAAAAATGAGAAGTTATGTACCTACCATAACGTTCCATGTTAGTTGTCTTCTCTCGCCTTCTTTCTTGCTTGATGGGTTCGGAGCCGATCCTCGGCTCCGACTCGGCACTTGCTAAGCTCGAGAGTCACTTTTACCAGCTCGAGGCAGCCCCATATCCCATGATGCAAGGCGGTAAGTACCCAGATCTCGTTTGATGACAAAAGGGCAATAGCACCTAGCATAATAACTTCCCAAAGGAAGAAAGAAGAAGAGAAATAAACCTGTAGGATGGTAGAAGGACCAGCTCTGTATGGTCTTCAGAACTATCATTCTTTGTAGAGAAAGGTCTGTCCAGGCCTGGGGAAGGTGGGAGGGTTGCAAGAAAGAAGGCGAGAGAAGACAACTAACATGGAACGTTATGGTAGGTACATAACTTCTCAATGTTAAGTTGTCAATCTCGCCTTCATTCTTGCTTGATGGGACCGCGTCCCTAGCACCTCTATCCTGGGTGGCTCAATGGAACAGACTCTTGAGGACTGTAGAGCCAAAACTGGCTCTGTCCCTGGAGGCCAAATCCAATTTGTAATGGGAAACAAAAGTATGAGGAGTGGCCCAAGTGGCGCTGCACAAATAGTGTCTAAAGGAAGTCTAGCTTGAAAGGCTGTAGAAGTAGCTAAGCTTCTGGTTGAATGTGCTTTAGGTTTTGAGCACAGCTGTTTTCCCCTGAGCCGATAAATTTCAGAGATGACAGAAGAAAGCCATCTAGATAAGGTCACTTTTGAAACAGGAAGGCCTTTCTTGTTATCAGCATAGGAAACAAAGAGTTGATCGGATTTCCTGAATTGTTTTGTTCTGTCCAAATAATATCTGAGTTGGCGGTGGACATCAAGATAATGTAGTTTTGTTCGATCTGTTTGAATAGTTTGGAAAAATACAGGAGATCAATGGCTTGATTCAAATTAGTCTTTGAGGCGACCTTAGGCAAAAAGGTCGGATTAGTTCTCAATGATACTCTGTCTTTGTGGAAGACCAAATAGGGGGGGCGAACAGATAGAGCATGAAGTTCAGACACCCTCCTAGCCGATGTAATAGCTACCAGGAATAAAGTTTTCCATGAAAGAAATTTCAGGGAACAAGAAACAGCTGGCTCGAAGGGGAGAAGAATCAAGGATGTCAGCACTAAATTTAGGTCCCATTGAGGAGGAGGACTCCTGACTGGAGGCTTCAGGAGGAAAATTCCTTTCAAGAAGGCTCTACAAAGCCTGTGGGACATAATGTTGTGATCTGCGAACCCGATATGAAAGTTCGAGATAGCAGCCAACTGAACTCTAACTGTGGAAGAAGAGGAGCCCGCATGAAAAATCTCCGCTAAGAAATCCAAAACTGCTTGAACTGGAGCAGTGAAGGGATCAATATTCTTGGCTTTAGCCCAATAAGAGAAACGTTTCCATTTGCTTGTATAAATCCTCCTGGTAGAGGATTTCAAGGAAGCTACTAGGATGTCTCTAACAGGGTTAGAGATCATAGGAAGCCTGGCTAAGGAAGGAAGTGGAACAACCATGCCGTGAGGTTGAGAGAAGGGATAGACCGGTGCAGCTGACCGGATTGGTGAATCAGAAGATCTGGCACTGGGTCCAGATGCCACGGCTGCATCAAAAGGTGACGATGGAGGAATGGAAACCAAATTTGTCGAGGCCAATAAGGAGCAATGAGAATCAATTTGGCTCTCAAAACGGTTGCTTTCTGGATAACTTGAGGGATCAGAGGAAAAGGAGGAAAGGCATAAAGAAGTCCCTGGGGCCAATCCTGGGTCAGAGCATCTCTGGGGGGATGGCCTGGCAGCGGGAAGAGAGAAAAGAAGTCTGGGCATTTGCTGTTTTGGGGAGTAGCAAAAAGATCGCAACATGGGCGACCCCATTCCAGAAAAATCTCTTCCACTATAGATTGCTTGAGAGACCACTCGTGAGGCATGAGAATAGCTCTGCTCAATCTGTCCGCTAAAATGTTGGTTTTCCCAGGGATGTGCGTTGCTACCAGAAACCGATGAGAGGAGATCGCCCATTGCCAAAGTCTGAGCGCTTCTCGACACAAGGGGTAGGACTTGGTTCCTCCCTGTTTGTTGATATACCAAACTACAGACATGTTGTCTGTGTGGACTGCAATTGTCCCTACGGGAAGAAAGTCGTTGAGGGCTTGCAACGTTAAAAGCACTGCTCTCATCTCTAGGACATTTATGTGCAGGTGGTATTCGAAAGGTTGCCACGTCCCATGAACCATCCTGCCCTGATAATGACCCCCCCACCCGATCAGGGAGGCATCCGTGGTGACAGTGGCTACCGGGGATGGGGGTACAAAGCGTCTGCCTTGGTGAATCTGGGGAGAAGTGATCCACCAAGCAAGATGATTCTTGCAAATCTGAGTCACCAGTATTTGGTGACGCATTGGAAGTTGTTGGTAAGACCACTGAGTGAACAACATCCATTGAAGAAGGCGCATGTAGAAGCGAGCCAGGGGAAGAAGAGTAATGGCCGCAGCCATGAGGCCTAACACCTTTAAAACCATTCTGGCCTGTACCTTCTTGTTGGCTAGAATGATCCTGACGTGACTTTGAATGTCTGAAATTCTTTGATTTGTAAGGGTAGCTGACATCCGAACAGTGTTTAAGTTTGCGCCTATGAAAGTAATAGACTGGCAGGGCAATAAGGATGATTTTTCGGAGTTGATCGAGATGCCCAATTGAGAACAAAGATTTATTGTGTAATCCCTGGCTTGAACAAGCTGATGCCTGGTGGTGGCTGAAAGGAGCCAGTCGTCGAGATATGGAAACACCTGGAATCCTTGGCGTCTCAGGTGAGCCGTGACCACTGCCATACATTTGGTGAACACTCTGGGGGCTGTAGTGAGACCAAAGGGCAGGGCTCTGAACTGGAAATGACTGGACCCCAGCCGAAAGCGGAGAAATCTCCTGGAGCGTCTGTGAATTTTTATGTGATAGTACGCATCCTGAAGATCTATTGAGCACATCCAGTTGTCCTTCTGTAAGAAGGGCAGAATTGACTGAAGAGTGACCATTCGGAATCTTGTCTTCCTCACAGACTTGTTGAGTCTGCTGAGATTCAATATTGGTCTCCAATCTCCCGTCTTTATGGGGACCAAAAAGAACCTTGAGTAGATTCCGGGCTCTGAATGATCTGTTGTAACTGGCTGAATGGCTCTTTTTTGCAGTAGTTTTAAGACTTCTAACTCTGCAATTTCCCTTAGACCGGGTGGTACATCTGGAAGGGAATTTGAGTGATAGAAAGGACTTTCCTCGAAAGGAATTTTGTAACCCTCGGATATGATCGACTGTACCCATCTGTCTTGAGTGAGGGAACGCCAGGCTTCTGGGTACAGCGATAGTCTTCCCCCGACTGCCTCCAAGGACGGACAGTCGGGCAACATCTCAGGGATGCTGAAAGGGCTTGTCAGAGAGAGGCTCTCTGCTTCCCTGGTTTTGTGGACCCCCTCTGCCTCTAGAGCGTCTGTTGTTGTTACCCCTCTGCCTCTAGGGGTAAACTGACCACGTGAATCCGGGCGTGACTCCTAGGGATTTCGGAACCACATTTTGCCACCCTTCTGCCCTTTGGGGTAAGGTCTAGAAGGGGTGGAAAACGGACTCCTCTGACAGAAAGAGTTTTGCCGTCCTGCTCACACCTGGTCAGCGTTTCCTTCACTTGAGGGCCAAACAAAGCTGACCCATCAAAGGGAGAGTTTGTGAAGGACGCTTTAAAGGGATCTGCAAAATTACAGAGCCGCATCCAGGCTTGGCGTCTAAGAGCCACACCTGTACCTGCGGCCCTACTCGCTCCATCAGCAGCATATGATATCAGTCGCATGGAGGAGTTAGCAATAGAATTAAGGGTTCCTAGCTGCAAAGCAATTTTTTCTTGAGCCCCTGCAGCTGTAGGATCCTGTACTACTTCACCTAGCTCCTTAAGGATATCCCTCTGGAGTCTGGTGAAGTGACATAGGTAGTTCAGCGAACGCATAGCAAAGGTCGCTGAAGAGAACATCTGCTTACCATATCTATCCATGGTCCTAGAGTCCTTATTAGGAGGATGGACAGGTACGGAAGGATCTGCAAGTTCCTTCTTAGTGGCAGCCGCCACCACCATGGCATCAGCGGGGACACCTTTTGTGAGGAATTGCTTGTCCGACGGGGCAGTAATAAATTTAGAAGGGCTCCTAGGGACTGGCTCTACAGAGTCAGGAGAAGCCCACGCCTTTCGAGCAATAACCTGCATAAGGGGGTCGAAAGGCGGAGACACCCAGGAGGTGGAGGGCCGAGATCCAAACGCCTCCAGGTATACTGACTCATCCTCAGAGGGATTATTGGTGGGCCAGTTTCCCCTCTGTCTAAGGAGTTCTAGGATGTCTGAGAAGGAGACATCCTCAGAGGGGGATCTTGGGGATCCCTCTGACTCATCCAAGTCAGTATCTGAAGTGATAGACTCGGGGGAGTCTACGTGTTTCCTCTTACAGGTCCTCTTCCGCGGAGGATCTCCTGACAAATCAGGAGAATCCTCGGAAGAGGGGGTTCTTCCCAGTGAGGAAACCTGAGGCGGAGGATCTCTGGGTCCGGGAGCAAGAGAAGTGGCAGAGATGTCAACAGGCACCATAGAGGGAGGAGCTAAGGGAACAGACTGCTGGCTGAGTCCAGTGGCCAGCACACTCTTCATCACCTCGAAGGCTCCCCTCCCAGGGAGGTCCGAGAGAACCCGTTCCGAAGAGCCAGGAAATCCAGGACCCACTGAAAGGGAAGGCTCCGAGGCAGATGTCGGAGCCGAGCTCACCAAGGCCGAGGCTCCAAGGGGAAGAGTGGGGTCGGACAAGGGTCTGATGCCACTCACCCCCTCGGAGGAGACCAGGGAAGCCCGACCACCGAATCCCTCTAAGGAAGGTCTCGAAGAAGAGATAAGAGTAGAGGCTGAAGGAGCAGAAGGGGGTATCTGTCCCTCAGCCGTAGCAGAAACTATTCCCGAAGACTCCAACTCCAAACTCTGGGGTAGAGTCGAAGGAGGAACTGCAATGGGGTGTGGACTAATAGTCGTCTGTTGAGACGGACTATGTAGCATTTGGGCCAGTGCCTGTGATTTTAATAATCTACCGACCACTCTCTCTAAATCATGGTCAGAAAGCCTGGATGACCTTGAAGATCGGCTCCGATGGCTCCGTTCCGAGAGGAGAGGAGAAGCCGGAGCCGAGAGTATCGGCTCCAAGGAAGGGGACCTAGACCTCTTCCTCGAAGGAACCATCAGAGCCGATGAAACCATAGAAGCTGTCGGAGCCGACAACTTATCGGCACCGACAGTTAGTTTCGATGCATCGGCTCCGGCCGGAGCCGATACAGCCATAAAGGTAAGGGTGTCGGATCCGATCGGCGCCGACACCGAAGCCTGAGCCACATGGTGATCGGAACCGATCGGAGCAGACACCGAAGTGGTCGAACCAGAATCGGCACCGATAGCCATCGGTGCCGAAGGTTTGTGTAAACCAGAATCGGCTCCAGCCGGAGCCGATCTCGACTCTGAAAGAGTCGGAGCCGAACCACAGGCTTGGACACAGAAGCCTGGGCCTTGGAAGACTTAGAAGTCTTAGATGGAGCCGACTTAGCCGGAGAGCCCTCCGGCTTAAGAAGGCCCCTCAAAATCAATTTATTTCTTCTCTCCTGCAGGAGACTCTGGCTAAAAGAATGACATATAGCACAGGAGTCCTGCAGGTGAAGAGGCCCCAGGCAGTAAAGGCAAGAAGTGTGACCGTCTGTCAGAGACATCTTCTGACAGCACGAGTCACACTTCTTAAAGCCTGAGACCCTTTCTTTAGACATGGTGTTAAAAATACACACACACACAACACCTGTCCAAGAAATTATATTATATATCCCAAGAGAAAAGACTAATCTATCAAAAAACACACATACACCCTAACAAGGGGGGGGGGGGGGGATGGGATGGGAGAAGGTCTGACTAAAAGTTTTAAGGAGACAGGGAAATTCTAGTCAGAATGGGACTAAAACTGGACTAAAACTATTAATTTTAAAGTTTAAGAAAAAGGGGCAAAAACAGTAATGTATAAATCACTTACCAGGAGCTGGTAAAAGGAGGACCTCATCAGCGAAGCGGCAAACGAGATCTGGGTACTTACCGCCTTGCATCATGGGATATGGGGCTGCCTCGAGCTGGTAAAAGTGACTCTCGAGCTTAGCAAGTGCCGAGTCGGAGCCGAGGATCGGCTCCGAACCCATCAAGCAAGAATGAAGGCGAGATTGACAACTTAACATCTACAGTTAACCATGTGTGTAACAGTTATGTCCTTACCACATCACTTGGTCTGTGATGCGCTCCCCTTTCAGAGTATACAACTGGTACATTTTCTCCTTTTCAGTTTGGCTGTTTCTTTTCAGACACTCTTCTACATGCCATGACATTAAGAAACATTATATGACAGCATTCCTACACCTATCAGGTCACCCCCAACCACTGAGTGAATACTTTCTTTCCAGAGAAAAAACTACAGTGATCAATCAGAATATAAAAATATGTACCTACCCAACTTACAAGCAGTCCCAAAAGCAACTGCTGGACAAAAAGGCTATCCAGACACAGAGGGCAGCAGAAAAGCAATTAGGACGAGAGGAGGGTGTCCTCACAAAGAATTTAAGAGGATATCTGCTACAACAGAGGACAGGTTTTAGAGGGACTAGACTAGGAAGAATCCCAGGCACCAGCTAACTCCATGGAAAGCAAAAGCCACAAGACAGCAAAATGCAGTCTAAGAAACAAAGTCCTGCACATCCAAGAATGAAAACGAGGCCCGACTCATTGATTCACTTGTTTAATGCTGTCTGCTGAAGATGTGAATTGGTGACCAAGTGGCTGTGACATACCAGCAACAAATACATTTTTGAAGCAAACACTGGACACAGCTATACATCTTGTGGAAAGGCCTTTTATATCAGCATTGCCCTGCAGGGGGCTGGGCTGTCCGATTCTAGCAGCTAGCAAGCTACATGGAAATGGTTTGCTTCGCACCAGCCAGGTAGTTATTGCAGCAAAGCAGAACATTTGCCTGCATCTTCCAGAAGTCATGCACTCCAGTCATACAGAAGTTGGGCTACAGAAAGTTCAGGCCTGACAATCTAGGATATGAAGGGATTTTCTCCCCATGGCCCCCCGCCCATTATCATGAGTTACTACTTAACACACATTTCTGATGCTACTTTTAAGAGATCACGCATTTTTTTTTAAACAGGTGGCTGATTCTTGTGGAACACCAAATCTGGTTACCTACAAAGAGGGATTTTGCAGTTTTGAAATCTTGCAAGCAGAAGACATGAACACCATGAAGGTATCTTGTAAGATATGAACTTCAAAGTCACAACACATAAAGGCTCATATGGGGGCTAGGCAAGCTTCTCAATCACAAAATTCATGTTCTAAGGAGGTGAACGGGTTTCTTCAATGGAGAACCAGTTTAAGGCACTGCTTGTTCAGATGGTTCTGCATCACAGTCCTGCCATCAAATAAAGTTATGATGGGCAAAAATAATTGACAAGCATCTTGACCCTTGAATAAACACAACCCAGAACTGTAAAACTGAACAAGTCTGAAGCATTTGTACACTGACCAGACAGGGGCCGCAAACGACACCTCTCCAAGATGGAGAACCTTCCACTTTTTGGGATGGAAGGTTTCACATCAGTTTTAAGCCAGAACGTCTACCATTATTATGGTATCTAAGGTAGTGCTGGCAGAGATTTTTCAAAGCAGATAGCATCACAATATGCATTATGATTGCAGAACAGATGAAACTACAGCAGTTAGTAACCACAAATTGTGCCCATCAACAGTGAACTGAGGACTCCAGGTAATGCGCTAAAACAGACATCCATTATGTATGATGAGCTGCTTCCTGTAGTTAAGGCTCTGAGCTCTTAAAGAGTGCCCTCGTAGTCAAAGGTATAGGATTCAATTCCTTCCTCCTCTATTTCTGTTATGTGACTAAGCAGGTCATTTAATCAAGCAGTACTCCCAGGTCACCCTGAAAAGGGTGATTTTTGTCCAGCAGGTTTACTCTGTTAACAGAAAACATTGAAGCTATGCCTTGAAACAGAGCCGATTACTTTGCGGCTTTGTAGGTGTGAAGGATTCCTATACTGCTGGCAACCTGAGAACTTGAAATCACATCCTTCTTAGTTACCAGTGAAATAAGCTTTGGTCTTTCTACTCTGAAATATATGCTCAGTTGTGGACTTGAAAGAATGGCAGGAAGATATATCTGAATCTCCCTTTGCATACATACAAAACTTTCAAGCACAGGCGTTAATGCCCTTCTAGCCTGCCAATATACCAAAACAGTTATTCCCGCAAGTGGCCAGGTTGTTCTTAACATCTAAACTAGTGTTTGCTTTAATATAGTTTGGTAGTCTGGTCTATTCCATGCTGCAGCTATTCTGTCAGCTGCTCATTCCTATATAACCTTCTACACAGGCTGTTGGATTCTCTACAACACCAAACATTCCCAGAGCTGTCTGTCTGTAAATGCCCCATGCACCTGAATGTCTCCTGTTAAATGTCTCTGAGGCAGTGTACACAAACACTGTAGTTTTCATAAGAATGGATGCCCTCGGTATATTTCTGCTCTGTTCTTCCCAATTTGCTCATTCTTGTTTTCTTATAAAGTTTCCATGTTTATTTCATACTCAAGTTTGGGATTAAACACTTTCATCACTTCTGACTTACTGGACTTTTTAAATTGTTTTACACAACCAATAGTTCTATAATTATCAACCAACTGGCTGATGTGATCAGAACCCCCCCCCCCTCTCAAAGCTCAGTTTATGTTTTTACTCCTTCCAGGTCTTATCTATAAGATGGTTTCCTCTCATGCTCAATAGCGTTAAATTTTCTTCAAATTTTTGCTTGATCTTGTCTCACGATGTTTAATTTGTCTACCCAGCTTGTTTATTTCAAAGTAATAGTTTGAGCTCTCTCACTTTAATCAAGTATCTTGTTCTTATGGAAATTTATCCTCCTGACCTTTTGTGTGCCTAGATCCAGATGTTAAACATCTTACTTTTTTGCATTCAATCTCACTTTCACAACTTGCCATATTTCTTCTACATTTTTCCACTGAATGCATCACTCCAATTAGTTTTACAAAGTGACTGCTTTGGTTCCATATAGTCTGCAATTAACCTTCTGTGCATTGGTTTAGATTTCAGTTTGGCAGAATTATCTAGCAGCAATTTAATCTTTATAACCCCCATGATCACAGCACACTGGGTGGTAAAACTTGACATGAAGCAAATAATTTCTTAAACACAATGTCTAGTATGTTTCATACCCCAGTAGGCTTTTACAATCTGAAGCAACTGTTTGTGAATATACAGTTTTAAATTTCCTAACTACATAGGACAGAATGAATCCTCCACCACCCTCCTGTTTTAGTGCACCAAGAAAAAAGGGAAGGGAAAAATCAAATTTTCCATATGTCAAACAGGAAACTCCTTTTGGCCTCACATCTCTAGGACAGAGCTACAGTGGCCACAGCGAGTCCATCATCACGTTCACCTCTCCTGCATGCGTAATACTGAGAGTACTTCCCTTGTCAATGGTCCACTGACAGATCTGCAGTGCCTCTTTGCAAAGCTGGGACTGACTAGTGCTTATTTTACCTGCCACACCAATGAATAGGTATCAGACAATCGGGGTAACCCCAATTTGTTTCCCTTCTTCAGTCTTCATGATACACAGCACGTCTTAGGTGGTAGCTGGTTCAGAGTTCCTTTTGACAATCACAACCATCAACTCCCACTTCCTCGGTCTTCTACATGGCATCGGGGTGTTGTGTCAACTGTTGCCATCACTGTATTTAGTGCCACTTTCCTAGCATTTTTTTTTTTTGACAGCCATGCCTGACTGGAAATCTCTCATACAAGCCATCCACCTCTTTGCTGAATGCCCTAATTTCCCCTTGCCTTCTTCCGCTGTTCTAAATCTCCTTCACCAGATTAATCTTTTCTGCATATATACTTGAACCACCATAATCTGCTCCTTATGACCTTCTCTGCAGTTGGAACTACTTTGGCTTCTGCTGCCCCACAATGTGCAACTTACCACCCATCTCAGGCACTTTACCTCCATCACCTCAAGCTTCCTCAAAGCTCTACCTGTACTGCCAGGTTTCTGTACCACACAGTAGTGCTGTACACAGTACCTTTCAGCTCATTTGACATTCTTCTGTCATATACTACCCCTGACACACACAGTTGGCTACAGCCCCACTGATTCCAGATTTGAAACTCCTCAGACTTCCATTCTCATCAACCAAACCTCCCAGATAATTGAAGCTATTAACCTATTCCACTCTTTTCCCTTTTATCTCAAGATTCATAGATTCATAGGTTAGTAGTAGGCCAACTGCCCTTGCGAGCCATTGTAAGCCTAGCCAATTATCCCTTGTGAGACTCAAACCCTGCACGTTGTGTTTGTAAGGCAAACACCTTAACCATTAGGCCACCCTCCCAACACCAAGTCTCAGTTTCTCCTGATTTCTCCAGTTTGCTGCCATTACAAGCGTCTTATCTGTACTCCGTTTCACTGCATGTGTCTTCATATTTGCATGCCATTCCCCTATCCTTTGCTGAAGTTCTTGCTCAGTCTGCCTGTAATGCCACATCAGCTGCCTACAGCAACGTTGATCTATCCCCTCCGATCTGTTTGCTAATGTAGTCCATCACCAGTATGAACAGTGGGCTTAGATCTGATCCCTGATGCATACCCACTTCCACCAGTAACCTCTCTAACAGACTGAACGCTGCTCGTACTCGAGACACTCGGTCCTTGCACATAGCCTGCATTCATTCTACCATTGCTTCTGGGAATTTTACTGCTGCAGGACTGCCCAAGTCAGCCTTCTTGGGAACTTATCACATGCTGTCTCCAAGTCTAGGAATGTCCAGTTGGACTACTTGCTCTTCTCTGGCTTCTTCTCAACGATCTCACTGCAAACGTCAGGTTGGTTCTGCTGAACCCTGATCTGAATCCGAACTGCTCATCTCCCATCTTACTTTCTGCTACTATGCATATTCATTTAGCAATCACCCATGCAGTGTGGACAGGAGTTTTGATACCTCTGTACAGTTCAGTTATGCATTTCCCCTTTGTTGCTGTACACTGGTACTAGAATACGTATTCTCTAGTCAAGTGGGATATACCTCTCTCTCCATACCACTATGAGTACCCTCACGAGCTACTCCTCCCCTATTTCACCCAACATCTTGATCATATCTGCTGTGATCATATCCGAGCCTGCTGCTTTCCTAGACCTAATTTTCCTTAGTGCTGTTCTTACTTCTAGAATGGGCTTCCTCCTGTTCTTTCATCATTGTCTGTCCGCAGCAATACAGCTTCTGTGATTCTCTTCATTCAGAAGCTGCTGGAAGTATTCCTTCCCTCTGCTTTTGACGTCCCGAGGACTGGTGAGCAGATTGTTCCTGGGATTCACTATGAAGGGTGTATGATAACTATATTTAACTTTCAGTCTTTGCTTGCACCTGTTATTTTGTGTGCCATTTACCGAATCACTTTCTAGCAGCTGGTAAAGTGCTTCTGATGCCTAGTTCTTTGCCAGTGCAACTTCTCTTAGCCAACCAGTATTCCTGCTTAACCTGGTCTCTCTCTCACTTTCCTGCATTCCTTCTTTCTTTTGATGACTTCCTGAACTTCTGCAATCCACCACCAGCTTTCATTATCTACCTTATTTCTATACCTGGCTTGCTGCACACATTTGCTGTGTAGTCCTCACTCATGCCGTTTTGGGCACTATTTTTCAACGCCACCTATTTCTGCTTCCTGAAATGCTAGAGCCTTTTTTTTCTTTTTTAAAGACAAGCATCTTTATTAAATGCTCACTTATGATAAAGGCAATCATACATTTATATAAATGAAAAAAAAAACATTGACAGTCCCACAGTTGCAAGTGTTTTACATCACAGATCATATCGACAATTTTAGTTGCAAACATTATACATCACTAATAATCTACCCAATCACAGTCAAACACTACACAGCCCATTCAAATCCTACCTTCTTTTAAACCTCATTCCTCTTCTGCATGTATTGCTGCCAAGGTTCCCATTTTTGCTATGTAATTTGCTCCTACCCTTTTGTAAAGATCCCATTTCCAGTTCTTTTATCTCTTACTATATTCACTATTTCTAATACAGTTGGTTTAGACTTTGAATTCCATTTTCTAGTTACTTGCTTTTTCAGCCAACATAATAACACGGCAAGGCCTTACTATGTCTCAATTCCGATTCTGTATCATAGCTCAGACAAATAATTTCCTTAGTTACACCAATCTGCTCACCCTGTTTCTGACAGAGTAGTCTGCAGGGAATCTTAAAAGTCTGCCAACTCATTACACACTCAGAAAATATGTCCATTACCTTTTTCTTCTCCATCACACTTCCAACATTTGCTGTTCACCCAAGGAAAAATTCTCTGGAATCTACTTGGGGTATAAAAATATCTATGTAAACCTTTCCAAGTAAATATCCTAAATCTTCTAGAGTTTGTTGCATATTTGGGAGACAAACATATATCCCCCCAATTGTTTCTTAGTGAATTGCTTATCTAGTCTCTTCCCAATCCTTTCTAACCTCCTCTTATTCTTATAGTTATCATGCAATATTTTATATGCTTTACTATTATTCCTTTAACAGCAGCTTCTGCTCTAGTCTCTACTAAAAACTCCATCAGTGTTGATCTTTTGTTTAGGATCCCCCTATTTCTTTCTCTTTGCCTATACTCCGATATCAGTCCCTGACAGGGAAGGCAAGCTCTAACCTGCAGTCCAAATAAATTCTTGGCCACTTGCAATTCCCTTACCTTTCCGTCTCCAGTTATTTGCCCCCAATACCTTGGTTCCTTTGCCAGTCTCCTCTTACCTACTGTCTGTATCCCTAGTTGTAGCCATCCATATCAGCAGGACCTCCTTTCTCAGTTCCTGTGTTGGCTTAGTTATTAGAATACTTTCTGCTACTTTATGAATATAATATTCTGTAGGATCATTGTTATTCTCCTTAAAGGTCTGCATTCAAAAGCAGACCCCCTGTTTCAACATCCTTTCCCACTTTGAATTGTAGACCTTTGCTTGTGCTATGTACAGGAGCCTTAACTGTGTAGCTCTGAAATACCCCTTCAAAATCAGCCAGTCCCAATCTGCCTTGTTCTATTGGAAGAATCAGCTTATCCCACTTGACTTGCAGTTCTCACCTCCCAGATAAAATCCTTCAGCTCTGTATTGATTGCTATCCACAACTCCGCTGGTTGATAAAAATATGCCTGACCTGTGTGCAAGACTAAAGGGACTAAACCATTTTAACTGCTGGTATCTTACTATCTGCACAACAGTGCTTCCAATTTCCCAGTTTTTGTATTATCTTTTTAAGTCCCTTTCCACATATCCTTAGCTGACACACTGAAATAATTTTTAATCCATACTCCTAAATGCTTCATTTCATCATGACCCCACAAATATAAATGTTGCTGAACCAGTTTGCATTTGGGTACATAATTTACTGATGCTGGCTTTGTTTTAGCTTCATTAATTTTGTATCCCGAAAAAATCTGAAACAGTCTCAAAATGTTCTACAACACCATAATGTCCTTTTCTGATTTTATCAAGTATAAAATAATATCTGCAAATAAAGCCAGCTTTTCTCAACTACCGTACCAATTATATTCTTGAATTTCTGGGTCACATTTTTTATTTGCCAATGGTTTTAAATACAATGCAAATAAAAGGGAATTAGGACAGACCTGCCTGGTTCCTCTGCTCAAGCAGATATTATCAGAGAGAAACCCACTAACATTAATTTTCGCCTCTGATCCCCTATATATATATATCCTCCTAATTAACCTTATTTCATAAGGGAATGCAAATGCTTCCATTGCCCTGCTCAAAGTCCCAGCTTAAACGGTCAAGTGCTTTCGCTGCATCAAGGCCCACCTGAACAACAGTGGTATTTTCTTGTAGTCCGTTTCCCTCTGGATCATAGGTGTTCTGTTAATGTTGTCAAATGTTAGCCTCCCCTCCACAAAACCACACTGATCCATATCTATCAACTTTCTTTTGCCATTATTTTAGCCATTATAGACAAAGACTTTATAATAATGGTTTAGTATTGAAATAGGCCTGTATGACGCAGGATCTTCACCCTCTTTAGGAATTACAGTTACCACCACTTTCTTCCAGGATGTTGGTACTTCTCTTCTTGAAATACTGTTAAACAAAACCTTCCATATCTTTCAGTTTTTTCCCTCCTAGCTTCCAAACTTCCACAGGAGTACCATCTATTCCAAGAGGGGTTGGGAGGGTGGCCTAATGGTTAAGGTGTTTGCCTTGCAAGCACAAGGTGCAGGGTTTGAGTCTCACAAAGGGGTAATTGGCTAGGCTTAAAAAGGCTCACAAGGGCAGTTAGCTTAGTACTAATCTATGAATCTATGAATCTATGAAGAGAACTTCCTGTAGATTGGTTATACATCACCATTTTTATCTCATTTCCTCCTATCCTAACCGTTCATAATTGTGCCTTAATCTACCTTTAACGTTGGCATATTTAATTCTTCCATAAGCATTATAATTTGTACCTTTTCTTGATTTCAATATTTCTCTGCTTTATACAGACTGTCAGTTTCCAAAATATTTCTAATACTTCTAAAGGATCTTATCTTCTTTATTATAGGCTTCCTAAGCTTGGCGACAGCCCTATTTTCTGTTGCCCGAGTTGTTGTGCTAAAAGTTTTTGTACTTTCGAGTTATCAAAAAACAGTTGCTTTACAGCAGTCTTTCTAAACTCATGCATATTATCGAGGTAATCCCCTATTTTCTGTTTAGCATTCTGCAGTTGCTCCTTGTCTTGTTCTGTGGGATTCACCCTATTTTGCAATACGTTGACATTTGTAAGTCCCTCTAAATAATTCTGGTTACTACTTAACCATAATCTCCCTTTCTTTTACTTCCACCCTATTTTTAAAAATCCACTTTAATTTCATCCCACTCCCTAGCTATATTTTCAGAAGAAATTTTTACAAGGTGCTAGAGCCTTGAGTAATTCTTTGAATTCCACTTTCTTCAATCAACATCCTCTACTCTAAAGAAAAGTGACAAGGCTTTGGCACCAAAATATCCATTAGTACATGAAATGTATGCAACCATTACAGTCCAAAACATCTGCATTCTCAGCTGCATAAGGACTCTGTAAAGACTGTGTCCTCCATTGAGCCTAAAATGCACAGAAGGCAGTTACCAAAGAAATGGCCTCTTGGGCCCTCCATATAATGCACACTGGATCATAACCAACTGTCAGTGAAATAAAAACTGCCTGTTCCAGGAATGTTATATCAGGAAGTCTCAACAGTGTGTCAGCGTCAGTTATTTATGCAGAGGAATCCAGAGTTTTCTCCCAGTAAGTCTTTGCTAAAGCAACTAACGCTATAATAAACATTGATTGCCGAAGTAGCAATTTGTACCAGAAGCGGTATCCATTAGGAGCAGACAGATCACCTCCTGTGGACTCCACAGAATAAGTTAAAAAGGATATCCATGATGTCCAGCACTACTATCCAGGTTGCCATAAGGCATCAGGGGGCATCATCCCCTGGTGGTGTGATCCCAGACAGAATTCTCACCCCCATTTGAGAATTGAGAGGTACTACAACTCTTGGCTTCATTCCAAATGAACAACCTGAATGGAACCTTTCAGAAGCACTGTGTAATACTATTCAGAAAAGCTCTGGGAAGATGGTTTGATTGTTGAACATAGCTTTACTGGAGAAGACCCACGAAGTCAAAGGTGTGGCTGTCTCTGAACAAGTCTAGCAACCATTTTTTGTGATAACCCTATAAGCTGAAACAAACAGTCAGTTCTAGACTGTGACTAGGGCCCATGCTGCTGGAACAGCAGGGTTGGAGAGACTTGTCTGGCACAGGAGGAGCAACAGTCTGATGCTTGTTAAGGGGTTGCTTCCTTCAGCCTGGCCTGGAAGATGCTAGAAATCTAGGGTTGGAGATCACAAAGGGCTCAGCCATAATAAGCCTTCTTCCTCTCCTGTAGGTCAACCAGATTCCGGGAGGGGTGACTATTTAGAATCCACCTCTGCAGATCTTCCGTTGCCCTTCAACTCTAGCTCTTTTTCTGTACTTTAAACTGTAGCAAACCGCTAGCTACAAATGTAAGCAGCAGCTTGCTACAGCTAAAAACAATTAAAGCAAGCCACCAATTGATTTTTTTTATTTTTGGATCTAACAAATGTTTGATGCAATTTAGCCCTTTTATCCACCTTAGATTCAGTGCTTCATCAAAATACACATTAAATCAAATGCAATAAATATAAATTGTAATACTACAATCCAATAAAAAAAGAAAATGAAATCATCATGGGATAGGTTCTTATCTTCTATTTGTCCTTTGCTACAGTATCGAGTGTGACAGACACATACAGATCTGGGAGGACAGATGTATTTAATTTCATCTGTCACATCAATTCCCTGTTTCAAGAGGCATTTTTCACATCTTTCCCTATTTTACTGTGCTTGTGTTCATGAATATGCTGCTGTAATCTTTGTCTCTCCTACATAAAATGCAGAACACAAACTGCCCAGATGTGAATTTACATACAGCAGGGGGCAAGGAATTACTCTCAGATAGTCATGTACCACTAAATTGGGTCACATTGTTTACAAGCCTCATTTTTAATATTCCTGCCCGCTTTATAAACAGGTCTGGGGACTTCACCCAGTTTAATACAAACTCAATGGCCAATGCAGGTTTCCAGTTTCTAATCATTATGCTCTTAATCTTCTTAGCATCCAAAGAATATTGTAACACTACTTCTATTATGGCGTTCTTGGATGTGCTGTATTTTTTTTTTTTTTTTTTTTATCATTCCCTTTGTAAGGTCAGGGGCAAATTTAATATCCATACGTACTGGAGCCCCCACTTAAACTACCGTACTGGTTCTGGTTGATGCAGCGGATGTCCAGAATAATTAAATTTGTAACATTCTTGGACAAAGACCGTCTGACCATGCTATTTTGGATTTTATTACAGCTAAATATAACATAGGAAGTACTTCAGTGCTGACCGAAAATGCAGCATTGGCATTCATTTCTGAATGCCATTACTGACTAGACTACACACAGAGTGAAATAGAAACTGAATGCTGGTACTGAAGATGATGTCCCTTGACGTCTTACACTTGGGAATGGCTGCCATTTCTTCCCACCCCAGCTATACCTCTGTCTGCAAGTGATCAACAAGGACAGCCAATATGGGGTTCTCCTTAAAGAAGGAGCCTTAGTCTACTCCCATCATCAGAACAGTTGAAACTGCAGGAGGCTGCATTGTTAACCCAGTCGATACCCTTTAAGGGTTGTCACAAGATCTCTCTCTGCCCACATTCAGAAAAGCCATAAAACCCTTCTAAGTGCCTGAGGCACCAAGGAGTATGGGAATCTGAATAGGTGTGATGTAGTAGATGTAAATCTGTCTCAACATAGCACAGAACACCTAACCAGTACATGAAATGCTAGACACCAAATCAGGCAGGAAGGTGATAAGGCACTGTTGCTTTTGTGACTGCAGGCTCACCAGGTTTGATTGCAAAGCTTCCAACATAGTGGTCCTATATATAATTTAAGGAAGTTAACTAAACATCTGACAGTAACGGGGAATTTATTCTGTTATGTATCTTTTTTTGATCTGTTTGAAATTTTATTACCAGCTTCCCAGATCTTGTTAGCTTCCTGCCAGTGATGTGCTCCACATGCATTCAAAAACAGAACCCTGTCAGACTCATGTTAAAGACAAGACAGCAGTCATTTCTAAGAAACCCACCAAAAAAAAAAATCACTTTCTGCAATTTTTCTGAATAGTGCAAGTTTTCCAGCCATTTGATTTCTCTATTTTGGAAATGTATCATAACAAGTGGTTATAGGTGGCTTGGTGAAAGCTCTCAAAAACCAGCAGTACAGGTGGTACAGGGTCATATTAGTGAAGCAAAGTGTATCACAAGATGGGTTGCAAACTGGCTGAGTGACAGAACCCACAGGGTCAGAGTTGCTGGCGCCATGTCAGACTCAAAGCCTGTCACAAGTGGTGTCCCACAGGGCTCAGTCCTGGGCCCACTCTTGTTTGGCATCTACTTTTCCGAAGTACAAGCAAACACAGGAGGGTTATGGCTGACAAAGTTTGCAGATGACTGCAAACTGGGCGCCATAGTAGAAAACACATCTGATACAGATATCCTTCAGAAGGGTCTCACAGAAACGGATAACTGGTGCCAGAGCCACGGCCTAAAGTTAAATGCCAAAAAATGCATAGTCATACCCTTCGGGAAAAACAAGGTTACCCCTAGCTACCAAATAGGTGGCAATCCACTGAGCACAGAAGAAGTTATCAGGGACCTGGGGACCCAGGTTGATAGTAGTCTGTCATTCGACACCCATGTAGCTAAAGTAGTTAGGAAGACCTTCTACATTGCCCACCTTATCATGAAGGGATTCTCATCTAGATCAAGGGAGGTCATAGTCTCCCTTTACTCATCACTCATCAGGCCAATGATTGAGTACAATGCCCCATTCGACATGTATCTGACCCGACACTTGCAGCAGCTGGAGAGGCCACAAAGTTCCTCACCAAAAGGATAAAGGGTCTCAAAATCTGTCCTATGCTGCCCGACTGAAAGAACTCCAGCTCTATTCAGTTGCTTACCGCTTGCTCAGAGGTGACCTTTGCCTAACATACAAGGCCATGTCAAACCCAGATTTGATGAATATGCTTCACCTCAAAAAATCTAGATCCATCAGAGCCACAAGGGCGGGAGACTTAAACCTTGACACGGCTATTAATAGGACGTGCTGGAGGGATAGATTCATCATCCAAAGACTCCCTATGCTGTGGAACAAAATCCCGGTACATGTGAGGCAGAGTACCTCGCTGGCCTTGTTCAAGAGAAATCTTGACCAATGGATGGGAGATCACAGATATACCCCAGGGATAACCTCAGTGTCACTGCTCGACAGAGGCACAGCAAAATAATGGGTATAGTTCCCCATACTAAAGGGGTGGCGTAAGCCACAAAACGATGGGCTAGGCTTGTAAATGCCCTCGGGCAGATAGCCTAGTATGAACCTATGAACCTATAATCACCCTGGAATGACCAGGCATGCCCTTTTAGAATTACATGGGATATCAGAAATGCTTTCCTGACATACTGCAACACACTGGTCTAAAGTTTAAGTGCTGTCTACCATTATTACTGGAATCTTTAGAAGGAGTTTTTAATGACATGGCCATGAATTCTGCAGTCATTATTTGATGTCCCTTTTTGATAATTCGCACAATACTGCATTAGGTAACACTAAAAATGCAAGGTCATCACTATTGTATTGGGTAAGTATTGTGTATGCCATCCTAGACAACTTTCTCATCTTTTAATCAAATTACATTCCCCATATTACAAAAGGCACATATGGTTTTAATACCAGACTGTAATCCAGCAAAATTGCTAACAATCTTTTGGAACATCACTAGTTCAGGTTTGGAATTACAAATCTGTCCTAAAGTGTTCTTCTGTTTAAACAATGTCCTATATATTCATTTATGTGTAAATTGCCATCTAATACCTTTCATTTTTCAACTCTTCCCTTAGGTGGAATATTGTTGAATGACTTAATCAAGATGAGCGGCACCTGTCCATCAAGTGCAACTGCTGTTATCTCAGTTTCATGAGATCAGGCAAAATACATGTCATTCTAAACTTAATGGAGTAGACCTTGGTGCAGTTTTAGAAAAGTGCCACTAACTGACTTTTCACAGTATACCGCCAGGCTGATGTATCTAAAAAGTTCCGAGTCTGATGTCACCATGTATTTGGTGAACTAATACCACTGCAGCCTTTTACCTTTTGGTCAGTGATATGCCCATATGTTAAATACAAAGCTGAATACGATTGATAAAGGTTCAGTGAGGGTTTTCCTCAGCTATGTATATGAAATCACAGCTATATCATCTGACCCTTTGGAATGGACTCCATGGATCTAGACTGGACCAAAGATCACCTAGGAGTTGACAAGTTCCTTGTACAGGGGGGTAAGAGCCTTTATGGGAGCCAAGTACTGGGACCCCTTCTGTTCGATATATACTTCTCAGAGGTACAGGAGGACTATAGCTGACCAAGTTCGCACACAACTGCAAACTGGGGGCCATAACGGACTCTCCAGCTGATACAGACATCCTCCAGAAGGGTCTCACTGAGACGGATACCTGGTGTCAAAATCACGGCCTCAAGCTAAATGCCAAAAAGTGCATAGTCATCCCCTTTGGAAAAAACAAAGTACCCGCAAACTACCACATACATGGTAGTCCCTTAAATACAGAAAATGTAATAAGGGATCTGGGGACCCAAGTAGATAGTAATCTCTCCTTTGATAATCATATTGCCAAGGTGGTTAGAAAATCCTTCTATGTGGCCCACCTAATCACAACAGGGTTCGCATCTAGAACAAAAGAGGTTATTCTGCCCCTCTACTCACCACTCATTAGACCCGTCATACAGTACAACGCCCCATTTGGGATGTACCTTCCAAGACACCTGCAACAGCTCGAAAGACCACAGAAGTACCTCACCAAGAGGATTACTGGCCTCAAACATATGCAGCCCGACTGAAGAAACTCCAACTGTACTCAGTTGCATATCACTTACTCAGAGGTGATCTCTGCCTGGCATACAAGGCCATGTCCAACCCAGAATTGATGGACATGCTCCACCTAAAAAAAACAAATCCCCAAGAGCCACACGCTCTAGGGATCTAAAACTCACCACAACGATAAATAGGACGTGCTGTAGGGATAGATTCCGGTCACAGAGACTCCCCATGCTTTGGAACAGGATTCCAATCTACAATAGGCAGAGCCCCTCGCTAACACTCGAGAAACCTTGACAAGTGGACAGGAAACAGAAAATTTACCCCTGGGATCACTGCAGTGGCTCTGCCAAACAGAGGCACAGGGAACTAATCTAAGGGGACGGCGAAAGCCAACACATTCTGGCTAGGCTTATAGATGCCCTCGGGCAGATAGCCTAGTACTTGCCTATGAACCTAAGGGAGCAGTATCCAGGTGCTTTCAAGCAGCAAGTGTGTCAGTTTTGATCAGAACTTAAAGAATTGATGATTCAGTGTTCTCTCCTCCTGCCTAGAGAGAGAGATTGTTCTGGGTGTGGGTGGTGGTGTCATACACAGGGTTGCTCCTCTCATTTCTGCACTGGACACACACAAGCCATCTTCTCACAAAATGAGTGCGAAGATGAAAGTTTACAGCAGTGCTTCTTCCCATCATTATAATCAGCAAGAACAACTCAATACCTGTGCAGGTGTAGGCTGTGATCCAGTAACAATATAAACACTTGGGTCTTGAATGAAAGGGACCACTTTTAAGAAGCAAACTGCTTCCATTTGAGAGAGGGAAGGATAGTGCCTACACCACAGAAATCACTGCAAGATAGCTTTTGGGTAGCACCTTTCATAGGCCCTTTATTATTTACAAAACCAGAGAACAAGCAGGAACTTGAGCTCTCACTATGCAAACGTATGCATGAGGTCATTTTAGGGACAGACATCTTCAAAGGAGGGTAGAGGCATATCTGCCTACGTCTCCTTCCCCACCTGACAGCGCTCTGTATGCCACAGGCCTTGGGCAAAACTAGAGAGTTGTCCTACTTCTGTACTAGGTGCACACAGCTGCCCTTTTACAAGATGAGAGGTACACCAAAAGCTTCCCCTACACCTGTTTTCAGGAAGAGGCACTTCAATTCATGCTCCTCTAAGCCACAAAGAATGTGCCAATGCCTCTGGAGATGTAGGTCTATGACCCAAGTAGCAATATGAACACTTGCATTACTTGGAACGAATACACAAGAAGCTCTTTAAACCAAATGTTAGACTTCATAAGAAAACCATGATTACAGCAGAAATTAAATGACAGAGCAACTCAAACACATTCTCCCATGGCATGTACTAGGACAGGTAGCTCACCCAGCATAGCAGTTTACAGAAAACTAATTGAAGGAGGAAAGGGCATTTCAACCATAGACCAGTGTGTGTGTGTGTGTGTGTGTGTGTGTGTGGTCACAGATAGAGATTTTGGTTTTTGATGGCACAGACTGTCAATTTTTGTTACATAACGGAATGCAGAAAGACAAACTGATTGTAGTGCAAAAGAATGGCATCATTCTACACATACTTCCATAAGCGTCACACAAAGTAGCCATGTTATTCAATAAACCACCACCACCAGTCTCTCAACTGCCCCTAATTATTGGACAAGTCCCAGCTTTTTCTCTTTCAGATTTTGTAACAAAACAGCAGTAATTACACAGCAGACAAATAGCACCAGGCATTAATGCTAAAAACTTCATGTGTATTAATACAAATTAGCAAGTAAAGATGCCAGCTGCTTTGCGTCAATATTCAGTGTGTCCCAGATTAATTTTGGTGTTGTCATGATTCTTGAGATA
Organism: Protopterus annectens; assembly: GCF_019279795.1. NCBI lineage: Eukaryota > Metazoa > Chordata > Ceratodontiformes > Protopteridae > Protopterus > Protopterus annectens. Next base: position 22,251,921 of record NC_056741.1, read on the forward strand.
ACAGGCTAGGAGCTATACCACTACTGTTTCACACATTTCTACAGAGAACTACATCTCTTACCAAAGGGAGCATTTCCTTGTTCTTACATTACAGGTATGCATGCAGAGTGCCCATCCTTTGCACCCTGCACAGACTGGTTGCTACCATACTCCTGCCAGCCAGTACTACAAAGGACAGTCTGCAGTACAGCTAAAATAAAGTCAAACACCTATACCTTTAAAAAGACACATGCATGAGGCTTTGCACAACAAAACTAAAGCAGGCCTTCAAGCAACGAGCACTGGAAAGTACTGCCCACAAGTACACCCACAAAACAATGTGTACCTCATGTTATGACAGGGAAAATGCTGTGCCAACCAACAAAATGATAAATCAAAGCACCTTCTGTATCATCAGGAACACACGAGAACTCTTACATCCCAAAACTGGGCAACATCGATCCTGCTGAGCTATGACCAAGGAGGGGGAGGGGCTGATGAACCTGCAGATTATCCATCTGCAGACCAAACTCCACTTTCAAATAAAGTACATTATACCAAAGTTTCATAAAATTTACCAAAAATAAAATAGGAAGGAAAACAAAAAAAATCCAAGTTTGGCCACTGCTGTCAAGTCTTTACTAAGTTGACAAAGCAGTAGTATTGTAAAATGCCTCTGCCTATACAAAGCCTTCAAGGGAATACCAGATGAGTAGTAGGATTAGTTCATATTCAAAAACAAAGGCTGCCCGATTGCCAGAAACCATCAGGGCAGCCATATGCGGAGATGGTAGCAGCAGCTTCTAAACAATGCCCAGCTTTCAGAATTAAAAGCAGCCCTCTGGTCTTATTGAAGTCATATGCAAGTTCCCAGCCTACTTCTATTCCAACTAAAACCCTATGGTCCTCATGATCTAGTGTTCAGAGTGGGAGGGATAATGAAAGATGGTCCCTGTCCTACATAAGCAGATGCATTTTCAAAGACCATAAATCTTGGACAATTACATTTATAGAGCAAGTACTAATAGGTTATGCAAGCAGAAAGAAAGAGTATACGCACCATCTTCCTCCTCATCACTGGTAAAGACGACCACAGCTTTTTTCTTGGCTGACCGCACATTTCTCCTGGTTCTTGGTTTGGGAGTAATGTAGTCAGATTCATCACCATTTGTTAGACTCTTATGCCGGCGATTTGCAGTCTGATCCTTTTTACCTACATAATGGGAGACAGGAAGTCAGATGACAACTGTCTACAGTGGACAAATTTAAGTTAAAACATCACAATATACAAGGCCTGATGTAGGTTTTGCAGGCTAAGGAGATACTCAGTTTTCTCGTCTGTTTCCTAACCAGGTGAGATAGTCTGGTACAACACCCTTTTCAGACATCATTTGTACTGTATTGCCTAATAGCCCAGGTAATCCACGATGATGCTTTAGAGCCATTGCTCACCCCCACCAGGTGGCTAGCCCTGCAATGGCTGTTCTTCCATACCGCACATGCACGCACACACCTATGGTCAATTTAGAATACAAGATAAATAGTGAAACAAATACAAATTGCTCAACAATCCAAAAATATCATCACAGAAAACGATCGACAAAATGTTTACCATACAGATTCAAACAGCATGCAAACAAAATATTAGCATTGACATTAAAAGGTAAAAAAAAAACGTAAACATTACATTATATGTGAATTTGAGTCAAGTCAAGAAAACATCAAACAGCTTAAGAAAACTGAAGTCTAAATACTAGGAAACCATAAAGAAAGTACATAATGTAAAAGAGGGAGACGCATATAGACAAAACTAAAACATATCAGATACGTACATATTTAAAGTAAAAAGTTCTACCTACATAGGTAACTCAGTGTAATGTAGAAGGAATTAAGTCAATCTCTGAAGAAAGTATATTTTTTAGGTAGTTATTCTTTCAGATTTAACACCTTTATTAAATTATCACTTAAGGCATAAGCAAACATGTATTGACAGAAAAAAAACAAAGTGTACATTTTTTCCCTTTAGTTTAAATACTGCATATATTTTCCCTCCTGATAATTTCCAGTCCAACATTACATGATTTGCTCAATTCCTGCCTTCCTTAAACCTCTCTCCTCCTGAACATTAATTATGCATGTTATCATGATTTCCATTTGTTCTATGTAATTTGCTCCTTTCCTTTTTAAAGATCTCTCTTCGTTTTTTTTATCTTTTATAATATTCAGTACTTCAAATAGAGTAGGTTTAAACTGGTTTCTATTTTCTAGTAACTGCTTTTTGATCGCCAACAGAATTAAACTTTACAGGGTCTTACTGTGGTCTAGTCAATTCAGATCCCATGGCCCAGCTCAAAAGAATCATTCCTTAGTTACAGCCATTTACTTACCCAATGTTTTTGGGCAGAATACTCTGTAGGGAATTTTTGATATCCGTCAACTCATTACACTCCCAAAACACGTTCCCAGTTACCTCTTTATTCCCAATCACACTTCCAACACTTACTACCTGTGGAAGAAATCCTTGAAGTGTGCTTGGGGTATAAAAATACATATACAAACTTCAAACAAAAATCCCAAACCTTTGGAAGTCATGCATATGTCTTCCCATTGTTCCCTTGTAAGCTACTTTTTCAGTCTCTTTCCCAGTCTTCTCTAACCTGCTGTGATTGATCCTTTAGTTATTGTGTAATATTTTATATGCCCTACCAACTCGTACTTGTTTAGTAGCAGCAGCTTCTATGCTAGATTCAGCTAAAACCTCCACCAGAGCAGTCCGTTCTCTTAGGATTCCCCTATCCCTTTCTCTTTGCCTATACTCAGATATCAATACCTGGTAGGGAAGGCAGTCTCAACTTGTAGTCCAAATGTCTCCTTGGCCTCATCCTATTCTATAACTTTTCACTGTATACTTATTTCCTCCCAATACCTTGCTTCCTTTGCCAGTTTTTTTCCAGTAAATTCCAGCCCCCTCTTGCCTATTTTTGTACTCCTACTTGCAAATCATCCCTATTGGCAAAATCTCCTTTCTCCATTCTTGTGTTGGCTTAGTTCTTAGAATACTTTCTACTACTTTATGAATATAATGAATATAATATTATGTATGATTGCTATTCTCCTTACGGATCTGCATTCAAAATCTAATTCTCTAATTTCTTGAACCCCCCCCCCCCCATCCTCCTCCTCCCTTTCTATTCTGAATTATAAACTTCTGCTTGTGTGTATATACAAGGGCTTAACTGTGTAGTCCTAAAATATCCCTTCAAATAGAGTAATTATAAACCACTTAGTTCTATTGGATCAACTTATCCGACTTAATTTGTGCCCTCTTTCCCTCCAAGATAAATTCCTTCTGCTCCATTATATTATTGTCCACAGCTTCTCCTCTGGTTGATAAAAATATGCTTGACCCTATAACAAAACAAAAGGGACTAAACATTTCCACTGCTTGCATATTACTATCCATTATCCAGAAACTGGAAAAAAGAAGTTATGCACTCACCATAACGTTCCATCTGAGTAGGCAAACTTCATTTGTCAGCAACCTGTGGGTATTGGATCCGAGCCGGCAGCTTCAAACAACTAAGATCCGAGCTCCAAGCTCCTCCCCTTACCCATAATCCCCTGCCATCCCACTCTGACCTCAGATCGAGTTTGCTAAGTAAACAGCATATTACAACAAAGGATCACCTGCAACTCCTAACCTGGTGTTATCCGGAGAAAAGGACAAGAAATCCTTCTAGGACACACTATAGGTTAGGGGGATGGAGGGGAGTTGGTTGCTGATAAATGAAGTTTACCTACTCAGATGGAACGTTATAGTGAGTACATAACTTCTTTATCTGAAGTAGTTAACTTCATTTGTCCATCAACCTGTGGGACAGAGTCCCCAGCTACCCAAACTTAGGGGGTCCTCATGGAAGGATATTCCAGAGCACTGCAGAGCCGAAGGATGCTCTCCCTCTGGAAATTAGATCCAACTTGTAATGGTTAATGAAAGTATGGGATGAAGCCCAAGTGGCTGCTGAACAAATGTCGTCCAAGGACACTCTGGAGCAAAAGGCAGCAGAAGTAGAAATCGATCGGGTAGAATGAGTGCGGACTCTTTCAGGTTCAGGTCGACCAGAACTCTTATATGCAAGAAGTATACATTGGGAAATCCATCTGGACAAAGTAACTTTTGATACTGGTTTGCTCAAAGAGGGTCTTGCAAAGGATATGAAGAGTTGCTCAGATTGCCTATGTTCAGCGGTCCTGTGCAAGTAGAATCTTAATTGCCTATGTACGTCCAGAGAATGTAATTTGTATTCACCCTTGTCTGATAATTTGGAAAGAAAACTGGTAAATTAATAGACTGATTAATATTGGGCTCAGAAGCAACTTTGGGTAGAAAGGAGGGATTGGTTCTGAGGGAAACTATCTTTATGGAAGACCAAGTATGGGGGTTTGGCGCAGAGGGCTTGAAGCTCTGAAACCCTTCTAGCCAAAGTGATAGCGACAAGAAAGGTAGTCTTTCAAGATAAGCATTTCAGATCCACCGAGGCTGCGGGTTCAAACGGAGGGGCAGTCAAGGACTGGAGAACAAGGGTTAAATCCCATGGAGGGACTGCGTCTTTCACTGGAGGCCTTAAGAGGAAGGTGCCTTTTAAGACGGTCTTACATAATTTGGAAGATGCTAAGGAACAGAGATCACTTCCCACATGATAATGGGAAATCGCAGCTAACTGGACTTTGACCGTGGAAGAGCTAGCACCTTGGTCGAATAAGGTCGACAAAAATTCTAACACTGCTGGTATGGGAGCTGTAAAGGGATCCAACTTTCTATGCTCCACCCAGATAGTAAAGCGTTTCCATTTGCTGTTATAAACCTTTCTCGTAGAAGGTTTATGAGCGGCCACTAAAATAGCCTTAACCGGGGACGAGATACCAGGAGTCCTAACTATTACTGGAACTGGATCAGCCAAGCTGTGAGCTTCAGGTTGTCCAGGTTCGGGGTTGCAAACCCAGTGGGTGAGAGATCAGATCCAGGATGGGATCTAGAATCCAAGGAGGATTCACTAGATGAGACCATAGGCATGGGAACCATATTTGACGAGGCCAGAATGGGGCTATGAGGATCACTCTGCTCCCCAACCGACGGGCTTTCTGCAAGAATTTTAGCATTAGGGGAAGAGGAGGATAAGCATAGAGTAGACCGGATGGCCAAACATGCGCCAGAGCATCTCTGGGGGATTCCCCTGGTGGGGGAATTAGAGCGAAGTAGTTGCTGCACTTTGCATTCGAAGGAGACGCGAAGAGATCGCAGCAAGGTTGACCCCACTTGAAGATTGGCTTCACTATCCTGGGGTTCAGAGACCACTGGTACGGTGAGAGGATAGTTTGACTCAGCTTGTCTGCCAAAATGTTCGACCGACTCAGAATGTGCGTCGCTATGAGAAAGCGGTTGGTGGAGATCGCCCAATCCCAAACTCTCATGGCCTCTCGACAAAGTGGATAGGATCTGGTTCTCCCCTGTTTGTTGATATACCAGACTACTGACATGTTGTCTGTCTGAATTGCAACTGTCCCTAAGGGAAGAAGGGCCTGGAGTGCTTGCAACGCCAAAAGCACTGCTCTCATCTCTAGGACATTGATATGCAATAAGGTCTCTGAATGGGTCCACATGCCTTGGACGGTTCTGCCCATACAGTACCCCCCCCCCCACCCTAGGCGAGAAGCATCTGTGGTCAACGTGGTTAGAGGTGGGAACATAGAAAAGAGGCGCCCTACCTGGAGGTCCGGTGACTGGAGCCACCAGAGCAGGGATTTCCTGCAAGCCCTGCTGAGGGGGATGGGTGAACTCAGCGGGTATAGCAGGATGGACCATTGAACCTGCAAGGTCCATTGTAGTATCCTCATGTTGAAGCGTGCTAAAGGTAGCAGATTGATTGTGGCCACCATGGAACCTAGAGCCCTCAGAACCAATTCCGCTGGAGGAGCCGAGGATTGTAACAGGGCCAGTACGTGGAGCTTCAGGGTACGAATCCAGTCTGGAGTTAAGAAGACTCTCAATAGCTTTGTGTCTAATCTGGCTCCTATGAAGTCTAAGATCTGGGTTGGGTGGAGGGAAGATTTGTTGAGGTAGATTGTGATTCCCAGCCGGGAGGCCAGGTGGAGGAAGTAATCTCTGGCTGAATATAGTAGATGCCTGTTGGGGGCGGTCAGGAGCCAGTCGTCCAGGTAAGGAAAGACCTGTATACCCTGGAGTCTCAGGTGGGCCGCTACTACTGCCAAAACTTTGCTTAACACCCTGGGGGCTGTGGTGAGACCAAAGGGGAGGGCCCTGAATTGGTAGTGACTGGCTCCTAGCCAGAAGCGGAGAAACCTTCTGGATAGTCTGTCCATCAATATGTGGTAGTACGCATCCTTGAGGTCTATCGAGCACATCCAGTCGTTCTCCTGTAAGAGAGGGAGAATGGATTGAATGCTGACCATCCGGAACAGGTTCAGTAAGGACAGGTCGAAGATTGGCCTCAAGTCCCCAGTCATTTTTTGGCACCAGAAAGAACCTGGAGTAGAAGCCCGATCCAGATTGGTCTAGGGGGACGCGCTGGATCGCTCTTTTTTCTAGCAGCTGCTGCCTCCCTTTGATTGGGTGGGACATCGGGGAGGCTTCGGGGCCTGGGAGGGGGATTCAGAAAGGGGAATTTGTAATCTCTGGATATGATTTGAAGCACCCAGTGATCTGTTGTAATGGACTCCCAAACTGCTAGGTGCCTTGAGAAACGTCCCCCGACTGCCTCCAGAGAGGAGCAGTCGGGTAACCCTTCAGGGCTGCTGCGCGGGCAGATCCAAAAAAGGTTCTCTTGACCCGAAGTTCTTCGGTCCCCCTCTGCCTCTGGGCCGGCGTCCAGCCTGTCCTCCTCTGCCTCTGAAGGACGAGGGGTCCGGAGCGAAATGGGACTGTTGAGACTTCCGGAACCACATCTTCTTCTGTCCCCTTTGGTTCCTGGAGAAGGACCACTGGGGAGCCGAGAAGCGGACTCAGACGGCAGACGTCTTCCCGTCTTTCTCGCTCTGGACCAGAGTGTCGTGGACGGTCTTGCCAAAAAGCGAAGAACCGTCAAATGGTACATTTGCGAAGGACGGCTTGAAGGGTTCTGCAAAATCGCAGAGGCGGAGCCAAGCATGTCGTCTCAAAACAACGCCCGCTCCTCTAGCGGCTCCTTCCGTAGCATGGGAGAGGAGCCGCATAGAAGTGCTCGAGATGGACTTGAGTGGCCATTTGAGCTGAGAATACCTTCTTATCCTCAGTCGACATGGACTCTGGGGGTGAACCGGCATATTCCTTGATAAGATCCCGCTGGAGTCGTATGACGTGTGCCATATAGTTCAGCGACCTTACAGCGAAGGTAGCTGAAGCGAACATCCGCTTCCCCAGGCGGTCAATCATCCGAGACTCCTTGTCGGGAGGATGGACCGAGGAACTCTCCTGGGCCAGTTCCCTCTTGGTGGCAGCCGCCACCAACATGGCATCTACAGGAGCACCCTTGCTCCATACCGTCCTATCAGTGGGGGGGGGCTAAGGATCTTATCTGGTCTCTTTGGAATGGGCTCAACAGTGTCCGGTTCCTTCCATGCCCTGGTAGTAATGAGATCTACCAGGGGATCGGCGGGAGGGGACACCCAAGAGGTAGATGGGCCTGCGTCAAACGCCTCCAGAAACAGACTCATCCGAGGAAGGTTTTTGGGCTGACCACCCCCCTCTAATTCGAAGCATTTCCATAATGTCTCAGAAGGAGACGTCCTTGGGAGGTGACCTTGGGGAACCTTCCCCTAAGTCCGTGTCTTCTGTCAAAGACTCAGGTGAGTCCAAGTGCCTCCTCTTGCACTTACGTTTGTGAGGGACCTCCTCGGGGGGGCTGTCCGAAGAGGCCTCACCAACCACATCTTGTTCCTCTAAGGGAACCATCTGAGACGCAGGCGCAGGCTGTCCCTGGGGCTGGGTGATGGAAGGTGGGCCCATCTGAGAGAGAGTGCAGGGTGGACCCGTAGTCAGAGCCTGGGGCCTGGAATCCCTCGACAATACCCTCTCCACAACATCGAACGCCGAGGGAGAACTGCTCTCTCTAGGATCCGAGAGCAGCCCCCTCGGATCTGATGTGAGGATTGGGACTGGCGCCGAACCAATCGGATCCAAAGGGCCAGTATGCTCCGACTGAGACGGAGCCAAAGACACACTGACACCTCCGGATCCGAAGCTCAGCTCTCGGCTCCGAGAGCTCGGACCCAAAAAGGGACCCGACAAACACGAGGGTGTGGTCCAAGCACTATCGGCGCCGAACCTCCCCCGGCTCCTATGCAACCCGGATCCGAAGGCTCCGAACCCTGGAAGTGGGTCGGAGAAGGAGCAACTGGGGCGAAAAAGGGGGTCGAGCTCCCCCCCCCACCCGGAGGCAAGAGCACTCCCATCTGCAGCTGGGCCTGAAGGAACCTAGGCATCATCCGGTCCATGTCTGCGTCAGACAAGCTTCTGATGGACCTAGAAGAGGCCACCGAGGCGGGCTGGGAGTGTCGCCTCGATGACCTCGAAGGCGACCGGGCCTCCTCCTCCGGCTCTGGGGAGAAACAAGGTGAATGGAGCCGGGAAGGAGAAGGCCCGGAAGCCCTGGGAGAGGCAGCCTGTTTAGCCGGCGGAGCAGAGGAGGAAGACTCGGCCCGTTGCTTGTGGTGTCTATCCTTCTCCCACCTAGCTTCCCTCTCCTCCCTGGCCTAAGATGGGAGGTTGAGTCCTGGCCAGGGGAGCAGGGGTGGAAGAGGGCAATGCCACGGCAGGTGCCACCGAGGGAGAGGGCCGAAGTCTAATCCGGGGGCAAATGTCCCGCCAGAATCAACTTCGCCCTCCTGCCCTTTAGAGCCCTGGGGGTTGAAGGCTGCACAAATAGTGCAGCCTGAGGAAAGGTGGTCAACCCCAAGGCAAATAACACACCGAGTGTGGCCATCCGCTGTGGAAAGCTTATGGCCACACTCGGTGCATTTAGAGAAAAACGTTTTTGGGGCCTCAGACATAGTTTAACAAAAACCCACACAAGGCCCAACACACACGCCTTCACACACACGGGGAGGAATGAACTACACTAAATGTTAATGAAATAACACTATAATAACTAAAAAGTTTTAATACTAGGGGGCAACACACTCAACAAACAATATCAGCTACAAGAAGTAGAAAAAGAAATATTTTTCTCTCACTGCACGACTAACTCCTACGCCTGGAACTCGTTCAAAGCTGTCGACTCAACCGCGGCAAACGAGATCTGGGGTCAGAGGGGGATTGCAGGGGATTATGGGTAAGGGGAGGAGCTTGGAGCACAGATCTTAGCTGTTTGAAGTTGCCAGCTCGGATCCGATATGGATCCGATACCCACAGGTTGATGGACAAATGAAGTTAACTACTTCAGATAAAAAGTTTCTAATGTCATTTCTTACTCTAGTCTGATGAGGCGGATGATATCCGTGAAGGCGCTTACTTGTTTTCCTTGGAATACATTACCTTGTGACCTTTATTCAGCCATGTGGAACCAGTGTGTTTTTACCTAATCTGCCTTACGTATCACATTATTTGGTTCCCCTAGTCAGTTTTAAACGCCTTTGTTTTTTGAAATATAAAACAGTACCAAGACACTAAAAATTAAAGTTACGTGCTTACCATAAACCTTGCGGACCCCTCTCCATCCTCAAAGTCTGTAGCCTCAGTGAGTAACTGCCGAGAGGAGTCTAAATGCCTCCTTTTTGCAAGGCCACGTCCTGTGACTTTCTTTGGTGGAGGGCTCCACAAAAGGCTTGGAATTGGAATGGGAACTCATCAAGTGAAGACTCTAAAGGCTAACTTAGGCTGACTGCCCCTGATGGATAGAATATGTGGAAGGCCCTGCAGGATCTTTTTTTTTTGGGGGGGGGGGGGTCAGGGCAGTGGAAAGTGCATGTGGGGAACCTCATCCCTAGATCTGGGGAGGAACCTTTGAAAGACTTTATGCTGAAGATGAGATCGGTACCAAAAATGACCGCCCAGGACGCAAAGACCTCAAGGAAAGAACATCCCCGGCCCTGACCAGACTGCGATGTCAGCACAGAGCTGCTCAAGGTCAAAGCACCCAAAGGAGATGATGAATCTGAAAACTTAGGAGTCAAACTCAGCCCTCATACTTCAGCTCTGACCCCTCACCTCTGATACCCTTTGCAGTCAGACGGTGTCTGAGTAGCAAGGGAAATGGCCTAAACAAAAGCAGCTGTCAGCTCCAATGAGTCTCTCTCATGGGGATCACTCAAAGCTGTAAACACCATGTCTGAAAGTCAGACCAAAGAAGGAGAAGCCAAGAAGGGATGTGAGTGGCCCAGACTCTGACTACAGAGGGAGAGATGCGAGGACCACCACTAACTGAATTTGTGTTAAAGGAAATTTCCGCTTAATCATGTTTGCTTCAGTGAGGCTTCTTGATGATCAAAAGGACCTGTATGAAGATGCCATGAAAATGTGGTCTGGAGATCGATGTCTTTCCTGGAGAACAAGTGAATGGAGCCAAGGACTGTCTCACTCCAGAGAGAAGCAGCATACTGGAGATGATGTTTGGATCCAAACATACTCCTGCCCTGATGTCTGATCAGACAGCCTAGGAGTTTTTGCTGCTAGGCCTGACTGGTGGGGTCAGATCCAGAGACCTCTTTCTGGGTCATTCTTTTTGATTCTCTTTTCTCTGTTCTTCTTCGCTTTTTCCTTGGCAGTTTGTTTAATGTTTTGGAGGAAGGAAAAGCTGAAGTGGACACCAAAAGGGGTTGATTCTGCCACTTGGACAGGGAAAAAAACCCTTTGGTACAAGCTTGTTTCTTTGGTCCAAAAGAGCCCTGGCCCCAAAGGAAGCACAGGACTCGCTCTCAACATTTAAATGGTCAGCAAACAAAAAGTACAGATCATGTGGCTCTTAAGCCCACAGGCAATACAATTATTAAATGCAAAGGCCTTATCAGACATCTTAGCAGACAAATACACACAAACGCAATCACAAATTCCCAGAAAGAATGGCACTGCCCTATAATCTAAAGAAACCACTAGACAAGCAGAAGGAAAAAAAAGTGAGCAAGAAGCAGCCAAGATAATGCAAAAATGTATTTTATATATTTAATATATAAATGTAGAAGAGAAAGGCAAGAAGGAAAACATTTTTTTCAGAAAAATAGCACAAAGGTACTCAAAGCACAGGAGATGAGAGATACGGAACCCAGAAAGGCTATCTATAAAACACTCAAGATCTGGAAAAATTATCACTTATCTGAAAATGAACACAGAGCCCTCATGGATCATGTCTTGACTATACAGGTGGTAAATGACATCTGAGGTATGGTAGGAATAAGAGGAAATTGTGGGTAGGGGAGAAGCCTGAGCCATGGATCCAAGAGCTTGAAAAAAAGTGTCAAGGTCAGATCCAATAAACCACACAGAAAATATATCAGATCCTAATTTTTGCATGTGGCTGTGCCCCTGCACCTCTAATCTCAGTCTCTTTATAAACTTCGGACTCAGAAGAAAGCATAGCACCTGCAACAAAGCAAGCACCAATGTACTACAATATCCCAGCATTATGAGCTGTTAATGTTTTAAGTAAATGATCAGCAGTAGTGCTCTTCTGTTTGAATTTTGAGCAGCTAGACAGTCTGTTCAAGTATTTACTGGAAACTCCAAATAAGAAGTGAATACAGTGAAATGAAACACGGCTCCCTTTCTCAAACTACAAATCAAACCATTCAATAGAAGCTATCATTTAATTTTGGTTAGCGCTTTCACCACCGTGCAAGTGGCTTCATCAGACCATACAAATAACAAAACAAGAACTTTATATACTTACATTCTCATTACATTCACAAGTGCTTCCAATCAGCATGCTTATACTATCCAGTCTAATGCATATAGCGTATTACGTAAGCATTCAAATACATTGGAGTAGCATACCAAAAACTTCCCATTTAAAATGAAGCATAAACTGTCGCAATAAAAGCATAGTTTAAAAATGTACAAATATCCTTAGCTACTGAAACGTTAAAGCTTCGTAACACAGTAAATTAAAGATATATTCCAAACTTTGCTCAATTACTTGCATATTCTCAGTGCTATCTCTCCAAAACCATGGAGCGTCATCATACGTACAACGCAAAGTGGCATAAAATACTGTGAACCCCTTAAAGTTGGTTTCATTTTAAATGGGAAGTTTTGGTTTGCTACAGCATACCAAAGAAAGCACTAACCAAAATTAAACGATAGCTTGTATTGAATGGTTTGATTTGTACTTTATGAGAAAGGGAGCCGTGTTTCGTTTCACTGTATTCACTTATCTTATTTGGATTATCTCATTGCACCTTTACAGTGATTTGTTGATTCGTTGGGTGTTTTGCTGGCACTAGTTACTGGAAACTGCTTAGACAAATGTCCAGTGAAGAGAAAAATCCCCATAATCTTCTCCTCCTTTTGGAAGGGCAAAAAGGAACACAACCATTACAAACTAAAAGTTACTCATTTCATGTCTCAGGGAGAACACTTCCCTGGTATTTGTCCCTGTGGAGCAAAGGAGAAAAAAACAGAGAAAGACCATATGGGAGAGGGTATGTAGACAATTAGTACTGCAAATCACTTATGGTGAGGGCCATTCTATACTTATTTTTTAATGGCTTACAAACTGAAAGACCACCTTTCCTACTGGACATTGCTATGGTAGTGGCAGGTGAAAAGACTCTGCAGGATGGTGATGCAAAATCCTACCCTTCTGGATATCAAACTTATGTTTGGGGAAAAAGATGTGCATTGAGGACCATGCAAACTGGCTGTGAAATTGTCTAGGTTCTTGAAAAAGCCTGTTTAGGTGAAAGTAGCTCTAAGAATGTGCTGGAACCTGGTTCATTAAAGATTTCCTTGTTTTACACTACAGAAAAAAAAATCCTGGAACATGAGGCATACTTCTCTGCCCAATACCATTGGTCCTTTCAGTACAACAGAGATGCCAGTGGAGATTAACAGATTCATGATCCTTTCACCTTTTCAGACTTCACGAAAAAAAGACAACCAAATGGTCTGGCTAAGGGAGATGTACAAGACCACTTTGGGAGTGAAAGAAGGTGATCAGCCTCACCCCATTCCAGTGGCCTGAAACAGAAATAATTCTGGTACGCTTAAAACCTATTAAGAGCCATCTTGCAGGTCATGTATTGGATCGGAGCGGATATTGCCAAATCAAAAATACTGTGAAGTGTAAGGTGCAAGGTATGCAGACAAGAAACAAATGCTAGTGTGTGCATTTCATTTTAAATATGCTTTCATCTTAAGATGGATTCCTGAGTGTTTCTCAGTTTGTTTCTGATGATTTAGTTCCTGCCACATATGAAAAATGCTAGCGTGGTGAAGTGTGTAAAGTTTTTATGGAATTCTGAGCTCATGCTTAATATGGAAAGTCAGAGTCAGATCATCAAATTTAGTAGAATGAATGCTGTTAAATTCTCAGCTAGAGCGTCTTCTGTGTGGAAATGTGCGTGAATGGGCGTACGTTCGTTGGAGGTTGTTAGTCAGAGCTGGCAACTCGGCATGTAAATGTCTACTTCCAATCATTAGTGGACCGGAGTTCCGCTGTGGCGACCCCTAACCGGGAAAAGCCGAAAGACAACAACAACAGATAAGCTTTATTAATAATCTCTCCATTAGATTTAATTATATGCAAGGGGTTAAATTAAGTGTGTCTGGGAAACTGTAAATATGTATGATCAGTCACACTAATGGCATCAAGTTTATTTCATTGTGTGTTAACCGGGTCTAATCAATAAAATACAAGGGCAGAGTATCCTTGTCAGGAGGACAAGCATCTCTGAAGTGTCAGAGTGGGATTTTAATCAAATACAAAGAAAGGGGAACAGAGAAGATACCTTCACTGAGAATGAGAATGAAATTTATAATTACAGTCCCATCCCTATCCCTTTGTATGGGATTGGGATTTATAATGGGCGCCACTGCATATGTTTTAAAAGAACCAGAGTATGGTACTCCAGTCAGGTACATGTTTAATAAATATGGAAGAGACAACTGTAGTTACTTGCTATTGGTCTGAACTCACTAAAAATGATAGTGCTTTACAGTTTCCGGAAAACGGTACTCTTGATAGGAAAATCTAAAAAACAAACAAAAAGGTAATAAGGCACCAGTCTCATATTTGTTACCATTTAATGACTGGCAAGAAGCTAAAAATAAGGAAAAGGAATCTGTAGTTAGAAGTCTAAACTGTAGCTCAGCTAGATTAAAGTCACAGCTGCAGACAGCTAAAAGAATAGTAAACTTATTACACAGATATGAAGATGAGGAATGCTATTCCCAAGGTATGTATCCATTAAGATAGTTAGAAAAGTTATCAGTTACACAGAATCAGATGATTGTCCCTCCATTGTCTTCTGCACTTTCTCCACCTTATGACTTGCCTGTGCCTTCTATCACTTCCCAGATGTAGCTGAAGTTACTCCCAGCACTTCTAATTGTCCCCCTGGGTCTCTCTATAATGCTAGATTGTTAACAGCGATAATGGTAACACCACCACCAGATCAAATGTTAAAGCGAATAGCTAAAAGGAAAAATGTACCAAACACGGAACTAGTGCTAATTATGTGGGAAAATTAAAAAGATTCCCTAATAAAAGTTCTTCTTAAAGCTAACACGCTGAAAAACATTAGGCAAATTATTATCCAGTTGTAGATTGTCACAGATGGGGAGGAATGTCAGTGGAAACCTCCTGACAAAAAGAGTAGAGAGAAAAACAGATTCTGATTATTCACCGATTCTGATAAGCTCCTACACAGATGCAGCAAATGAGAAGTACCAAATCCAGCAGCAGCTAGAGGCAGTGAAGGTTGAACCTCCCCATAAGGGTAGTATACCCATGGACTACAATGCGTTTTCAAACCTTTGTAAATTATTTTTCTCCTATTTAGACACATTCAGCTAACTATACAAAGATTTTAAAAAGCCATGTACAACTACAAAATCTAACTATTGAAGACTTGAGAGCAGTATTAAAAACCTCTACATCCCCTGACATTTTCAGAAAAATATGGGAAAATCAAATAGACAACATCCTAAAACACAAATTATGGATTTCTGGCTGACAGGAATAACTTATTAAAAGCCATTAAGACAGCATGCCCCCGATTTCTAACTGGGCAAGAATCAAAGCAGGTTCAATAGTTGTGACATCTTATTTCAGAAGGTGCTAGATTTTGCCTTCATGCATTGCTGGGATACAAACTGTACCACACCCTACTATATTTATACAGTTGGCATCCATCTTGGGACTAACAGATTACAGTAGACAATGGATTTCCAATTATGCAGAGGTAGTGAAACCTTTATTAGAATTACTAAAGGAGATGATTAATGAACCTTTACCCTGGCAGGAATGCCATAAGCAAGTTATTGTACAATTGGAAACATTACTTTTAAATCCCCCTGCACTTGGGTTACCAGACTATTCTAAAATATTTTCTTGTTCTGTAATGAAAGGAACAAACAGCACTGGGATTATTAGCACAATGTAGAATTATAGTTATGTACTTACCATAACTTGGCATCTGTGTTATCTGTAGTCACCATTCATGACGTTAGGGTCTTGGAACAGATATTGGATCCGAGCCGGCATACTCAGAATACAGCTTTGCTCAAGCTCCTCCCCTCCCATAATGCTCTGCTACCCTACACTCCCTCAGATCAAGTTTGCACAAGGAAGGAAGACAGATAAACTATAGAAACCAAATAGAACCTCCAAATCCAACCAATCTTCCAGGCAGGGGGGGCTGGAGGGTGGGATCGTGATGAATGGTGACTACAGATAACACAGATGCCAAGTTATGGTAGGTATAACTATGTTGCGACACATTTTGGAAAGGACAACTCAGTGAGAAGTAGAGGGAATGACACGCGCAACAAACAGCTCTCTATTGATTCATTTGTCATCCAAGCCGAGGACGACTTATTCGGCTTAGGAGAAGGTCTTCCTTCTTTTCCTTTACCTTACAGACCTCACGAAAAGAGGACTTGGTCACCTCAAACAAGAGCGAACAAAAGGAAACACGTAGAAGACAATACGCCGTTGATAAAGAAGGTATGGCGATCAAAAACTTGAATGATTCCAATCTTTTCACTGAAGATGCGACCATAAACAATTTGGTTGTTAATATATCAAAACACACCTTAAATGCGTTTGAGATTTCTGTCCTCAATAAGGGACTTGGTTTTATTCCATCAAGTTGCAATGATGTCACGGACATCATTGTGGATGTTAAGTTATTCACAAGAAATCTAGCCTTAAAGTTGTTTTATGGCAAGCAGGACGAACAATCTACTAACATCTATACACCTTTTAGAAAGCCATCTATGTTCATACCTCAGCAGCATCCGTTTTTGGAGGCTTTTGAGCAGGCTGTAGAAAATGATTTGTTTAAATTATATAATGATATGAATGCGAAACCACAGTTTTTTAATTTAACACACAATGAGAAACAGGCTCTTGATGGGTTAAGAGGTAACAAGGCTATTGTCATTAGACAAGCGGACAAAGGAGGCGCAGTTGTTGTAATGGACAGCTCCCTGTATGTTGAAAAAATGCATTCTATGCTTTCTGATAATGAAACTTACTTACCTTTACCCAGTTACAGCTTAAACAATCTTATAAAAGATGTTCATGCCATGCTTTATGACTTGATGTTGACCAATGTCATTGATAATGATTTGTATTCCTATTTTTTGATAGATAAGCCTTTAGTACCATCATTCAGGGGTCTCCCCAAAATACACAAGGATGCTGTAGATCCACCTTTGCGCCCAATTGTGTCCAGTCGAGGCTGGCTCACTGAACCTCTTTCGATTTATCTTGACAAGACATTGAAACCTATTGTTTCAGAAGTTAAACACATTTTAAAGGATACTACAAATTTCTTAGAGAATTTAGCAGTTTTCAGCCATTCACTTTCTTCTCATGGTGATTGTATATTAGTCACCTTAGATGTAAAATCATTATTTACATCTATTCCCAACGATATAGGCATGGAATATATTAGAGCCATGCTTGCACAAAGCAAGTTAACACCTCACATGATTGACAGATGTATGTCATTACTTGAGATAACCCTCGAGAACAATGTGTTATGTTATCAGAACAATTATTATTTACAAGTTAAGGGTGTAGCGATGGGCACTCCATGTGCCAACGCTTATGCCAACTTGGTGTTGGCACATTGGGAATATTTGTTTGTGTTCAATAGTAATTCTGAATTCTTCAATTTCCTGAAGTTTTACAACAGATTTGTGGATGATGTGTTCCTTATATGGGGAGGAACTGTTGAACAACTTTTAGATTTCATCAGATATTTAAATGCCTCGACTAATTTTCTGAGCTTTGATTGCACCCATTCTTCAGACAACATTGATTTTTTAGATGTGAAGATTATCAGGAACAATCACGGCTTTGATACTGAACTTTTCAGGAAGAATTGTTGGAAGAACAATCTATTACATCGAGGGAGTATGCACCCTCAACATATATACAGGAACATTGTCAAGAACCAAACCACAAGGGCTTCTAGGTTGACATCTACACATACAGCGTATCACCAACAGAAAGTCAACTTAGCCAATAATTTTATATCTAGGGGTTACAACAAGGAATTAGTATCCGAGGCTATTTCTGCATGTGATTCCAGTAGAATCAATGAGGGAGCCCCGATTATCAGAAGACCTAGAGCACAACCTACACAACCGAAGTTCATACACACACCCAACATTAACAGGATTGTCATTCCATACACTAACAGAAATAATCATGTTTTACAGATTTTTGATAAACATTGGAATTTACTCATGATAGATGATGAAATCAGATCTCTGACACAAAACCCAGAGTAGCGTATAAGAACATGCTCTCATTGAATAGGTTACTTTGTTATGACAGGACATATACTCCAGCACAGAAGAGCAATAAGTCTGGTACTTTTGCTTGTCAAACCTGTAACCAATGTAGATATATTGCTAACACCCACATCTATACACATCCTGAAACCAAAAGAACATATACGTTCAAACATCATGCCACTTGTAAATCCACCAATCTAATATATTTAGCTGATTGCCAAACTTGTGGAAAGTTTTATGTAGGGATGACTAGCAGATCACTACGAGAACGTATTAGAGAACATATATACGCAATAACAAAGAGAAATACGTTGAACGCATTGGCGAAACACATAGTGGACCTAGGTGATACCCACACATTTAGGTTCCTGGTCCTTGAAATGGTTAATATTGATGGTAGATTAGGCAATATAAAGAATAGGATTGAAGAAAGGGAAGGCAAATGGATTTTGAAGCTACAAGCCCATAGATTTGGGCTTAATGAGAGGCTCACCATCAAGCCCTTCTTAGCTTCAAGACCCCTTAAGCATTGATGTTTATGTAACTTTTTTAAAAAGTGATGTTATGCATCTGTTTTAATTAGAATTGTGTTTTTATATGGTTATCTCTTTAAGAGATCCGTGACATCATGACACACAGGTGTTTATAATGGGTCAGCTTTTAGTTCTTTTTATGTCTGATGAAGCGTTGGGTAACAACGCGAAAGCGCTTACTACTTTCTGCAGTTTTTTATTGTCTACAATAAACGTGGATTTTATCTACTAAGAAGACCTGCTGGATTTATTTACTTCTGATTTGTGTTATAGTCCATGGTGCACTCATCACTTTCTTGTTTGCCATAACTATAAATCTGATGTTATCTAGTCACCATTCCTCACATTAGGGTCAGAATCCCCAGCTACCTAAATCCTGGGAGGTCTCAAGGAAGGACATGCTGAAGAACTGTGGAGCCAAATGAAGCTCTTCCTCTGGAAGTCAAATCCAACTTATAGTGGGGAAACAAACGTGTGGGGAGAAAACCACATTGCTGCCGCACAAATGTCATCTAAAGACTATCTGCAAAGCCAATGGAAGTAGAAACTATCCTGGTTGAATAAGCCCTCACTGGTGTAGCTAAGGAAATACCATCTGAAGAATAAATAAAGGAAATGTATTTTGAAATCCAACGGGAAATCGTGACTTTCAAAATACCCCTGCCTTTTCTATTAACAGAGAAGTGTACAAATAGTTGGTCTGAACGCCTAAATTCTCATGTTCGATGTAAATAAAAGTGAAGTTGACGAATATCCAGTGTGTGCAGAATATATTCCCCTTTACTGGAAAAGTTAGGGAAAAATACTGGTAAGTGAATACATTGGTTGATATTCGCTGGTAAAGCCACTTTAGGCATGAAGGATGAATCAGGTTTTAGACATTCTGCCCTTGTGGAAAATTAAATAGGGTGGCTTGACAGTAAGAACTTGCAGCTCTGAGACTCTCTTTGCCGAAGAAATTGCCACTAAAAAGGCAGTCTTCCAGGAGAGAAATTTAATATCGCACAAAGCCGCTGGTTCAAAGGGAGGTTTTGTTAAAGCCTGAAGCACTAAAGTCAAATCCCATGGAGGAGAAGGATGTTTAACAGGAGGCCTCAACAGAAAAATCCCTTTTAAAAAGGCCTTACAGAGGCATGCGGAAAAGGTCGAATCAACACCAGGGTGAAAGTTTGAAATGGCTGCCAACTGTACCTTAACAGTGGAACTAGCTCCTTCTTTAAAGAGAGAGGTCAAGAAGAGAAGAAGGGGGTCTAAATTCTTATTCTTCGCCCAAACTGCAAACCTCTTCCATTTACTGGAATAAACTTTTATGGTAGAAGACCTCTGAGAAGCAAGAATAATCTCCTTCACGGGTGAAGCTAGCCTGGACTTGGCCAAAATCACTGGAAGTGGACATACCACGCTGTCAGACGTAGGGTCTGAAAATTCGGGAGCAGTAGAAGAGAAGGATGAGAGAGCAGATCCAGAATTGGATTGAGCACCCAGTGTGGATGCCTCAAAGGAGACCGTAGAAGGGGGAACCACACCTGACAAGGCCAAAAGGGGGCAATGAGGATCATTTGACTCTTGGTGTCTGGCTTTCTGAAGTACTCTGGGGATCAGGGCTAATGGAGGAAAGGCATACAGGAGACCTGGAGCCCAATAGTGGGAGAGAGCATCCCTGGGGGATTCCCCCTCTGGGGGGGGGATCAATGCAAAGAAGTTGCTGCATTTGTGGTTGAGAGGAGATGCAAACGGATCGCAGCTCGGATAACCCCACCGACGGAAGATCTCGAGCCACCACTGGATTCAGGGACCACTCATGAGGAGTCAGTACAGCCCTGCTCAGCTTGTCCGCCAACATGTTGGATGCTCCAAGAATGTGTGTTGCAATGAGAAAGTGCCCCGTGGCCATCACCTACTCCCAGACCCTCATGGCCTTGCGACACAGCAGATAAAAACGTGTGCCCCCTTGCTTGTTTATATACCACATGACAGCAATGTTGTCTGATAGAAGCGCAATCATCCTGTGAGGAAGGCAGTCTTGAAAGGTTTACAACAATAAAAGGACTGCTCATCTCCAGAACGCTGATGTGCAGTTTGGTCTCTGAGGGCGACCAAGTCCCATGGACCATTTGTCTCTGGAAATGCCCCACCCCAGGAGGGAAGTGTCCAAGGTGACTGTCGCCATAGGAGTCGGAGGAATGAAAGGCCGGCCTGCTAGGAGACCGAATCCACCACGACAGATGGTTGTGACACACTGAGGTGAGCAGAATGGGAAAAGATGATGCTGCCACGCTGTCCACTAAAGAACGCTCATGTGGTACCAAGCCACTGGAAAAATCCCTGAGAATGAGTGAGACTGGGGAGCAGGTTAGCTCCAGCAAGGTCTGAACCTGGTTGCAAATAAGTGACACCCTTCGAGGAGGTAAGGCTGCAGTCTGAGAGGTGGTGTCCAACAGAGTGCCTATGAATTCCAATTTTTGTGTTTTAGTCGGGGAGGATTTTGCAATGTTCACTGTGATCCCCAGGTGATGGAACAGGGAGAGAACATAGTGAATATTGTCCAGTAGTTGATGCCTTGTGGGGGTCGTCAGGAGCCAATCGTCCAAATAGGGAAAAACTTGGATTCTTTGCATTCTGAGGTGAGCTGCTACCATGGCCATACACATTTGATGAACACCCGGGTGGCTGAGGTGAGACCAAAGGGCAGGGCTCGGAACTGGAAATGATCAAATCCCAAGCAAAAGCGGAGAAACCTCCTGGACCGGCGATCCATCTTTACATAGTAGTACGTGTCCTGGAGGTCTACTGAGCACATCCAGTCGTTGCTGTGCAATATAGGCACAATTGACTGTACAGTGACCATTTGAAACTCCGACTTCCGTACAAATTGGTTCACTTGACTGATATCCAAAATAGGACACAGGTCCCCTGTTATCTTTGGAACCAAAAAGAAGCAGGCATAAGTTCCGGATCCTCTCTGTCTTGCGGGGACCTGTTGGATGGCTCATTTTTGAAGGCGGCTTAGGACCTCCTTTCGGGCTGCCTCTTCTTCATTGGGTGCCACGTCTGGAAGAGGACTGAATTTTGAGGGAATTTCCAAAAAGGGAATGTAATAACCCCTGGAAACAATTGCTAGCACTCTCAGATAGTTTGTGATACTTGCCCAGGCTAATGGAATGGGTGCAGCAATAATTGACCCCCAACTGCGTCCAGGGAAGGACAGTTGGCAATGCCTCAGGAATATTTGTAAAGGTTTCTCAGAGAACGGCTCCCTGGAACCTTGGTTTTGCGGGTCACCTCTGCCCCTCGGGCGACGTCTACCATTGAAACCTCTTCCCTGTCCCCTGGAAGAGGAATCCTTCTGAACATCCTGAAAGGGAGACTGTGCCTGCTTGAACCACATTTTCTTACTCCCCTTCTGGGTCTTGGAAAAGGACCGCTGAGGGGCAGAAAACTTGATCCCAATGGCCGACAAGGTCTTCCCCTCCTATTCACTGTGGGTCAAATTGTCTTTCACAGTGGGACCAAAAAGAGTGGAACCATCAAAAAGGGCGTTAACAAATGACGTCTTGACGGCCTCTGCAAACCCGCTCAAGCGGAGTCGGGCATGACACCTAATAGCGATACCTAAGCCTGCAGCCAGTGAGGACCCTTTCTGCAGCATTGGAAATGATTCTCATGGACGAATTCGCCACTGAAAGAAGGGTTGACATCTTTGGAGAAATAGCCTTGAATTCCTCTTCAGACATGGACCCAGAGAGGAGCGAAGATAGTTCTTTTACCAAATCCCTCTGGAGACTGGTAAAATGCACAAGGTAATTTAGTGCTCGTAAACTGAAAGCAGCCGAAGCAAACACCCGCTTTCCAAATCTGTCCATAGCTCTCCACTCACGACTGGGCGGATGGACAGAAGAACTCTGCTCTGCCAACTCCTTCTTGGTGGCAGCAGCCACCACAATAGCATCAACCGGGACCATTTTGGACTAAAAGGTTCTGTCTGGAGGAGGGCTCAAAAATTTGTCTGCTTTCTTGGGCACTGGCTCCACAGTATCTGGCTCTTTCCAGGCCCTGCTGGCCACAAGATCAATGTGAGGATCAGCCGGGGGGGCACCCAGAAGGCAGATGGCCCCATACCGAAAGCCTCCAGGAAAACGGATTCCTCAGAGGACAGGGTTTGGGTAGACAGCCTTTGGCCTTAAGGATCTAGAGTACGTCTCCAAAGGAGACGCCCTCCGGTGGAGACCTTGGGGACCTGTCCCTTCATCAGCATCCGTGTTCCTTGGTAAGAGACTCCATAGGGGAGCCGAGATGTCTCCTCTTACAAGTCCTCTTTCAAGGAACCTCAGGGGGTGGCGGGGAAGCCTCAGAAAAGGAAGGGACCCCTGTAGGGGGCATATACCCCTGGAGACTAATTCAGACGGGCTGACCTGGAGTAGGATGAGACAAGCTGCTCAGAAACTGGGGCTGGGTAGGAGAACTGTGCATGGGAGAGGCAGCTC
Source organism: Protopterus annectens (assembly GCF_019279795.1). NCBI lineage: Eukaryota > Metazoa > Chordata > Ceratodontiformes > Protopteridae > Protopterus > Protopterus annectens. Next base: position 22,274,876 of record NC_056741.1, read on the forward strand.
TGATAAGAGAAGGATCTTTTAACAGTCCGGAAGGCGGAAGGACTAGAAGAACTTCCATCCTTCTCTCTCACCAACAAAACCCGGAGGAAGAAAGGGTGGACCCCCCCCCCCCCAGTCCCACCACTCCACCAGACGGCACCGGAACGGTCAAAGGCCAATGCACCCAGGGGAAGAGACCGGTCTGAAAAACCCGGGCCTGAATCCAATCCCATGGACGCTGGCTCGACAGGGCTGGCCGCGTGGACTGTCGCGGGGGAACAGAAACAGTGCCAGCCATTGATCCCATCAGGGAAGGGCCCAAACTGTGTCCTAAAACTCCTCTAGCCTCCACCCCACTCAACAGTCCCTGAGAATGCAAGCCACTGGCTGGATGAGGAGCGATCGAAGGGGGGTGGGAGATTGGATGCCTAACCTATGGGTTGGGGAAGCTAGAAGCCCCAAATTCATCTCAGCTTTCAGGAAGGCTCGGATCATCCTGTCCATATCCATAGGGAGGACACTCCTGGAAGATCAGGAGGAGATGGAGGACCTACTAGGAGAGTCGCGCCTGGAGCTCAAGTGTCTTCTCTTGAGCTCCCTGGAACAAGATCTATTTGGAGAAGACAGCTGCTTAGGGGGCAAAGGATCCAATGGAAGATTCTCCACTACTATAGGCTCAGGTACGATTCTCGGATCCGACGGAATCGGAATCCTAGCTCAACAAAGGATCCCAGGAAATAATTCTCGAATGCCTCTGATCTGAAAGGGTCGGATCCGAAGGTCCAGTGCCTAGGTCCCTGGATCCAGGGGGAGACATCAAAGTCACCAGATCCGAGAGCTTAGGGTCCGAGCCCTTGGATCCAGGAGTGGACTCCTTGGATGACCTAGGACTCGAAGATCTCAGATCTGAACCTGCCCTATCTGGAGCCGGATCCAAGGACCTAGGATCTGACAGCCTGGGACACTTGGTTGGGGCCTCCAACAGAAGCTTTCATTTTAGCCCCAGGAGGGCCAGCCTTGGCCGGGGAAGCAGTGACCAAGGACCATTCTTTGATCAAACCCTTAACAGCTTATTTCGACGGTCGACGAAAGCTCTTGGGTTGATTGCGGCACAAATGCCGCATTCCACCTCGAGGTGGTCGCCGCCAAGATAGTAAAGGCACTCCTCATGCGAGTCAGAAATGGGCATTTTCCTCCCACAAGAGAAGCACCTTTTAAAGATTCTAGTTGTCTACTGATGTACTATTTTCTTTATCTGTAAATATGTTGCAAGTAATTGCTATGTTAAATTGTTAATCATTATGTAATCCAATGTAACTACTGTCTGTTTATTTTACTGTGGAGCTTTCGGGCCTCTGCTGAAAATGGACCTACGTCCAGTCGGACACTCCCAGTCAACAAATTTAAATAAATAAATAAATATAAATAAAGCCTAAAGGTTTTTCAGACATGGTCGAACCACAAGCAAAACCAGAATCTGCAAAAAAGCCAAGGACTGAAAGCCTAAAATCTGCCCAGAACTCACACAATCTTATTAAAGAACTCTTGCACACCACAAAACAACTAGGCTAAAGACAAAATCCCGTGGAAAAAGGGACTTAACAAGGTTAAAACTCAACCTGGAGGGGAAAGATAAGAGGGAAAACTACCAACACTACAAACTCAAAAATAACAAGAAATAAGAAATTTCAATATTCTGAGCTAAATGCACTAACAGGAGCTGAGCAATCTGTGTCTGACAGCGGCAAACGAGATCTGAGGGAGTGTAGGGCAGCAGAGCATTATGGGAGGGGAGGAGATTGAGCAAAGCTGTGTTCTGAGTATGCCGGCTCGGATCTGATATCAGATCCAAGACCCTAAACATGAGGAATGGTGGACTAGATAACATCAGATTTTACCACTTTTCTATGAAAAGGGTTAGCCAAACCCCTAAGAGATAGGAGGCTGTAGTGGGGGGAAACAGATGGAAGGGTGGAGTTATGTCATAATAGCAATAATTGCTCGGATGGCCCTGTGGAGTTTGCTCTCACTGAATTACATTTCCTTTTCTTTGCTCTTTTTTTGTTTCCTAAAGTATGTTTTCTGCCTAGACTGCTGATCTCTAGTCTGAAACAGGAAGGAGGGCCACTATATGGCTGCATAACTTCTACTGGACCTAGGAATGGCAGTATGGAAAAACTGCTTGAGGGTCACCACTGTTTTCACTGTTTCCTCAAGTTTTGAGAAACTTCATTATGTGGAAGGCCACACAAAGAATTCCTTATGGTTGCAATAATTAGCTAAACTTTCCCATCCTCTGGGAGAGGCCGAATTTTAAATAAGCATGTTTCCTCCATCAGATGCTGCATCTCACATTTTATAACATGGCTGCCCACATTCTTCTATGCTTCTTGTGCCAATCTAGAAAACTGAACTTTCACATTCTCACTCACTCTCTAGCACATAGGCTTCAATTTGCTTCAGAATTTCTCACTGGTATTTTGTAACAGGGGTCTGACAACTACTGGCACTGAAGGAGAGGGTGGTAGACATGTACGCCATTAAATACTTTACTTTCCCCTCACTCCCTGGGAGGACGTTGAATCCTGTACCTAACTGGCAACCTCAGGTCACATACCAAGGGGAACCCAGAGCTGGGTCTGCAGTCAGAATCTTATAAAGGTACAGTGCACCCTGCAGAACCGGTCAGGTTTCTGTCATGTGGGAGGCTGCAACTCGTGCTTTAATGAAACTCCCACAAAGATGTCTTTGAAAGCTGCACAAATTGTAGGGTCAACAGAATGTTTAGGCTCATCCAGATTAAAAATTCCTCTGTACCTCCTCTCGCTCTCTCAAACATTTCATCATGACATTGAAAACTGTCACAAGAAAAGTACTCGAGCAGTGAGCCTAATGAAATAGTTTCCTCATCATTTTCCAAGGGAGGGGACATCTGGGAATAAAAAAGTTATGTGCGCACCATAACGTTCCATCTCTGTCCATTTGCAGTCTTTAACTGTTGGGTTCAGATTTAACCCTCAGATCAGACTCTGCTGCATCTTCCAAATCGTATGATACTTGAACTCTCCTCCCTTTACCCATAATGCTCCACCAACCTAACATACCTCAAATCTAGTTTGATGCCCATGAGACTGACAGAGCAGTGGAAAAAAAGGAAAGAATGGAAGCTGAAGCTCAAACAAGGAACAAAGGTTCCTCCAATACTTCTCGATCTGTCAGGAAGAAATGCAAGGAAGGGGTAGGTGGGTGGGAAGTGGAGGAAGAGTGAAAATGGGCAACACAGATGGAACGTTATGGTGAGTACATAACTATTTTATTTTATGATGTCATTTTCATTCATTCCTCAACTGTCGGGATAGGGTCCCCAGCAACCTAAATCTTGGCATTACTCTAAGGAAGGTTATCCCTGAGCCCAGCTGAGCCAAAGGCTGTTTTTCCCCTAGAGACCAGATCCAATTTGTAATGAGCAATAAAGGGACAAGGATTAACCCAAGTTACAGCTGCACAAATATCATCGAAAGAATTTCTTGGCAGAAAGTTGCTCAAGTGCACTAGCCTGCGTTACATATTTATTGCACTTTCCTGCTGTTTGTTGCAAAAAAAAAAAAAAATTATCCTTGTTTCCCATCTTTCCTGACCTAGAGTAGTCCAAATACAGGTTTTGCTGTATTCTGGACTTTTGGAAAGTTCCTGTGTTGCCCATTTCCTTTCTTGGATAAAGGGAGACTTCTTTGTTCACCAGTGGCAGTGGGGAGCTTAGAGCAGCCTATCTATCCCTGGAGGAGTGTTCCCAGCACAAGAATCTGGTAGTCTACTGGCTGTTTTGGGCCAATTTCTAGCTCTTTCAAGTCCCCTGTATAAAACCCGCTTTGGCGCGGTTTTTGCGCTTGTTACTACTCAGCCAAGCTCCTTGTGGTTCCTGCAGAGTGGTGCTAGCAGCAGAGAGGCTAAAGAGCGACTGCTAACCTGATAAGTGTTTTTTTCCTGCTACTACCTGGGCGACTGTCCGATCTAACTAAACTGCAAGTAATTCTGCTTCTTGAACTGTTTTAAACTGTTTAAACTTGTTTTTGCATCTGCACTTTTAAAGTTTGCCCTGTTTGTTGCATTTACCTGTTGAGGCTACACACTCAAGTGCGCTAACCTGTGTTACATATTTATTGCACTTTCCTGCTGTTTATTGCAAAAAAGAAAAAAAAAAAAAAAAAAAAAAATTATCCTCGTTTCCCATCTTTCCTGACCTAGAGTAGTCCAAATACAGGCTTTGCTGTTTTCTGGACTTTTGGAAAGTTCCTTTGTTGTCCATTTCCTTTCTTGAATAAAGGGAGGCTTCTTTGTTCACCAGTGGCAGTGGGGAGCTTAAGGCAGCCTATCTATCCCTGGAGGAGTGTTCCCAGCACAAGAATCTGGTAGTCTATTGGCCGTTTTGGGCCAGTTTCTAGCTCTTTTCAAGTCCCCCTGTATAAAACCAGTTTTAGCGCGGCTGTGTGTGATTTTGCGCATAGTGCAGCATCACTGGATTTAAACCATTCTCGGCTCCACAAAGTCTGCTCTTCACTTTTCCCTTCGAACTGATCTAGTTCTCATAATAAACACCCTATTCCCACTCTAAAGCTTGGCACTTGCTCACTAAAGCAACTATATAAAGTCAGCACTAAAAAAATAAAAGCACTACACCCTCACAAACTCCCCTTAAGTACTTTGTTCCCCATTGGTCCTTTTTTTTTCAATTATAAAGGAATTCACAATACTATTCTAGCATGTCCAAAGGTCAGTTGTCAATCTCTCCTCCGGTCCAGCTGGTGAATCTGGGAATCTTGAGGCAATGTTATAACTCCCTCATGTACACAGACAACCCTCTCCTCCTCCCAACAGATTCCAACACATGTGGGAGATGCAACCATATAGCCAAACTGGAGGATAAGCTCTCTCAACTCAGTACTGGCGTAACCAGTCAGAAGGAAACCACACTCACTACAATTCCAGTCTCACATAGACCTACCACGACAGCAAACCAAACACAAACACACAAAAACATACTCGGAGGCTCTAAATAAAAATCTGCCTAAGCAGAGACCTCCAAAGAAGACACCCAAGCAACCGCTACCCCAAAACAAAACACATGCAACACATAGCTCACAAAGCCAGTGTGCCGAACAGTCACAGCCCTTAAGGCTAAACAACACACCTGATACACTTGTAATAGGTGACCATCGTCAGGCACACTGACGTCCCGCTCACCAGGCTGAACAAGAAGGTCACGGTGAGCTGCCTGTCTGGCGCTAGGATCTGCCACATAACACAAGCACTCGGGTCACTCCAAGGTAAGTACAAATATGACTCAGTCATCGTCCGTGCTGGTGTGAATGACCCAAGACGTACCTCCCTGGACTACATGAAGAGAGACAGAGGAGCTCTCTGAGCATGTAGCCCAGGCCGGCATGACCCTGACCTTGAGTAGCATCTTACCCTCACCAAGAATGATGCCACAATATGAAGACAAGATGATCAATTCCAACAATTGGCTTAAGTATTGGTGTCATTCAAAGGGGATCCAATGCCTGTCTGCCTGGGATGACATGCTCGACAAGCCACGATGCTTCGCTAGGGATGGCTTGCACCTTTCACCCCTGGGCTTTCGGATATTGGCAAAGGCTCTTTCCACCCCCATAGTGCATTTTTTAGGCAAGGCTCAAAAGACAAACCCACCTCCATAGGTATTACAAGGGATAAGAAACTAAGAGTAATGCTACTCAACGCCAGAAGTCTAAACCTCAAGATGCATGCACTCAAAACTCTCCTTAGCATGGAGAACATCGATATCTGTGCAGTAACAGAAACCTGGTTCAAGGCTCCCGAGAGCACCCCAGCACTACCAGGTTATACCTCATACCATGTTTTTCAGCCCCAAAATTTGGACCGAACCACAAAAGGAGGGGGAGTATCAATATTCGTCAAAGATACCCACACCTCCAGGTTGGTGGCACAGCATGAAGCATCAGAGACTATCCATGTGCAACTAACAGTGGGTAAAACTGCCTTCCAGTTTATAGCCTGCTACAGACCATCCTCCCAAACCCAGGAACCCCACTTGGCCTTCCTGAGAATACTGGAAAATATGCAGGTCTCTCCAAACACCATTATATTGGGCGACTTCAACTACCCTAACATAGACTGGGAGCATTACTCTAGCTCCAACACCCTAGCCCAAAGGTTCCTAGAATTTATAAACTCAAATGCTATGGAACAACTTGTTGCCACTCCCACAAGAGGGGAAAACATACTGGACCTGATCATCACCAACATGGGGACTCTATGCTCCAGACCAGAAGTGTATCACTCACTGCTAAGATCAGACCATAAACTAATCCCACTAGATATTCACATCCCGACCCCAGCCCCTGCACAGAAAACCACAGTGAAAAACTTCTCTAAAGCAAATTTCACACTCCTCAAAACCGAGGTGGAATCCTTCAAAGCCCCCGGGCCTGTGGAAAATACGGCCCAGACTGCAGAATCCTTTATAAACGCATTCTATGCACACCTTCAGGAATGCATGGATCATGCAATCCCAAATAAAACCAAAGACCCAATCCTCCAAGGTTAGGCGTCCTGTCTGGTGGACCCCAGCCATAAACAAACTATACAATAGAAGGAGGAAGCTACTACATGATAGAGCAAAATCCCAAAAAGGGAAGGCATCTCTGATCAGTATTAGCAAAAAACTACGGGCACTCATAAAATCGTCTAAGGCCAGCTTCGAGAGAAAAATTGCACAGGACACTAAGGATAATCACAAGGCTTTCTTTAGTTATGTTAGGAACCTGGGTGGGAATTCCCAGATATGCTCAGAATTAGTCCAAAATGACAAAAAATACACCAAACCCACAGACATTGCCAACATCCTAGCGGACAGGTTCAGCGCAAACTTCTCCCCTTCCCCACCAAAAGGGCAAATATCTATCCCAGCAGAGTGCTGCCCCCTGACATCTCAGATGCTCAGGTAAGAGCCGCCCTCTCCAAAGCAAAAAAACACAGCATCAATGGGACCAGACGGTGTCCTGGGCTGCATCCTACATGAACTCCAAGAAGAACTAAACCCAAACATAAAACTACTGTTCAATCTCAGCCTTACTACAGGATATGTACCCAAAGAGTGGCGTACAGCAACAGTGGTCCCTCTCCACAAAGGTGGTGCCTCAACGGATCCTGGAAACTATCGCCCCATAAGCCTGACGAGCTTGGTCTGCAAAGCTATGGAAAGGATCATCATGGACCTCATAAATAAAGATATTGGGGATCTACAGACACTGGATCCTACCCAGTTCGGCTTTGTTAAGGGCAGATCCTGCCTCTTAAACCTGGTCGATTTCTTTGAAACAGTCACCAAGGCCATTGACGAGGGGAAGGTGGTCCACACAGCCTACCTGGACCTCGCAAAAGCCTTCCATACAATACCCCATTTGGGCATTATAGATAAGCTCACCAGCTTAAATATAAACCCCTATGTCACTAGATGGGTTGCAAACTGGCTCAAGGACAGAACCCACATGGTTAGAATTGCTGGAGCTATGTCAGACTCCAAACCAGTTACAAGTGGCGTCCCACAAGGCTCAGTCCTGGGACCTCTCTTGTTCGGTATATATTTCTCAGAGGTACAGGCTAACACGGAAGGACTGTGGCTAACCAAGTTCGCAGATGACTGCAAACTGGGCGCCATAATAGACTCTCCAGCCGACACAAGCATCCTACAAAAAGGCCTCATAGAAACAGACAACTGGTGCCAGAGCCATGGCCTCAAGCTAAATGCCAAAAAGTGTATAGTCATCCCCTTTGGCAAAAACAAAGTGCCCACAAATTACCACATAGGTGGTAATCCATTAAGTACGGAAGTAATTAGGGACCTGGGGACCCAAGTTGATAGCAATCTCCCATTTGACAACCACGTGGCCAAAGTGGTTAGAAAAACATTTTATATAGCCCACCTAATCATGAAGGGATTCACATCTAGATCAGGGGAGGTCATCGTGCCTCTTTACTCATTCCTCATCAGGCCCATAATTGAGTACAATGCCCCCTTTGGGATGTACCTTACCAGACACCTGCAGCAATTGGTAAGACCCCAAAAGTACCTCACCAAGAGGATCAAAGGGCTCAAACAAATGCCATATGCTGCCCGGTTAAAGAAACTCCAGCTCTACTCAGTGGCATACCACCTGACATATAAAGCCATGTCCAACCCGGAATTAATGGACATGCTGCCCCTCAGAAAATCCAAATCCCATCGAGCTACGCGCTCGTGAGACTTGAACCTCAGCACTGAAATAAATAGGACATGCTGGAAGGACAGATTCATAACCCAGAGGCTCCCTTCACTCTGGAATAAAATCCCAGTCCAGGTTAGACAGAGTCCCTCATTGACTCTCTTCAAGAGGAATCTTGATGAGTGGATGGGAGATTGTAGGTTTACCCCGGGTATCACTTCTGTGTCACTGTTAGACAGAGGCAGAGTATACTAACCTCGAAAAAGGGCATAGCAAAATTCATTTAAAATGGGTGGCGAAAGCCAAACACATTCTGGCTAGGCTTATAAATGCCCTAGGGCAGATAGCCTAGCATGAACCTATAGACCTGATGGAATGGGCTCTGGGGTTTTTTAGTAAAGATAAGCCCACATTTTGATTAACAAATGAAATGCAATCAGTTAACCATTTGGTCAGAGTACCTTTAGATACAGGTTTGCCAAGTTTTGAATCAGAAAAGGAAACAACTGCTTAGATTTCTTACATCTTTAGTTCTGCGAAGGTAGAAATGTAACTGCCTGTGCACATCTAACAAATGTAACAAATACGCACCTTTGTTCGAAAAATTGGGGAAGAACACTGGGGGATTAATGACCTGATGAATATTAGACAAACAACCTCTGGCAAAAGGACTGGTCCGTAAAGACGCACTATCCTTGTGAAAATTAAACAAGGAGGCTTAAAGACAATGCTTGAAGTTCAGACATTCTTCCGGCAGATGTAATAGCAACTAAGAAAACAAGTTTTCCAGGTCAAAAATTTTAGATCAGACTTAGCCAAAGGTTCAAAGGAGGACTGAGTCAAGGCCTGAAGTATAACATTTAAATACCAAGGAGGAGTAGGAACCTTTAAAGGAATTCTAAGCAAGAAAGTTCCTCTGAGAAAGGCTTTACAAAGCTTGGAGGAAGCTAAGATAGAATTATTTACTGTAATATGAAAGTTGGAAATGGCTGCTAATTGTACTCTGATAATTGAGGAACTGGCACCCTCACTGAAAACTATGACTAAAAAGTCAATAACATTTGAAAATCTGTGCTACAAAGGGATCTAAGATTTTGCTAAGGGTCCAAAGAAAAAAAGTTATGTCTTACCATAACGTTCCATCTGTGTTGTTCATCTTCTTTCATTCATCACTGATGGGTTCGGTTCCGAGCCCTTGCAACCAAGTCGACCCATTACCAAACTGGCGCCAGCAAAAAAAACCTCTCGAGCTAAGTCTCTACCCAGAATGCCCTTCTCCCTGTTACCTTACATCGAGTTTGCTAAGAAAAGAAGTAAAGCCGAGGCCACTTCTACGCAAGTACCTTACTGCACCACTTAGATACAAAGCATCCCCCAAGAGCCTTTGGGGGGGGATGGAGGGTGGGAATTGATGATGAACACAGATGGAACACTATGGTAAGACATAACTTCTTTATCGGATGATGTTCATCTTCTTTCCATTCATCACTAATGGGACAGAATCCCAAGTTACCTTGAGGTCCCTGGGTGGCCCTTATGGAAGAACATTCCTGAGTACCATTGACCTGAAGGCAGCTGTCCCCCTGGAGAGCAGGTCCAATGTCTAATGATTGATAAAGGTACAAGGCTTAGCCCAAGTAGCTGCTGCACAGATGTCATCCATGGATGCCCTGGAATGGAATGCTATAGAAGTTGCCATAGATCTAGTGGAGAGGGTTTTAACTTTTGGCATGGATTAATTATGGAGGGAATAGGTGACCCCCGTATGCAGTCCCTTAGCCATTTTGATAATGTAACCTTGGAAACAGCCTCTCCCATTTTGGTTCCCAAAAAGGAGATGAAAAGCTGTTCAGATTTACGGATAGGTTTGGTCCTGTCTAGGTAAAATCTTAATTGTCTACATACAGCTAAGGTGTGAAGGCAATACTCTCCTCTATTGGCAAAATTCGGAAAGAGCACTGGTAGATCAATGGACTGGTTAACAGAGAATTCAGAAACAACTTTGGGAAGAAAGGATGGGTTCGTTCGAAGTGACACAATCTTTATGAAAGACCAGATAGGGACTCTCTATACACAATGCCTGCAGCTCCGAAACTCTTCTGGCAGAGGTAATGACTACTAGGAACAAAGATTTCCAAGACAAAACTTTAGGTCACACTTAGCCGCAGGCTCAAAGGGCTTTTGAGTCAAAGACTGGAGGACTAAAGTGAGGTTCCATGGTACTATGGGCTGAGAGGAGGCCTGAGATGAGAAGTCCCTTCGAGGAAAAGCCTTGCAAGAGGCGTAATGAAATAAGAGGGGTGCCATCTTTACCATTGTGGAAGTTGGCAATTGCCACTAGATGTACATATACTGTAGAGGCAGAGGCTCCGTTATCAAAAAACTTAGCCAAGTATTGAAGCACTGCAGCTATCCTCCCATTCCTCTGATCCCACAGTTTCTAAAGAAAGCTCTTTGGTTAAGATGCAAGGTGATCCTCATAGCCCCATTCTGGCCTCAACAAGTTTGGTTCCCCTTTCTCAGGCCTCTGTCTAGCAGGGACACAGAAGACATCCCAGGGGTGAATTTGCGATTTCCCATCCACGCGTCCAGATTTTGCTTGAAGAGGGTCAGCGAGGGGCTATGTCTAACATGAATTGGGATTCTATTCCAGAGTGAGGGGAGCCTCTGGGAAATGAATCTGTGCCCTCCAGCATGTCCTATTTATTTTTGTGCTGAGGTTTAAGTCCCTGGAGCGTGTAGCTCTAAGGGACTTGGATTTTTTGAGGTGGAGCATATGTCCATTAATTCTGGGTTTGACATGGCTTTGTACGTCAGGCATAGATCGCCTCTGAGTAGGCGGTAAGCAACTGAGTAGAGCTGGAGTTTCTTTAGTCGAGCTGCATACGACATCTGTTTGTAGCCCATGATCCTCTTGGTGAGGTAATTTTGGGGTCTCTCCAGTTGCTGCAGGTGTCGGGTAAGGTACATCCCAAAAGGGGAATTGTATTCAATTATGGGCCTGATAAGTGACGAGTAGAGGGGCACAATGACCTCTCGATCTAGATGCGAACCCTTTCGTGATAAGGTGGGCTATATAGAAGGTCTTTCTAACCACTTTTGCAACGTGATTATCAAAGGAGAGATTACTATCTATGTTGGTCCCCAAATCTCTAATTACTTCCGTACGTAATGGATTACCACCTATGTGGTAATTTGTGGGCACCTTGTTTTTCCCAAAGGGGATGACACTGCACTTTTTAGCATTTAGCTTGAGGCCGTGGCTCTGGCACCACGCATCCATCTCTGAGAGACCCTTCTGGAGGATGTCTCAGCTGGAGATTCGATTATGGCCCCCAGTTTGCAGTCATCTGTGAACTTTGTCAGCCATAATCCCCCCATGTTAGCCTGAACCTCAGAGAAGTATATACCGAACAAGAGAGGTCCCAGAACTGAGCCCTGTGGGACGTCACTTGTAACTGGTTTGAATTCGGACATGGCACCTGCAATTCTGACCACGTGGGTTCTATCTCTGAGCCAGTTTGCAACCCATCTTGTGATATAGGGGTTGATATTTAAGCTGGTAAGCTTATTTATGATGCCCAAGTGGGATATTGTGTCGAAGGCTTTTGCAAGGTCCAGGTAGGCTGTGTGGACTACCTTGGCCTCATCTATGGCTTTGGTAATTGTTTCAAAGAAATCAACTAGGTTTAAGAGGCAAGATCTGCCCTTAAAGCCAAATTGGGTAGGGTCCAGTGTCTGGAGGCTCCCAATGTCTGTTTACGAGTTCCATGATAATACGCTCCATAGCTTTACAGACCAGACTAGTCAGGCTTATGGGGCGATAGTTCCCGGGGTCCGTTGTGGCACCACCTTTGTGGAGTGGGACCACTGTAGTTGTACGCCATTCTTTGGGTACATATCCTGTAGTAAAGGCTAAGTTTGAACAGTGACTTAATGTGAGGGTTCAGTTCTTCTTGGAGCTCGTGCAAGACACAGCCTGGGACACCGTCCGGGTCCCATAGATGCTGCGTTTTTTGCTTTGGAGAGGGCAGCTTTCACCTGTGCATCTGTGATGTCAGGGAGGTTACATTCAGTTGGGATAAGCATTTGCTTCTTTGGGGGGGGGGGGGGGGGGAGTTTGCGCTGAATCTGTCTGCCAGGATGTTGGCTATGTCTGTAGGTTTGGTATATTTTGTACCATTATGCAACAATTCAGAGCATATCTGGGAGTTTCCACCCATATTCCTGACATAACTAAAGAAGGCCTTGTGATTATCTTTAGTGTCTAGGGCAATTTTTCTTTCGAAACTGGCCTTTGATGATTTTATGACAGATCGAAGTTTCTTGCTAATACTGATCAGAGATGCCTTCCCTTTTTGGGATTTTGCTCTCTCATGTAGTAGCTTCCTCCCTCTGTTGTGTAGCTTATTTATGGCGGGGGTCCACCAGACCGGTCTCTTGTTTTTGGAGGAGTGAGTCTTGGCTTTATTTAGGATAGCACGATCCATGCATTCCTACAGGTGCTCATAGAATGCATTTGTAAAGGATTCTGTGGATTGGGCTGTATTATCCTCTGGCCCGGGGGCGTTGAAGGATTCCACCTCAGTCTTGAGAAGTGCAAAGTTGGCTTTTGAGAAATTCTTTACAGTGATTTTCTTGGCTGGGGGTGGGGACAGGATATGGATGTCCAGGGAAATTTGTTTATGGTCTGATCTTACCAATGAGGGGTTTACCTCTGGTGTGGAACAGAGTTCCCATGCTGGTGATGACCAGGTCCAATATGTTGTTCCCTCTTGTGGGAGTAGTGACCAGTTGTTCCATCGCGTTAGAGTTTATAAATTCAAGGAACCGTTGGGCGAGGGTGTTTGGGCTTGAGTAGTTTTCCCAGTCAATGTTTGGGTAGTTGAAGTCACCCAATAACATAGTGTTTGGAGAGACCTTCATATTCTCCAGTGTTCTCAGGAATGCCAAGTTGGGTTCCTGTAATAGGGAGGGTGTTCTGTAGCAGGCTACAAATTGAAAGGGAGTTTTGCCCGCTGTTAGTTGCACATGGATGGTTTCCAATGCTTTGTGCAGAGCCACTAACCTGGAGGTGTAGGTATCTTTGATGAATATAGATACTCCCCCTCCTTTTGTGCTTCGGTCTGAGTTTTGGGGTCGAAACACATGGTATGAGTTATAACCTGGTAGTGCTGGGGTGCTCTCAGGAGCCTTGAACCAGGTTTCTGTTACTGCACAGACATCGATTTTCTCCATACTGAGGAGAGCCTGGAGTGCGTGCATCTTGAGGTTTAGACTTCTGGCATTGAGTAGCATTACCTTTAGTTTTTTTATCCTTGGGTTGTCTATGGAGGTGGGTTTGTCCTTTGAGCCTTGCCTAAAAAGGCACTATGGGGTGGCAAGAGCCTTGGCCAGTATACAAAAGCCTAAGGGTGACAGGTGCAAGCCATCCCTAGCGAAGCAACGTGGCTTGTCGAGCATGTCATCCCAGGCTGACAGACACTGGATCCCCTTTGAATGACACCAATACTTTAACCAATTGTTGAAACTGATCATTTTGTCTTTATACTGTGGCATCATTCTTGGTGAGGGCAAGATGCTACTCAAGGTCAGGGTCATACCAGCCTGGGCTACATGGTCAGAGAGCTCCTCTATGTCTCTTTTCATGTAGTCCAGGGAGGTACGTCTCAGGTCATTCCCACCAGCATGGACAATGATGGAATCATACTTGTACTTGCTTTGGAGTGACATGAGTGCTTGCATTATGTGGCGGATCCTGGCACCAGACAGGCAGCTTACAGTGACCTTCTCCTTGTTCAGTCTGGTGAGCGGGACGTCAGTGTGCCGGACAATAGAGTCCCCTATAACAAGTGTATTTGGTGTGTTGTTTGGCCTTATGGGCTGTGACTGAGGCACACTGATTTTGTGAGATATGTGATTTGTGGGTATTGTTGAGGAGTGGCTGTTGCTTGGATATCTGCTTAGGAGGTCTTTGCTGTTTAGGCAGATTTTTATTTAGAGCCTCCGAGTATGTTTTTGTGTGTTTATGCGTTGGGTATGCAGATGCAATAGGTCTGTGTGAGACTGGATTTGTGGTGTGGGTGGTTACCTTTTCCTCCTGACTGACTGTGCCAGTCTTGGGTGGAGAGAGCTCTACCTCCAGTTTGGCTGTGTAACTGCATCTCTCACATGTATTAGAGTTTCTTGGAAGGAGGAGAGGGTTGTCTGTGTACATAAGGCAATTGTAACATTGCCTCAAAATTCCCAGATTCACCAGCTGGACTGGAGAGTAACCTTGAAATTGACCCTTGGACATACCAGATTAATATAGGGAACAGTTTTTTTTACTGATCATACTAGGGAAGGGAACTGATTTTTCACTTGATCAGGAAGGACCAATCGGGAGTCTAATACTTATGAGAAGTCAAGGAGGGTGTAGTGCTTAAGTTAGTTAGTGTTTCCTTATAAGAGCTGAGCAAGTGCAGGACTTTAGAAAGAGAATAGAGTGATTACTTTGAAAGTTTGAACAGTTCTAAGGGAAAAAGTGAAGAGCAGACTTTGTGGAGCCTGGAATAGTTTAAACCTGTTTAGGTGGCGCTGCCTGACGCTGCTCAGTGCACAAAACTGCACAAAAAGAGTTGTAAGGTTTTAAGAGAGAGAGCTCAAGGAGTTTAGAATTGACCCAAAATGACCAATAAAACTACAGCTTCTAGGCAGTAACCACTCCTCCAGGGACAGGCAGGTTTGTTCAGTGTTAACCAATCCCACTGGTGAACACAGACTTCCCTTTAGCCCAAGCAAGCACTGGCCTTCTAGAAACTTCCAAATAGTTCAGAACAGCAAATCTGTAACTGAACTTTCTTAACTTTTAGAAAGTGAGAAAAAATCAAGATTTTTTTGTTTTGTTTCCCTTTTTGTTGTAGTTTAAAGGTAGCAGAGATACACAAGCAGCAAAATAATCACAACAGTGCAATAAATGACCCCACACTTGAGTGCTAGGCCAAAATCAGGTAAAATGCAGTTTTTAGAGAAAAAAACAATTTTAAATTAAGTGCAACACAGGAAATGCAGTAAACAGGACGGGTTTATAATCTCTGAAGCTGCTGCTTCCCTTTGACTGGGCGGAACGTCGGGACGTTTTCTTGGAAATTTTGGCTAACAAGAAAGGGGAATGGTGTAACCTCTGGTGATAATATTCTGCATCCAACGATCAGTGGTGATAGAATTCCAGGCAGCTTGGTGCAGAGAGAAACGACCCCCCCCCCCCGACTACCTCCAGAGGTAAGCAATCAGGCACAGCCCCCTCAGAAGTGCTGATAAGGCTGTCCAGAGAAAGCCCCTGGAGCCTTGGTTGAGAGGACCCCCTCTGCCTCTATAGGGGCATCTTCCAGAATTGTTACCCCCTCTGCTCTGGGAGTATCACCACGTGTGGCATGGAATGGACCTAAGATTTCTTATGCCACATTTTCCCACTCCTCTGATTCCTGGAGAAGGTACGTTGAAAGTTGGAAAACCATAGGCCTACAGCAGACAGGGTTTTTCTGTCTTGCTCGCACCTGGCTAGCGTGTCCTTCACTTTGGAGCCAAAGAGGGATGAAGCTTCAATGGGAGCATTCAGAAAGGAAGACTTGAAGGGTTCTGCAAGGTCACAGATGCACATCCAGGCATTACGTCTCATAACACCCGAACCTGCTGCTCTAGCCGCTCCTTCGGTCGCATGTGAGAGCAATCTCATGGACGAGTTGGATATTGATTCCAGGGTTGCTAGCTGCAAGGCCACTTTGTCCCTGACCTCGTCAGACAACTGTCCCTGAGTGTGTCCCAGAGAGTTTGGAGATAAAGTCCCTCTGGAGCCTCATGAAATGTGCCAAATAATTCAGGGACCATATAGGAAAGGTCCCTGATGCAAAAACACACTTCCCAAGTCTGTCCAACACCCGGGACTCCCTGTTGGGTGGGTGGACAGTGGGACTTTCCTCAGCCAAGTCCTTTTTTGTGGCCACCACCATAGCATCAACTAGTAACCCTTTGGACCAGTGCGGATCCTCAACAGAAGGGGACAGACTTTTGTCTGGTCTCCGGGGAATTGCCTCAATGGAATCAGGGTTCTTCCATGTGTGCTGTACGACAAGCTGGGCGAGCTCATCGGCAGGCGGGGGTCACCCAAGAGGTAGACGGCTGGGCACGAAAAGCCTGCAGGAACACTGACTCCTCAGAAGATGGGTTGGAGGGCTTACATTCACCTCTCCATTTTAACATCTCCAGGATCTCTCTGAAGGAGACATCAGGAGGTGACTATGGGGACTTTTCACCATCATCGTAATCCATGTCTTCCGTTAAGGACTCCTCAGGCGAGTCCACATGCTTCCTTTTGCACGTCTTCTTTTGAGGGGGCTCCTCAGTGGGGGGGGTCTCTGAGGAGGACTTGAAAGAGTGGGTACCCTGAACAGAGGTGTTCTGCAGTTTCTCTGCCTGGTGTCCCGGGGGGTGGTCTGTGACAGCTGCAGCTCAGGGGGTGAAAACTGGGATTCTGATATCATAGGAGTGCTACCAGAAGCAAGAGCCCTCTCCATCGCACGGAAGGCAGACCTGCCTGAAGAGGGATGGGAGCCCGGAACTGAAAAAGACAACTTTGGGAGCGGGGTCACACCCCACTCCGATGGACCCACCCTTACGGGTGGAGCCTCAAGCAAGAACGGCAGAGAAGCAGCCATCGGCGCCGAGGTGGGAACAGAGGAGAAAATCGGCACCATACCCCGGGCCGAAGCGCCCATCTCCCAATCCCCAAATTGAATAATGACTGGCTCGGCAGGAACCGAAGACCAAAGGGACAAACTCGGAGCCGGAGTGAGGTGCACCATAGGCACCAAGGTGGTGGGTTCCAAGAAGGATGTCTGAAAAGAAGGCTTCGGAACCGAGATGGTTGAAGGAGGAGTGTAAGATGAAGTCCATGGATAAAGCAACCCAAGTCCAGCAAGTGCATGGGTTTTAGAAAGTGATGGAATCCCTCTGGCTACCAACAGTTAGTCCACGAGACGCACCACATCGTGTTCCAAAAGGCTCCTGGTGGATCTAGTGGATACTCCAGATGGGGAGTCAGGATGTTTGAGAAATGGGCTATACGTCTGGTCCAGAAACAGGTCTACTGAGGGAGAGTATCGGGTTCGTGGTGCAATGTCTGCCAGCACCAAACTCTCTAGTTTCGAGACAGAAGCAAAGGGGTCAGATCTAGAGAGGTCGGTACAACACTCGGTGCCGAAGTTGCACTCTGAGCCGAAACGGTCCGTTCCAAAATGGAAACTGTAGTCGAAGGTGTGCCCTGAGCCAAAGTAGCTACAGGTGCCGAAGTCAAAATAGGCGTAGTAAGATCTATGATCGGTGCCGGAGGCAGGGCCTGTGCCAATACAAGCGTCGGTATCGAAGGCTTTGAGACAGTCTGAGCTGAGGAAGGCGGAGCCGAAGAGGCAGATTTGTGTGCAAATGATAACTTGGGGACCTTAGATTTCCCAGGTTTGCTCTGATCACCCAGTGGTGAAGATGGAACAGAATGGGATCTCTTTTTGCCCTTAGAAGGAGGGGTTGAGACCTCCTTCGCAGAAATGGCCCCTGAGAAGGGAGACTTGAGTAGCCCCTTCAGAATGAGTTTATTTTTGCGCTCATTAAGAGCCACTCCCAAACAGTATACACAGTCATCATACAAGTCACTGTTGGGTAACATACCCTTACAAGAAGTACAATGCTTAAAGCCAGAGGTACCCTTATCAGACATTTTAATAGAAAAGGACACCACAACTAACTGTATAATCCAACAATAATGAAGTCACTCAGTTCTAAAATCACAAGAATACCAATATTACAACACACTGTATATGAGAAGAAAGGGAAACACCTGAATAAAGATAAAAGCTAACATGTTAAGCAAGAGAAAACAATACCAGTTATGGTACTGAAAAAATACCACAAGGGTAAGGGAAAAGGCCGTACCAACAATGGTACTTAAAGTTTACCAACGGTAACAACGGGTAGAGTGGAAAATATACGGTTAGACTGAAGAAAAACACTAGTAATACTAAAGGTTTAGTAAAATATGAAGATATCCAAAAACCTTTATATCGAAAAAGATTTTACTTTGCTGAGAGCTCGGCCGAAATGCGGCTTTACGGTTATGTGGCAAACGAGATCTGAGGTAACAGGGAGAAGGGCATTCTGGGTAGAGACTTAGCTTGAGAGTTTTTTGGCTGGTGCGAGCTTAGTAACAGGCTGACTCGGTTCAGAGTGCTCGGAATCGAACCCATCAGTGATGAATGGAAAGATCAACAACTTCAGATCAAATCTTTTCCATTTACTCTTGTAAACCTTTCTTGTGGAAGCTTTCCCATAATAAAATGTGATGGATGGGACAGGGGGGGATCTAGCAATCAATGGAACTGGAGAAACCATGAGGTTACCTTGAAGGCTGTTAAGTCTGGGTGAGTCATGCCTGTCAGAGGAGAAAGGAGGTCTGGAGTTGGATCCAGAATCCAAGTAGGATGTAGAAGACGAGGCCAAAGGTGGAAAAACAAATCTGACCATGCCATTAAGGGGCAATGAGGATAACTGTACTCTTCAACCACAATACTTTCTGTAGAAATTTGGGAATGGGTTAATTGGTTTCCTTTATGCTTCAATGACGAAGGATGAAGAGCATCTCCTGGTGACTCCCTCGGTGGGGGGAGGTGAATCAGGGCAAAGAACCTGCTGCATTTGTTGAGGGGAGATGCAGAAAGATCACAGTATGGCAGACCGCATCAAGAGAAAAATCCTCTCCACCATGTTGACATTGACAGACTACTTGTGAGGCATTAACCTGGACCTGCTTAACTTGTCTGCAAGCACGATGGATTTCCCCAGGATGTGCGTTGCTGTCAGAAAGTGATTGGAAGAGATCGTCCATGGTCATACTCTCAGCCTCTCAACAGAGAGGATAAGATCTGATCCCCCCTTGTATGGCGGTGTACTAGACTACTGATATACTGTCCTCCTGGATCGCAATAGCCCTGACTGGAAAAGCGTCTTGAAAGGTCTACAGCACTAAGATAGCACTCATCTTCAGGGCACTGATGCGTGTCTTGACCTCTTCAGGAGACTATGTGCCTTGGACTGTCCTTCCAAGGAAATACCCCCCAATCCGAGATGAGAGGCATCTGTGGTCACTGTGGCCTTGGGTTGAGGGAGAACAAAGGGAGGGCCTTTGTGTAGTTGATGGGAGTGAATCCACTATGTAAGGTAACTCTTTCAAGCTTGAGTAATTTTCACTGCCCTAGATAATGAGTGTTGAAGAATGGACTGTCAAGTAGTGTGTGTCCATTGAAGGATTCTCAAATGGAACCTGGCCAGCAGCGCAAGGGTAATTGCTGCCACCATGGATCCCAAGGCTTGAAGAATCAGACGTGCTGGGAGGGAAGAATTTTGAATGGTCTGAGTCCAAGAAAGAAGCTATTTTGTATGGAGATGAGGACCAATGAATTCCAAACTCTGGGTCAGAATGAGTTGAGATTTGTTGCAATTGACTAGAGTTGCCGCCATCCGTTCTTGCTTCCAGGCTATCCGGAAATCAAAATGACTATCTGGCAGTCCAGAAAACACTGTACAAACTCTGGTATTTGGTTTCAAAAAAAAAAAAAAAAAGGAAACAGACTGGGTTTATTAAATCAGATGATTTACTTGTTTTACAAAAAACATAGTAAATCTACAGAAAAAAGGCATTACTCCCACTTGCGTGATATGACAACAATGTCACAAAATGGGTGGAAGATGGGTGGGATTATGAGGTTCAAGGGATGTGCCCTAAGTCCAGGTTTAGCCACACCACCACCTATAATTGACATATATTCCAGACGAGAGGAAGTCCCTTGCTTGAATCATTTGATGCCTGGTTGGAGCAGTCAAGAGCCAGTTGTCCAGATATGGAAACACTCATAATTCCAGTAGCATCAGGTGAACTGCTATGACTGCCATGCCTTTGGTGAACACCCCTGGGGCTGTGGTGAGAACAAGGAGCAGTGCTTAGAACTGAAGACTGGTTCCCAGCCAAAAGCGTGAGCGCCTGCTCATTTTGATGTGATAGTACACATCTTGAAACTCTACTGAGCACATCCAGCCATCCTTGTACAGAATTGGCAGAATGGACTGGATCGTGAGCATCTGGAACATTGTATACTGAACAAATTAATTTAGTTTGCTGAGATCCAAAATTAAGTTTCAAGTCCTGTCTTTTTTGGCACTAAATAGAATCTTGAATAAGTTCTGAACCCTCTCTGGTCAGTCGGGACCTCTTGGATTACTTTCTAGCAGATTTTTTTCTCTCTAGAGAAACCGCTTCCCTCTGACTGGGTGGAACATCAGGGATTTATTTTTTTGAACTGTTGGAGGGGACTGGGGAAAAAGGTAAAACATAACCTCTGGATATTATCCTCTGCTCCCATATGTCTTTTGTGAAGTCTAGCCAGGCTCTTTGCTGCAGGGATACATGATCCCCTGACTGCCTCCAGAGACGGACATTCAGACCTCCATTCAGGAGCACTGATGGGATCCGTCAGAGAAGGTTCATGGTTATGTAGACCACCTCTGCTATGGGAACATCATCTTCCATTTGAGTTCCCCCTCTCTGCCCCTGGGGAACCATCTCCATGTGGATCTTGAAAGGGACCTTGGGACTTCTTGAACCCTCATCTTTCTAGTACCTTGCTGGTACACAGAAAAGGACCACTGAGGGGTAGAAAAATGTACACCCGCAGCAGACAGGGTTCTCCCTTCTTGTTCTCACCTAGAGAGTGGGTCTTTTACCTTGGGGCCAAGAAACAAGGCTCTATCAAAGGGTGCATTGACAAATGAAGATTTAAATGGTTCCGCAAAATCACACAAGCAAATCCTGGCACACCTTCTAATGGAAATGCCTGAACCTGCTGTCCATGAGGTACCCTCAAGCAGCACGACAAATTAACCTCATAGTCAAATTAGATATAGATTGAAGGATAAGCCAACTGTGTGGAAATGGTATTCCCTTCCTGGAGAATATGGACCCCCGAAAAAATTTGGTAAGCTCCTTGATCAAATCTCTCTGAAGTCTGGTAAAATGTTCCACATAATTCAGTGACAAAGTGAAGGTCACTGGTGCATAGACATACTTCTCAAATCTGTCCAGTGCCCTAGAATCCCTATTGGGGTGGTCAGAGGAACTCTGTTCTGCTAGTTTTTTTTTCTTGTGGCTGCTGCAACAGGCATTGCTTTACTCCAGTGTAGACCGTCTTTTGGAGGTGCAAGAATTTTGTCTGGTTTCTTGTCTGCCGAGACAAAATCTCCAAGTACATTGGCAGGTGGAGTCATCCAGGATGCAGACAGGCCACATCAAAAAGTCTCGAGAAACACAGACTCCTCTTGGGAAGGGTTAACAGGAGACCAGCCACCTCTGTTTAAGGAGTTCCAAGTTGTCTCCAAAGCAGACGTCATCAGGTGGTGATCTGGGGGACCCTTCCACCTCACCAAAATCAGTCTCTTCAATGAGACTGTTGTGGGGATCCAAGTGCCTCCTTTTGTACGTTCTCTTCCAAGGGACCTCCTTAGTGGGATCCTCTGGGGAAGTATCGGAAGAGAGAACTATACCCTGATGGGCAGACTGGAGGGTTGGCTCAGACTGGCTGCCCTGGTGGAACGTATGAACAAGGCTCAGGACACAACTGAATGAGACGAAGTCTGAGCCAAGGAGGACAGCCTCTTCTGATTTCTAGGCATAGAGAAGACACACTCTACTACCTCAAAAGCAGAACGCCTAGGAGAAACGAACTGATCTGACAAAGGACCCTCTCACATAGTCTCCAGACATTTCTTAGGCATCTCACCCGAGGACAGGAGGTAGCTGCAACCAAGCTATGTAATGCCGATGTTCTAAAGGGAAGAGATATCTCATACAGTTTGAGTCTACTCCACCACCCTGGAGCAATCAACAACACTTCAGCTCCAAGAGTCGTCCAGCTTCAAGACTCAGTGCTGACTACTCAACTGGAGTCGAAGAAAATCTTTAAATCTGAAGATGCCCCCAAGACTCCTATTTGAATTTGCAGCCAGAGGAACTTCCTAGTCATCCTACCCACATCTGCTTTGGATAGGCTCCTGTAGGATCAGAGAGAGGAAGCTGTTGAAGAGGGCCTAGAATGTCTTCTCAGCGACTGTTCAAGGAACAGAGATGATCATCTGGAAGGAATAGGCTTTGAAAGTAAAAAGGGAGTATGGATCTGAGGGGATCTTAACTCTTGGCTTCAGATCAGACGTTTTCAAAAGTTTAGCTGGTGGCTCTGATGAAGTAGCCAATGTCGTCGCTGAAGTAGGACAATCAGGATTTTTTTTGCGTGAATCCTTGCCCTTTATAACAGAGTTGTAGTGTCCTGTTTTTTTCAGGGGTTTGAGCCCCAGCAACCGAAGTATAGTGTGTGGAAGGAACAAGACCCCCAAGGATAAGCTTATTCTACCTGTCAATCAAAGCCTTTACAAATATCACAATCGTTGTCTAGGAGTTTGGGACCTAAACAGTAAACACATTCTGTGCGAGTACCCTAGTCTTGGATCTTGTGCCCACAAGCTACACATTTTTTGAAACCACAGCATGTTCGACATTTTGTAAACCTGAGGAGAAAATCAGACAATTCACTATATCTAAAAAGGCTAGAAAGATGGAAAGGATTTTTTTAAGGAAATAAAGTCAGGAATAAGAAAGCACTACCAACAATGGCACTAAGTACAAGTACAAAAAGGGAAAAGGAAGACTACCAACAATAGTATTGATAGATACTCAAGGAGTACGAGAAAGGGGCTAGTATGTAATATTTACATGGGTAAAAGGGAAGAAAGAAAATTACAAGAGTGCCAAAAAGTGAATAAAAAATTAAACTCGCGTAAAGTGGAAAATCTCTCAATTAAACAAGTCCCAAAAATTGAGAGCTTCCAATCTAGGTCTGCTTGCAATTTTGACAAATGAGATCTCAGGTATATTAGTTTGGTGGGGCATTATAGATAAAGGCAAGAGCTCAAGAATCTTACGATCTGGAAGAAGTGGCAAAGTCAGATCCAAGTCAAATAGTTGAGGAATGAATGAAAATGACAACATTAGATCAGCCTGTTACCTGTCTCACCTTTGGAAGTGTAATCAGATTCTGTTAGGGGCAAAAATCTTAATTTTCTACTCATGAGTTAGGAACTTGAAATGAGAGCTACCTTATCTATGGAATAAGCTTCCTATCTTTGCAAAACAAAGCCCGTCCCGTCACTCTCTTCAAAAAGAATTGGATAAATGGACAGAGAACCGTAAGCTCACTGCTGCGGTATTGCCCATGTCCCTTATGGACACAGGCAGTCTGTAAAATGATGCAAATAAAACTTCTGCTAGTAAAAAATAAAAAAGACTAAATGAGAAATAGATTCAAAAATATAAAATATATAAAATGCAACCCACTGTGGTTCTTTAAGCTTTCGTTCCTTTATTCAGTATCGGAACTTCGTCAGAATGGATCAAATGTCAAGGGACAAGAAATATGGGTTCCAACACCCAAAGACCCACTACACTAATACTACCCCATTCCCAATCCTGGGTATTAATGGCTAGGCTTGTAAAGGCTCTTGTGCCATTAGCCTATTAATCATTTATGAACCTGGAAGGAAGCCTGCAATCTTTTCCAAACTGCAAACCTCTGACTAATTTCTTAAACGTTTTGCAAGGCCACGCCTAGTTGGGTAAGGAAGAAAATAGGTGTTAACTTTACTGAGGCCTGCAAAACTTCAGACTTGCTAGGCACTTTATTTTATTTATCAGATAATCCACTGGGCCAATAAGAGCCCATTTTCAGTGGAGGCCTGGGCAGAAAAGCTCTACAAAAATCAAAAACAATGAACACAACATAGAACTGGATTTAACATTAGTAAAAGTTCCATAGACACATACATGGAGAAGTAATTAATTTATTACAGTAAAAATGTCAGAGGATTTGGCAAAGGCTACAATTAAACAAACTTGTAATATAAAGTGAAATAAGTCACATGTAAAGAATTTACCCTGTACGAAGTTTCTGCCATAAAAGTAGCAGGTTACTCCAACATTTTATACTAAGTAGACATTAGACAGGTAAGAATGTGCAGTTAATAGGAATATATTCAAAAAGTAGGGGTAGTGGGGGTGGTGCAAGAGCAGATCTAGGTAGAAGAAAGGCAGTCATATAAAGGAGCTTTGAATGATGCATGGTTTTGATTCGGCCCAATTGCTAATGGTAGAGCATTCTAGGCTTTGGAAACAGGGCAAGTATAAAGAAGCTGGCCGGCAGGTTAAGCTACGTTTATGCAACTAACAAAAGGTGCAGATTTTCCAATCAGACACCTATTAGATTGATTGCTGCTAAACAATGAGGTGAGGGCAGGAAAAAAAATTAATTTATGTGCAGCTGTTAGTTGGCGGCAGAGTGGTGTGTGTGGGAGTTCAAGCCACTTAAGGGAGTGTAAAGCTATACAGCAATGGGTAGAATGTTTAGCATTTATAGCGAACTTCACAACTTTGTTGCAACACATTTCAATTTTTTTTTTTTTTTTAAGGGAGGATTATAGGTTACTAAACAATGGGGCACCATAAATGAGAGACGGAAGCAGATAGGTGGTAATGGTGTTTAGTGGAGGGGCTGAGAAAGTGTTTGGGTCTATAAAGAATGCTTAGTATCTGGTAGTTTTATTGACATTATTTTGTATGCAAATGTACAACTGTAGCTGTAAATCTGTTATTACTCCAAGTAGCTTGGTGTAAGGAGCAACTTTGATTATTTATTCTCAAGGTTGTGGAAAAGACAGCAGCATGACAGACCTAACTATGTTGTGTGAACTTTCTTGGGGGAGCAAGCATAATCTGTCACTCTGTCCCTGTACCAGCTATCTTGGACTCCCAGAGGTAGAATGGCAAAATCTTTCTAACTGGATGGAAACACTTTCTATGAATAATTTGGAATTGCTCATTGTAGTGAGCTGCCTCCGCAATTGCATTATTAACAACGTACAAAGAGGCCTGTAGTCAAAACAGGTGTTTGGGAACACCACACTGTACTTGGCAATCTTGGGTCTATTAGATGGAAGGGGAATAGTCTTCCATACCTTAGAAACAATATTTTATGGTTTGCATAATGGAAAGCAATACATGTTCACAACAAGGATACCCATACACAGGTGTCTGTGTGTGTGTGTATAGACAAAATACACTATGCAATGTAAAAGATGTATATACATTTGCTCTGCTGTGATACTGGAAAAAGATAAGTGCATATTTTCAACTTTCTGCACTTCTGTTTTACTGTATATCTGTGCAATTTGTACAACTGTTTTTTAGTCTCCTTTAGTGTCTGTTAGAGCTAAGTATCGTTACTGCCAGTGTTTTAAACCAGTTGTACTTATTTTCTCAAGCTGTTCAAAGCTGCATTTGCTCTGCTGTGATATTGGACAAAGATGAGCGCTTATTTCCAACTTTTTCTGCACATCTGTTTTACTGCTGTTGTGTCTTTCGGCTTTTCCCGGTTAGGGGTCGCCACAGTGGAACTCCGGTTCGCTAATGATTGGCAGTAGATTTTTACGTGCCTAGTTGCTGGCTCTGACACACAACCTTCAACAAAGGTACGCCCATTCACGCACGTCTCACACAAGATGCTCTAGCTGAGAATCAAACAGGACGTCTTACTGTGAGGCGACAACGCTACCGCAGTACACTTCTGTTTTACTGTATATCTGTGTAATCTTAATCTGTGCATCAGGTTTTTAGTCTCCTTTTTTTTGTCTGTTAGAGCTGAATATCTGTTACTGTTTGTGACATTTTGAGCTTGTAGTGAAATCTTTTGTCTAGAGAAGCCTCTTTTTTCTTTGTGGCAAAAAGAATCAGTCTAGTTTGATCTAACTAAAAGCATTCCTGCAACACTGTTAATTTTTAATTGGATAACTGGGCTAGTTTCTGTTTCTCTGCCTTTAATAGCCAGTGTTTTAAACCAGTTGTACTTATTTGCTCAAGCTGTTCGAAACTGCATTTGCTCTGTTGTGATACTGGAAAAAGACAAGTGCATCTTTTCAAATGTTTCTGTACTTCTGTTTTACTATATATCTGTGCAACTATTTTTGTCCCACCCACCTGCCCAGCTGTTGTGGTGGTCTTAAGTCTTGGTGGCTCTGAGTTGCCCACCTCTAGTATAAAGTTGATACTGGACACTCCTCCCAGTCATATTACATCAGCTCTTTCTATTGTTTATAGTGAGAACTTAGTAAAGGCCCACCCCTTTAGCTTCTGAACCTTGAATTATCTCATCTTCTGTCTCTTCATTTTCCACTTAAAAAAACTGTACCTCTTTCTACTTCATTTTGCTGTTTGTGCTTAGGAGTTCAACTGCATTTAGTTTGCCTTATTTATCATGCTGCTTTATTTGTGCTGTCTGTTACTATTGTGACTTGGGAGCTACTGTTTTAAAGCAATCTACTTATTAACAATATTTCATTGCCATCTACTGCAATTCATTACTGTTTAACTGCATTTTACTGCATTTTGTTGCTGTTTAACTGTATTTTTGCAAACTGCAAGTTCTATTCTTTTACATGATTAATCTGGGCTTCATTGTCAGTTTTCTTCTTACCGCGTACTTAACCTTAAAATTGAGTAGCATAGTCTAGATACACATCTGTGGCATCTAGATCTTCAGCTGCATGCCTTTTAACCCTTTTTGAGGTATTCCAGCTACATGTTTTCCCCTTAGTAGCACTTATGTAGACCTTCCTCCCTTAACCCTCTTAGCTCTTTTAGTTTCTGACAAATATGGATTGACAATTTCCTACATTTTCTCCTGCTAGTCTGGTTGATATGGGCATCCAGTGTAGCAACTGCCTCATGTACACAAACAACTCTGTATTACTACCACCTAGGAACACAATTTGTGAGAGATGCAGTTACATCAAGCACCTAGAGTCATTGCTGTCTCACCCACAAACTAATATATCTGGCATTGAGAAGGCTGGCAACATGAGCACCACACCTACACGACACACTCCAACATATGCAGAGGCCCTCAACAAAAGAATACCCAAAGAAGAGAGACCTCCAAGGCATAAACACTCGCAAACTCCAATGCGTACCACACCACACAGTCCACACACCTCTCTCTCACAGCTACTAAGGCCTAAACAGAAACCCAACTTATTAGTCATAGAAGACTCCACTGTGAGAAACAGATGTGCCCCTCACCCGGCTGGATAAGTGGAAAGTCACAGTTAGCTGTTTGTCAGGTGCCAGAATCCTCCATATCATCAACGCACTCAAGTTTCTCAACAGGTACTGTTATATCTCCGTTATAGTCCATGTTTGAGTGAATAACTTGAGATGTACCTCCCCGGACTATATGGAGAGAGACATGATCTAGCTCGCTGAGTATGTGTCCCAGGCAGGTATGTCCCTAGCCTTAAGCAGCATTCTACAGACACCCAGAATGATACCTCAATACAAGCAGAAAAGGAGTGACTAACTGGCTTAGTTTCTGCTGTCATTCAAAGGGGATCCAGTGCCAGACAGCCTGGGATGACATGATTGACAAACCACGATGCTCTACCAGAGATGACCTGCATCTGTCTCCCTTTGGCTTCAGGCTCCTGGCAAACGCTCTTGCCTCCCCCCATAGTGCCTTTTTTTAGGCAATACCATGAAGTCAAAACTACCAACATGAAAATTTCATCAAAACGCAAATTAAAGGTTATGCTGCTAAACGTTAGGAGTCTAAACATGAAACTGTACTCATTGCAAGCATTCTTAACCCTGGAAGAAGCTGACATTTGTGGAGTCACAGAAACCGGATTCAAAGCTGCGGAGCGCACCCCAGCCATACCAGGTTACTCATCCTATCATTCATTCAGACCCCAAGCCATGGGCAGCAAAACAAAAGGAGGTGGAGTTGTAAGACACACACACACCGCCAGGCTGGTCAAACAGTACGATGCACAGGAAATACTTCAGGTGCAGTTAACAATGGACAAGACCCCTATTCAAATCATAGCTAGCTACAGGCCTCCAATTCTGACTCAAGATGCTTACTCGAGCTATCTGGACCTCTTTGAATCCATCAAGATTCAACCCTTTACCCTGATCCTGGGCAACTAACTATCCAACCATAGATTGGAAGAAATACTCATGCCAAAACACAAATTCCCAGAGATTCCTTGATTTCGTCAATGCAAATGTCTTGGACCAGTTGGTTGACACCTCCACAAGAGATGAAAATATTTTGGACTTGGTATTAACCAACGTGAGTAACCACTGCAGCATTCACAAAATAGTAGAAAACCACATAAGAACCGACCAAGCAGTATATGTGAGCAATCCAAAGGACACAGTTTACTGAAGTTACGTGCTTTCCTCTCTATTACAGAGACTTCATCAGAAAGCACTTAACTTCAATAAACTTGGTGTCCTTTGGATTGCTCACATTCTGGTGGTCGGTTTAACCACTGCAACATCCCTACAGTGTCATCAGCCTTAAGATCTGACCACAAAGCAGTCACTTTTTAATCACCATCCTCCATAACCCCCCCCAGCTAGGGTCAAACAAAAAAACTTCTCCAAAGCTGACTGCAACCTCCTGAGGAAAGGTATAAATAGCTTCACTGCCCCTCTCACTCCACAGAAGCTGACATTTCCAAACTTACACCAAAGTACTATATAAGCATTTATATAGCTGCATGAAATCAGGAATACCAGACAGGACAAAATCATCCTCCTCATGGAAGAGTAAATCTGTTTGATGGCCATCTACAATAAACTCTATAATAAAAGAAAAAAAATTGCTGTCCAGGACCAAGGCGGAGCAGGTGTCTAATTGGAAGCAATCTCTCCTTAGCCTGAACAAGCAAATAAAAGCACTAGTGAAATCCTCCAAAGCAGAGTCCAAACTGGCCACATCTACTAAAGACCATCATAAGGCTTTCTTTCACATATGTCCACAATCTCAAGGGAAGCACCCAGATCTGCTCAGAACTGGTGGTTAAGAACACCACATATACAAGCCCTGCAGATATAGTCAACCTGCTGGCAGACAGATTCAGTGAAATTCACTCTTCTGTCCCATCAGTAAAACAGGACATCCCCAGTACCTGCCCACCCTCCCCTTGTCTCTAGGGAGCAAGTCATCACTGCCCTCTCAAAGGCAAAAATTACAGCCTCTATGGGACCCGATAACATCCCAGGCTGCATCCTAAATGAACTCAGGCTGGATCTTACAGCACCATTAGGCACCCTATTCAACCAAAGCCTGAGTACCGACTTCATCCCAGCCAAGTGGAGGACAGCTACTGTCATACCTTTGCACAAAGGTAGTGTGTCCACCGATCCAGGAAATTTTAAACCCATCAGCCTAACTAGACTGATTGTAAGGCCATGGAGCGGATTACCACAGACCTCATTAACAAGGACATTGGAAACCTCCAAGCACTTGATCCCACACACTTCAGTTTTGTCAAGGGGAGGTCATGCCTGTTAAATTTGGTCAACTTCTTTTAGATGGTCACCAAGGCCATAGACGAGGGGAAGACTGTGCATACTGCCTAGCTTGACCTGGCCAAGGCCTTCAATACTATTCCCCACTCGGGTATAACAGACAAACTCAACTAGGCATCAATCCAGTTGTTACCAGATGGGTGGCAAACTGGATAATTGATACAACCCACATAGTCAAAATAGATGAAGCCACCTCAAGTAGACCCGTAACCAGCAGTGCACCCCAGGGATCTGTCTTGGGGCCTCTGCTGTTTGGGATATACTTCTCAGAGGTGAAGGCCAAATCTAGTGGGCTATGGCTGACCAAGTTTGCAGATGACTGCAAGCTGGGTTCAGTCATCAATTCCCCTAGTGATGTGGACATCCTCCAAGAGGGTCTCACCCAAACAAATGACTGGTGCCAGAAACATGGCCTCAAACTGAATGCCAAAAAATGCACCACCATTCCTTTTGGGGAAAATGACGTCCCCATAAATTATCACATTAATAATAAGGCACTAAGCACGCAATCAGTCGTGAAGGAATTGGGTAGCTGGGTTGATAGCAAACTGATTTTTGACCACCATATTGCCTCTGCTGTACGGAAAGCTTTCTATGTGGCCCACCTCATTAGTAAGGGTACCTCATCCAGGGACAAGGTGGTCATAACATCCCTGTGTTCTTCCCTTACAAGACCGATTATTGAATACAATGCCCCTTTCGGCATGTACCTCACAAATAACATGCAGCAGCAGCTGGAGAGACCACAGAGCTTCCTCACCCAGAGAATCCAGGGCCTCAAACATCTACCCTACACAGATAGGCTAAAAGCACGGTCCCCTCCTTCTACTCAGTCTCCTACAGACTCCTCAGAGGTGACCTCTGTCTGGCACACAAAACAATCTCAGACCCCGCCCTGATGGGACTGCTGCATATCTGCAAGTCAAGCTCCACTCGAGTAACCAGCATGCGAGACCTTAACCTGGTCTGTGACATCAATAGGACTTGTTGGCGGGACAGATTTGTGTCCGAGATTCCCCTTTTGTGGAATAGACTCCCTCTCCACGTAATGCAGAGCACCTCATTAAACCTTTTTATGCGCAAGCTGGATAACTGGATGGGAACACATCCCTGGGACTCCACCTGTGTTCCCTGCTGGACAGTGGCATAGGGAGCGGACTTGTTGGAACACAGGCTAAATTCTTGGCTAGGCTTGTAAGGGCCTAAAGACCAATAGCCTAGTAACTTCCTATGATCCTATGTCAAAACATGGAAAAATCATTTGCTTATGAAAAAGGACATGGGGCTGTAATGAGAGTCTGCCTTTGTCCTGTGTGTTTGTCATGTTATCAGATTTCATTCTCCCTCCATACAAAAAATATCAATAAAACAGCAGTAGTGTTCTGTGAGTTCAAACCCTGGGAGATGTACTAGAGTGTCTAATCAAACTCGCTTAAAACTATATTTACAAATGCTGGAGCCATTTTTATGCCCATGGCTACCCCTATTACTTGTTTATAAATAATGTTGAAGTGGTGAGGGATACTAGTGTATAAAGGCAGTTTCGTCTAAGGTCACCAAAATCTTGTTGCATCCATTAAAATGGGTATGGTGTAGTTTAAGAAATTAAGAAATTGATGAATGACTTTTGCACCAGTAGTTTATGAAAGCCCAGGAATCCCTAGTGTAAAATGGGCTAGACTGGGCAATGGGATTTAAAATATAGTCAACATATTGGGCAATTTTCAGTTTTTGCTTTCTTATTTGATATGATTAGGGTCAGAGTTTTTATGAATCTTAGGTATGTCAAATAACTTACCTAAACATGGATTAGGTGTGCGCATAAGAGAGAATTCATTATTTGAAATGTTTTGGTTGCTTAATACAGGATATCTATCTGTTCAAAACAATGGATAACAGTTTCTAAAGAAACATTTTTCATAAAAGTCATCAACTAAAGTTTTTTCATTATTAGAGATGTGTTTTGACTCACGAGAACAATCCCAGTTCCCTTGTCTGCCTTCATAATTCTTAGATTATGGTAATTAATTCCAATAAAGCTGATTTTTCATATTTGTTTAAATTAAACCATTTGTTATGGCAGTCCGATTTCAATAATGGTCTAAAATCATTGTCACACACACTAACAAATGCTGAAATAGTGTTGTGGAGGGGAGGATTGTATACACTCCTGTTTTGACATTGAGGTGTTAACTGCCCTATGATTGTGGGAATCACTGGTTGAAATACCTTCATTAGAACTACACAACATGCTTTGAGAATTAGGTAACACAGTTGGAGAACTACATAGCTGAGAATCAGTGAAACCAAAGTTTTGATCATTGTCAATAAGTAAAACTTGTAAGTTAAGTTTCCTAGCAAACAGTCTTAAATCCAATAATAAATCAGGAAGTCTGGCTCTTTGAGCCAGAACAAAGGAAAACCCTTTGTTACAAACTTTAATATGGTGGTCTGATAACTCTCTATTTGATGAATTGAATATGATGGAGGTCATCTTATTGTTATGTCCATCAGTTGTGGTGGTGTTGCACAATTTGTTGTTGATAAACTGGGAACAGGATTCAGATATTACACATCAGAACCAGGAGCTGTGGAAGCAGCCTCTGATCAAAGCAGTTTCCACTGGGAATTTTGCACACTAGTAATATGTGCAGTTGGTCATCCATTTGGAAGAAATTTGCTTGGTGACTGCTAACCCTTCCTTCCCTGGAGCAACAAAGGATATGAACAGTTATTCCAACTTCCAAAACTCATGCACCTGTGTCTTCAGTATGGTTTCTGCCCCACTAGAAAAAACAGGTAGAGGTCTTCCCTGGACTCTAAGAGATGCATGATCAAGCACTCAGTGTGCGCTGTCCCAGGCAGCTGAGGGCCTCATATTGACCAGTATTCTGCCTCCTCCATGGATGCCACAAATTAGCAAAAAAAATTGACTTTAATAATTGGCTTAGTTTTTGCTGTCATTCAGAGGGGGCCCAATATTTGTTAGCCTGGGAGGATATGATCGACAGAGCACAGTGCTTTGTCAGGGATGGCCTGCATCTGTCCCCTCTAAGATTTGGATTACTGGCAAAGACATTGTCCACCCCAGGAAACACCAACCTAATGAACCTACCAGCATAAAACAAGCAAAAGAATGTAAAGTTGATACTGACTGATGGTAGGAGCCTAAAGTAGTAGTTTCACTCCTTACAAGCCCTCCTCAGCCTGGAGAACATACACATCTGTGTAGTCACGGAGACATGGTTACTACTCCTTACAAGCCCTCCTCAGCCTGGAGAACATACACATCTGTGTAGTCACGGAGACATGGTTACTACTAACAGCAGAGAGCACTCCAGCTGTGCAGGGATATAACGTCTTTGATGTGTTTAGACCAGCCACTGAACAGAAGGGGGAAAGGTAGAGATGTCTCAATTTTCATCCAGAAGAGATTCACATGGACTGGTAAAGTAACATGATACAGTCAACAGTCATTGTCCAAATAACCATCAAAAAGGTCCCATGCTATAAATTAGCTAGATTATTAGATAAAATTCTATGACCCAATAACCATCAGAAAGGTCCCATACTATAAATTAGCTAGATTATTAGATAAAATTCTATGAACCAAGAAAGCCACAACACTTATGTAGATGAACTGGGATCACTCCGTATTAAAACCAATACCATTGTCCTAGGTGATCTAAGCTATCCAACTATATAATGGGAAATCTACACCACCACTATTGCACAAGGACAGAGATTTATGGACTTTTTGGCAATACAAATACCCTGGGCAAATTGGTCAGGGGACTTACTAGGGGGTAGATTATCTTGAATCTTGTCATTACTAATATCTTGCAGCACCCCTGGCATATCTTCATTTGTTAGGTCCGACATTAAAGCAGTCTCGTTCAAAATAAAGACACCAGAGGCCCTTTCCAACCAAGGTAGCTTTAGAAATTTCTCTAAGACTAACTACTCCTAAGTGGTACATTGTCAAACTTCAGATCTCCACCAAGCCATGTTAACTCTGCTGATTATGTGAAAAAGTACACCACCACACTATACCAGCATGTAAACAGCTGCATAGATGCATAGGATGTGTCTCAGGTCGATAATGGAAGTTTTGGTCAAAGCAAAAAGAATGAAAAACTGTTCTGTGAAACTTAACAGTGGAGTTTGCCTTTTTCTCCACTGTTGTGCAACCTCTGAGTTGGGGGGGGGGGTGCCCCCGATATGGGGGATAAAGAGGAGCTTGGCCCCTCACAAAAGTCCTCTAATTTTCACCAGAAATAGTTTTGGCCAACAATTTGATCAGTTTACGTTTGGCAAAACTACCATTGGCAAGTCAACACGAATCTGATACAGCTATACTCTGCAAGAACAAATGAAGGGCAATCCCCAGAAACAAATCCCCATGGTGGAACCCTAATATTAACAGATGATACAATAAAAGGAGGAAAATTGTGAACAAAAGGAAGAGCAGCATTACTCAGAATACAGCTAATCTCAAAATCAGTAGTTTAATAAAATACATCAAAGCCAAGTTTAAAGCTAATATAACCACCCAAGCCAAACACCAACACAAGGCCATTTTTAGTTATAGTCGTAATCCCAGAAGTGTAATGCAGCAATGCACTGCGCTAATTGTGAATGTTACCCTCATCGAGGCTGAAATACACTGAATCTACTAGCTAATAAATTCAGCTCAAACCTTTACCCTTTTCCTCAATCTACCCTGCAAAATATACCTGAAGCAGACTCACCTCCAGCTATTACACAAGACCAAGTCCTAAAAACACTATCAAATGCCAAAAATACTGTATTGGCGAGTCTTGATAATATCCTCGGATGTATCTTAAATTAGCATGAAGAATGATTTAGCCCCCCCCCCCCCCACCTCAACACCGTTCAGCTTCAGCCTTCATACACGCTCTGTACCCAAGTGACTGGCTATGGTCATTCCCCTGCATAAGAGAAGACCTTCCACAGACCCAGGTAATTATAGATCCATTAGTCTAACCAGCTTCACATGCAAAACTAAAGGCAGACTTTATCATGGCACTAATCAGTAAGGAAATAGGGAGCCACCAAATACTGAATCCATCTCAGCTTTGACTCATTAAGGGCAGATCATGCTTACTCAACTTAATGGACTTCTTTTTTGAAAAAGTCACCAAACCAGTGGATGAAGGTCAAACATTATACACCGCATACCTCTGCCAAGCTTTTGGCACAATCACCCACTCGGGTATTGTGGGAAAGCAAAAAAGTACAGTTGTGTACACTTACCATAAATGTAGATGTTCGAGTGTATTCACTGTTGCAGTCATCACACTTGGGTTATCTGCCTGCAGGTAGCCCTCAGTCGGCCCGAATACCAGAATCTTGGGATTTCTGCATCAGATGCCATCGTCTCTTCCATGATGTCAGAGATATAAAATATGCAGCCGATGACATTACATCAGTTTTTCTTGCCCCAGATGCCAGGAGCCCCCAAAATAGGAAGCAATTACATGGTGTGGAACACTGGCAGTAAAAAGTAAATCCCATAGTCATAAGATATGGCCAAAAAGAGGATAGGTAGAAAGTCTAGAAAAGTCAGGGGGCTGGAGGGAGAGTAACCAGGACTGCAACAGTGAATACACTTGAACATCTACATTTATGGTAAGTTTACACAACTGTACTATGTTCTTCGTGTTTCACTGCTGCCAGTCATCACACCTGGGTAGATTCCTAAAACTGAGTAAGGGTGGAGGCGGTCAAGAAGTATTATGGCTGACAAGCAGGCCTTGTAAGACTGCTGTGGGAAATCCAGTTCTGGATTTAGAAAGGACAGGTAAGTGGCAATGCTTGGTGAAGGTGTGTACGTAACTCCAGGTTGCAGCTTCCAGGATGTCCCTGGTAGGGACTCCCCTGAGAAATGCTGTAGAAGTTGAGGTCCTAGTGGAATGAGTTCTGATCCCCTGTGGGGTAGGTTTTTCCATGGTGTTAGTAGCAGAAATGGATGCAGTGTGCTATCTATTTGGAAATGGTTTGCTTTGAAATGGCCTTGCCCTCTGCCCCTGTAGGAAAGCTGACTAGCAGCTGATCAGATTTTCTGAAAGGCTTAGTCCTGTCAAGGTAGAACTTGAGCTGTCTGTGTACATCCAAGGAGTGCAGGATCCTCCTTCCTTTATTCTGAGGGTCAGGGAAAAAGGCTGGTAAATGAATGGATGGATTGGTTTAAGGCCACACTTGATGCCACCTTGGGCATAAGTGATGGGGTTAGTCCTGATGGAGTCCCTGTCAGCATGGAAAATAATGAAGGGTTCCACAGCCATTAGTGCCTGTAGCTCAGACACTCTTCTTGCTGAAGTGATGGCTAGAAGTAAGGCTGTTTTCCAAGAGGAATTTTAACTCTGCTTTAGCAGCAGGTTCAAAAGGGGGACGCGTGAGCTTCTCTAGTGCAGAGTAAAGGTCCCAGGCAGGGGTGGGAGCTCTCCTTGGGGGTCTTAAATTGTTAGCTCCTCTCAGGAACTGTTTGATCAGAGGGTGAGAAAGAGAGGTGGCTCCGTGTTGTAATGAGCTGAGATGGCAGAGGCATGAATCTTAATTGATGCGAAGAAAAGGCTTTTGTGGAGCAGCTCTGCTAGGTAATCTAGAATTTGAGGTAAGGAGGGGACGGCTGTGCCCTTTCCTAGAGACTGGCTCCAATAACAAATCTTTTTCCACTTTTCTGAACAGGATTTCCTAAATAAATTGATAGGTTTTCACATGTAAAGGATAGGGCATCCACTCGCCATGCTTGGCTGTGGGGGTTTCTGGTGCAAAGTTTGCTCAATTGATGGTTTTGGGGGGGAGGCAAAAAGGTCCACCTCTGGTGTCCACCACATGTTTAGAAGTTTGAATGAGTTTGGTTCCAATTTCCAATCGTGTAGGTCCAGTAGCTTTCTGCTTAAGTCTGCCAGTGTATTTTGTTTGCCTGGCAGGAACTGAGTTTGCAGGTGCACTTGGTTGCTTAAGGCTGTGTTCCACAGGGTCATGGTTAACCTGCAGAGTGGGTAGGAATGAGTCCTTCCCCCTGCTTGTTTATGCACCACATAACTGTGGTGTTGTCTGTCTTTATCAAGAGTTGTCCTGAAGAAAAAGGTATTTGAAGGCTGTCAGAACATTCTGCACAACTAACATTTCTTTTTTGAATGCTATGCAGGTGAATTTGTTCAGGGCTCCATTTGGCTTGAATGCATTAAGCCTGCCATGTGAGCCCAACATGCATAGTCTGATACGCCTGATGACAGGGTTTGGACGGCGAAGGGTTGAGGGAAAGGAAGTCCCTTGTTGTGGTTGCAAGTCTCTGCCCACCAAAGGAACTCTGCCCTTAGACAAAGAATGATAGGAATCAGTATTTCCAAGTCCTGAGAGAGTTGACACCAGAGACTTAAGTACCATTGAAGTTTCCTCATACGCAGTCTTGCATATGGAATTAGAATGCATGAGGCCATGAACCCTACGGCTTGCAGTATTTTTCTTGCAGATAGCTGGGTTTTGGAGGCCATTAGTTTGAAGTAGTTTGTCAAATGAACCTGCTTTTCCGGAGTGAGGAATGCCATCTGGGAAGTTGTGTGCAAGCTTGCTCCCAGGAATACAATCTTTTTGCTGGGCACCAGATGCGATTTAGTTTCATTGATGGTGTACCCCAGAGACGTTAAAAGTCTCTTTATGAATGCCAGGTGCTGAAGTAGCAATTCCTGATGATTCGTCTGAATCAGGCCATCTTCCAAGTATGGGTAAATTTGGATATTGCTCTGCCTGCAGTATGCAATGGCTGGAGCCAAGCACTTTGTGAATACCCTGGGCGCACTAGATAAGCCAAAGGAAAGTACAGATTACTGATGGTGAATAGAGCCTGCCGTGAAACGTAGATATTTCCTGCAAGATTCCCTTGTGGGGATATGCAGATAAGCTTCTTTAGTCTAGGGTAACTGGCCAGGAGTCCTTGGCTAGCATAGGAACAAGCTGTTGTAGTGTAAACCTTTTTAATTTTGGGACCACCAGGGAGGTGCTGAGGGTGAACAGATCAAAGATAGGGCACCATGAGCTCTCTTTTCTGGGCATCAGGGACAGACTGGAATATAAACCCTGTCCCCTTATTGTAACAGGTTGAATAACCCTGATTCTGAGAAGAGAAATACTTGCTTTTGAGCCTCTTCCCACTGGTTTGGAGGTAGGTCTGGCACCCCGCTTGGGGATGGCAGTGAGTGGCAGTAGAATCTGTATCCCTAGGATACAATGGTTAGGACCCATTGGTCCTGGGTAATGGACATCCCATTTTTTATCATGCAGAGCGAGTTTTTCTCCTAGGGGTGCAAGTACTTGGGCCTGGCTGGGAAGAACGATAGACAAGTCATTGTGAACTTTTTCCATAAGGGGGTGGCTTACCACTCCCGGTTTTAGAGGTGGGAGCACTCCATTGCTTAGATCTCTGCATACCCTGAGACTGTCATCTTGGTGGTCTGTTGCCCCTGGGTTTGGGCTGGGAGGGACTGGAAAGGACTGGAAAGGACCAGTGTTTAGAAGGCCAATGCCTACTGAATCTTGGTGGCTGTACCTGTAAGAAATCTCTAACATTATGCATAGATTTAGCTTATTCCTCCATCTTTTTAAGAACTTTTTTCTGCTTTTGTGCGAAACAAGCATTCCAGGTTCAATAAAGCATCTAGCAATTTTGCTTCGACATGGTCTGGCAGGATTTGTTCCTTCAGCCAAGCATGCTTTCTCAGTAGAGACCCAGTGACAGCAGCCCTGGAAGATGCTTCTAAGGCATCAAAACCACACTGCAAAGTATGTTTACTAACTCAGTTTGCAGAATGCATGAACTATTGTAACTCTATTCTCTGCACCATCTGGAAGCATCAACATTTTCTGTTTAATTAGTTCAATGATATGCTGCTGATACTTCAACATGTGAAACTGGCAATTTAAAGCTCTTATGGCAAGAATTGCAGAGGTGTATACCTTATTACCCCATCTGTCTAAAGCTCTAGAGTCCCTGTCCGAAGGGCTAGGGTTTTTGGCTGTAGTGGCCTTAACACCTTTAGGTCCCTGGGAAATGTCTCTGGATCTGCAGTGGGATTCTTAGAGAGAAATTTGTGAGAGTCAGGTACTCTGTAGTACCTGTCAGGCTTTCTAGGAGCTGGTGGTAAAGAATCAGGAGTAAGACTGGACTCCATGAAGACATCACCTACAATATTCCAAGACAGGGGGTATAGTTAGAGGCCTGTATTGAGGCAAGTCTAAAAATTCTCTGAGTCTCTTTTTGGACTGTGGGTAGTACTAGCACTCCCAGTGGAAATGCTCCCTTAAGGTATGCAAGGTTTCACCAAAAGAAAGTCCTCTGGAGGGGAGGCAGAGGGAATGGAATCCGCTGCATAGGTAGATAAGGGAATGTCCTGGTAATCAGAGGGATCAGACTCATCGGACTCACAGTCTGTAAAATCAGAAGGTAAATCCATCCTTTGCCTTATAGAGGGGAAAAGCTGGTTTCCCCTAATTTTAACTTATAAGGTCTTCAGCCATTCTAAGCATTTGTTTCCGTGGTATGGGAGCTTGAGCATGTGCTTTGGTCATCTTTTTTCTAGGCGTAGTGCAAACTCTGGGCCTGAGAAAATCAGTAGTTTTACTCAAAAACAAAGATGTCGGTTTAATACGAACATCGGAAGGTTGGAATACACCCTCAGAAGCTGGTGCCTGCACAGTGGCTCCGGACCCATCCAAGGTAGAGACATCCACAGGTTCCAAAGTCAAAGAAGCAACTCGCGGCATACCGGACTCCGAATGGGTCTCATCAGAGGCCTGTGAATCTGTAGAAGTGGGTATCAGGGGCTGCGAAGGCACCTCACCGAATACCGGCCTATGTGGTCTGTCACAGTCTTTATCCTTACGGTTTTTCGCAACATCGGTAGTCGTTTGGCTTAAAGAAGCCATTTCAGAATACAGAGAACGAGAGCAAAAGAATTTACTGACAAAAATAGCCCGAATAGTTCGGGCGTTGAACAAGGCACAAAGGCACAAAACCAACAGTGAGGAACATCATGGTCTGGGCCTAAACAGGTGATGCAGTAAGAATGAAAATCTCTGTGAGGTATTTGATTTCCACAAGCAAGACAATTATTAACTTTTTCTGACATTGGTTAGAGCAAGAAAAAAGGATCCCCAACAGGGTACTTATCTGTTATAAGACTTCGGGTCTGAAACTCGAAAAAAACGAAAGTTTCAGGAGGTGGCAGACTGGCACTTGCGAACGGCTTCTGCTTCGGACACTGCATGGCAAGAAAAGCTGATGTAATGGCATTGACTGCATGTTTTATACCCCGGACGTCCTGACTTCATGGAAGAGGCAACGGCATCAGACTCAGAAATCCCAAGACTCTGGTATTCGGACTGACTGAGGGCTACCCTGCAGGTAGATAACCCAAGTGTGATGACTGCAACAGTGAAACATGAACATCTTGGAATATATCCCTACTTCACCTGTTGGATTGTCAGCTGGCTCACAAATAGGAAGCAGGCGACCAAAACAGGAAAAGCTCTCTCTCGAGTGACCAGTCACCGGTGGAGTCCCTAGGGTTGGGTGCTGGGACCTCTCCTATTTGGCATCCACTTTGCTGATATAGGTTAGAGCATGGTTGTAGGTGGATCATAAATGCCCTCCACAGTGAGGAAGGCACGTTTCTTCAAAAATTCACCCACTAAGCCCTGAAAAGGCATGAAGAGAAGAACTTCCTGCTTGAACTAGGCATTCAGAATATTGCTCGATTTACTCCTGCTGGGAGGATAACCTCAGTTAAGCTGTTCTGCACAAGCAAGAGTTTAGCATACAGGTAACATAGCTATAGCCTCATAAGTCTAACTATAGTGGGCTACAAGGAAATATACCCAAAGCCATATGCAATTTTGAATGCCTCATAGGAGTAAAGACTCCTCGATAGACAAAACTTCTACAAATGCCTTGTTCATTAGCAAGGACTGGAAAATGAAGACAAATAGTTAAAGGCTCCAAGCCCCAACAATGCAGAACAGTACAATTCTTCTGACCCTGACCGAGACTTTTTGACTTATTCCCAAGTGGTAAGAACGGAAGAGTGCAGTGATTTCTGGACCCTGTAGAGGCCTAAAGAGATCACACGCTGTCAACTCAATACCACCTAGTCGGGCACCCATTCCACTTCGCCAGAGAATAGTAAACAGTGCTCTCCTTTGTGAGGGCCAGAGGAAGAGAATCTGGTTATTTTCTACACTGTAAAAATATCAACCATAATACCTATCGCCACAGGGGGAATGGCCCAAGGCTCCGTTACACCTCCTGATGTACATGACTCCATTTCTGGGGGAAGAAATGCAAGCTACAGGCCAGTCCACAAAGGAGGCAGACCTCAAAATTGCTGGTTTAAAGCCTAGGCTCTATACTGCAAGCATTGCTATGGGATAACCCAGTGAGAACCTTCCCTAAACTCCCAGTCAGTAGACTATTGCTTGGAAAACAGATCCAAGTAGGACAGTCTTCAGTCTTGACTGGGCATGACCAGTGACCTGGTCACTGAAAAAACTGTCCTACAGTCATGGTGGCTGGCAGCAACTGTAGCCAAATGTCTGTGGATGAGTAACGTCTACAACCCTGGAACACATTATCTATAATGGGAGGGTGAAGGTAACCTCCTGAGGTCTATGTTTAACCAAATATTTACATCAAATGGCTAAACATCGAACATTTATTCAGCAAACATTCATTTCAGCATACAGGAACGTAGCTAGCTGGCACTTCCCTGTCTGCCCCTTTCCCCACTGTAGTGGGATTTCAGAGTTGGTATATATAGTTTGGGGGGTGTGGGGGTAGGTTTGAAATGCTGCATTTTTGGGACAGAAAATGTTGGCTATTTACTTTCGTTGGTGAAAAGGTGAGCGTTCGCTAAAGGAACGTTCAACAGTTAGACGTTTAGCCCTTTGATGTAAATATTAGATTATTAGACATTTAAACAAAGCCAACCTCCTCCAAAGTCTTGCTCTCTGCCAAAGAAAAGGGCTGCACAAGCTCTATTAGGCTGAGCTCAAATTTGCAGAGAAAAGGTGGCCATTTTCACAAATTAACTTTGTGTAAGGGGGAGGGGTTTGCCCAAGGTCTTTCCATTTCCTGACTCCAGTGACAATGCTATAGCTGTGACATGGGGTCGTGCACTGGACCCATCTTGCAATTCCAAAATAAGGGCACTACACTATTCCTGCTACAAGGTAGAATAAGAGGTGGTTCTGATGGTATTGGGCTTGTTTAAACCATTGGCACTTCCTAGGCAACACAATCTGCTTTTAGGCATAAAACATGGTAACTTCTACTGATGTGTCAGGCTTGGCATCCTGAGGGGCAGAAAGAACTGTTGAGCTGTGGTTATTGCTCTCTCATACAGACAACTTCTGAAGTCATAGTGATTGGTGGAAAGTACACATTCAAGCAATCCCGTAAGGAGGGATCTGATGTCATTTTCATTCATTCCTCAACTGATGGATCTCTCATCTGACCTTGAATACGGCTCTACCACTTTTTCCAAATTCACAGATCCAACTCTTGAGCTCTTCCCTTTACCCATAATGCTCCACTAATCTAACATACCGCAGATCACATTTGCTGCCATGTTGCTCAGATGCAGATACCCCTTTTTTTGAGCATTTGGATGTTTTTTTCAGGGTTGTAAGTTTTTTTTAGATTATATTTCTTTTACTTTCACCTGCCCTCCCCTCGCCTTCTAGTGCTCTCCCCATAAGGCAGTCCTTTTTATTTCATACCAGTTAGTTTCTTGGGTACTCCCTTGAGTATCATTACTGGTACTCATGCCTTTCTTTCTATCCCCCTTAATTCTACCCTTTAGTGCATATTCCTTTGTATAACTGTTACCTCTTTTCTACTGTTAAAAACTTTTTCTAAATAATTTTTTGATAATCATGGCAGATAAGCCAACTGTGTTTAAAAATGAGCTTCCCGTGGGCATCAGATTACCAATTTTGATGTCCATAGGGAGTATTTACTGCTTAGGTGTAGCACATTTAGATACAAACTGGACTATTTATGCAGGGTTTAATTCTAGACCTCTTAGTGACCGAAGGAATATTCCTCTTCTACAGCTTCTGGGGCTCAAACCCCCTCTAACAGGTCCAAAAAAGGGAAGCAAATAGGTTCCAAAGGAGAAGGAATCCAGAAAAGGGTCTCTGTACCGTTACTCTGGCTCCGACCACTGAGCTTCCTTCAAAAATTTCAAAAAAGTCAGATTTGACTCCCTCAGCTCCTACCTCCTCAAAGCATAAGTCTACTTGAATCTGGTTACCCAGATTCTCACTGGAGCTGACATCTCCCCAACTTCCTTTTCCCCTTCTCCAATAGACTTCGAAGTACTCCAGGCCTCCATCTACCAGCTCCTCCCTT
Organism: Protopterus annectens; assembly: GCF_019279795.1. Classification (NCBI taxonomy): domain Eukaryota; kingdom Metazoa; phylum Chordata; order Ceratodontiformes; family Protopteridae; genus Protopterus; species Protopterus annectens. The sequence continues at coordinate 22,318,110 of NC_056741.1, forward strand.
AGGTCCTCCAGGATCTTATCTGAAACAGAGGTGGATAGGATATGAGGAAATTCCTCAGAGCTCAGATCCAGATAGGGGTAATCCAGGCTCTATCTCCCGCTGGACCCATGAGCCTTCCCTCCACTGACAAAATCTCCTCCCTCCAATCCATCCCATGGCTTTGGAGTGCTAAGATTCAAGATATTGGAGGGTGTCCTCATTAGATCTGACAACTCTGACCACGTCCGAGTCATCCAACCCCTATCCTTTCGAAGCAGGGCTCTCAGAGACCAAGCATTAGTGTCAGCTCTGGGGGATGGGGTTAACACCAAAGTTATCAGAACCATCTCTACTTCTAGCTGCTTTGGTGCTAGAGAGCTCGGGTCCAGCTGCCAGCTTCTGTTTCCCCCAGGCCCTTTGCCTTTGAGATAGTGGAGAGGGTCTTCTCTTTGCCTAGAAATAGGACATCCTTGCCCCCTTCAGATCCTGTCTTTATTCTACCGCAAGTCCCTTAGGACTCCTGTCACTTCCGATACCTTACCAGAACACCCCACTGATGAGGTCCCTAGGAAGAGAATGTGTAAACGGAGACACTTCAATTTCCCTCTGGAATCTCTCACTGAGGACACCAACTTTGATGAAGTGGAAGGGTCCCCCAGATCTCCACCTGAGGATGTTCCAATTGGAGAAATCTTGGAACCATATTCATAAAGGATGCGCACACTGCAGACTGGTAGCCCAACATAATGCATCAGAGATATTTCAGGTGCAGCTAACACTGGGTAAGACAGCGATTAGGTCCCCAACCATGTCCCAAAGACTCTCACGCCACATTCCTAAGCACCCTGGATAATATTAGGGTCCAACCTAACACTCTCATACTGGGTGACTTCAACTACCTCTCCATTAACTGGGAAAACTACTCGTGTACCAATACACTTAAGTTTCCTGGAATTCATTAATTCCAATGCCCTGGACAAGCTCGTTCTTATCCCCACTAGAGGTAGCAACATCCTTGACCTGGTCATTATTAACATGGGCGACAGTTGCTCTACACCAGTAGTCAACTCATCCTTGGTTAGATCAGACCACAAACTAATCACCTTGGAAATCCACATCCCTCCTTCCCAGCCTCCCTGCAAAGGTAACCACCATGAAAAACTTCTCCAAAGCTAACTTTGGGCTCCTAAAAAACAGAGGTGGCTAACTTCACGGCACCCATGCAAATGGAGAATAGTTGCATGACCGCTGAGTCATACACCAATGCATGTACACAAATGCATGGATCTCACCATACCCAATAGAACCAAGACGCTCTCCTCCAAAAAAGGAAGCCAATCTGGTGGTCCCCTGCCATAAACAAACTCTACAACAGAAGGAGGAAACTGATGCGGAATAAGGTGAAGTCCCAAGACTGGAAAAACTCCCTTATCAGCCTCAATAAAAAGTTGAGATCCCTCATCAAATCCTCCAAAGCTAGCTATGAAAGTAAAGTCAACCACAAGGCCTTCTATAGTTAGGTAAAGAATCTCCACGGCAATACCCAGATTTGCTCTAAGCTACTGCACAATGGTACCGCCTATACTGAGCCAACAGATATTGCCAATATACTGGGCCAACAGATTCAGTGCCAACTTTACACCCCCAAGGACCAATCACAATACCAGTAGATGGCCAGGCACCCAGTATTACTGCTGCACAGGTTAAAACAGCACTGTCCAAGGCCAAGAATACAGCTTCTATGGGACCTGACAATATCCCTGGCTGTGTTCTACATGAACTACAAAGTGAACTGGCACCTCACCTGTGTGCCCTGTTCAATCACAGCCTCATCTCAGGCTTTGTCCCTACCGAATGGCACACTGCTACAATCATCCTTCTCCACAAAAGAGGAGATTTGGAAAGCATGTTTATGCATCCATAACCTTTGCCCTGCAGTCGCTAAATTTGGTGGACTTTACAAGGTTGACAAAAGAGCTCTCCAAAAGGACCAGAAAAAGATTTCTTCAAAACTGACCACTCCAGTCCATAACACGTCCATGAGGCCGATATCCCATGCTGCAGAGGGTACTTCATGAGCAGCGGGTTCGGGCATGCACCTGTGTGATTTTGCAGAGCCCTTCAAGTCTTCACTCATCAGTGCTCCCTTTGATGGATCATCTTTGTTTGGCTCAATGGTGAAGGAAACACTCTCCAGAAGTGAGCAAGAAAAAACCCTGTCTGCTTTTGGGATCCGTTTTTCTGATCCTCAGACCCTTTTCCTGGAATCCACGAGGAGGTAGAAATATGTGGTTTTGCAAGTTCCAGGGTCCTTTCCAAGACTTAAGAGGAGATGGTTGCCCCAGATGCAGAGAAGGAACTTTGATAGATGTCTCCCTCATGGCAGAGGTGACCTGCACAACCAGGCTTTCTGGGATTCTTTCTTGGACAAAGACTACCAGTCCTCCGTAAAGGTTGCCCGGCTGCTGTTCTCTGGAGGTAGTCGGAGGGGTGCTTGTCTCTGCACCACAAATTCTGGCCATCCATCACAAAAGATTCTTGGGTGCAGAGGATCATATCCAAAAGTTATTTTATACCATTTTCCCAAGTTCCCCTCTACAAAAAGTACAGTTGTGTACCTACCATAAATGTAGATGTTTGAGTGCATCCACTGTTGCAGTCATTACTCTTGGGTTATCCTGCTGGCAGGCTACCCTCAGTCGGCCAGAATTCCAAAGTCTAGGTCCGGCGCCGGTTGCTGTCCTCTTCCCTAACGTCAGTGCGCCAGGGGTATAAAAGATGCAGCAGACGCCATTTTCTTCAGTTTTTCTTGCCCAGATGTCAGGTGACCCAAACTGGTAGGCTGAAAAATATGCCAATAAAAATGCATGCACAAAAATAACATTTCCTTCATCTACAAGCAAATACACCAAATAGGTTGTATAGGATAGAGAAGTGCAGATACGTCCCAGCAAAGAAAAGGGGGATGGTGGGTAACCTGGACTGCAACAGTGAATACACTCGAACATCTACATTTATGGTAGGTACACAACTGTACTATGTTCTTCGTGTTTCACTGTTGCAGTCATTACTCTTGGGTTGAATCCCAAAGCTGAGGAAGGGCGGCTGGGCTAAATAGGGTTAGGAGAGGCTATGAGGCCCTGCAGAACTGCAGTGGCAAAGCCTGCTCTGGACTTCGAGTAAAGAGGTAAGTAGTACTGCTTTGTGAAGGTGTGCACTGAACTCCAAGTTGCAGCCTCTAAGATATCTTTGGTTGATACTCCTCTGAGGAAGGCTGCTGAAGTGGCTGCTGCTCTGGTGGAATGAGGCCTAATGCCCTTAGGCACTGATTTGCCATGTTGAAAATAGCAGAAACGGATGCAATGGCCTATCCATTTAGATATAGCCTGTTTTGAGATGGCCTTTCCTTGTGATCCTGGAGCATATGACAAAGTTGCTCAGTCTTTCTGAAAGCTTTAGTTCTGTCCAAGTAGAAGCGTAACTGCCTATGTCCAAAGAATGCAGAATTTTCTCACCCTTGTTCTGTAGATTAGGATAAAAGGTAGGCAAGTGAATGGTTTGGTTAAGGGCCACACTGGACATCACCTTAAGCATAAATGTAGGGTTTGTCCTCAGAGAAACCCTGTCTGGATGAAAACTGATGAAAGGTTCCACAGCCATGAGTGCTTGTAACTCCAAGACTCGCCTTGCAGAGGTTATTGCTAGGATCAGAGCTGTTTTCCAGGATAAGAATTTTATATCTGCTGTTGATGCTGGCTCGAAAGGAGGCAGTGTGAGTTTTTCCAAAACATAATTGAGGTCCCAGGCTGGAATTGGTGCTCTCCTTGGTAGTCTAATGTTTTTGGCCCCTCTGAGGTACTGCCTTATTAAAGGATAAGAAAAGATAGGTGGGTTCTGTATTGCAATGGGATGAAATGGCAGAGGCATGAATCTTGATGAGAAAGAAAGGCCTTTGTTCAGCATCTCCGTTAGGTATTGTAAAATCTGAGGGATATTTGTTACACACGTGTCACTGCCTTGTTCCTGGTTCCAAGCACAGAATCTCTTCCATTTTTCTGCATAAGATTTTCTGGTACTGGGCCTCCTGGCCTCCAAGATAACATCCATAACAGCTTTTGAAAGAGGAGTGTTCTGAATGGCTACATTATCCGCCATGCTGCCAGATTTAAGGTCCTGAGTTGGCTGTGCAGGATCTAAATTGTTTTGTTGGGTCAGTAGGTGAGAAGTTTGAGGCAATATCCATGCTGTACCTCGAGACAAGCTCTTTAGGATTGGGTACCAGTGCTGGCGTGGCCAGTCTGGTGCAATCAGTATCATTTTTGGCTTCTCTTGTCTGACCTTTAGGAGTACCCTAGGAAGGAGAGGCAGTGGGGGAAAAGCATATACCGTTAGATTTTTCCAGCTGAAGGATAGGGCATCCACTTTCCATGCTTGCTTGTGATAAATCCTTGTGCAAAATCTCTGCAATTGGCAGTTGTGAGGGGAGGCAAATAGATCCATGTTTGGGCATCCCCATTTCCTTATGTTGAAGACTTGTGGATCCAGTTTCCATTCATGGGGATCCATGAGGTTTCTGCTTAGTTCGTCTGCCAGAGTATTTGTTTTTCCTGGCAGGAACTGTGCTTGCAGGTGAACTTGAAAAGCTAATGCTGTGTTCCATAAGGTCATTGCTTGTCTGCAGAGGGGGTAGGAATGTGTACCTCCCTGCTTGTTTATGTACCACATGACCGTAGTGTTGTCTGTCTTTATCAGTAACTGTCCTGGATGAAGCAGGTCCTTGAAAGCTGTCAGGGCATTTTGAACAGCTAGCATCTCTTTTTGATTGATGTGAAGATGCATCTGGTTTTATTTATTTATTTATTTATATTTGTTGACTGGGAGTGTCCGACTGGATGTAGGTCCATTTTCAGCGGAGGCCCGGGGAGAAAAGCTCCACAGTTAAAATAAACAGACAGTAGTTACACTGGATTACATAGCAATTACTTACAACATATTTACAGATGAAGAACATAGTACATCAGTAGACAATTAGAATCTTTATCTGTGAAGTACATAACAGACATTAACAAATGTTTCAAGAAAAAGTTCCTGCTGTATAATAAGTACTGGCTTATGAGCATCTGAGCTTGCTATAATCAAGGTAGTTAGTGGAGTGGAAAGAAAGGTAGTGGTTGGATGGGGAGGGTGATGATAGAGTGGGAGTTGTAATGGCATAGCCAGCATGTTTTTAGGTGCGCTTTTAGTAAAGTTTTGAAGTGGGTGCATGATGGTATGGAGGTAATTGTGGGTGGGAGGGAGTTCCATAATTTGGCTATGGTGCAAGAGAATAGTGCTTCACCAGCAGAGTTATTGGCTTTAGTGATCTGCAAGTGATTTTTGTTGCTGGATCTTAGTGGTCTGGTGGTGCGATAGGGTTGGAGTAGATTCTGGAGGGATGGGACATTTAGTGGATGATTTACTAGTTTGTGGGCAAGTGAGATTTGCTACCATTGAAGGAGGTGAGGGAGTTCAAGCCAGCCCAGTTCAGCAAGTGAGAGACGGTGGTGACTACGGTAGGATGCCCCTGTGGCGAATTTGGCGATTTTGTTGTAGCAGGTCTCTAGCTTGTTTAAATCGCATTGCCTTAGGTTGATATATATTGGACAGGCATAAAGTAGGGTGGAGATAAGGTGGGAATTTGCTATTGAAATCTTTACTGTTTTGGTGAGAAGTTGCTTATTTCTGTTATAGCGCTCCTAGTTTATTGTGGACTTTTTTTATAGTCAAGGATATGTGAATGTCAAATTTTAGTTTATTGTCTATTTCCACTCCTAGCAATTTGGTGTGTTCAGTTGGGTATATAGTGGTGTTGTCTTTTGCTGTGATGTTAAAGTGAGAGTTGCTTTGAGTATGTTTGGTGGGTTGGAAGAGGAGTAGTTTAGTTTTGTTTGGGTTGAGTATTAACTGGGCATCGGATAACCAAGTTTCAGCAGAGGAATAGGCTTCCTGTGTGACTTTTTGCAGTTTGGGTAGGGACTGGGCTGAGCAGATGGTTGAGTCATCCGCGTATTGTATGAGTGTGCCATGTTTGGTGGCAGAGGCTAGATTATTGGTGAAAACAGAGAAGAGTAGGGGTCCAAGGATGGATCCTTGGGGAACCCCTATGGAGACCAGTAGTTGGGGAGATGTGTCATTCTGCCATACAACGGATTGTTGGCGGTCAGACAGGTAACTCTGAAACCAGTTGGTGACTGATTGTGAGGAGGATTGGTTATTGAGGACAGAGATAAGTGGTTTGTGTGGGACCATGTCAAATGCCTTAGATAGGTCTAGGAAAGTAGCAGAGGAGAGATAGCCATTGTTTTTATGCTGAAGGGTTGTGTTAGTAAAGGAGAGTAAGGCAGTGGTGGTGCTATGGTTTGGTCGGAAACCATGCTGAGTATTGGAAAGGAGGTTGTTATTAAGGAGGTAGTCTGAGACCTGAGAGTGTATGCATCTCTCTAGTATTTTGGAGAGTGGAGAGAGAATAGCTATGGGGCGGTAATTGGTTAGTTCTGTGGAGGGTCTGCCTTTGTGGAGGGGAATTATGTGTGATACTTTCCACAGTGTGGGAACGTAACTTTCTGACAGAGATCGGTTAATCAAGATGGATACTGGGTAGGCCAGAGCATCAGCTGCGATTTGTAGGTATTCACTTGGGAGGTTGTCTGCTGCTAATCTGGTGGGCTTAAGTTTAGTTAAGAGTTTTTTTTATGGTGGAGGTAGGTACAGGAGAAAAAGAGAAGGCAGTGGGGAGATTACTAGTTGGAGGGGAGGGGGGTTGTGTTGTTTAGCTAGTGATAGTATGGTTTGTGTGAAGTGTGTGTTGAATGAGGTAGCAATATTTTCTGAGGAGTGAGAGATGTTAGGAGGAAGGGTACTGACTTTACCTGGGTGGAGGATGGAGTTTATGAAGGACCAGAATTGTTTGGAGCTGTGTTGAGAGGAGTCTAGGGCAGACTGGTAGTATTGGAATTTGTGCTGTTTTATTAGCTTTTTGACTCTATTGCGTAGTTCTAGGAATTTCTGTCTAGTTGAGGGGGTTTTGGTTTTGACCCAGTGCTCCCAGGCTTTATCCCTGTTTTTCATTTCTGACTTAGTGGTTTTCTGTAGCCATGGGGAGGGTTGTGCTTTGATTCTGGAAAGTCTTACGGGGGCGTGGTAATTAAGGATGCTCAGGAAGGTAGTATTAAAAAATTCAACTGCGTCATCAAGGCTGAGGTACTTTAGAGGATGCCAGTTACATTCTTTGAGGGATGAGATGAATGTGAGTGGGTTAAAGTTTAGTTTTTTACGTATTTGATGGTAGATGACAGGTTTAGCTTGGTATAGGTATTTTTTGAGTAGGAATGCTGGGGAGTGATCACTGAGGCTATCTGTTAAGCAGCCTGTTATATATGACTGGGGGCTCTTACTGACTAGTATCCAGTCCAGGGTAGTGTGCTTGCTGGAGTTATTTATTTATCCTGGTTGGCGACTGGACTAGTTGGGTGAAGCCATGAAGGTTTACATGATGGGTTGGATGGTTGCTAGAACAGGATTGCCAGTCAATATTGAAATCGCCTAAAATGATAGTTTCTTGGGGGAGATGGGTAGACCAGCTGAGGAGATTTTCTAGTGGAGGGATGTTTTGGCCAGGTGGGAAGTAGCATCCAATTATGTTGATGGTTTTGTTTTGGTTTATTTTGAAGTTGGTATATATTATTTCTTCATTGCCTATTTGTGGAGCTGATAATTTTAAGATCTGGATGTTTAGATGCTATTTAAATATTATAGCTACACCGCCTCCTTTCTTGTTTAGCCGGTCTACTCTTAGTATGCCATAACCTGTGGGGAGTATTTGCTCACTGGTAATGTGAGGTTTTAGCCAGGTTTCTGTCAGGATGACTATATCTGGGGAGTACAAGTCTATGGTGGCATGGAGCTCATGGACTTTGTTGGATATACTTCTAATATTTAGGCTTAGTAGAAGGAAGTCACTTGTCTTTCTATTGGCTGTAATATGGGAGAAGTTTTGGTTTCTAGTCTGATTATGAGGATTGGGGTTGGAGATGGTAGGGCCAGGGTTGGGGTGGATATCTCCACTTAGGGCTAGTTTAGATATGCATGAGGTTATTAGTTTTCTCAGTTTTTGAATGTGTTTGTTTATAAGGGAAACTTTATGATTGTGCTCTTTGGGTAATAGGTATTGGTGGGAGGGTTACTGTGTAAAGTTGTAGGGATGCTTTATGCTTGAGTAATATAGTTGGTAGAATATGTAGGGGGTGCATAGGGATGTTTCTTGAGTTGGTGGGAGGGGAGCTGAGTGAGGGTGAGACATGAGTGGTGGTGTGAGTAGTAGTACAGTGGTAGTGGTTGAGTGGGGGAATGATGGAGCTTTGGTAGGATGTAAGATATGCAAGGAGAGTGGATGCTGTGAGCATAGGTAAGGTATTCTTGTACATGTTAGTTGATGAGGTGTGAGAGTAGTGGGAAGATGGAGGAGGTAGTGTTGGGTTAGTGCTGTGGTTGGCTACTGGAAAGATGGGAGGGGTTTGTGAGTGTAATAAAGATGGGACAACTGGGGGCGGGAGGGAATAGGGGGCAGGGTGGGGAGCGAAGCGGGTAGAGACCCTGTTAGTTGCTCTTATTGCTCTGGTTTGCAGGCCATGTGCCCTGAATATATTTTCCTGCCATATGGGTTCCCCAGGCATAATCTGATGCATCCGTTGTCAGTGTCTGTCTGGCTGTGGGTAATCTGAATAGCAGACCCTTGTTGTGGTGACAGTCTTCTGTCCACCTTCGAAACTCCTGTTGCAGGCAGGGAATGAGTGCAATTACTGTCTCCAGGCTGTGGTAATGCTGAGTCCAAACACTTTTTAGATACCAGTGTAGTTTCCTCATATGCAGTCTGGCATATGGAATTAATAGAATGCAAGATGCCATGAAACCCAAGGCCTGCAGGATTTTCCTTGCAGATAAGTGGGTTTTTGTTGCCAATTTCTTGAAATAGTCAGTTGCTTTTGTTTGTCTGGCATGAGATAAGCCATCTGGGCAGTTGTATTTAAGCTTGCACCCAGGAATATTATCTCTTGAGAGGGCACTAGTTTTGATTTACTTTCGTTCACTGTGTACCCTAGGCCAATTAGTAATCTTTTTACAAACGCCAGATGCTTCAGAAGAATGTCTTTGTTCTCTGCTTGAATTAGGCAGTTGTCCAAGTAGGGATATATTTGAATTCCTTTTTGTCTGCAAAACGCAATTACTGGTGCCAGGCATTTTGTGAAGACCCTGGGCGCAGTAGATAAGCCAAAGGGAAGTGCAGAGAATTGGTAATGCATTGAGCCAGCTATGAATCTGAGGTGTCTTCTGCAAGATTGTCTGATTGGGACATGCAGATATGCCTCTTTTAGGTCTAAAGTTATGAGCCAAGCCTTCTTGCCCAGCATGGGCAGTAGCTGCTGTAGAGTCAACATCTTGAATTGTGGAACTTCCAGAAACGTATTTAGTATAGACAAGTCCAGTATTGGTCTCCAGATTTTGTCCTTTCTGGGTACTAGAAAGAGTCTGGAGTAAAATCCTTGCCCCTGCTCTTGTTGTGGTACTTGCTGAATGGCCCTCATGTCCATGAGGGCTGTAATTTGTTTTTATGCCTCTGCCCATTGATTGTGTGGCAGGTCTGGCATACCTTTTGACCTTGGTAGGGTGTGAACATGGAACCTGTAGCCTTGGGACACTATGTTCAGGACCCATTTGTCCTGGGTAACCATTTGCCAATTTGATGAAAAAAGTGCTAGTTTTCCCCCTAAGGGGGCTGCCAAATGAAAAGTGTTTGGATCTGGTAGAGGAAAGTCATTGGGACTGCTTCCTGTAAGGTTGTGATTTGTCTTCCCCACTTTTGGAGGTAGGAGCACCCCATTGTTTAGGCCTGTATGAGCCATGGGGCTGAGATCTGCCTCTGGGACGCCTGTATCTGCCTCTTTGTGGTCTGTCTGACACTGGGAAGGACCAATTTTTAGAGGGCCAGTTCCTGTTAAACCTGGGTGGCTGTACCTGTAAGAAATCCTTGACTGTCTACATGGATTTTGCTTTATCCTCCATTTTTTTCAACACCTCTTCTGCTTTAGTACCAAACAAAGTATCATGCTGTAATGGTGCATCTAATAATTTTGCTTTAACATTATCAGGCAGATTCTGTTCCTTTAACCAAGCATGCCTTCTAATAACAGAACCTGTAACAGCGGCCCTGCAAGAGGCCTCCAGTGAATTATAACCACATTGCAAAGTATGCTTTCCCACTTGTTGAGCTGGATGCAATAAATCATGCAGTATTTGTCAACATTTTCTGTTTAAGCAGTGACATTAAATATTGCTGATATTTAAGCATATGAAACTGACAATTTAAAGCCCTTACAGCCAGGGTAGCAGAAGTGTAGACTTTCCCCCCCGTCTAGAGCCCTAGAATCCCTATCAGAGGGGACAGGGTTTTTTGCAGTGGAAGCTTTAACCCCTTTGGGACCCTGAGATATAGTTTCTGGGTCAGCAGCAGGGTTTTTATATAGGAATTTATGAGAATCCGGGACCCTGTAGTATCTGTCTGGCTTAGCAGGTGCAGGGGGTAGAGAGTCAGAGGACAGGCTGGACTCTGAAAATACATAATCTACAATGTCCAGGACAGGAGGAATAGCAAGGGGTCTGTGCTGAGGAAGTAGCAGAAAGTCTCTGAGCCTTTTCTTAGATTCAGAATAATCTTGGCTCTCCCAGTGGAAATGCTCCCTCATGGTATGCAGGGTTTCCCCAAAATAATCCTTAGGAGGAGAGGCTGAAGGAATGGATTCTTCAGCATCAGAATCCTCATAGGGAAGCATGGAGTAATCCTGATCAGAAGAGGAATCAGAGGAAATAGAAACCTGATCAGAAGAATCATACTCTGGCTCTTGCCTAGGCCTCTTATCAGGAGGATGGGAGCCCCTGGATCAAACTAATTAAGTCTTTGGCCATTTTGAGCATCTGTTTTTTAGGCATGGAAGTCTGAGAAGGAGAATGCTGTACTTGCTTCTTTGTCTTTAGAGTTGCTTTCGTATTTGTCTTTGAAGCTGAAGATGGCTTAATATATAGTTGTGTAGGTCTGAATACACCCTCAGAAGCAGATGCCTGCTCAGCGGCTCCGGACCCATCTGAGAGAATGATTTCAGAGTGTCCAATACCTTGAGTTTCCAGAGGCCCAGTCGGCTCCACGTGGGAGTCGTAAGCGGCCTGTGGCTCTGAGGTAGCGGGCGCCAGGGGCTGCAAAAGCGCCTCACTGAGAACCGGCGACTGGTCTAGCAGAGGCTTCGTCGTCGGTTTTGGACCTCAGATGCCTATCCTTTTCCTTGCGTTTTTTGTAAACTCCGGTTGTCGGCTGGTCCGACAGCATTATATAGTTAAATCTTCGGCCAAAGTAATGAAAAGCAAAATCAAACTGACGCTTGATAGTGCGTTGGTTAAATCTAGCACAAAACCGACAGCTAGCAACGTTGTGATCAGGGCCTAGCTAGGCAAGGAATACAGTAAGAGTGAAAATTCTTATGAGGTATTTGCTTCCCACAAGAAATACAATTGTTAACTTTTTCTGACATCGGTCTGGAGCAAGAAAAAAGTTACCCAACGGGGTACTTAGCTTTAATGAAGACTTTGGTTCTGAAATTCGGATTTGAAAATCTAAGGAGTCGGCCGACCGGCACTTGCGAACTGCTTTTGCTTCGAGCACCGTGCGGCAAGAAAGACTGAAGAAAATGGTGTCGGCTGCATCTTTTATACCCCTGGCGCACTGACGTCAGGGAAGAGGCGATAGCAACTGACGCCGGACCTAGACTTTGGAATTCTGGCCGACTGAGGGTAGCCTGCCAGCAGGATAACCCAAGAGTAATGACTACAACAGTGAAACACGATGAACATCTGAAAAGAATGCCCAATGTCCCACTAATCAGAGGTAGGCAGAGCCTTGGAAATAGTTAAGGTTCTGGACAGTCACAGTTTGGTCCATTTTGCCCCTGTTGAAAAAGGACGATTGGATGTGCTCAATAAATCTTCAGGATGCGTACTATCACATCAAAATGAAGAGGTACTCCAGAAGATTTCTCTACTTCCAGCGGGGAGCCAGTCATTTCTAGTTCAGAACACTGCCCTTTGGCTTCACCACAACCAACAAGGTACTCATCAAATGCATGGAGGTGGCAGTAGCATACCTGAGACTGCAGAGATTCAGGATGTTTCCATATCTAGACAAAGTACAGTTTTGTACCTACCATAAATGTAGATGTTCGAGTGCTCATACAGCTGCAGTCATTACAGATGGGTTATCCTGCAGTCAGGCGGGTCCTCGGTCGGCCGAATTCCAAAGTCTAGGTCCGGCATCGGTTGTCGTCGCTACTTTCCTGACGTCAGTGCGGCAGGGGTATAAAAGAGGCAGCCGACGCCATTTGCTTCAGTTTTTCTTGCCCCAGATGTCAGGTGCCCACAGAAGGAAGGCAAAACATAATGTTATGCAAACATGCAATATAGATAAATCAAAAAAAGTACAGTTTTGTACCTACCATAAATGTAGATGTTCGAGGATCCACATTGCTGCAGTCCTAACTATTGGGTAGTCCGCTGTCCAGTCGGCCCGAATACCAGAGTATATGGCTGACGTCGGTCAGGGCGCATTAGACTGACGTCAGTATGTCAGGGTACTAATGCGCATGACCGACGTCATATCCTCAGTCTTTTCTTGCCCCAGATGTCAGAAGACCCTAAAAAGACAAGGCCCAAAATACCTGCACCAAAAATATGTACATTATATACAAAAATATATACAAAAATATCAGCAGATAACCTCACCTACACATCCACCCCTAAACACAGAGGGGAAGGAGGGAGGGTAAATTGGACTGCAGCAATGTGGATCCTCGAACATCTACATTTATGGTAGGTACAAAACTGTACTATGTTCTTCGTTCCACTTTGCTGCAGTCCTAACTATTGGGTAGAATCCCAAAGCAGAGGTAAGGGAGGCTGGCAAATCATAAAGAAGCAGGAGCTGACAACATGCTTTGCAAAATAGCTGTGGCAAAACCAGCCCTAGACTTAGAGTAGAGAGGAAGGTGATAATGCTTAGAGAAAGTATGCACTGAACTCCAAGTAGCTGCCTCCAAAATATCCTTATTTGCCACCCCCCTTAGAAATGCTGTTGAAGTGGCAGTAGCCCTAGTGGAATGAGGCCGAATCCCAGCTGGAATCTCCTTGCCATGATGGGAATAACAAAATGCAATGCAAAACCCAATCCACCTAGAAATAGTCTGTTTTGACACAGGCTTGCCCTGTGAACTCAAAGCAAAAGAAACAAACAACTGCTGAGACTGCCTAAAATCCTTAGTCCTGCTTAAATAATAACGCAATTGCCTGTGTACATCTAAAGTGTGCAAAATCTTTTCCCCTTTATTTTGGGGGTCTGCATAAAAAGTAGGCAAATGAATAGTTTGGTTTAAAGCCACACTAGAAACCACCTTAGGCATAAAGGAAGGATTAGTACGTAATGATACCCTATCCTTATGGAAAATCAAAAAGGGCTCTACTGCCATAAGGGCCTGCAACTCAGACACCCTTCTTGATAGCCAACAGAAAAGCAGTCTTCCATGACAAGTATTTCAATTCAGCAGTAGCCGCAGGCTCAAAAGGTTGTAGAGTAAGTTTTTCCAACACAAAATTGAGATCCCAAGCAGGAGTAGGAGCTCTACGTGGGGGTCTTATATTCTTTGCCCCTCTAAGAAACTGCTTGAACAAAGGATGCGAAAACAATGGTGGGTCACAATCATAGTGAGCTGAGATTGCTGCAGCATGAATCTTAATGGAAGAGAAGGACAAACCTTTGTCCAATAACTCAGTAAGATATTGAAGAGCCACACTCAAATTAGGCTCAGAAATCTCCAAATTCCTTGCTGCACTCCAAAATAAAAATCTCTTCCATTTTTCTGCATACACTTTCCTTGTACTAGGTCTTCTAGCTTCCATAATCACATTTAAAACTTGTTGAGGAAGTTGAGACCGGCTGTCTTTCAAAACAGAATATGCCATGCTGTTAGATGAAGAGAGCGAAGCTTGACATTGAGCAGGTGGCCTTCTCTCTGAGACAACAGGTGCGGAATCAAGGGTAAAGGCCATGGAGGCTTCTTTACTAGACTCCTCAGTAATGGGTACCAGTGTTGCCGAGGCCAATCTGGAGCTATTAAAATCATCCTTGGCTTGTCTTGTCTGACTTTTAGAAGCACCTTTGGAAGAAGAGGCAGAGGTGGAAAGCATACACATGAAGATTTTTCCAACTGAAAGAAAGAGCATCCACTTTCCAAGCTGTGTGATGTAACCTCTTTGTGCAAAACTTTGGCAGCTGGTGGTTTAGTGGAGAAGCGAACAGATCTATGTCTGGAGTTCCCCAGGACACTGTCAACCTTTGAAATACATGAAGATCCAGTTTCCACTCGTGGGGATCCATGATTTGTCTGCTTAACACATCTGCTAAGGAGTTCTGTGCTCGGCAGAAACCTTGCCTGAAGAGTTAGTTGCAAGCTGAGCGCAGTCTCCCATAAAATCATTGCTTGCCTGCACAATGGGTAAGAATGTGTTCCCCTTGTTTGTTGATGTACCACATGACAGTTGTGTTGTCTGTTAGAATCAACACCTGCCCTGGAAGAAGTAACTCCTTGAAAGCCATTAATGCAAACTGGACTGCTAACATCTCCTTCATGTTGATATGTAGATGCTGTAGTCTGGCAGGCCACTTGTCTTGTATCCACTTTCCATTTAGATGAGCTCCCCAAGCAATGTCCGAGGCATCTGTCGTTAAAATCTGACTCGCCTCTGGCCGGGTCACAGAGAGTCCCTTGTTTAGGTGACATTCCTGAGCCCACCACAAAAATTCTTTTGAAGGCAAGGTATTATTTGAATGACAGTGTCCAAATCCTGGCAGTGCTGTGTCCATACATTTTGAGATACCATTGTAGCTTCCTCATATGCAGTTTGGCATTGGGAAGCACCAGAATACAAGATGCCATGAACCCTAATGCTTGAAGGACTGTCCTTGCAGTCAGCACGGACTGATGAGATAGTTGATGGAAGTAAAGTGATAGACTCTTTTGTTTGTCCGGGGTTAAAAAGGCCATCTGGGCTGCTGTATTCAGTCTCACACCCAGAAAGCACATGTCTTGAGAGGGTACTAGACTGGACTTTATTTCGTTCACAGAATACCCTAGGCATCTTAGCACTGCTATAACATATTCCAGATGCTGTAGAAGGTCTTCCTTTTCTTGAGCCAGAATCAGGCAGTCGTCCAAGTAAGGATAGATTTGAATTCCTTGTAGCCTGAAGTAAGCTATCACTGGAGCCAGAACCTTTGTGAATACTCTGGGCAGTAGATAAGCCAAAGGGCAATGCAGAGAACTGATAATGAGAATTTCCAGCTCGAAACCGCAGATACTTCCTGCAACTTAGCCTTATAGGCACATGAAGGTAAGCTTCCTTGAGATCTAAAGTTACCATCCAGTGATCTTTGCCCAGCAGAGGTAAAAGCTGTTGTAACGTCAACATCTTGAACTTGGGAATGTCCAGATAAGTGCTGAGGAGAGATAAATCCAAAATTGGTCTCCACGTGTTCCCCTTCTTTGGTACTAGGAACAGGCGAGAATAAAATCCTAGGCCCCTTTCTGATACAGGGACTGGCTGAATGGCCCCCATCTGGAGTAACTGAGAAATTTGCTTGTGAGCCTCTTTTCTTTGTGGAGGAGGAACGTCTGGCATGCCTTTGAAAGGGGGCAATGTATGGAAATAAAACCTGTAACCGTGGTGAATGATATCCAACACCCATCTGTCTAGAGTAATTAAATCCCAATTGTCTTTGAAAAGAGACAGTCTTCCTCCCAAAGGAGCTGCCAGACGAGAATCTACCGGCAGCTGAAAAGGCAGCTCATTGGGTCTGTTTACGAAAGGACTGACCCCTGCCCTCACCAGAAGTCTGGGCAGGTGAACTCCCTGTTCTAGGCCTAAAAGAACCTTGAGCTCTGCCCCTACCACGTCTAGACCTACCCCTAGACTGGGAATCATAAGCAGGATATGTCCACCCCTTAGCAGGCCAATTTCTACTAAACTTCGGTGGCTGCACCTGCAAAAAATCTTTAACAGTTTGCATAGACTTAGCTTTGTCCTCCATTTTCTTTAAAACTGCTTCCACAGGCGAACCAAACAACACATCAGACTGTAAAGGAGCATCCAAAATCCTTGTCTTAACATGCTCAGCTAAATTCTGATCCCTCAACCAGGCATGCCTGCGAAGAACAGAACTAGTGGCAGCCACCCTCGAGGAGGCCTGTACAGCATCAAAACCACATTGCAAAGAATGCTTACCCACTTGTTCAGACACATGAACTAAATCCAACAATTCTTTACACTCAATACCTTCCGCCAAAGCATCCACCTTAGATTTCAATTGTGAAAGGAGATCATTTTGATATTTTAACATGTGAAACTGACAATTCAACGCTCTCATGGCTAGAGTGGAAGAAGTATACACTTTCTTTCCCCACCTATCCAAAGCCCTTGCCTCTTTATCAGTGGGAACAGGATTTTTAACCACAGAGGCCTTAACACCTTTAGGCCCCTGAGAAACAGTTTCTGGGTCCGCCCTAGGACTCTTAAACAAATACTTATGAGCTTCGGGCACCCTATAGTACCTATCAGGTTTAACAGGAGCAGGAGGCAAAGAGTCAGGGTTCAGGGAAGCCTCTGCAAAAACATCTTCCACCACATTCAACACAGGAGGTATAGCTAAGGGCCTATGTTGGGGTAAAATAAGAATTCCCTAAGCCTTTTCCTGGAATCAGAATAATCTTGGCCTTCCCATTTAAAGTGTTCTCTCATGGAATGCAGAGTCTCTGAAAATGAGAAATCCTCAGGAGGAGAAGCTGTAGGTGTGGAATCATCCACATCAGAATCAGAATAAGGTGGAAATTCCTGCAAGTCTTCCATGAAGACTCTGAAGCCTCTGAATACTGTTCCAAACACTCAAACTCAGGTTCCACCCTAGGCCTCTTATCAGGAGGGGGCATAGAGCCTCTTATCATAGTAATTAAATCTTCTGCCATTTTAAGCATATGTTTCTTAGGCACAGAACCTGAAGTGCTAGGAGAAGCCCCCACTGAAGCTGAACTTGGCCTACCTCTCAAAGAAGTTTTGGAAACAGAAGGAGAAGCTCTAACTACTTTGGGAAGAGAGGGAAGAACAGTTACCAGAGAAGCCCCCTCAGCCTGGCCTACTTCCTGAGAAGGCACATCCTGTAACAGTAAAGTCTCTGCCTGAGACTCCAAAGAAACTCCTGGCAAAACCTCCGGCTCCACTGAGCCTTCTAAAGAACCGACGTCTGGGACTGCCGGTTGATCCACCCTAGGCTTCGCTGTTTTGTCCTTGCGCTTTTTGGACGAAGCGGGCGTCGGAGCATCCGACGGCATTTTATAATTGCAACGCTTCCCAAACACTAACCTGGCACAGTCTAACCGTCTCTTAATAGTGCGTTTGTTAAACCTAGCACAAGAGCGGCATCCAACAACGTCGTGCTCAGGCCCTAAACAAGGTATACACAAGGTATGGTAATCCCTATGAGGTATCTGTTTCCCACAAGAAATACAGTTATTCACTTTTTCTGACATCCGGTTAAATACTGAGGCAAGGAAAAACCAAAATGTTCCCCAACGGGGTACTTAGCCAACTCTGATTCGGTCTGAAACTCCGACTTCGGAAATATTTCAGAACGCCAACCTGCACTCGCAAAACTGCTTCTGCATCGGACCATGCGGCAAAAAAGACTGAGGATATGACGTCGGTCATGCGCATTAGTACCCTGACGTACTGACGTCAGTCTAATGCGCCCTGACCGACGTCAGCCATATACTCTGGTATTCGGGCCGACTGGACAGCGGACTACCCAATAGTTAGGACTGCAGCAATGTGGAACGAAGAACATCAGTAGTTGCAAGCAAATACACCATAAAAGAATACCCCAAATAGGTTGTATGATAAAGGTGTTTGTCATAAGGCCTGTCCTAAGAGGGGACGGAGGGGGGGTAACCTGGACTGCAGCTGTATGAGCACTCTAACATCTACATTTATGGTAGGTACAAAACTGTACTACGTTCATCGTGCATACAGCTGCAGTCATTACAGATGGGAAGAATCCCAAAGCTAAGTAAAGGTGGTAGGCACTAAGTGGAACTAGGAGGAGCGAGGATGCCCTGCAGGACTGCTGTGGCAAAGTCCGCTCTAGATTTTGAGTATAGTGGAAGGTGGTAGCGCTTGGAGAAAGTGTGCACTGAACTCCAAGCAGCTGCTTCCAAAATGTCCTTGGTAGGGACCCCCCTGAGGAAAGCTGCAGAGGTAGCTGTGGCCCTGGTGGAGTGGGATCTGATGTATGCAGGCACAGATTTTCCATGAAATGAATAACAAAAGCGTATGCAGTGGGCTATCCATTTTGAAATTGTCTGTTTGGAAATAGCCTTTCCTTGAGCACCTGTAGCATAGGACACAAAGAGTTTCTCAGATTTCCTGAATAGCTTTGTTCTGTCCAAGTAATAACGAAGTTGTCTGTGAATGTCCAAGGAATGTAGTAGTCTCTCCCTTTTGTTCTGTGGATTTGGATAAAAGGTAGGTAAGTGGATAGTCTGATTCAAAGCTACACTGGATACTACCTTTGGCATGAAGGTAGGGTTGGGTTCGTAAGGAAACTCTGTCCTGATGGAAAATGATGAATGGTTGCACAGCCATGAGGGCCTGTAGTTCCAAAACCCTGCGTGCTGAGGTGATAGCCAGAAGGAAGGCTGTTTTCCATGACAAGCATTGTAGCTCTGTTGAAGAAGCCGGCTCAAAGGGAGGCAGGGTCAGCTTTTCCAATACGAAGTTGAGGTCCCAAGCTGGAACTGGTGGTTTCCTTGGGGGTTTTATATTTTTTGCCCCTCTGAGGAACTGCCTTAATAGAGGATGTGAGAATAAAGGAGGGTCTGTGTTGTATTGTGCAGAAATGGCTGAAGCATGGATCTTGATGGAGGAGAAGGAAAGGCCACTGTTTAACATCTCAGCTAGGTACTGTAAAATTTGAGGTATATTTATTACCCAAGGATTCTGGCCCTTTTCTTGATTCCAGGAACAAAATCGTTTCCATTTGGCGGAGTAGGCTTTTCTAGTAGAAGGTCTTCTGGCCTCCAAGATGACATCCTGCACCTCCTTGGAGAGGAGAGTCTGTTAGGAAATTAAGGTATTCTCCATGCAGCTAGATTTAGGGTTTTGAGCTGGCTGTGAAGGGTTTTGTAGTTGTGCTGGGACAACAGAAGAGGGACTAGAGGTAGGATCCATGGTGGGGAGTGTATCAGGCTCTTTAGGAGCAGATACCAGTGCTGTCGTGGCCAGTCTGGAGCAATGAGAATCATTTGTGGCCTCTCTGCACTGGCTTTTAATAGAACTTTGGTCAGTAGAGGAAGAGGCGGGAAGGCATAGACTGTCAATGTTGTCCAATTGAAAGAGTGCGTCCACTTTCCAGGCCTGTGGATGATGGGTCCTTGAACAAAATTTTTTCAACTGGTAATTTCTGTGGGTAGCAAATAGATCTATGTCTGGCTGTCCCCATGCCTGAGTTATCTTTGAGAAAACTTGAGGATGCAACTTCCATTCGTGTGGATCTGTCATATTTCTGCTTAGGTTGTCTGCCAGTGTGTTTTCCTTCCCTGGCAGGAATTGTGCCTGTAGTTGAATTTGCAATTCCAGTGCTGTGTTCCATAGGGTCATGGCTTGCCTGCACAGGGGGTATGAATGAGTTCCCCCCTGTTTATGTACCACATGACTGTGGTGTTGTCTGTCCTTATCAATAGCTGGCCTGGATGCAGTAGGTCTTTGAAGGTCATAAGAGCATTTTGCACAGCTAGCATCTCCTTTTGGTTGATGTGTAGGTGCTTCTCTTTTTGGGACCATTTTCCCTGAATGCACTGATCTGCCATGTGTGCTCCCCAGGCGTAGTCGGAGGCGTCCGTTGTGATGATTTGAGTTGCTTGAGGTACACAGAAAGGGAGACCTGTGTTTCTTTGGCATGCTTGAGCCCACCACAAAAATTCCTTTTGAAGGCATGGAATGAGTGGTATAATTGTTTCCAAGCTGTGGCTGTGTTGAGACCATAAGTTTTTTAGGTACCATTGTAGTTTCCTCATATGCAGCTTTGCACATGGGATTAGTAGGATGCAAGATGCCATGAATCCCAGAGCCTGCAGGACTTTCCTTGCAGTTAGTCTGGTGAAAGTTGCCATTTTGCTGAAGTATTGAGACAGTTGCCCTTGTTTGTCTGGCGTGAGGTAGGCCATCTGGGTGGTTGTATTTAAGCTGGCACCCAGGAAAATTATATGTTGAGAAGGTATTAGTTTTGATTTCTTTTTGTTCACTGTGTATCCCAGGAAGTTTAACAGTTTTATTACAAACGCCGGATGCTGCAATAGAATGTCCTTGCTGTCCGCTTGGATCAGGCAGTCGTCCAGATATGGGTAGATTTGTATTCCTTGTAGTCTGCAGAAGGCAATTACTGATGCCAGGCATTTCGTAAACACTCTGGGCGCAGTAGATAAGCCAAAGGGCAATGCAGAGAATTGGTAATGGGTTGAACCTGCAAGAAATCTGAGGTATCTTCTGCAATCCTGTCTGATAGGGACATGCAGGTATGCCTCCTTGAGGTCCATTGTTACCAGCCAAGACTCCTTGCCCAGCATGGGAAGAAGCTGCTGTAATGTGAGCATCTTGAATTTTGGCACCTGTAGGTATGTGTTTAGGATGGATAGGTCTAAGATAGGTCTCCAATCTTTGTCTTTCCTTGGTACCAGGAATAGTCTGGAATAAAAACCTTGACCTTGTTCTTTTGCAGGTACCTCTTGAATCGCTTTCATATCCATGAGAGCGGAAATTTGTCTTTGTGCCTCTGCCCTTTGATTTTGTGGCAGGTTTGGCATGCCTCTCATTTTTGGAAGGGTATGAAAGTGGAACCTGTAGCCTCTGTCTATAATGTCCAGAATCCATTGGTCTTTTGTAACAATATGCCAGTTTTTTGAAAATAATGCCAGTTTTCCACCCAAAGGTGCTGCCATTAAAGCTTTGCTTGGCAGGCATAGGGGGAAGTCATTGTGTCTGTTTTCTAAATGACTGATCTATCTTCTCCACCTCTTGGGGTTGGTGCTTGCCACTGTCTTGCTCTAAGATCATTGAGGTTGTCCTCTACCCCTTGGGTGTCTGTATCTGCCCCTTTGAGGTCTGTCCGTGGCTGGAAAGGACCAATTTTTTGAAGGCCAGTTTCTGCTGAAGCGTGGAGGTTGTACCTGCAGGAAATCTTTCACTGTTTACATAGATTTCGCTTTTTCCTCCATTTTTTTAGTACCTCCTCAGCTTTAACACCAAACAATACATCTTTTTGAAGTGGTGCATCTAATAACTTTGCTTTGACATGATCTGGTAAGGTTTGCTCTTTGAGCCAAGCATGTCTACATATAACAGACCCCGTGACAGCAGCTCTACATGAGGCCTCTAAAGCATCAAAACCACACTGCAAGGTATGTTTACCCACTTGCTCTGCACCATGCAACAAATCCTGCAACTCTTTCAAATCTGGTTGTTCTGTTTGCTTTTCAACTGAGATAACAAAAACTGTTGGTACTTTAACATATGGAACTGACAGTTTAATGCCCTCATGGTTAAAGTGGCAGATGTATACACCTTCCCCCCCCCCACCTTTCTAATGCTCTGGAATCTCTCTCTGAAGGTAAAGGGTTTTTAGCAGTAGAGGCCTTTATTCCCTTGGGACCCTGTGAAATAGTTTCTGGGTCAGCAGTATGGCTTTTATAAAGGAACTGGTGAGAATCAGGAACCTGGTAATACCGGTCTGGTTTAACAGGGGCTGGAGGTAAAGAATCTGGATTAAGGCTGGCTTCTGCGTACACATCATCCAAAATAACTAAAACAGGAGGGATAGCCAGGGGCCTATGCTGGGGAAGCAGTAGAAATTCCCTGAGCCTTTTCTTGGCATCTGAGTAATCTTGGCCTTCCCAGTGAAAGTGTTCCCTCAATGTATGCAGGGTTTCCCCAAAAGAGTAGTCCTCGGGGGGGGGGGGGGGGGACCTAGGGAATAGACTCCTCAGCATCAGAGTCTTCGAAAGGGGAATAGGCATAATCCTGGTCCTCAATGTTCTGAAGTAATAGAAGCCTGGTCTGAGGAAGGGTAGTCTTCCTCCAATCTGGGTCTTTTGTCAGAGGGGGGCTGAGAACCCCTGATGCGAGTTATCAAATCCTCAGCCATTTTAAGCATTTGCTTTTTAGGCATGGGGCCTTGAGAGGAGGTCTGAGGACCCTGTTTTTTAGTTTTCATGGCTGCTTTAGATTTAGTGAAGGATTTAATAGAGAAGGTGGAAGGCCTGAAGACGCCTTCAGAAATGGCAGGCCTGACTAAATTTTGAGTTTCCCCACCAAGAGTGGCGTCGGTATCTGCAGTAGTAATGGAGACCGAGGAGCCTGCGACCTCGGGTACTGAAGTCACCGGTAAAATAGTTTCATTGGTATTCAGGGGCTGTGTAGGCGCCTCGCTGAGAACCGGTAGTCGGCCTAAGCATGGTCTCAGTACTCGGTGCGGACCTCAGATGTCGGTCCTTATCTTTGCGTCTTTTGCTTAAAACTAGTGTCGGTGTATCCGACGACATGATATAATTAAATTTTTTGCCAAAATAATGAAGGGCGAACTCCGCCCAGTGCTTAATAGTGCACTTGTTGAACCTAGCACAAAAATGGCAGGCCGAGACGTCGTGGTCTGGGCCTAAGCAAGGTATACAGAAAGAGTGGAAATCCTTATGCGGTATTTGCTTCCTACAAGAAATGCAATTATTAACTTTGTCTGACATCGGTCTGAGGCAAGAAAAGTTTCCCCAACGGGGTACTTAGCTTTAAAGAAGACTTCGGCTGAAATACTTTCGTAAATCTCAGGAGCTGGCCGATCGGCACTTGCGAACTGCTTCTGCTTCGGGCACCGCGCGGCAAGAAAGACTGAAGAAAATGGCGTCGGCTGCCTCTTATACCCCCGCCGGACTGACGTCAGGGAAGAAGCGACGACAACCGACGCTGGACCTAGACTTTGGAATTCGGCCGACCGAGGACCCGCCTGACGGCAGGATAACCCATCTGTAATGACTGCAGCTGAATGCACGATGAACATCTGGGACCTGTCTGTTCTGATTAAGCATCTACTTTTGCAAGCAAGGGACTGCTTGCTCCAATTATGTCTCCATCTAGGCATCAGTCAACTACAAGCCCTAGCTCACACAAGCAGAATCTGGAGATCATAGGCCCTTGTCTAGACAAGTCAGATAGCATCCTTCCCTCCAACAAGAGTATATTGCATTCTTCTCCTCCAGAACAACCAGTCTTGTAAGCCTTAGGGCCAAAGGCAGCAGCAATTTTTCTGGTTCTTTTTGCCAGATTTCATATGTAGATTCTGCAGTGGACTCTCAGTACAGTGGTCTGTTCTCCAGCAGCCCTTGTATACACCAGCCAGAAACACAAATTTGTAATAAATATCTTCTTTGGTGGACTCGTTCAGATGAAGTTTCTCAGGGCCGTCCATTTGTTCTTCCACTGCCACGGTGAGCATGGATGCCTCCCAACTAGGGTAGGGGTGGGGGTATTTCTTGGGAAGCACAGGTCAAGGTACATGGTCCCCAGAGGAGGCCAATGCGCATATCAAAGTCCTGGAAATGAAAGCAGTCCTAGCATTGTAGGCCTTTCAAGATGCGCTCCCCTCTGTGATAATAGCAATTCAAACAAAGTGTCTGCAATCTGGTACATCAACAAACAGGGTGGGTGGGTTGTTCTTATTTGCTATGCTGAGAGGCTACAAGAGTGTTGCAATGGGTGATCTCTCTTCTGGCCGTTTTCTCCCAACACATACCGGGGTGCACGCAGACAAATTAATCAGGTCCATTCTGAGGTCTCACAAGTGGTCTCTCACTGTCAAAGTGGCAGAGAAAATATTTCATCTATGGGGCCAGCCATATTGCGACCTTTTCGCCACCCCCCCAACAAATACAGCAGGTTCCTCATCCGGGTCCCACCCCCTCTGGGGGAGTCACTGACAGATGCTCTAGTTCACGACTAGCTCTCCTGTCTCCTCTGTGCTTATCCCCAAGTTACATCTAATTAGCAAATTCATAAAGAAAGAATACCAGTTGAAGAGGAGAGTTATCCTCCTTGCTACTTTTTGGCCTTGTCAGATTTGGATTCCCTTACTGAGGCCTCATCTTCTGTATCTGCCATGGATACTGGACTCCTGTCCAGACCTCCTGTGTTATCTGACAGAGATGACTCATCTGGACATAACAGGCCTCACAATGACCGCTTGGTTTCTGCAGTTCCACTGATAGCTAGACAGCCCAGGCTTTCCTCCCCAGTCCAACATATTATGTTGTCTTCTCAAAATGCTTCTACCAGGAAAATCTACAAAAGTAAATGGAAGAGATTTTCAATTTGGGCCCTCAAGAGAGAGATTTGGACTGCTTTACTGCCCCTATACCTGCTGTGTTTGAAGTTTTAGCTTCAATTCCTTTTTTTTTTTTTTTTTTTTTTTTTGAGGGGGCTAATTTCCTTACTATTAAATAGCAGTTGGCTGCCATTTCCAATTTTCATTCAGGTGAAAATCATTCTTCCTTAGCTTCTTCAGGATTTTGTAAGGCCTTTCCAAAAGGTATCTTCTTATTTAGACCCTCAATCAATGACCCTAATCCTCTATGGGATTTAACGATCTTGCTTCAAGGTCTGACCCAAAGCCCCTTTGAACCTTCAGCCTACACAGACCTTAATTTTTTGTCCTGGAAAACAGTTCTTCTAGTTGCTATTACATCAGCTAGAAGAGCATCTGAACTCCAGGCTTTTTGCTCCAAATCTCCCTACCTGTTTTTTCATAAAGATAGTCTCTCCTTACACATACCACTGCATCCTTTTTATCTAAGGTGGCGAATTCTGACAATAATGTCATTAATCTCCTACATTAACCTCCTAGTTTTCTTTCTAAATTTCTCTAATAAAGGTGAATACATGCTTCATCTTTTGTATGTGCACAGGCAACTTTGATTTTATCGCCATCGGACCAAAAATTTCAACTGATCAATTGTTTGTATCCTTTTCACCAAACAGACTGGGGATGGTAGCTTCCAAGGTGACTTTAGCCAGATTAACTAGCTGGATTTGGTTTCTAAGAATAGAGCTGCCCTTGGCTCTGCAGCACGTCGCAATATCTTTCTGTGAGGACTACCCAAGGTTCATCTAGCCGGGGACTCTGTCCCATCAGTTAAGGAATGAATGAAAATGTCAACATCGGATACAAAAGTTATGTACTCGCCATAAAGATGCATCTGTGTTGTCCATTTTCATTCCGCTTCCCCGCCCTCCTAACCCCCCTTCCCTTTCTTTCTGGAGAAACCAAATGGATATTACTTTGGAACTATTATTCCTTATTTGATCTCCATTATCTCTGTCTTACAGATTACTTATAGCATCAGCCATTTATTATTGGGGACAGCAAACTTGATCCGAGGTATTTTAGGTTAGTGGGGCATTGTGGGTAAAGGGAGGAGCTAGAGAGTTGGATCCGTGAATCTAGGGGGAAAAAAAAAAAAAGAGGCTGTGCTGGATCTGAGGTTGGATCCGAGACCAGTCAGTTGAAGAATGAAAATGAACAACACAGATACATCTTTATGGTCAGTACATAACTTTTGTTTTCCAGAGTTAGATGTAGAGAGAGAGATCAGATCAATAATGAATGTATAAGTTAATACATATCAGAAGAAAAATTAACACATGATTGCACACCGCTGCCTAATTACACATTGTTCTGAAGATTTAAAGACATCACTGACCTCCAGCTTTGGGCTCCTTCTTTGCAGACATTGTAGTTTGCTCCAGCTCATCCATATCTAGGCCTTTGTTATGACATATGGTGATCTTCTGTTCAAACTCGTCTATCATGACCTGTTTGAGAAGAAAGATGTTAATCCAACACCAAGGAGATAGTGTATTAAAAAGCCTGAGAAAAGACTCAGAGGAGATGGCAAAGTACAGAACTATACTCACATATGAACTTTTCTGCATTCTTGGTACACTTCCTAATCTGCATTAAATAGTAGTAAATAGGAATTTTAATTACATTTTCAGTGTCTTAAGCTTCCCATTTCTTTTCCCTCCGACATCCTTCTTGTGGATATCAAAGTCTCTCTCATGACAGATTTTACATGAAGTCACAGGCTCAAATACTGTTAACATTGCATTACATCACAAAATTTAGGTCCAATGAAGGTTATATATGGGGTGCAACAATGAAAGATGTACAAGCCTAAAATCAAAAACTAAGGTAATTTAAGCCATTGCTTTATCTTGGAGCTCTTCATGAAGAGGTGTGATAGACAAGTCATTTTAACAGAAGAGTAAAAAAAAAACTGCTTTACAAAGGAAAAGCCTGCAATATGTAAACTGAATGTTTAAACATAAATTACGGATTTGACAGCAGACCAAAGTGAAATAAAGTTTGACAGAATAAGACAATGATGGTTTGTCAGAGTTGCCAATAACAAGTTATCTGCCATCCTGGTGGCCTAGAAGGATGACACTGTCTATGAAACAGTTAACCAAAGTATGATTAGCAGCTTGTGCACGTGGTAGTGCTGGCAAGGATTTAGTACAAATTCATCCTGGGGTGGAGGAGGACTGTGCTGGACAACACTCTGGGAGGAGCTCTGGCAGAGTTCAGAGTGATGATGCTGTGGTGTGGCAGCCCTACAAGGCCCAGGGCAGAGATGATTATCTCAGCACGTGTGTGAGCTTAAAGCTAGAAAACTTTTAGTTATGTACTTACCATAACTTCGGATGTATGGGATCCATCTCGCCTACATTCATAACTGATGGGCTCGGAGCCGATCCATCGGCTCCGACTCGGCCAACTAGTTCACTAGAACGAAGTCTCTTATTGGCTGGGCTACTCCCTATCCCAGGATGCACTACACCTGCTTCCCCAGATCTTGTTTGTTCGCTTTCATACATACATGCAAACACAGAAAAAATAGTAGTCACTACAACCAACTAAAGTTCTTCAAGAGAAGATCTCCAAATGGAACTACATCTCCTCTAAATCCCAATGGAAGGGGGAAGGAGGTTATACGTATGAATGTAGGCGAGATGGATCCCATACATCCGGGTTATGGTAAGTACATAACTAAAAGATGTAATGGGATCCTATCTCGCCTACATTCATAACTGATGGGACAGCGTCCCTAGCACCTAAATCCCGGGTGGCTCATTGGAAAACACTCCTGAGAACTGTGGAACCAAAGGAAGCCCTGCCTCGAGACACCACATCCAATTTGTAATGAGAAATGAAAGTGTGCGGAGAAGTCCAGATAGCCGCAGCACAAATATCATCTATTGATAATTTGGAGTGAAAAGCTACAGAAGTAGCTATTGCCCTGGTAGAATGAGCCTTGACTGGAAAGGGAAGCTCTTTGTTAGCCTGTGAATAAATGAAAGAGATACAATCTTTAATCCATTTAGCTATGGAGGTTTTAGCTACTGGTTGACCCAATTTGTTTATTGCAAAGGAAACAAACAGTTGATTTGATTTCCGCGTCCGAGCGGTTCTATTCAAATAAAAACGCAGTTGTCTATGGACGTCCAATTGATGAAAGATATATTCTGCGTTATTAGAGAACTCTGGAAAAAATACAGGGAGCTCTATAGTTTGTTGAATACAGAAAGAAGAAGCTACCTTTGGTAAAAAGGAGGGATTTAATTTCAAGGACACACTATGTTTGTGAAAAATCAAATAGGGAGGATCAGAACAAAGAGCTTGAAGTTCTGAAACCCGCCTGGCCAAAGTTATGGCCACTAAAAAGGCCGTTTTCCAGGACAGAAATTTAAAATCGCAGGTAGCAGCTGGTTCGAAAGGGCGGGCAGTTAAGGCAGCAAGAACCATATTTAGGTCCCAAGGGGGGACAGGGTGAGATATTGGAGGCCTAAGGAGCCATGCTCCTTTAAGGAAAGCCTTACAAAGTTTGTGAGACATCAATGAAGGTTCAAAAGAAGCATGAAAATTAGTGATAGCCGCTAGCTGAACCTTAATCGTGGAAACTGAAGAGCCCAACTGAAAAAGAGAGGCCAAGAAATTCAGAACCTCCGATACTGGGGCAGTAAGGGGGTCTATACCTCGTTGCTGAGCCCAGAAGGCGAACCTTTTCCACTTGCTGGAATAAAGTTTGACAGTGGAAGGTTTATGAGAAGAAGACAATATGTGGATCACCTCCGGAGAAAGGGAATTGTCTCGGACTAAGGATGGAAGTGGAGTAACCATGCCGCCAACTTCAATGACCTGAGAGACGGGTGAAGTCGTCCTGACTGATGAGTCAACAGGTCCGGCACTGGGTCCAAAAACCATGGACCTTCTATCGCATGCCTCTGTAGGAAAGGAAACCAAACTTGACGAGGCCAGTGCGGGGCAATCAAAATCATCTCGCTCTCCAGGTAAATGGCCTTCTGTATCACCCTCGGTAGGAGGGGAACCGGAGGGAAGGCATAAAGAAGACCGGGGGGCCAAATGTGGGTCAGAGCGTCCCTGGGAGGGGATCAGCGTGAAGAACTCTCTGCACTTCGCATTGTGGGGGCTGGCAAACAGGTCGCAGCAAGGGAGGCCCCATTTGGTGAAGATTTTCGCAGCCACTCTCTGGTTGAGGGACCACTCGTGGGGTAACAGAATGGTCCTGCTTAATCTGTCCGCAATCACATTGGATTTCCCCGGTATGTGCGTTGCCATTAGAAAGCGGTTGGTAGCTACCGCCCAGTGCCAAAGT
This sequence comes from Protopterus annectens, assembly GCF_019279795.1. Lineage (NCBI taxonomy): Eukaryota > Metazoa > Chordata > Ceratodontiformes > Protopteridae > Protopterus > Protopterus annectens. The sequence continues at coordinate 22,347,038 of NC_056741.1, forward strand.
CTCATGGCTTCTCTGCACAGTGGGTAAGACCTGGTTCCACCTTGCTTGTTTATATACCAAACCACCGACATGTTGTCGGATAGGATAGCAATCGGACCTTGCGGGAGAGCGTGATGGAGAGCTTGAAGTACCAAAAGAACCGCTCTCATCTCCAGGATATTGATATGCAAATGCGTTTCCTGGATTTGCCATGTGCCTTGGACCGACCTGTCCAGGTAATGACCCCCCCCCACCCTACCTGGGAGGCGTCCGTGGTCACAGTGGCAACAGGGGGTTGAGGAATAAAGGGTCGCCCCTGGTCAAGATTGGATTGGAGGAGCCACCAACGCAGATCCCGACGGCAACTCTCTGTGATCATGACTAAATGGTTCAAGGGGAGTTCCTGATAGGACCATTGAACCGATAGGAGCCATTGCAAAATTCGCATGTGAAGTCTGGCTAAGGGGACTAAGAGTATAGTTGACGCCATCGAGCCCAACAGTTGTAGAATCAGATGGGCCGGAGCTCTTGATAGGGGGAGACAGGATTTGACTTGGTTTTGCAGAACCTGAATTCTTGCTGCCGGTAAGAAGGCGCGCATCCTTTTTGTATCTAAGTTTGCGCCTATAAAGGTAATACGCTGAGATGGCTGTAGTACAGATTTGTGCCAATTGAACGTAATCCCCAAGAAACGGCCCAAGGTGAACGTGGCGTTGAGCGCCTGAAATAGTAGATGCTCGGAGGTGGCAGTAAGGAGCCAGTCGTCCAGATATGGAAACACTTGGAATCCTAGACTCCTCAGGTGAGCAGTCACCACTGCCAGACACTTGGTGAACACTCTGGGGGCTGTGGTGAGACCAAAGGGCAGTGTTCGGAATTGGAAATGACTGACTCCGAGGCGGAAGCGTAAGTGTCTCCTGGACTCTTGAGCTATCAGAATGTGATAGTAAGCGTCCTGGAGATCTATGGAGCACATCCATGCATCCTTCTCCAGCAATGGAAGAATGGATTGAAGGGTGACCATTCGGAATTTGGACTTTTCCACAAAACGATTCAATGAACTGAGGTCCAAAATGGGCCTGAAGTCCCCTGTCTTTTTTGGCACCAAAAATAATCTTGAGTAAGTTCCTGATCCGATCTGGTCGGTGGGGACAGGCTGGATGGCTCCTTTTTCTAGCAGCTTTGAAACCTCTATTGCTGCCTGATCCCGCTGACTGGGTGGCACGTCCGGGATTTCCCTTAAGGAAAGGGGGGGCTTGTTGAAGGGAATGAGATAGCCTCCGGTAATAATCCGAAGCACCCACTGATCGCTTGTTATAGATTCCCAAGCTTGTGGGTGCTCAAGAACGACCCCCGACTGGCTCCGGAGCTGCACAGTCGGGCAACAACTCAGGGACGCTGGTTGTAGGAAGAACCACGAAAAGAATCGCGGTCTCCAGAATTACGGGGGCCTCTGCCGCCTCTGGGGCGGCGTCTTCCTGAATCCCCCCCCCCTGCCTCTGGAGGGGGAATCACTGGGTGGAGTAGGGAAAGACCTCTGAGATTTTCTGAACCACATTTTCCCTCCTCTCTGGACCTTGGGGTAAGGCCTAGAAGGAGCGGAAAAGCGGGCCCCAACGGCAGTCAAGGTCTTGCCCTCCTGCTCGCACCGAGTTAGTGTGTCCTTCACCTTGGGTCCAAACAAAGATGACCCATCAAAGGGGCGTGAAGGAAGACTTGAAGGCCTCCGCAAATGAACACAAGCGTAACCAGGCGTGTCTCCTGAGGGCAACGCCTGTTCCCGCTGCTCTACTCGCCCCTTAGGCCGCATACGAAATGAGCCTCATGGACGAGTTTACGATTGAGAACAAGGTAGTCATCTGGGCGCCAACAGTAGGGGCTAGCGCCTCAGGTAGATTACCAGTGAGGGAGTCACTTAGCTCTTTAAGGAGGACCCTTTGGAGCCTGGTAAAATGACAAATAGTTCAGCGACCGTAAGGTAAAGGCCGCTGAAGACAGGGTACGCTTCCCGTACCTATCCATGCTCCTGGAATCCTTATTAGGAGGGTGGATGGACGTTGAAGCCTTTGCCACGTCCTGCTGTGTGGCAGAAGCCACCACCATAGCATCTAAGGGAACACCCTTCGTCAGAAATTCCTTCTGGGGGGGGGGGGGGGGGAGCTGAAAGAAACTTATTAGGTCTCGCAGGCACCGGTTCCACAGAATCAGGATGTTCCCACGCCCTTCGAGAAACCAAATCAAGGAGTTCATCGAAGGGCTGAGACACCCAGGAGGCGGAGGGCTGGGCCCCGAAGGCCTTGAGGAAGACCGACTCCTCAGCTGAAGGGGTTTTGGCCTGCCAATCTCCTCTCTGTCTCAGAATCTCCAGGATATCTGAGAAAGAGATATCATCCGAAGATGATTTGGGGGACCCTTCCGCGTCATCGAGGTCAGTATCCGATGTAACAGACTCATCTTGGGAGTCCACGTGCTTCCTCTTGCACAATTTCTTCCGTGGGGGCTCGTCCGAAGCAGTTTCGGACAGACCCCCTGGAAGAAGGGAACCCCCGATGGGGGTATCCTCAGGCCCTGGGGCCCCGCTGCCGGGGGACTGCAACACAGCAGAAGCACCAGTCTCCAGGTCTAGGGACGGTGAGGTAGAAGCCTGCTGAGCCGGCAAGGGCATGGCCAGCGCGCTCCTCATGGCCTCAAAGGCCGGACCTCCAGACTCCATGGAGATCACTGGTCTAGAGGCCACGATGGCACTGGGAATTCCAGCAGCCGATGCTCCGAGGGGAAGACTAGGCACCGAGGCACCCAGTCCCAAAGTGTTCCCCTCGGGCCCGGCTGAGGAAGTCCCAGTACCAAACCCTGAACCCGAGGACAGGGTAGGAACCATAGTCGGTGCCGACAGACCTCGAAGGGGTCTTGGTTCCGACCGTATGGCTCCGCATTGCTCCACCATCACCGACTCCAACGGCTCCGAGGAGGTTGGAGGAGGAATCGAATGTTTCGGAGGGGGGATCGGCTCCGAAGCCAACTGGGCTGGAGCAGAGACCATTTGAGCAAAAACTGGAGACTGGAAAAGCCTCTATCACCCTATCCAGATCCGAATCAGACAGTTTTGAAGATTTAGAGGAGGTAGACAGACGAGAAGACTTTCCTCTCGGCTCCGAGAGTGTAGGGGACCGGCTCTGAAAAGGCTCCAACACTATCGGCGCCAGTTCCACCACAGCATGGACCACCATCGGCGCCGAAGGAGCTTTCTTCGGAGCCGAGGGGGAAGAGTCTGAGCTGCACACCTCCACCGGCTCCGAAACCATTGGAACCGATGGAGGTGATTCGCCTCTCGATACTCCAACCTGCGGCTCTGAAACTAATGGAGCCGAGGAAAGAGGCATCGAGGCAGACCCTTCGACCCTCGGCCCCGAAGTCAGTGGAGCCGAGGAAGAAGAGGTCGACTTTTGCTTTTTAACAGTCGGTTCCGACGGACTTGTCGGAGCCGATGATCTTTTCTTTTTAGAGGTAACAGGACAATCTAAAGCCTCCTCAAAAGAGGGCTTAATAAGACCCTTCAAGATCAGTTTATTTTTGCGCTCTTGAAGAACCCTAGAGGAGAAAGCATGACATACACTACATGTCTCCTGTAGATGTTTAGGCCCCAAACAATACACGCATATCGAATGACTGTCTGTAATAGACATTTTGTAATTGCACCGAGTGCATTTTTTAAATCCTGACTTCTGCTCTTTGGACATATTGAACAGTATGAAAAGCAGTCTAATATGAAAAGGTTAGCCAACTGTAGAGCGAGAAACAGCACGAGCTCTTGAGAGGGAGATTTACCTCACAAGAGAACACAGTAAACACACACAACACCACAAAACAACGGGCAAAAGCCCTCTAATTTAAACGGGCTTTGCCCGAAGAAAAAATAATAACACAAACTCTCAAAAGTAGGGCAAAGGCCCTCTAACTTAAACGGGCCTTGCCCGACAGCGAAATAAAGTACCAGTAAATCACTTCACACACAAGAAAGTTATCAAACACACAATTGACAGAGAGTAGCTGTTAAAACAGCTGTTTTTATCAATATTCAGAGGAAAAACCCCAAGGTCAAAGACCAGTAAAAGGTAAAAGAAACCACTTAGCTCCAGCCAAGTCGAGACCACGTCCAGCTTGTAAAGCGGCAAACGAGATCTGGGGAAGCAGGTGTAGTGCATCCTGGGATAGGGAGTAGCCCAGCCAATAAGAGACTTCGTTCTAGTGAACTAGTTGGCCGAGTCGGAGCCGATGGATCGGCTCCGAGCCCATCAGTTATGAATGTAGGCGAGATAGGATCCCATTACATCTCTGTCTCGATTCACTGCAGTATGATGGCCCTGGTTTCTTTGTTCTCTTTCTCAGGTGCAGGAGAATGCTAGTTGGTATGCCTAAGAAGGCATTCTTGTCCAAAAAGACTAAACCTACCCAGAGATGTTTGTGCCAGGGAATCCCCCAAGTTAGTAGCACCCAGGGGAAAGAGCTGTGGAGGAAAGCCCGATATTTGATGTTAGTAGTAAACTTGGAAAAAAAAGTTACTCATTTCTGGAATCATGTCAAATCTTGTGGCATTTAGGCATTCAGAAGCAAGGAATGCAGTCTCATGGACTGTGAGCACAATGCCAGTCAGGGAGCTTGGAAATGGAAAGGGAGGGAATATTGGACAGCTCTGAGAGGAACAACTAAATTTGGAAAGCGAGTGCACCCTCAGGAAATGTGGAATGACAAGAATGAGCCTCCTCATGATAAAAAGTAATAGAAAGCCTTCAAGGCCTTCTCAAGAGGGTAGAACTTTGAAAGCAATATTCTTCAGACCATGGCAAACAGTCTACCTCTCATAGCCCTGAATCTAGAATGATTTACGGAACACATCATTACTCACCTTTATCAGGTTATCTGCTAGACCTTCTGTAACGGGTGTTCGCTGATATTTCCATTCCTGGGATCCCAATCTCAGCGCACAATTATTGAATTTTTAACTATTGTCTAAGTCTCATTCTAAGCACGGATTGTTTAGTATTGTATGCTTGACCACCTATAGCGCAAATATATTTCATGAATGAAAATCTTGACTGCCTGCAATAACGAAAAACTTATACCGATCGCCAAACATTTCTACCAGTGTGGACCCAGAAGTAAATGCTAGCATTGCTACTGAAGAGGGGCCGGGGGTAAGAGTCCAGCAGTTCAAGTAGGTGTCTTGTCAGTATTACAGACTATCAAGATAGTCATTTAGGAATTATTTTATCACTATAGATGGTCGAGTAAGTAATATTAAGTCTGTATTAAAATGTGTCAGGCTAGGGAGGAAGGGAGGCATCTCCTACCTGACAAATTCAAGATCATGACACTGAGGGAGCACATCTGAAAGATAACCAAAAATATATACTTCCCAGACTTCCAGGAAAGGTAATTCACAGAGGTGGACTGAGACCATTGAAGGGAGGAAGGTAAGGACCTAAAAAAATGGAGAGGATCTTTACACAGCTTAGTTAACATGATATAGGGGGAAGTTTTCATATCTTCCTGATATCTAATGTCTTCTGCAGTGCACAGTTCTTCAGATGAATCCTAAAACAGTATCACTAAACCAATGAAGAAAGGCCTAAAAGTGACTTAGAAAGCAGAACAATGAAGCACCAAGTTGTCAAAGGTATTGTCAGTTCTTGGTGTCACTGATGAATTGAATATGCTTGGTAGGAACAGACCGCTGAATGGCCATGGCACAAATGTCTGTAATGAACATATTCGAGACAAAAACATTGACACCTGTAAAGCTGCAGTCTTTGCACTACCCAGAGGGCAGTTTGTAGCCCAGTGATAGCAGTGCAGTTGGATAGAGTTTGCTTAACCACAATCTGACCCTTTTCCAGAGACAGTATAAGGAATGTCTGGTTCATCTTTCTGAACTCCAGAACCTTCTTCACCTAAATTCTGAGCTTGCGATGCACAAGGACTCTTGCCTCTTGGATTCTACTCCTGAAAATATGAAGCCTAATGGTTTGGTTGTAGGGACAACTCCAAATTCTTCTCGGGTACTACCTGCACCGGTGGTGTAGAGGGATAAAGCCCTGGCCATGGTCCAAGAGACATGAGCTCAAATAGATGCTCTGGCATTTGAAGGCAAAAGCAAGGACTGACTATTGTCCAAGTGACATAAGTTCAAATAGATCATAGGAACGTACTAGGCTAATTGCCCTAGGGCCCTTACAAACCTAAGTTCTACCCATATTCCAAGATCAACACCTATTGCCCCTGTCCAAGAGGGACATAGGTGGAACCAGTGGGGTGAATTTACGGTTACCCTTCCAATCGTCCAGACTGCATTTGAAGAGGGCCAGTGAGGTGCTCTGCTTGACATGAAGTGGGAGTCTATTCCAAAGGTGTGGTAACCTTTGGGAGATGAAGCTCTCTCTCCAGCGAGTTCTATTAACACAGATCGATGCTCTGGTACTTGAAGGTAGAAGCAAAGAGAATGGGCATACCCATCATAGCGGGCAGAGGTTATGCTTGGGGCATACAGATGAGGTTTCTCGTGGAGATTGAGGTAACCATGCAATGCTATGTGTGTGTGTTGTCAGTCCTGCAGATATTAGCCCCTTGCAAAAGTGAGGATGGAAAAAGAAAAAAAAAACTATTGAAATAGCCCTGATGGCTGTTTAAATAGTGGCTCCTCTTGGCCAACTCTCTCTAGTGTCAAGGGAAGGAGTAGATTAACAAGAGAAGTACATATGCTGATTATCAGCAGGTAGTGGGGACAAAGTGCAAATATTACTTTGGGTTGGGAGGGTGGCCTAATGGTTAAGGTGTTTGCCTTACAAACACAAGGTGCAGGGTTTGAGTCTCACAAGGGATAATTAGCTAGGCTTAAAATGGCTTGCAAGGGCAGTTAGCTTAGTACTAACCTATGAACCTATAAGAAACTTGCAACTCATCATAATTGTAATTGCTAGTGAGGGGGAGCACTACTGAAGTTTTATTCCCTAGCCACCATGGATTTAAGTCAGATGCCCATCCTTTTGGTGTAAGTTTGAAAACTACTGGAGACATCCCAGCAAGCACAGTTTCTGCTTGCCAAACAAGAGCCCAATATATTGCTTGAAAAGTAGGAAATGCTCATTACTTTTGGCCTCTTTTTGGTGAAGAAGCATCTAGAAGTGCACTCTGAATAAGGGTGTATTAAGCCCCCCCCCAAGTTAACAGTCTAGAGAGTTCACAAAAACTTTTGCCCTAGCACCCTATTTTTATATAGCAAGTCTTAAGAGTACTGACCCAAACCCTAACACTGAGAAGGCAGGATAGGGCAATAGCAGGACAATGCCAGACACCCATGGTCCCGATGGGCACAGAAGTGAGAATCTGAGTGGGAGGGTAGTGCAGGGGAGGAGCTTGTGCAGCATTGATCCATTAGAAATCCAGTGTTATGGCTAGGTGCTTACACAACTGTACTCTTCATTGTAAAAATCACAGCAGAGCACTAAAGCATTAATAATGAAATTCTCTGGGGTACATTACATCATGCTTTGCAAAATAGCACAGAAACATATCCTGGATTTGATATCCAGTGTATAGTATTTAGAAACTATATGGACACTTCAACTATGACTTCTGTTGCACCTTAGGAAGGAACCAACTTACCAAGCCCTACTTGTTAGGAATTCAACTTGCCAAAGAGAGTAAATGTGCTTTTTCTAGGTAGCAAGCCTAGTTACACCACAAGCCAACATGAGGAAAAGGGAAAGCTGTGAAATCAAATGACACACTTCCAAAGCGCACACCAAACCCACAACAGCACTAATTAACAGCAATCTAATTGCAATATGAGAATTCAACATAAACCATTCGATCTCTGCAAGATAGAACCTCATCCATTCAGCACTTGACAAGGTATATCAAAGTTCATATGGGCAAACAGCCAAGTAGTTGTCGCACAAATTGCTCTTGGCTGAGAACTTTTTCAAGAACACGTTAGCTGTTTTACTAGTGGAGGTACAGTGGGACCCTCAGCAACAGGATGCAAAATTATAACAAAACCAATACAATGTGCCAACAGTTTGGAATAGGGAATGCTTGGGAATCAGACTCTCCATTTTGTCAGCATAAAGGAAACCGTTAGCCCACCTGTCCAACATATTTTATTTTCAGAGAGACAACTACTAATGAACATCTAAAAAAGGTTAAAACATTCCTCCTCCATATATCTTTTTTAAAATCCTTACCGCTTGTATTAAAATACCATTTTTGCATTTACATATACACAATCTACTACTGCCCAATTGTGTGTGTGGGTGTATAGATATATATTTACATCCACACACACAGATAGATATATAGTTTACTATCACAATCTTTAAACACACAGTCTTGAAAATGCTACTGGTATGTTGAAAATGGGTATTTGATAACTGCATGCAAGCACTCATTCACACATACATATACACAGATATATAGATATATACACACACAATTATAGGTTCATAGGTAGGTACTAGGCTATTGGCCCTAGGTCCTATATAAGCCTAGCCAAAAGGTACCCTAGCTTTCGCCACCCAAGAAAATTATTTTCCTGTGCCACTGTCGAGCAGAGCCACAGACGTGATCCCCGGGGTAAATTTCCTATCTCCCATCCAATCATCAAAATTTTTCTTGAAGAGTGCTAATGAGGAGCGTTGTTTGATATAGATAGGTAGTTTGTTCCAGAGTATGGGAAGTCTCTGGGACAGGAATCTATCCCTCCAGCATATTCTGTTTATTGTGGTGACGAGGTTTAGGTCCCTAGAGCGTGTAGCTCGTAGGGATTTCTTTAAGTGGAACATGTCTAAAAGCTCTGGGTTTGACATAGCTTTGTGTGTTAGGCAGAGATCGCCTCTGAGTAGGCGATATTCAATGGAGTAAAGCTGCAGATTTTTGAGACGGTCTGCATAGGGTATCTCTTTGAGGCCGGTAATCCTCTTTGTGAGGTATTTCTGTAGCCTTTCCAGTTGTTGTAGAGGTCTTGTGAGGTACATACCAAAAGGGGCATTGTACTCTATAATGGTTCTAATGAGTGACGAGTAGAGGGGAACAATCACCTCTTTTTTCCCGGATGAGAAACCTTTTGTGATGAGGTGTGCCACATAGAAGGATTTCCGGACTACTGTGGCGATGTGATTATCAAAGGAGAGACTACTGTCCCACCTGTGTCCCAAGGTCTCTTATCACACTTTCGGTGTTAAGTAGACTACCACCTATGTGGTAGTTCATGGGTACTGAGTTTTTACCAAAAGGGATGAGACAATGCACTTTTTGGCATTGAACTTGAGGCCATGGCTTTAACACCAGGCATCTGTCTCAGCGAGGCCCTTTTGTAGGATGTCCACATCTTTTGGAGTTTTGATTATGGCTCCTAGTTTGCAGTCGTCTGTGAACTTCATTAGCCAAAGACCTTCTGTGTTGGCCTGTACATCAGAGAAGTATATACCAAACAGGAGAGGACCCAGGACTGAACCCTGTGGTACTCCACTTGTCACTGGTCTGAAGTTGGATTTGGAGTCTGCTACTTTCACAGTGTGGGTTCCGTCAGTGAGCCAGTTGGCAACCCATCTTGTGACATAGGGATTTATACCTAGTTTAGTGAGTTTATCTATAATTCCAGAGTGGGGGATGGTGTTGAAAGCCTTGGCGAGATTAGATAGGCTGTGTGAACCACCTTACCCTCATCTACGGCTTTGGTGACTGCTTCAAAGAAGTCTATCAGGTTTAGGAGACATGATCTGCCTTTTACAATGTGTACATAGCATTGCAGGAGATGCAAGTTACAGAAAGGTTCTTCAAGTCCAGTTTTACTGCATTTAAAAAAAAAAAAGCAAATTTCATTTTCAGCTTAAAGTAAAACAAGTGCACTTTTGTTTAACATATTTGGGTTACTTTCAACTCATTTCTGTGCACAAATCTTAATAGAACACACAATTCTGTGGAGCTGGCATGCTGCCCCTTGCACCATCCACAAGTAAGGCTCCTGACATTCTTGAGTAGATCCACAGAATTTCCATCACCTCCCCTAGTGTTTTGCAGAGCTGCTTCTAGTTAAGAGACCACCAAGAGCTCCCACACTACCTTAAAATCCTTCACTATTGGTTTCCAAGTCCTTCTTTTACAAACCCTTCACAAGTGACCTAATTTTACAACACTGTTACTGGACTTTACAATAATTTGTTCCTACGCAATGCCAGCAATTACCATAATGTACAGTGTTATGTACAGCATATCAAAGCAGTATTATTGACATAAGCCACTATGCTGCTATATATATTATGGATATTTTATTTTAAATAATTATTTGGTGTAACAGTTTTGTTACGCAACAGTATTTCCTTGCCATTTTAGCAGAGTAATTCTAGACTTTTCTGGGCATCCATTTATATTATTGCCTAGGAAGGTAAAATTACACAGTCACCCATCCTTTTAATTTATTAATCGGCTCATCTGGGATGATTAGGTATGCTGCATCAACTGCCCAATAAAGTCCTTTGAAAAGCACCCTCTTCCTCACTATACAAGTTCATAGAAGGTTACTAGGCTAATGGCCCAAAAGCCCTTACAAGCCTAGCCATATTTATCCAGAGCTGCCCCAACTATCCATGGTTAGGTGAGCAAAGTACACAGAGGTACAAGTCTATGGTAATCAACACTGACTGCCTCTGTCCATGAGGGACATGGGTGCCATCACAGGAGTGAATTTACAGTCACCCATCCATTGCTCTAGGTTGTGTTTTGAAGAGGGCCAGGGAGGGGGCTCTGCTTCACATGAATGGGAAGCTTGCTCCAGAGAAAGGGTAGTCTGAGATGCATCTCTCCAGCATGATTTGTTCATGTCAGAGACTAGGTTAAGATCCCTGGAGCGAGTGAACTTCATGCTGCTTGATTTATGAATGTGTAACATTTCCATCAGGGCAGGTTAATGACTGCCCTGTAAGCTAGGCACAGGTCACCCCTCAACAGCCTGTAAGAGACAGTACAGTGACAGGACTTTCAGTCTTTCCCCACAGGACTAGTTTCAAATACCCTGTATTTTCTTGGTGAGAAACCTCTGTGATCTCTCCAGCTGTTGCAGGTGTTTGGTTAGATACATTGTGGGGGTGGGGGTGCTGTCTATATTGTCAGGGAAGTTCGCTTTCCTAACAGGAATAATAATGCATTTTTTTGCATTTAGCTTCAATCTGTGGCTTTGGCACCAATCATTTCTCTGCATTTCTGTAGTGTATTAGCATCTTCGGGGGACCCAATGATTGCTCCCAGTTTGCAATCAGCAGCAAGCCTGGTCAGCCACAGACCGTCCATTTTCCTAGACTTCTGAGACATTCCAAACAGTAAAGGGCTCAGCACAGAACCCTGTGGTACATCACTGGTGACTGGTTTTTGCTAGAGGTGAAGTCACCCACTTTGACAGTATGTGTCTTGTCGGTCAGCCAACTGGCTACCCATCTGGTGACACAAGGGTTAATGCTGAACTGGGAGTTTCTCAAGAATACCAGAGTGGGGAATTGTGTCAAATGCCTTGACTAGGTTAAGGTAGGCAGTATGCATGCTTTCCCCTTATCCAGGGCTTTGGTGACTTTCTAGAATAAGTCAACCAGGTTTAACAGGCATGATCTGCACTTAACGAATTGGAACTGGGTTGGGTCTAGAGTTTGGAGATTACCCATGTCAATGCTCTCCCAATGTTAGTGAAAACTATGTCTAGGACATTTGACCCCTCATGGGTGTGCTGACTACTGTTCCAGAGCATTTGCATTGACAAAGTCCATGAAACTCTGAGCCAGCATGTTTGTGGTTAGGTAAATTTCCCATTCAAAGGTAGGATAATGAAACTCACCCATGACTAAGGTGCTGGGCTGTATGGTAAGTGACTCTAGTATTTCTAGGTATTCAGTATGCTTTTCCTGGTTCATGCTGGGGGGCCCTATAGCTAGCTAGTTTTAAGAGATTGTGCCTATGGAGCAGCTCGAGAGAGTCATTCAGTTTGACCAGTCTTGAGGTGATATCCTTAATGAAGATGGATACACCACCTGTTCTTTTCATGCTCAGTTTATGGTCTGAACACAGAAGGCTTTGCAGCCCTGCACAGCTTGGGTGCCTTCCACTGCTTTGAACCGTGTCTCGATGATTGCACAGACATCAGCATCTTCCAGCGTTCGGAGTGAGGCTGAATTCATTTAGTGGGTGTACACAAGACAACGATGCTTCGGATAAAACAAAGTACTGGATTTTCTGACGGGATCCCAGTCTCTAAACACACCATTCCTAGGCGGCTCTCTCTTGCCATTTCTTTCTTTACTCTTTCCATATAAACTGTCTTAGAGGTCAGGCCTGTACCACAGGAAGTAGAACAATTCAGTCTTTAACCATCGGCGCTAACTGCTTTATGGAGCCCAACTCTCATCTCTCTGTACTGGAGACCCTTTTCATACTGTACTAGCCTCAATTTTTTCCCCTGGGGCAAGAAAGCTCTGAGGATTTTTGAACTAGTACATCTCTTCCCGGAGCCTCTACTGAAAAGTGTTAGATTGCCTGCCTAGTCGTACCATGTCAGTAAACAGAGTATATAAATGTACCAGCATGTAGTCTCGTGTGGAGCCCATAGGTTAGATGTATTGCATGAGGGGAACACTGCACTAGCTTGCTTACACAAATTGCAAATATTTAAGTCACCTCAGAAACATCATGCTCTACACACAACTCAGCCAAGTGCTTACAGGTTTCTACCAGGCTGCCACAAGTTTCAGAGCACCGTCTCCTTTTCATAGCATATCGAAAACCATCAATACTGGTTGCAAGCTGCTGCCACAACACAGTCTAGTCCAGTTTGGATTTCACATAGTCCATCCAGTCTGTCCATTCATCACCTAACACCCAAAATTTCTCCTTGTTGCTTTACCCTTCTCTATTTCAGTCCATTGGTACTCACCTTGCCTCGTTCTGTCATCTTAATTGATTTATCACAGCTCTTAACAGGTCTCATTGTTACTTGTTGATATGTAGGAACTTTGCAGCTTCCACTCCAACTACTCACAGTCTCTTCAGGATGCTGTAATTAACCCACAATATTATTCATATAGAATTTAAGGTGACAGACTCACTAGATTTAAATGGCTTCAGTCTCGACCCTTCAATTCAACTGCACCTTAAAAATAACTTGGTAAGCCAATAAACGAGGAGCCAAAGGAAGGCACAAAGACGCATCTTGAAGGAAAAAGATGGCCCCTTTTAAGGGAGTTCGGCTAAATATTGCAGAACTTGTGGTTTCATGCATTCCTTTGGAGCCATGCTTCTGAATATGCGCAAACAGACTCTTGCGTTTAGTCAAAAAGACTTTCTAGTGCTTGATCATGTGGTGTGCTGCAGGCTACTGCTACCTCCCTCAGAGATCGTCTCTGACAGGTATCAAGCTGCAAGGATCCATACAGCTAACCTTACAGTCCTGACTTTTGGGTGCACCAATGTTCCTCCATTCTGTCAACAACATGCAGTTTTGTGGGTGCACAAGATGTAATCCATCTGCCTGAGAATGAGCAAAACAAAGACACTGTTTTGCTGGCCCAGAGTGATGCCACATGTAGGACCCATATGTCCTATCCTTTTGTAACACCATTGGTAGTAGTGGAAAAGGTTGAAAAATATGCAGGAGGTCCTCATGCCAAGGTATGCCGAATGCATTCAATACCTAGACCTCTGCACTTGAGTCAGGAGCAAAAAATCTGTAGCAGATTATTTTTGGCTATGGGGAAATGGTCTACATGCATGCGAATGACCTGAACACCCCCGGGTCCAGTTTCCACTTGTGGCCACAGATGATGGACCTGCTTAGCTTGTCTGGTATCCTTTTCAAGTGATGGGACACAAGATACTTGCAGATGCAGACATCACTGCATTGCAAGCTGCCACACCATGAGGTCTAGCCCACAGAGTTGTATGGGTGCTTGAACACCTACTTGTTTATGCGCCACACAACTGCAGCATTGTCCAGGATGACACTTGCTAGCTATGGTATCAGCTCCAAGTACAGGCAAGGTGTGCAAGACAGCTTGAGTTCATCATGGCTATTTGCAAGCTGACTATTAACACCAGCCACAGCATCACCTTGCTAACTCTGTTACAGATGTTAAGTCCTGTAAACGGTTTGTTTCTTTGCTGACTCTGCCAGTGGGCTGTTCCATCCATGACTTGTGCACAAAGCACAATATAAACGTCAGAGTAACACACAGCACATAAGCTATTGTTTAAGTAGAACCCGTTTAAAAACGTACATAAATATAGTATTTTCTTGTATTAGTCAGTTACCCACCCCCACCAACACACACTTAGCTGCCCAGTGTGTCCTGGAACTGTTGCTCAATTAACAATTGCACTGAAACACTCACATTGGCATTTTCAAGGGAACTGCTAGCTCAGTCATTTGGAAAAAGCCAGTTTTAGAAATAATTTGTCTTTCTGACTGCCTAAGCTTGCATTTACCTTGAAAACTACTGTGCAAGTGTTTCTGGAGTATACTGATCAACTTCTTTCCTTAAGAGGTCTGGACAAAACCCAAAATAATAGGGGTGGCAGTAGGAGACAAAATACTCAACAATCGGCAGACAATTTTAATTAAAAAATTTAACAGAACTAAAAGTTTAGCAAAATCATCTTCCTGAGCTATAAATGTATGAAACTTTAATGTCCGTCATGAAAGACTGTATTACTCATTATACCTCACACCTTTGCTTGAGTATTTCGGGTATAAACAAAGGGTTGGGGTGGGGGAGACAAAGGACCAAAATCAGGGACATTTTTAAAATATTACCGTTATTCCTCAGTGATTTATCAGAAAATCAGAAGTGACAAGGCAAAAATATGAGACAAAATAAGGGATGTTCTGCAAAATTCTGGACCGTTCAGAGGTGGTATTTTACAGGTGAATCTTGATTTACATTAGTTGGTGTGGCTCCTGCATGTTTATTGCCTTTTACCCATTCAGTGCAAGACTATGCCTTGGTTGCCCTGTATAATGCCCTATTTTGGGAAGAATTTTCCTCAGAGGCATATTTCACTGGGCCTAGACTGAATTCCAGGGTAGTAGTGTCATTGCTGTATTTAATTCTTCACTCATTTAGGCTCACTTTATCCTAGTCAGAATCACTGGGGATGGGGGCAGTGGTTTTCTGACAAGCTAGGAGTGTAAGCCATAAAACAAGTTTATATTCACAATTTCATAGATATTTCAAGGCCATTGAGTTTTATAACCATTCATACCTTCCCAGCACCCTCCCTCAAACCATACCTCCTTTCTTCAGGAGAGTCATACCAGTCAAACCTCAAGTAAAATTTGTCGATCCCCCATCCAGTCATCTAGTTTGTGTGTAATGGACGATAAAAATAAGTTATGTCTTACCATAATGTTCCATCTGTATTGTTGATCCTCGTTCAGTCATTACGCATGGGTATCAGTTCCGACCTCGGAATCGAGCCGGCCATCTTCCAAGCTCGCGTCAGCCACAAACTCTTGAGCTAAAATTCTTACCCAGAATTCCCCTCTCCCTGTTACCTCAGATTGAGTTTGCAAGTCAAAAGAAGGTAGAGGCTACCTCTGGTCAAATGACCTAAAAGAACCGGAAGGTGAGATCCACTAGAAACCACAGGAGGGGGAAGGAGGGAGGGTCGTAATGACTGAACGAGGATCAACAATACAGATATACGTTATGGTAAGACATAACTTCTTTATCTGATATTGTTAATCCTCGTTCATTCCTTACGTATGGGACAGAGTCATGGAAGGATATTCCTGAGCACCATAGAACCAAAAGATAATAAAGATGATAATCCCAGCGAAACAACAAAATTGCAAACACACCAAAGGTGAATGAACGCCAGGAATACAGGATACTGTGCTGGAAACACTTAATTTATTGACATAAAATAGGTTGAGCGCTTTCTACAGAAGTAAATCTGTCTTCTTCAGAACATCATAGCATGGAATCATGACGCTTATATATCATAATTGAAGTAAAAAGCCCGCCCTTAGTATATCTCCTATTTCTCCTGATTCAGTAAGTGAACAAAATGAATCCTTGTTGTCAGTAGAGTGAAACTTGTAGTTGTTGTTGCCTGGACTGAAGAACTGATCAAATGCACTCTATCAAAAGAGTGCATTTGATCAGTTCTTCAGTCCAGGCAACAACAACTACAAGTTTCACTCTACTGACAACAAGGATTCATTTTGTTCACTTACTGAATCAGGAGAAATAGGAGATATACTAAGGGCGGGCTTTTTACTTCAATTATGATATATAAGCGTCATGATTCCATGCTATGATGTTCTGAAGAAGACAGAACCAAAAGATGCTCTTCCCCTGGAGGCCAAATTCAATTTGTAATGATTGATTAAGGTATGAGGCATAGCCCAAGTTGCAGCTGCACAAATGTCATGTAAAGAAGCTCTGGCATGGAAGGCAGCAGAAGCTGCCACCGACCTTGTTGAATGAGCCTTGATGGTAGTCGGTAATGGAATATTACGTTGTGTATAAATGAAGGTCACAATGTCTTTCAACCATCTTAGCCAATGTGACCTTAGCAACAGCACATCCTAATCTAGGTCCAGAATAGGCCAAAAATAACTGGTCTGATTTACAAGAGGCCTTAGTCCTATTCAAGTAGAAGCGCATTTGCCTGTGAATATCTAGGGTATGTAGGCAATACTCTCCTCTGTTTGAATGATTGGGGAAGAAAACTGGCAATTCAATGGTTTGATTAATGGACATTTCAGAGATCACTTTTGGCAGAAAGGAAGGATTAGTTCTCAAAGACACTCCATCTCTATGAAAAATCAAGTATTGACTCTTGATGCATAAGGCTTGAAGTTCAGAGATGCGTCTGGCAGAAGTAATAGCGACCAAAAACAAGGTTTTCCATGACAAATATTTGAGGTCACATGAAGAAGCTGGTTCGAAAGGAGGCATTGTCAGAGATTGTAGAACTAATGACAGGTCCCATGGTTGAATAGGTTCTCTAAAAGGGGGCTTCAGATGATTCACACCTTTTATGAAGGTCTTGCATAATTTGTGAGACATGAGAGGAGTCTTGGACACCCTCATGGAAAGATATTGCAGCTAAATTAACTCTAATGGTAGAGGCCGATAGACCTGATTGAAATAGATCAGCTAGATACTCTAGAACTATTGACACTGGTGCTGAAAAAGGATCTACTTGCTTTTTTTTCAGTCAACAGGTAAATCTTTTCCACTTGCTTAGATAAGTTATTCTAGTGGAAGACTTATGAGATGCAATAAGAATGTCCCGTACTGGTAAAGAAAGATCATTCTGCCTGGCAATCAAGGGAATTGGAGGAGCCAAGCTTTGAGCTTCAGGCTGTCCAAGATGGGATGAATCAGATTCTGCGGATGGGAGATCAACCCCGGGGTTGGATGGAGAATCCATGGTTGATCTAGCAGGTGAGGCCAAAGGAAGGGGAACCAAATCTGACAAGGCCAATATGGTGCTATGAGGATCACCTTGCTGTTCAACCGATGAGCTTTCTTCAGAAACTGGGGAAGAGGTGAAAAAGCATAAAGAAGACCCAAGGGCCAATCGTGGACTAGAGCGTCCCTGGGTGACTGCCCCAGAGGGGGAATCAGGGTGAAGTAGTTGCTGCATTTGTAGTTGGTCAGGGATGCAAAGAGGCCACAGCAAGGACGGCCCAAGTGGTGGAAGATCTCCGCTGCTATCAAGGAATTCAGGGACCACTCATGCGGTAGTAGAATGCACCTGCTGAGTTCTGCTATCACGTTGGAACTCCCGGGAATGTGCGTTGCTAGAAGAAAACGGTTGGTAGCCATCGCCCATTGCCATATCCTCATGGCCTCTCGACAAAGGGGTAAGATTTGGTTCCGCCTTGTTTGTTGATGTACCAGACCACCACCATATTGTCTGATTTTATCGCAATAGTCCCGGACGGCAGCAGGGGATGGAATGCTTGCAACGCCAGAAGCACTGCCCTCCGCTCCAGAACATTTATATGCAGTTGAGCTTCCAATTGGACCAAGTGCCTTGGACTGTCTGACCCTGACATAGCCCCCCACCCCATCAGGGAGGAGTCCGTGGCCACTGTAGCTTTGTGCTGCTGGGGGAAGAAAGGGCAAGACCATTGTGATGGATTGTGGGTCATCCACCAATTTAAATCCTCTTTGCACCTGTGGGTTGTTACTCGAATCTTGGCTGAAAGATGATACTGAAAAGGATACCAATGGGTCAGCAGTAGTCATTGTAGAAGCCTCATATGACACCTGGCCAGGGGGACAATGGTGATAGAGGCTGCCATGGAACCCAACAGCTGTAGGACAGAGTAGGCTGTGGATTTCTCCCTTGAAAGGATTGGGATCAGTTGTTGCTTTATCCTTATAATTCTGTACTCTGGAATGGATGCTCTGCAATTCCTTGTATCCAATATGACCCCTGTGATTTCTGTGGACTGAGATGGGGGTGAGATTGGATTTCTACCAGTTTATGGTTATGCCTAGCCTTTCTGCAGCGAGGAGAGAGTATGCCAGGGCTTCTTCCAAAAGATGTCTAGTGGGGTAGGAAATGAGCCAGTCGTCTAGGTATGGGAAACGCTTGGAACCCTTGTAGTCGCAAGTGAGCTGATGACGACTGCCATGCACTTTGTGAACACTCTGGGGGCTGCAGAGAGTCCGAAGGGCAGTACTCTGAACTGGTAGTGAGTGGCTCCCGCACGGAAGCGCAGAAATCTTCTTGATGGCCTGTCCACTTTTATGTGGTAGTACGCATCTTGAAGATCTATTGAGCACATTCAATCATCTTTTTCCAAAAGCGGAAGGATAGACTGTATTGTGACCATCCGAAATGTTTGTACTCTCACAAACTTGTTCAATACACTGAGATCCAAAATTGGTCTCCAGTCCCCGGTTTTCATTGGTACCAAAAATAGTCTTGAGTAGAATCCGGATCCTATCTGGTCTGGAGGGACTATTTGGATGACTCTTTCTTAGCAGCTTTGCTATCTCTAGTGCTGATTCTTCCCTTTAACTGGGTGGAACGTCGGGTAAGTTTGTTTGGGGGGGGGGAATCGAAGGGGATATGGTAACCTCTGGTTATTATCCTTTGTACCCAAGAGTTGGTGGTGATGGTTAGCCAGGCAGAAGGGTACAAGGAGAAACTACCCAACCACCTTCAGTGGAAAGGAGGCTGATAGGATTGACCTGGAAAGGAATCCCTGGAACCCTGGTTACGTGGACCTCCTCTGCCCCAAAGGGGCGTCTCCCTCTGACTCTAGGGGAGAACTCGGCCTGTGTGTCACAGAAAGGACCCGGAGACTTTTGTACCATATCTTCCCGCTCTTCTGGTTTCTGGAGAAAGCACGTTGAGGGAAGAATAACGGACACATACAGCAGAAAGGGTCTTACCATCCTGTTCATATCTTTTAACTTTGGGTCCAAACAGTGAAGAGGCTTCGATGGGAGCATTGAGAAAGGAAGCCTTGAAGGGTTCTCTTGAAATTACATAAGCGCATCCATGTGTGCAGTCTCAAAACAACTCCTGAACTCGCCGCTCTAGCTGCTCCTTCTGATGCGTGAGATATCAGGCGCATGGAGGAGTTTGATCTCGATTCAATGGTAGCCAGCTGAGAGGCCAATTTGCCACAGACCTCATTAGACATGGCACCAGCCAAAGTTTCAGAGAGCTCCAATACTAAATCCCTTTTAAGCCTGGTGAAGTGTGCCATATAATTCAGGGATCCGATTGCAAAGGTCGCTGATGCAAAAGTACACTTCCCTATTCTGTCCAGAGCCTGTGACTCTGTTGGGCGGATGGACAGTCTGGCTTTCTTCTTCTGCCAGGTCCTTCTTGGTTGCGGCCGCCACCACCAGAGCATCTACAGGAAGGCTCAAGAGAAGTTGCTTGACACGAACGAATGGCGATGTGGCAAACGAAATCTGGGGTAACAGGGAGAAGGGAATTCTGGGTAAGAGTTTTAGCTCAAGAGTTTGTGGCTGACGCAAGCTTGGAAGATGGCCGGCTTGGTTCCAAGGTCGGAACTGATACCCTTACGTAAGGTATGAACGAGGATTAACAATATCAGATTCAATTGTACTGCTTAACATTTACTGAAAGTTTACTCGAGACTAGGGAGGTGCAGTATTATAAACCTGCACCTCCACTGCATTTTATCATCGGTTGATGAAGATTTAGGTCCTTGGATCTAGTATTGGTCGAGATATCAGACATGCAGAAAAACAGCAGGCTCAGGACAACTGGGTCTCTAACGACACAGTAAGGCAAAGATCTTGCTGAAAAGTCGGCAAGTTACTGCATAAAGGGATAGAGCTTCCAGGCTATCTTGGTAGCTGAAGGACTTTAGGCCTGTGATCTTTCTGAACCTTTGGGCTCTTTTTAATGGTTTGATGTGTTATGAGATGCATCCTAAAAGGGGAGGTGTCAACAATAACTGGCCTGATCAATGCTAAGTATAAGGAAGGGATTACCTCTTCAGACTTAGATTATATTCCTTTTGTAATTATCTGGGCTAGAGAAAAGATTTCCTGACAACTGTTATCACATGACAGTCAAGAGAGAGGAAGTCATCAGCCCAAGTACCTTGGTGCCTGACAAAATGTTCATGTGTGGGGTCTATACAGTATGCAGAGGGGAGGGATTGTCTGCCAAAGTGATAATGCTACATTTTTACCATTTAATTTGAGCCCACATTTAGTACACCAAGTGTTTATTAGGGAAGTGTTCATTCAGGAGGGGTTGGGTGTCAAAGGATGACAAACCCCAGTTTGCGATTGTCTGCAAACTGTTAGCCAGAGGTCTTGGGTCTCAGCTTGGAGATCTGAGGTAAATTCCAAAAAGGAGAAGTCATAGCTCTGAGCCATAAGGGACACTGCTGGGCACTTTCATACATACTTTTGAAGAATCTGCAACTTGCACTGCATGGGTTCTGTCTTACAGCCAAATTTGCTATCCATATTACAACATACGAGTCAATTTTAAAGCAATTAGCTTTTGTATGATACCAAAAAGAACGGTACTGAAGTCCTTGGCCAGGTGATATGCCTCATGCACTGCACAACCACTATCTACAGCCTCTCACTCATCTGAATAATTTTACCAGAACTGACAGGATTCTACACTTTACAATGCCAAACTGCTGGAGGTAAAGTCTAACAAGATTCTTAATATGACAGTTTATGAGGTCAGTTATAATGCATTTCATGGCTTTGTAAATGAAGCTTGTAAGACTGACAGGACTGCAATCACCCAGGTCAGTTTTAAGACCACCATAAAGTACAGTTGTGTACACTTACCATAAATGTAGATGTTAGAGTGTATTCACTCTTGCAGTCATTACATTTGGGGTAATCTTCTGGCAGGTTGCCCTCAATCAGCCTGAACAAAATCTTGGGTCCTGCATCGGTTGCTGTCTCCTCTTCCATGACATCAGGTCGTCAGGGGGTATAAAACATACAGCCGATGCCATTTTAATTTTCTTGCCCCAGATGTCAGGTGTCCCCCAAATGGGGAGCAGCAAAAAAAAAAAAAAAAAAATTATATATATATATATATATATATATATATATATATATATATATATATATATATATATAACAGTAAATATATAAATGCACCTTTAGAAACAAAATTTACCTTCAACTAAAAGCAAATACACCACAAAGGCTTTTGAGTATAGTGAAGGAAAGAAAAGGTATAGAATGGGGGATGCGGGTGGGTAACCTGGACTGCAACAGTGTATACACTCGACCATCTACATTTATGTAAGTGTACACAACTGTACTATGTTCGTGTTTCACTGTTGCAGTCATTACATTTGGGTAGAATCCCAAAGCTATGGATGGGAGGAAGTAACTAAACAGCATTAGGAGCAGCTATAAGGCCCTGCAGGACTGCAGTGGCAAAGCCTGCCCTGGATTTAGAGAGGAGAGGTAAATTATAATGCTTTGTGAACGTATGAACAGAGCTCCAAGTAGCAGCTTCTTGAATGTCTCTGGTTGGGACCCCTCTGAGAAAAGCTGCTGAAGTAGAGGCAGCCCTGGTGGAATGGGATCCGATTCCCTTGGGCACAGGTTTACCATGGTGCTCCATTTGGAAATAGTCTGGCTTTGATATAGCCTTCCCCTCTGATCCTGTAGCAAATACTACCAGTAGTTGCTCAGACTTTCTTAGAGATTTTGTCCTGTTTAAGTAGAATCGTAGTTGTCTGTGTACATCCAATGAATGCAGAATCCACTCCCCCTTGTTCTGCGGATTTGGGAAAAATGTTGGCAGGTCAATGGTCTGGTTAAGAGCCACACTGGATACCACCTTAGGCATAAAAGAAAGATTGGTCCTGAGGGCCACCCTTGTCCAGGGTAAAATATGATGAAAGGCTCCACTGCCATGAGAGCCTGTAGTTCTGAAACCCTTCTTGCTGAAGTGACTGCCAAAAGAAAAGCAGTCTTCCAAGATAGAAATTTTATATCCGCAGTAGCTGCTGGTTCAAAAGGAGGTATGGTGAGTTTTTCCAGCACAAAATTGAGGTCCCATGCAGGAGTTGGTGCTCTCCTGGGAGGTCTTAAGTTTTTGGCCTCTCGAGATACTGTTTAAGCAGTGGATGAGAAAAGAGGGGAGGCTCTGTGTTGTAATGAGCCGAGATGGCAGAGGCATGGATTTTTATTGAAGAAGATAGGCCCTTGTCAAGCATCTCAGTTAAGTATCGTAAAATATGAGGAATATTGGGGTTTGCTGTGTCTATTCCTCGTGTTTGGTTCCAAGCACAGAATCTCTTCCATTTATCAGCATAAGATTTTCTAGTACTAGGCCTTCTGGCTTCCAAAATGACATTCATCACAGATGCACTGAGAGGTGTGGTTTGAATAATTAGTTGATTAGACATGCTGCAAGATTCAGAGTTTGGAGCAGAGAGTACAGAATTTGGTAGTTCTGCTGAGACAGTAGATGAGGTATTTGAGGCAAGTACCATGGAGGAAGGTGTGACATATTCCTTAGGAGCGGGTACCAGTGCTGGCGAGGCCAGTCCAGAGCAATTAGGATCATTTTTGTTTTTTCCTGTCTGACTTTTAATAAGACCTTGGAGAGTAGAGGCAGAGGGGGAAAGGCATAGACTGATCAGTTTTTCCAGCTGAATGACAGAGCATCATCCACTTTCCATACTTTTTTGTGAAGAGTTCTTGTGCAGAATTTGTCCAACTGATAATTTTGGGGAGAGGAAATAGATCCATGTCTGGGCTCCTCCATTTCTGTGTTAACATGCTGAAGATTTGTGGATCCAGTTTCCATTCGTGCAGGTCCATAAGATTTCTGCTTGATTAGTCTGCCAGAGTATTTTGCTTTCTTGGCAGGAATTGTGCTTGAAGATGTATTTGGTAAGTCAAGGCTGTGTCCCACAAGGCCATGGCTAGTCTGCAAAGGGGGTAGGAATGTGTACCCCCCCCTGCTTATGTACCACATAACTGTGTTGTCAGTCTTTATCAGTAGTTGTCCTGGATGAAGTAAGTCCTTGAAGGCTGTCAGAGCATTCTGAACAGCTAGCATTTCTTTCTGGTTGATATGCAAATGCATTTGGTTTGGGCTCCATTTGCCCTGAATGCATCTCCTGCCAGGTGGTCCCCCCAAGCATAGTCTGATGCATCTGTAGTTAGGGTTTGGGTGGCAGGGGGTAGAGTGAATGACAGTCCCTCATTTTGATGACATGTCTCTGCCCACCAAAGAAACTCCTGTTGCAGGCAGGCAATGAGAGGAATCATTGTTTCCAGGCTGTGACAATGTTGACTCCATAAACTTTTTAGATACCATGGAAGTTTCCTCATATGCAGTCTTGCATATGGAATTAGTAGAATGCAGGATGCCATGAACTCCAAAGCCTACAGAATTTGTCTTGCAGATAACTGGGTTTTTGTTGCCATTTGTTTGAAGTATGTTGGCAATTGCCTTTGAAGTATGTTGTCAATTGCCTTTGTTTGTCTGGCGTGAGGTAAGCCATCTGGGCAGTTGTATTCAAGCTTGCACCCAGGAATGTAATTATTTGAGAGGGTACCAGTTATTTCCTTTCATTTATGGTGTACCCTTAAGCATGCTAGAAGCCTTTTTACAAATGCCAGATGTTGAAGAAGAGTGTCCTTGTCCTCTGCTTGAATGAGACAATCGTCCAGATAAGGATACATTTGAATGTTTCTTTGTCTGCAAAATGCAATTACTGGTGCCAGGCACTTTGTAAAGATCCTGGGAGCAGTAGATAAGCCAAAGGGCAGTGCAGAGAATTGGTAATGCAAAAAACCTGCTTTGAAGCGGAGGTATCTTCTGCATGATTCCCTTATTGGGATATGCAGGTATGCCTCCTTTAAGTCTAGAGTTACTAACCAAGCATTCTTGCCTAGCACAGGCAGTAGCTGTTGTAAAGTCAGCATTTTGAATTATGGAATGTCCAGGAAAGTGTTCAGAATCGATAAGTCCAGTATAAGACGCCATGAATTGTCTTTTCTGGGTACCAGGAAAAGTCTTGAATAAAATCCTTGTCCTTTTTCCTTTTCTGGCACCGGTTGAATAGCCCCCATATCCATGAGGGACAGGACTTGTTCCTGGGCCTCTGCCCATTGGTTTTGTGGTAGATCCGGCCATCCATTTGGAATTGGCAAAGTACGGAAATTAAATCTGTACCCCTGGGATACTATGTTTAATACTCACTTGTCCTG
Organism: Protopterus annectens; assembly: GCF_019279795.1. Lineage (NCBI taxonomy): Eukaryota > Metazoa > Chordata > Ceratodontiformes > Protopteridae > Protopterus > Protopterus annectens. Next base: position 22,371,778 of record NC_056741.1, read on the forward strand.
GGTAATCAACTGCCAATTTTGAGCATGAAGTGCTAGTTTCCCCCCCAAGGGGGCTGCCAAAAGATAAGTGCTTGGAGATGGTAGAGGAAAGTCATTGAGACTGCTTACTGTAGGGTTTGTGCTTTGTTTCCTCCAGATTTGGAGGTGGAGGCACCCCATTGCTTTGACCTGTAAGAACCCTGTGATTGATATCTGGAGCCTTTTGAGCACCTGAGTTTGCCCTGAGTGGCTCTGTTGGACACAGAAAAGGACCAATTTTTAGTAGGCCAGTGCCTACTGAACCTGGGTGGCTGCACTTCCAAGAAATCTTTTACAGTTTGCATAGATTTAGCTTTGTCTTCCATTTTCTTTAAAACCTCTTCTGCCTTATTACCAAACAGATTATCATGCTGCAAACGGGCATCCAATAATTTAGCTTTAACATGATCAGGCAGATTTTGCTCCTTGAGCCAGGCATAGGTTCATACTAGGCTATCTGCCCTAGGGCATTTATAAGCCTAGCCAGAATGTGTTTGGCTTTCGCCACCCATTTTAAATTTATTTTGCTATGTCCTTTTTCGAGGTTAGTATACTGTGCCTCTGTCTAACAGTGACACAGAAGTGATACCTGGGGTAAACCTACGATCTCCCATCCACTCATCAAGATTCCTCTTGAAGAGAGTCAATGAGGGACTCTGCCTAACCTGGACTGGGATTTTATTCCAGAGTGAAGGGAGCCTCTGGGTTATGAATCTGTCCCTCCAGCATGTCCTATTTATTTCAGTGCTGAGGTTCAAGTCTCGAGCGTAGCTCGATGGGATTTGGATTTTCTGAGGTGCAGCATGTTCATTAATTCCGGGTTGGACATGGCTTTATACGTCAGGCACAGATCGCCTCTGAACAGGCGGTATGCCACTGAGTAGAGCTGGAGTTTCTTCTAATCACAGATCCAGTAACGGCGGCCCTACAAGAGGCCTCCAAGGAATCAAAACCGCATTGCAAAGTATGCTTTACAACCTGTTCTGCTGAATGCAATAAATCCTGTAACTATTTTCCACACAATCAGAAATAAACATCATTTTCTGTTTCAGTAAGCCCATAACATGCTGTTGATATTTAAGCATATGAAACTGGCAGTTTAAAGCCCTGATTGCCAAGGTTACAGACGTATAAAACTTCTTACCCCATCTATCCAGTGCCCTGGAATCTCTATCAGAAGGGGTAGGATTTTTGGCTGTAGAAGCCTTAACACCCCTGGGACCCCCTGAGGGGGAAGTATATTTGTTCTAGATCAGAACTTTCAGTAAATGATCTTTACAGAACTGGGGAAATAAGTGGTTCAGATATTTTAGGGCTTTGAATAGTAGTGCGACAGCGGTGAGATCTGCAGTGGGAGTGACGGATGCATTTAAGGTGGGGTTACATCAAGGATCAGCTCTAAGCCCTTTCTTATTTGCAATGGTGATGGACAGGTTGACAGACAAGATCAGACAGGAGTCCCTGTGGACTATGATGTTTGCAGATGACATTGTGATCTGTAGTGAGAGTAGGGAACAAGTGGAGGAGACCCTGGAGAGATGGAGATTTGCTCTAGAGAGAAGAGGAATGAAGGTCAGCAGGAGTAAGACAGAATATATGTGTGTGAATGAGAGGGAGGATAGAGGAATGGTGAGGATGCAAGGAGTAGAGGTGGCGAAGGTGGATGAGTTTAAATACTTTGGGTCAATAGTTCAGAGTAACGGTGAGTGTGGAAGAGAGGTGAAGAGAGTACAGGCGGGATGGAGTAGGTGGAGAAGTGTGTCAGGAGTGATTTGCGGCAGACGAGTACCTGTAAGGGTGAAAGGGAAGGTCTACAAGAGGCTATTGAGACCAGTTATGTTATATGGGTTGGAGACAGTGGCACTGACAAAAAGGCAGGAGTTTGAGCTGGATGTGGCAGAATTAAAGATGTTAAGATTTGCACTGGGTGTGACGAGGGTGGACAGGATCAAGAATAAGTATATTAGAGGGTCAGCCCAGGTTGGAAGGTTTGGAGACAAAGCCAGAGAGACACGATTACGTTGGTTTGGACATGTGCTGAGGAGGGATGCTGAGTACATTGGGAAAAAGATGCTAAGGATGAAGCTACCAGGTAACAGGAAAAGAGGAAGGCCTAAGATGAGGTTTATGGATGTGGTAAGAGAGGACATGCAGGTGGTTGGTGTGATAGAGCAAGATGCAGAGGACAGGAAGAAATGGAAACAGGTGATCTGCTGTGGCGCACCCTAACGCGAACAGCTGAAAGATGATGATGAATAGAAACATCAGTAGTAAAGATGTCACTAAATTTGTTTGCACAGATATTGGCAACGCTTTATTGAGTCAGAACAGAAGTCAGTAAGTGCTGAACAATACAGAGTACTATTTATGCTAGTTTTCTAACCCAAAGCCTTGCCTTCAGAGGCTAACTTACGCTTGTGGGCTTCTTTGGTGTAACAGTGTGTTCTTCAATTCTTGGCAATACTTTTGATATTATTTCTGAAAAGAGAGTTTTCTGATCTACAAAATATTTTGAGTTTTTCATTATATGGTTTACATATGTCAGTAGACCACCAGGGTGCCTTGTTTCTAAGTTTCCTGTGATCCTTGGATCTGGTAGGGATTGTTTGCTCTATGTTAAATTCTGGAAGAGATGCCAGTCCAAAGCAAAGTGCATGCATACAGTCTCATACTGCACATTTATGCACAATTTATGGAATAACCAGTTCATCTAACAGACTATCTTTATTTTATTTATGTTTACTGGGGTAGTGCACTGATCACAACTGACCTTTGCAGGCACAACCTAGGTGAAAATACATTCACAAAGTACTGTAAGGGAAGTATCAAAATGGATTAAACGAAACTGGAGTACTAGGCAAAATCATGCACTGAAATATGCATACTCCAGACAAAGAAAAGTTCCCACAGCCGGAGAACCATGGGGTGTGATATTATTCACAGTCCTACTCCACCTCCTCTGACTTTTGTCTTAATATTTTGAATTTCATAACGCATAGTTAACAGCTGCCTGGATTTGTTGCTATGTGAGGCATCAATATTGTGGCAGCTACTTTAAGGCCTGTTAAACGGACATGGAGATTAATGAAATTTTACTGTAAACACCCCTTAAAGAAGGTAGAATCTGAAGCATCACAACTTACAATTTAAGTCTTGTATTTTTGGTAAACAAAACTTTCAAATGTTTTAGCACGTTAAAGCAGGAAAGGTGGATAGCATCAGTGCTAGACATGTTAAAGGAGCTCTCAAACTTTTGTTTCATGTTTTACAGCTGGACGCAAACTGCCTTTGTCTAACTGCTCTGTCTATATATACAGATGATGCATGTCCCTAGCCCTGAGCAGCATACTACCCTCACCTAGAATGATGCCACAGTATAAACAAAAAATGATTGATTTCAGTAACTGGCTTAGTTTTTGGTGTCATTCAAAGGGGATTAAGTTCCTGTCAGCCTGGGAAGCCACGGTTGACAATCTCGCTGCTTTGCCAGAGACTGCTTGTACCTCGCACCTCTAGGCTTTCAGCTGCTGGCAAAGGACCTTGCTTCCCCCATAGTGCCTTTTTAGGCAAAGTCTCAAACATAACTACCAAAGTGAAATTTACCAGACATAAAATAATGGTCATGCTGCAAAATGCTAGGAGCTTAAACCAAAACTGCACAACCTGGAAGCTCTTCTATCACTGGAAAATGTAGGTATCTTTGCAGTCACAGACACCTGGTTCAAGGCCTCAGAGAGTACCCCAGCCCTGCAAGGCTACAATGCCTTCCACACCTTCAGACTGCAATATGAACACGTGAGAACCAAAGAAGGCGGTGTTTCTATCTATTCACAAAAACCACAGAAGCAGTCCGGAAACCACAAACCAAAATTTATTACCAACAATAGTTAAAATAATTAAAATAAGGGCTTCCAGCTTTGGCCTGGCTTGAATGACTATAGCTGTATTACACGCATTTTAAAATGAAAAGCTCTAGATAAAAAGTAGGATTTTAAAAAAAGTTCTGGGTTTTCTTTCTTTTAACTTATTTACTCAATTTGATGGGCTGCTTAAGTTTTATCTATTTGGTTATTTATATTTTTAGGTGATATAAAGTGAATATCTGTTTTTTATGCACTTTGCTATGTCTGAATACTGTACTATAGCAGGAGTTTTAAAAGGTCTTTTAAACTTTTAAGTACTTCCCTTTAAGGGGAATGATTATCTGTTCATGTGATTTTTCAGAGGGCTATTTAAAAGTATTAAGGTTGTGATTTTTAGTATCTGATGAAGTCCGGAAAATATCAGGATGAAAGTGCTTATTTTATTTAACTATTGCTGGTAATAAATTTTAGCTTGCAGTGTCCGGCGACTTCTGCAGCATCTTTTTGTGGATTTTTAGTTTAATTTGGATTACTTCATTGATGTTTCTATCTATATTGGAGACAAATTCACCTCCTTGACAACTCCATGGAGTTGCTCCATATTCAGGTTACGGTGAGTAAAACCTGCATTCAAGTCATAGCCAGTTATGGATCCCTCTCCATGGGTCATGATGCGCACAAAGCCTACTTGACCAAACTGGAGACAATCCAAATACTAATGGACACACTGGTTACGGGGGATTTCAATTATCCGCCATCAACTAGGAAACCTATGCTAGCCCTAACCAGCTAGCGACTTTGTTAATACAAATGCCCTGGAACAAATTGTTCAAACCCAGATGAGAGGAACAAACATACTATATCTGATCCTTACTAATATGTCAAACAGATGCACCATAGCAATTGTCGGACCCTCATTAGTTAAATCTGACCACAAATCAGTCACCTTTGAGCTGACACTAACACCAGAACTCACAAAGGGTGAAACCAGACTAAAAAAACGTCACCAAGACAAAACTATACTCTCCTAGGTGAAGGTATAAATGCATTCTGAGCCACACCCCAGCTAGAAGTGGAAACTACACCGAAGATTACACAAAAACTCTGTACAACCACTTGCATAAGTGTATAGACTTGGCTACACCAGAAAGAATCCAAGCCAGAGCCCCACGTATAAACAAGCTGTCAAGATGGACATCCAGCATCAAAGTTTACAATAAATGCAAAAAGTTGCTGTCCATGAAAACGAAGGCAGGACCCCAACAATAGAAAAGCACCCTCCTCAGCCTCAATAGGCAACTTGTCAAATCCCATAATGGCATCTGAGAAAAACTTAGCTAACACAGCCAAGGATAACTATAAGGCCTTTTACAGCTATGTTGTTTTTTTGTTTGTCTTTCAGCTTTTCCCGGTTAGGGGTCGCCACAGCAGAACTCCGGTCCGCTGATTGGCAGTAGATTTTCACGAACGCCGAGGTGCCAGCTTGATGTTCAACCTTCAACGAAAGCATGCCCATTTACGCATGTCTTTTGAACGCCCAGCCAACCGTGGGGAGGACATGCAGACTCCACACAGAAGGCACTCCCCACACTCCAGCAGAGAATCGAATGGGACAACCTCTTGCTGTGAGCTTCAGGCTGTCCAAGATGGGATGAATCAGATTCTGCGGATGGGAGATCAACCCCGGGGTTGGATGGAGAATCCATGGTTGATCTAGCAGGTGAGGCCAAAGGAAGGGGAACCAAATCTGACAAGGCCAATATGGTGCTATGAGGATCACCTTGCTGTTCAACCGATGAGCTTTCTTCAGAAACTGGGGAAGAGGTGAAAAAGCATAAAGAAGACCCAAGGGCCAATCGTGGACTAGAGCGTCCCTGGGTGACTGCCCCAGAGGGGGAATCAGGGTGAAGTAGTTGCTGCATTTGTAGTTGGTCAGGGATGCAAAGAGGCCACAGCAAGGACGGCCCAAGTGGTGGAAGATCTCCGCTGCTATCAAGGAATTCAGGGACCACTCATGCGGTAGTAGAATGCACCTGCTGAGTTCTGCTATCACGTTGGAACTCCCGGGAATGTGCGTTGCTAGAAGAAAACGGTTGGTAGCCATCGCCCATTGCCATATCCTCATGGCCTCTCGACAAAGGGGGTAAGATTTGGTTCCGCCTTGTTTGTTGATGTACCAGACCACCACCATATTGTCTGATTTTATCGCAATAGTCCCGGACGGCAGCAGGGGATGGAATGCTTGCAACGCCAGAAGCACTGCCCTCCGCTCCAGAACATTTATATGCAGTTGAGCTTCCAATTCGGACCAAGTGCCTTGGACTGTCTGACCCTGACATAGCCCCCCACCCCATCAGGGAGGAGTCCGTGGCCACTGTAGCTTTGTGCTGCTGGGGGAAGAAAGGGCAAGACCATTGTGATGGATTGTGGGTCATCCACCAATTTAAATCCTCTTTGCACCTGTGGGTTGTTACTCGAATCTTGGCTGAAAGATGATACTGAAAAGGATACCAATGGGTCAGCAGTAGTCATTGTAGAAGCCTCATATGACACCTGGCCAGGGGGACAATGGTGATAGAGGCTGCCATGGAACCCAACAGCTGTAGGACAGAGTAGGCTGTGGATTTCTCCCTTGAAAGGATTGGGATCAGTTGTTGCTTTATCCTTATAATTCTGTACTCTGGAATGGATGCTCTGCAATTCCTTGTATCCAATATGACCCCTGTGATTTCTGTGGACTGAGATGGGGGTGAGATTGGATTTCTACCAGTTTATGGTTATGCCTAGCCTTTCTGCAGCGAGGAGAGAGTATGCCAGGGCTTCTTCCAAAAGATGTCTAGTGGGGTAGGAAATGAGCCAGTCGTCTAGGTATGGGAAACGCTTGGAACCCTTGTAGTCGCAAGTGAGCTGATGACGACTGCCATGCACTTTGTGAACACTCTGGGGGCTGCAGAGAGTCCGAAGGGCAGTACTCTGAACTGGTAGTGAGTGGCTCCCGCACGGAAGCGCAGAAATCTTCTTGATGGCCTGTCCACTTTTATGTGGTAGTACGCATCTTGAAGATCTATTGAGCACATTCAATCATCTTTTTCCAAAAGCGGAAGGATAGACTGTATTGTGACCATCCGAAATGTTTGTACTCTCACAAACTTGTTCAATACACTGAGATCCAAAATTGGTCTCCAGTCCCCGGTTTTCATTGGTACCAAAAATAGTCTTGAGTAGAATCCGGATCCTATCTGGTCTGGAGGGACTATTTGGATGACTCTTTCTTAGCAGCTTTGCTATCTCTAGTGCTGATTCTTCCCTTTAACTGGGTGGAACGTCGGGTAAGTTTGTTTGGGGGGGGGGAATCGAAGGGGATATGGTAACCTCTGGTTATTATCCTTTGTACCCAAGAGTTGGTGGTGATGGTTAGCCAGGCAGAAGGGTACAAGGAGAAACTACCCCCAACCACCTTCAGTGGAAAGGAGCGCTGATAGGATTGACCTGGAAAGGAATCCCTGGAACCCTGGTTACGTGGACCTCCTCTGCCCCCAAAGGGGCGTCTCCCCTCTGACTCTAGGGGAGAACTCGGCCTGTGTGTCACAGAAAGGACCCGGAGACTTTTTGTACCATATCTTCCCGCTCTTCTGGTTTCTGGAGAAAGCACGTTGAGGGGAAGAATAACGGACACATACAGCAGAAAGGGTCTTACCATCCTGTTCATATCTTTTAACTTTGGGTCCAAACAGTGAAGAGGCTTCGATGGGAGCATTGAGAAAGGAAGCCTTGAAGGGTTCTGCGAAATTACATAAGCGCATCCATGTGTGCAGTCTCAAAACAACTCCTGAACTCGCCGCTCTAGCTGCTCCTTCTGATGCGTGAGATATCAGGCGCATGGAGGAGTTTGATCTCGATTCAATGGTAGCCAGCTGAGAGGCCAATTTGCCACAGACCTCATTAGACATGGCACCAGCCAAAGTTTCAGAGAGCTCCAATACTAAATCCCTTTTAAGCCTGGTGAAGTGTGCCATATAATTCAGGGATCCGATTGCAAAGGTCGCTGATGCAAAAGTACACTTCCCTATTCTGTCCAGAGCCTGTGACTCTGTTGGGCGGATGGACAGTCTGGCTTTCTTCTTCTGCCAGGTCCTTCTTGGTTGCGGCCGCCACCACCAGAGCATCTACAGGAAGGCTCAAGAGAAGTTGCTTGACACGAACGAATGGCGATGTGGCAAACGAAATCTGGGGTAACAGGGAGAAGGGAATTCTGGGTAAGAGTTTTAGCTCAAGAGTTTGTGGCTGACGCAAGCTTGGAAGATGGCCGGCTTGGTTCCAAGGTCGGAACTGATACCCTTACGTAAGGTATGAACGAGGATTAACAATATCAGATTCAATTGTACTGCTTAACATTTACTGAAAGTTTACTCGAGACTAGGGAGGTGCAGTATTATAAACCTGCACCTCCACTGCATTTTATCATCGGTTGATGAAGATTTAGGTCCTTGGATCTAGTATTGGTCGAGATATCAGACATGCAGAAAAACAGCAGGCTCAGGACAACTGGGTCTCTAACGACACAGTAAGGCAAAGATCTTGCTGAAAAGTCGGCAAGTTACTGCATAAAGGGATAGAGCTTCCAGGCTATCTTGGTAGCTGAAGGACTTTAGGCCTGTGATCTTTCTGAACCTTTGGGCTCTTTTTAATGGTTTGATGTGTTATGAGATGCATCCTAAAAGGGGAGGTGTCAACAATAACTGGCCTGATCAATGCTAAGTATAAGGAAGGGATTACCTCTTCAGACTTAGATTATATTCCTTTTGTAATTATCTGGGCTAGAGAAAAGATTTCCTGACAACTGTTATCACATGACAGTCAAGAGAGAGGAAGTCATCAGCCCAAGTACCTTGGTGCCTGACAAAATGTTCATGTGTGGGGTCTATACAGTATGCAGAGGGGAGGGATTGTCTGCCAAAGTGATAATGCTACATTTTTACCATTTAATTTGAGCCCACATTTAGTACACCAAGTGTTTATTAGGGAAGTGTTCATTCAGGAGGGGTTGGGTGTCAAAGGATGACAAACCCCAGTTTGCGATTGTCTGCAAACTGTTAGCCAGAGGTCTTGGGTCTCAGCTTGGAGATCTGAGGTAAATTCCAAAAAGGAGAAGTCATAGCTCTGAGCCATAAGGGACACTGCTGGGCACTTTCATACATACTTTTGAAGAATCTGCAACTTGCACTGCATGGGTTCTGTCTTACAGCCAAATTTGCTATCCATATTACAACATACGAGTCAATTTTTAAAGCAATTAGCTTTTGTATGATACCAAAAAGAACGGTACTGAAGTCCTTGGCCAGGTGATATGCCTCATGCACTGCACAACCACTATCTACAGCCTCTCACTCATCTGAATAATTTTACCAGAACTGACAGGATTCTACACTTTACAATGCCAAACTGCTGGAGGTAAAGTCTAACAAGATTCTTAATATGACAGTTTATGAGGTCAGTTATAATGCATTTCATGGCTTTGTAAATGAAGCTTGTAAGACTGACAGGACTGCAATCACCCAGGTCAGTTTTAAGACCACCATAAAGTACAGTTGTGTACACTTACCATAAATGTAGATGTTAGAGTGTATTCACTCTTGCAGTCATTACATTTGGGGTAATCTTCTGGCAGGTTGCCCTCAATCAGCCTGAACAAAATCTTGGGTCCTGCATCGGTTGCTGTCTCCTCTTCCATGACATCAGGTCGTCAGGGGGTATAAAACATACAGCCGATGCCATTTTAATTTTCTTGCCCCAGATGTCAGGTGTCCCCCAAATGGGGAGCAGCAAAAAAAAAAAAAAAAAAAAAAAAAAAAAAATTATATATATATATATATATATATATATATATATATATAACAGTAAATATATAAATGCACCTTTAGAAACAAAATTTACCTTCAACTAAAAGCAAATACACCACAAAGGCTTTTGAGTATAGTGAAGGAAAGAAAAGGTATAGAATGGGGGATGCGGGTGGGTAACCTGGACTGCAACAGTGAATACACTCGGACATCTACATTTATGTAAGTGTACACAACTGTACTATGTTCGTGTTTCACTGTTGCAGTCATTACATTTGGGTAGAATCCCAAAGCTATGGATGGGAGGAAGTAACTAAACAGCATTAGGAGCAGCTATAAGGCCCTGCAGGACTGCAGTGGCAAAGCCTGCCCTGGATTTAGAGAGGAGAGGTAAATTATAATGCTTTGTGAACGTATGAACAGAGCTCCAAGTAGCAGCTTCTTGAATGTCTCTGGTTGGGACCCCTCTGAGAAAAGCTGCTGAAGTAGAGGCAGCCCTGGTGGAATGGGATCCGATTCCCTTGGGCACAGGTTTACCATGGTGCTCCATTTGGAAATAGTCTGGCTTTGATATAGCCTTCCCCTCTGATCCTGTAGCAAATACTACCAGTAGTTGCTCAGACTTTCTTAGAGATTTTGTCCTGTTTAAGTAGAATCGTAGTTGTCTGTGTACATCCAATGAATGCAGAATCCACTCCCCCTTGTTCTGCGGATTTGGGAAAAATGTTGGCAGGTCAATGGTCTGGTTAAGAGCCACACTGGATACCACCTTAGGCATAAAAGAAAGATTGGTCCTGAGGGCCACCCTTGTCCAGGGTAAAATATGATGAAAGGCTCCACTGCCATGAGAGCCTGTAGTTCTGAAACCCTTCTTGCTGAAGTGACTGCCAAAAGAAAAGCAGTCTTCCAAGATAGAAATTTTATATCCGCAGTAGCTGCTGGTTCAAAAGGAGGTATGGTGAGTTTTTCCAGCACAAAATTGAGGTCCCATGCAGGAGTTGGTGCTCTCCTGGGAGGTCTTAAGTTTTTGGCCTCTCGAGATACTGTTTAAGCAGTGGATGAGAAAAGAGGGAGGCTCTGTGTTGTAATGAGCCGAGATGGCAGAGGCATGGATTTTTATTGAAGAAGATAGGCCCTTGTCAAGCATCTCAGTTAAGTATCGTAAAATATGAGGAATATTGGGGTTTGCTGTGTCTATTCCTCGTGTTTGGTTCCAAGCACAGAATCTCTTCCATTTATCAGCATAAGATTTTCTAGTACTAGGCCTTCTGGCTTCCAAAATGACATTCATCACAGATGCACTGAGAGGTGTGGTTTGAATAATTAGTTGATTAGACATGCTGCAAGATTCAGAGTTTGGAGCAGAGAGTACAGAATTTGGTAGTTCTGCTGAGACAGTAGATGAGGTATTTGAGGCAAGTACCATGGAGGAAGGTGTGACATATTCCTTAGGAGCGGGTACCAGTGCTGGCGAGGCCAGTCCAGAGCAATTAGGATCATTTTTGTTTTTTCCTGTCTGACTTTTAATAAGACCTTGGAGAGTAGAGGCAGAGGGGGAAAGGCATAGACTGATCAGTTTTTCCAGCTGAATGACAGAGCATCATCCACTTTCCATACTTTTTTGTGAAGAGTTCTTGTGCAGAATTTGTCCAACTGATAATTTTGGGGAGAGGGAAATAGATCCATGTCTGGGCTCCTCCATTTCTGTGTTAACATGCTGAAGATTTGTGGATCCAGTTTCCATTCGTGCAGGTCCATAAGATTTCTGCTTCGGTCGTCTGCCAGAGTATTTTGCTTTCTTGGCAGGAATTGTGCTTGAAGATGTATTTGGTAAGTCAAGGCTGTGTCCCACAAGGCCATGGCTAGTCTGCAAAGGGGGTAGGAATGTGTACCCCCCCCTGCTTATGTACCACATAACTGTGTTGTCAGTCTTTATCAGTAGTTGTCCTGGATGAAGTAAGTCCTTGAAGGCTGTCAGAGCATTCTGAACAGCTAGCATTTCTTTCTGGTTGATATGCAAATGCATTTGGTTTGGGCTCCATTTGCCCTGAATGCATCTCCCTGCCAGGTGGTCCCCCCAAGCATAGTCTGATGCATCTGTAGTTAGGGTTTGGGTGGCAGGGGGTAGAGTGAATGACAGTCCCTCATTTTGATGACATGTCTCTGCCCACCAAAGAAACTCCTGTTGCAGGCAGGCAATGAGAGGAATCATTGTTTCCAGGCTGTGACAATGTTGACTCCATAAACTTTTTAGATACCATGGAAGTTTCCTCATATGCAGTCTTGCATATGGAATTAGTAGAATGCAGGATGCCATGAACTCCAAAGCCTACAGAATTTGTCTTGCAGATAACTGGGTTTTTGTTGCCATTTGTTTGAAGTATGTTGGCAATTGCCTTTGAAGTATGTTGTCAATTGCCTTTGTTTGTCTGGCGTGAGGTAAGCCATCTGGGCAGTTGTATTCAAGCTTGCACCCAGGAATGTAATTATTTGAGAGGGTACCAGTTATTTCCTTTCATTTATGGTGTACCCTTAAGCATGCTAGAAGCCTTTTTACAAATGCCAGATGTTGAAGAAGAGTGTCCTTGTCCTCTGCTTGAATGAGACAATCGTCCAGATAAGGATACATTTGAATGTTTCTTTGTCTGCAAAATGCAATTACTGGTGCCAGGCACTTTGTAAAGATCCTGGGAGCAGTAGATAAGCCAAAGGGCAGTGCAGAGAATTGGTAATGCAAAAAAAAAACCTGCTTTGAAGCGGAGGTATCTTCTGCATGATTCCCTTATTGGGATATGCAGGTATGCCTCCTTTAAGTCTAGAGTTACTAACCAAGCATTCTTGCCTAGCACAGGCAGTAGCTGTTGTAAAGTCAGCATTTTGAATTATGGAATGTCCAGGAAAGTGTTCAGAATCGATAAGTCCAGTATAAGACGCCATGAATTGTCTTTTCTGGGTACCAGGAAAAGTCTTGAATAAAATCCTTGTCCTTTTTCCTTTTCTGGCACCGGTTGAATAGCCCCCATATCCATGAGGGACAGGACTTGTTCCTGGGCCTCTGCCCATTGGTTTTGTGGTAGATCCGGCCATCCATTTGGAATTGGCAAAGTACGGAAATTAAATCTGTACCCCTGGGATACTATGTTTAATACTCACTTGTCCTGGGTAATCAACTGCCAATTTTGAGCATGAAGTGCTAGTTTCCCCCCCAAGGGGGCTGCCAAAAGATAAGTGCTTGGAGATGGTAGAGGAAAGTCATTGAGACTGCTTACTGTAGGGTTTGTGCTTTGTTTCCTCCAGATTTGGAGGTGGAGGCACCCCATTGCTTTGACCTGTAAGAACCCTGTGATTGATATCTGGAGCCTTTTGAGCACCTGAGTTTGCCCTGAGTGGCTCTGTTGGACACAGAAAAGGACCAATTTTTAGTAGGCCAGTGCCTACTGAACCTGGGTGGCTGCACTTCCAAGAAATCTTTTACAGTTTGCATAGATTTAGCTTTGTCTTCCATTTTCTTTAAAACCTCTTCTGCCTTATTACCAAACAGATTATCATGCTGCAAACGGGCATCCAATAATTTAGCTTTAACATGATCAGGCAGATTTTGCTCCTTGAGCCAGGCATAGGTTCATACTAGGCTATCTGCCCTAGGGCATTTATAAGCCTAGCCAGAATGTGTTTGGCTTTCGCCACCCATTTTAAATTTATTTTGCTATGTCCTTTTTCGAGGTTAGTATACTGTGCCTCTGTCTAACAGTGACACAGAAGTGATACCTGGGGTAAACCTACGATCTCCCATCCACTCATCAAGATTCCTCTTGAAGAGAGTCAATGAGGGACTCTGCCTAACCTGGACTGGGATTTTATTCCAGAGTGAAGGGAGCCTCTGGGTTATGAATCTGTCCCTCCAGCATGTCCTATTTATTTCAGTGCTGAGGTTCAAGTCTCTCGAACGCGTAGCTCGATGGGATTTGGATTTTCTGAGGTGCAGCATGTTCATTAATTCCGGGTTGGACATGGCTTTATACGTCAGGCACAGATCGCCTCTGAACAGGCGGTATGCCACTGAGTAGAGCTGGAGTTTCTTCTAATCACAGATCCAGTAACGGCGGCCCTACAAGAGGCCTCCAAGGAATCAAAACCGCATTGCAAAGTATGCTTTACAACCTGTTCTGCTGAATGCAATAAATCCTGTAACTATTTTCCACACAATCAGAAATAAACATCATTTTCTGTTTCAGTAAGCCCATAACATGCTGTTGATATTTAAGCATATGAAACTGGCAGTTTAAAGCCCTGATTGCCAAGGTTACAGACGTATAAAACTTCTTACCCCATCTATCCAGTGCCCTGGAATCTCTATCAGAAGGGGTAGGATTTTTGGCTGTAGAAGCCTTAACACCCCTGGGACCCCCTGAGGGGGAAGTATATTTGTTCTAGATCAGAACTTTCAGTAAATGATCTTTACAGAACTGGGGAAATAAGTGGTTCAGATATTTTAGGGCTTTGAATAGTAGTGCGACAGCGGTGAGATCTGCAGTGGGAGTGACGGATGCATTTAAGGTGGGGTTACATCAAGGATCAGCTCTAAGCCCTTTCTTATTTGCAATGGTGATGGACAGGTTGACAGACAAGATCAGACAGGAGTCCCTGTGGACTATGATGTTTGCAGATGACATTGTGATCTGTAGTGAGAGTAGGGAACAAGTGGAGGAGACCCTGGAGAGATGGAGATTTGCTCTAGAGAGAAGAGGAATGAAGGTCAGCAGGAGTAAGACAGAATATATGTGTGTGAATGAGAGGGAGGATAGAGGAATGGTGAGGATGCAAGGAGTAGAGGTGGCGAAGGTGGATGAGTTTAAATACTTTGGGTCAATAGTTCAGAGTAACGGTGAGTGTGGAAGAGAGGTGAAGAGAGTACAGGCGGGATGGAGTAGGTGGAGAAGTGTGTCAGGAGTGATTTGCGGCAGACGAGTACCTGTAAGGGTGAAAGGGAAGGTCTACAAGAGGCTATTGAGACCAGTTATGTTATATGGGTTGGAGACAGTGGCACTGACAAAAAGGCAGGAGTTTGAGCTGGATGTGGCAGAATTAAAGATGTTAAGATTTGCACTGGGTGTGACGAGGGTGGACAGGATCAAGAATAAGTATATTAGAGGGTCAGCCCAGGTTGGAAGGTTTGGAGACAAAGCCAGAGAGACACGATTACGTTGGTTTGGACATGTGCTGAGGAGGGATGCTGAGTACATTGGGAAAAAGATGCTAAGGATGAAGCTACCAGGTAACAGGAAAAGAGGAAGGCCTAAGATGAGGTTTATGGATGTGGTAAGAGAGGACATGCAGGTGGTTGGTGTGATAGAGCAAGATGCAGAGGACAGGAAGAAATGGAAACAGGTGATCTGCTGTGGCGACCCCTAACGGGAACAGCTGAAAGATGATGATGAATAGAAGCATCAGTGGTAAAGATGTCACTAATTTTGTTTGCACAGATATTGGCAACGTTTATTGAGTCAGAACAGAAGTCAGTAAGTGCTGAACAATACAGAGTACTATTTATGCTAGTTTTCTAACCCAAAGCCTTGCCTTCAGAGGCTAACTTACGCTTGTGGGCTTCTTTGGTGTAACAGTGTGTTCTTCAATTCTTGGCAATACTTTTGATATTATTTCTGAAAAGAGAGTTTTCTGATCTACAAAATATTTTGAGTTTTTTCATTATATGGTTTACATATGTCAGTAGACCACCAGGGTGCCTTGTTTCTAAGTTTCCTGTGATCCTTGGATCTGGTAGGGATTGTTTGCTCTATGTTAAATTCTGGAAGAGATGCCAGTCCAAAGCAAAGTGCATGCATACAGTCTCATACTGCACATTTATGCACAATTTATGGAATAACCAGTTCATCTAACAGACTATCTTTATTTTATTTATGTTTACTGGGGTAGTGCACTGATCACAACTGACCTTTGCAGGCACAACCTAGGTGAAAATACATTCACAAAGTACTGTAAGGGAAGTATCAAAATGGATTAAACGAAACTGGAGTACTAGGCAAAATCATGCACTGAAATATGCATACTCCAGACAAAAGAAAAGTTCCCCACAGCCGGAGAACCATGGGGTGTGATATTATTCACAGTCCTACTCCACCTCCTCTGACTTTTGTCTTAATATTTTGAATTTCATAACGCATAGTTAACAGCTGCCTGGATTTGTTGCTATGTGAGGCATCAATATTGTGGCAGCTACTTTAAGGCCTGTTAAACGGACATGGAGATTAATGAAATTTTACTGTAAACACCCCTTAAAGAAGGTAGAATCTGAAGCATCACAACTTACAATTTAAGTCTTGTATTTTTGGTAAACAAAACTTTCAAATGTTTTAGCACGTTAAAGCAGGAAAGGTGGATAGCATCAGTGCTAGACATGTTAAAGGAGCTCTCAAACTTTTGTTTCATGTTTTACAGCTGGACGCAAACTGCCTTTGTCTAACTGCTCTGTCTATATATACAGATGATGCATGTCCCTAGCCCTGAGCAGCATACTACCCTCACCTAGAATGATGCCACAGTATAAACAAAAAATGATTGATTTCAGTAACTGGCTTAGTTTTTGGTGTCATTCAAAGGGGATTAAGTTCCTGTCAGCCTGGGAAGCCACGGTTGACAATCTCGCTGCTTTGCCAGAGACTGCTTGTACCTCGCACCTCTAGGCTTTCAGCTGCTGGCAAAGGACCTTGCTTCCCCCATAGTGCCTTTTTAGGCAAAGTCTCAAACATAACTACCAAAGTGAAATTTACCAGACATAAAATAATGGTCATGCTGCAAAATGCTAGGAGCTTAAACCAAAAACTGCACAACCTGGAAGCTCTTCTATCACTGGAAAATGTAGGTATCTTTGCAGTCACAGACACCTGGTTCAAGGCCTCAGAGAGTACCCCAGCCCTGCAAGGCTACAATGCCTTCCACACCTTCAGACTGCAATATGAACACGTGAGAACCAAAGAAGGCGGTGTTTCTATCTATTCACAAAAACCACAGAAGCAGTCCGGAAACCACAAACCAAAATTTATTACCAACAATAGTTAAAATAATTAAAATAAGGGCTTCCAGCTTTGGCCTGGCTTGAATGACTATAGCTGTATTACACGCATTTTAAAATGAAAAGCTCTAGATAAAAAGTAGGATTTTAAAAAAAGTTCTGGGTTTTCTTTCTTTTAACTTATTTACTCAATTTGATGGGCTGCTTAAGTTTTATCTATTTGGTTATTTATATTTTTAGGTGATATAAAGTGAATATCTGTTTTTTATGCACTTTGCTATGTCTGAATACTGTACTATAGCAGGAGTTTTAAAAGGTCTTTTAAACTTTTAAGTACTTCCCTTTAAGGGGAATGATTATCTGTTCATGTGATTTTTCAGAGGGCTATTTAAAAGTATTAAGGTTGTGATTTTTAGTATCTGATGAAGTCCGGAAAATATCAGGATGAAAGTGCTTATTTTATTTAACTATTGCTGGTAATAAATTTTAGCTTGCAGTGTCCGGCGACTTCTGCAGCATCTTTTTTTGTGGATTTTTAGTTTAATTTGGATTACTTCATTGATGTTTCTATCTATATTGGAGACAAATTCACCTCCCGCCTTGACAACTCCATGGAGTTGCTCCATATTCAGGTTACGGTGAGTAAAACCTGCATTCAAGTCATAGCCAGTTATGGATCCCTCTCCATGGGTCATGATGCGCACAAAGCCTACTTGACCAAACTGGAGACAATCCAAATACTAATGGACACACTGGTTACGGGGGATTTCAATTATCCCGCCATCAACTAGGAAACCTATGCTAGCCCTAACCAGCTAGCGACTTTGTTAATACAAATGCCCTGGAACAAATTGTTCAAACCCAGATGAGAGGAACAAACATACTATATCTGATCCTTACTAATATGTCAAACAGATGCACCATAGCAATTGTCGGACCCTCATTAGTTAAATCTGACCACAAATCAGTCACCTTTGAGCTGACACTAACACCAGAACTCACAAAGGGTGAAACCAGACTAAAAAAACGTCACCAAGACAAAACTATACTCTCCTAGGTGAAGGTATAAATGCATTCTGAGCCACACCCCCAGCTAGAAGTGGAAACTACACCGAAGATTACACAAAAACTCTGTACAACCACTTGCATAAGTGTATAGACTTGGCTACACCAGAAAGAATCCAAGCCAGAGCCCCACGTATAAACAAGCTGTCAAGATGGACATCCAGCATCAAAGTTTACAATAAATGCAAAAAGTTGCTGTCCATGAAAACGAAGGCAGGACCCCAACAATAGAAAAGCACCCTCCTCAGCCTCAATAGGCAACTTGTCAAATCCCATAATGGCATCTGAGAAAAACTTAGCTAACACAGCCAAGGATAACTATAAGGCCTTTTACAGCTATGTTGTTTTTTTGTTTGTCTTTCAGCTTTTCCCGGTTAGGGGTCGCCACAGCAGAACTCCGGTCCGCTGATTGGCAGTAGATTTTCACGAACGCCGAGGTGCCAGCTTGATGTTCAACCTTCAACGAAAGCATGCCCATTTACGCATGTCTTTTGAACGCCCAGCCAACCGTGGGGAGGACATGCAGACTCCACACAGAAGGCACTCCCCACACTCCAGCAGAGAATCGAATGGGACAACCTCTTGCTGTGAGACAACAACTCTAGCGCTGCACCACTACGGATGTAGCCTAATAGGTAGGACCAAAACATGTGCAGAATTAATGACCAAAAGTATCACACACACACTCACTGATCCCACAGGGATAGCAAACCTGGTAAAGGATAAGTTTGGCAAAAATTTCTCTCCCCTATCCCCTTCAAACATATCACAAACCTTGCACCAAATCCCCCCCCCCCACCCTACATATCTGAAGAACAGATAATCAAAGCCTTGTCCAAGGCAAAAAAAAAAATACAGCCTCTATGGGACCAGACAGCATCCCAAGCTGTCTTCTAAACAGGCTAAAACATGAACTAGAATCACCATTAAGTACCCTTTTCAATCAGTCTAACCACAGGCTTTGTTCCCTGTGGAATAGAGAACAGCAACAGTTATTGAGTACTGCTCAATCATTCACACTGACATCACTTAGCCCCTTACAGAATCTGACCTGATTCCAAAAGTTCCCTCATACTCCATTTCTTAATTACCTGTACTCTGCACTGCACTCCACAATACTATTACTTCTTTTATACTTTAAATTTTGAATATTCCCTTCTGTGTCAAAGTTTTATTGTAATAGTTATAGGAATTGCAATATTTGTAACATATGTAATATCTGTACTATATGTAACATTTGTAATATCTGTACTATATGTAACATTTGTATAGCTGTTTAATCTTTTTATTTTATTTATTTTCATTGTGATGGAGCTTTTATCCCCGGGCCTCCACTGAAAATGGGCTCCCTGGGCCCAGTGGACTTTCCCGGTAAACAAATATCCATTGTAGTAAGGAAGGCTTTCTATGTAGCACACTTGATTAGTAAAGGCATTGCCTTGAGAGCAAGAGGGGTTATAAACCCCTCTCTACTCGGCACTAATCCAGCCCATAATTGAGTATAACACCCCGTTCAGCATGTACTGTACAAAGCACCTGCAGCAATCTGAGACCTCAGAGGTTTCAAACAAACATGCTCAAGGAAGTCCAGAACATGCCGTACACAGACTGAAGTCCTTGTCACTTTACTCGTTATCATGTAGACTTCTTAGGGAAGACCATGCTGGCTTAGAGTAATCTCAGACCCAAACCTAACTAACGTGCTGCATATCCGTAAATCAAATGGGACTAGGGATACCCATTCCAGGTACCCAAATATGGCCTGTGGCTTAAATAGGAAATGCTGAAGGGACAGATCTTCTAGCGACTACTGTGTCGTTAAAATAGGCTAACTATTCATGTGAAACAGAGCACCTCTATGACAGTTCAAAAGGAACCTGGACAAGTGGATGGGGCACCGTAAATTCTTACGGGGAATAGCACCCACAACACTCCTGGACACGGGTAGTTATTACTAAATGCAATCCTGGGTCTTCACTAACATTTCTATGATATTATATTGGGATGAAATGGCTAGGCTTGAAAGGACCTCAGAGTCGATAGCCTAGTAATCTCCTATGATCCTATGTGGTTAGAGGTCAGGACATTATTAGATTAAGGCAACATGTGTGCAGTTGGCAATGCTAGCATCAGGTATTCTGATAGATTTATACGCCACATAAAAATTAAAAACACTGTCACATATATAGTAGTTCTAGCATCTGGCAACATTCCTGTATTTAATTGTCTGTATGAAATAGGTACTTTACTTCCGGATACCATCCTGACTGCTACCCCTGCCAAGGTTATACATTAAGTTAGTCTGAATGATGTGGAAAAGCTTTGTCTCAACATTAACAGCTGTCAAACTTTTGCTAATACAAATTTGAAACTTTAGTTGGAGCCATTATTTTGTCATCTGATATAGTGAGACCTCACCAGAACTTTGAAATAAGCAGTTATTTTTACTGCAGACTAACATCCAGGGATGCCTTAGAGCAGATAGGGAAGGAGCTCAAGCACCGGAGCCTTTGATAGTGTTTTACTAAATTTAACAGAGACCATCCATTCTTAAGACAGTTTTGATGCATCACTGCTGGGGTTGGACACACAGGCACTGGGTCTTCTACCTCAAAACACCCCAGTAGGCACAATGTCATGTTTATTGTTCAGGCAGCCATTAGGCTTGCAAGAGTTTACTTTTAAAATTAATTGTAATTGTACATCTTACAAAATGTGGAAATATGTGTTCTGCTAATATGAAACTACACGAGTACTGGATTCTCACCTACCATATATTCTGGCAGTCCAATACTACTTACCTTCTATGTAGCCATCTGGTATACACAGGGGGTGATAGTGAAGGAATAAATGGACAATAATATATTCCCAGTTGTGCTGTCACACACAGCTTGCCTCTTCACCCCACCCTCAAAAAACAACCACCTGTGTATCCATATAACAGAACAGAACATAGTAACATTATATTTAATCTCACTGACCTCAGCTGTATATTCACAATATGCTCCTTATCTCCATCTTCTAAAAGTTACTCACCTGTATATATGTCTGATGTTTGACAATGAGGAAAGTAAAAAAATGGAGAATAATGTATTCCAGACAATAAACTGACCTTACAACACATGTTATATCAATCCTGTGAGCATATCTCAGAGGTCTGATTGTGAAGAAAGGTAAAGAAATGACCACACTATCACAGCCCCATACAAGCTTATGGTAACCTTCTGTACAGGTCTCTGAAATTGTAAGGGAAAATAGATAACTTAGCACAATTTCCCAGTCTCAAAACAAGCCACAGTGATCTTCTGTGCACTCCTTTGAGGTTTGTGAAGAGAATTTAAGAAATAATAATCCCAATGTCCCTAGCTCTCCATGCCCACAGAGACAAGCGATAACCATCTTTTCACACCTCTGAGCTATGCCAGTTGAAGAATAAGTGTGCCTAGGGCAGGGGCCCTTAGCCTGTGTCAAGGTCTACTTCTACAACCTGAGGTGTGGAGGCTGCTAGGGTCTACATGCTCTAAGTATTGTACACTTTATTTTTAAAAGAAAATGACTTGCAATGTTTTATGTTATAAAGACATATGTCTGGAGCATTTCTCCCTGGGCCTCCACTGAAAACTGGCTTTGTTCCAAGTTGCTTTCCCGGTTAACAAATGTTAAATAAATAAATAAAATAATTGTATGGCGCACTATAATATCCTGAAACTGGAGGCAAGCTTGTTAAGCACCTTCCAGACACCAAACTTCTGACATCAAAAAGGTGCCTAAGCTTTAGTTAAGTACCTATTACTGTGCATCTCTAACCTCACACTAGAGAATTAACAGGAATCGGTGGTTAAAACAGAAAAGTATTTTGTGGCAGTTGCTATGTCACCTGCTGAATTACCAACTGGTTGACATACTGGAAGCAGGAAATCAACATAAGGGAAGTTATCTCCACAAAGACCAGTCACCAGTGGAGTCCCTGTTTGGCATGTACTTCTCTAAAAGCCAATAGTAAACGGCTCTGGCTGACAGTCTGCAGATGACTGCAAACTGGGAGCAGGTCACTGAATTCCCAAAAGACTTGGCCATCTTGCAGAAAAGTTTGTCCCAAATAATTGGTGCCAAAATCACGGACAAACTAAATGCCAAACAATGCATTATTGTGTCCTTTGCCAAGTCATTTACCCCAGAGAACCACACTAAATACTCTATTAAGAGTCAACCCAGTTGTTTGGGATTTGGGAACTTATGTGGACAGTGACCTAACTTTTGACTAACATGTGTCCACTGTTGTAAGAAGGTCCTTCTATATTTCACAACTTATATTATACACAAAGGAATTTTATCTAAGCCTAGGGATATCCACTGTTCTCCTTTACTCAGCTCTCATTAGGCCTATCACTGAATAAAATGCCCCCCCTTTGGCATGTATTTGCCCACACGCATGCTTCATCTGGAATAGGTTCATTAGGTGTTTACTTACCACCACAAGGGGCGTCTAGCCATGCATACCAGATCGCCAACAAATTCTCGTATGCTTGATAAGTGTAAGCAGGGTCTTAGGAGATTAACCATTTACAGGTTGCCTGTGTCCATTACAGACATAGGTGCCAGATCAGAGATTAATTTCCTGCTCCACATTCAATTGTCCTAGTTACACTTGAATTGGGTTAGGGAGGATCTCAGCTTCACATGGATGGGGAGCCTGTTCCAGGGAAGAGATAGTCTCTGGGATACGTACCTGCCTCTCCAGCAGGCCCTATTTATATCACAGGCAAAGTTTAAATCTTCAGAATGAACAATTGTGGTACTGTTTATTTTGTGGATATGCAGGAGGTCCATCAGAGTGGGGTCCGACAATGCCTTGTATGCCAGGCACAGATTTTCCCTCAAAAACCTGTAGGAGACAGAATACAGGGATAGAGCCTTGAGGCAGTCTGCACAGGACAAGTTACTTGCACCCTGTATTCTTTTAGTGAGGGCCTCTGCGGATGTTCTGATCGTTGGATATGCTTGGCTAGGTACACACCAAAGGGGGCCTTGTACTCGGTGACAGGTCTGAAGAATGCGGACTACAGTGAACAAGGACTTCCTCGGACTTGAATGCCATTCCTTTGCTTATAAGTTGCACAACATAGAATGATTTCCTCACTACTGTAGACAAGTGATGGCCAAAGGCTAGATAACAGTCTGTGTCGCCCTAAGTCCCTGACTACTGCGGTCAACTCTTAGGGATGTGTTGTCAATATGATAGTTACCGGGGTGGGTGACTTCCTGAAAGATATTATGCATTTCTTGGCATTTAGTTTTAGTGCATGGCTCTGACGCTAGTTATTTGTCTGTCAGCCCTTCCTGGAGAACATGTGTGTTGGTGGGGGATTCAATGACAGCTCCTAATTTGCAATCATCTGCAAATTTAGTCAGCCAGAGGCCACTGACATTGGTCTCAACTTCAAAGTAAATGCCAAAAAGGAGTGGTCCCAGGACCAATTCCTGAAGGACTCTGCTTGTGACTGGCTTTTTTTTTTTAAATTTTTTTAATACATAGAGGTCGACTCCCCACTTCTAACTTCCAGGGTGCTATCTTTGAGCCAGCTGGCTGTCCACCAGGTGGCATAAGGGTTTGTACCTACCCTCATGAGTTTGTCAACAATGCCCAAGTAGGGTATTGTGTCAAATACCTTGGCTACCAAGGTAGGCAGTGTGACCCATTCTGTTCACAGATACCTTACTAAAAGGATACAAGTCCTAAACATGTCCTACACAGACTGACTCAAAGCTCTTTCACTATACTCTGTATCCCACACACTGCTAAGAGGTGACCTGTGTCTTGGCAAACAAGGCATCCTTTGACCTCCTACTGATGAATTTACTGCACACGAGCAAGTCAAATGGCATCACAATTGCACCTTCTAGGGATCTAAACCTGTTCCGCAATGGAATGGTTTGAAGGGATAGCTATATGTCAGAGGATACCACTGCTTTGTAACAGACTCCCACATCCATATTCAAGTACAACTTAGAGCTACGGATGGGAAACAGAAAATTTACCCCAAGAATGCCCCCCCCCAATACTAACAACGGACAGAGGCAGCTCCTAAAGGTTTTATGCCATACTTGGGTCCCTTCAAATTATCTATGGTACGATCCCAGTTATTCTCATTAGGGGTAATATACAATTATTGACCATGGGACGGGCAAGGTCAATCTCTAACCAAATGGGACAGGTTAATTCAAGCACAAAAAGGGAAAGTGGCTAGGCTTAAAATGGCCTGCAAGGCCAGTCAACATAGTACTTACCTATGAACATTAAGCGTCTTTACTGCACTACTGCAGTTTTTTTTCGCTGTTTTTTTATAGTATATGGATCACATACCATGCAGGTGCAACATTATCTTAATTTGTAAATTATACTGAAATTCCTGTGCAGCCATTCTAAATGTAAAAACAGAAGTAAAAAGGCTGGAAGGAAGCACACTAGATCACAAATTCTTCCAAGGTTTAATGTCACAAAATAAAAGCAAGCAACACTCCAAAACGCTGATAACACACCAAATACGTTTCTGTTTACAGGAACTTCATCAGAATCTGACCTAGTGTGCTTCCTTCCAGCCTTTTTACTTCTGTTTTTGGTGGCTATTGTGGTTGGAATCTCCGTTTTTACAACTTGTGTTTGCCATTCTAAATGTAACTTGCACCTGGCTGATTCCTTCCCCCTCTTTCTGCCATCTTTATAAGCTTTCCTTCACTACACATCTATGTCTTTACTTGCTCAACCTGATAGGAGTCTCTCATCTATTTTTCCCCTCCTACACTCTCTCTCCAGATCCCCTGTCTATTCCTCTATGCCTCATCCTTCTCGGTTTCTTTCTTAACTTCTCTACATCCTACTTTAAGTTTACTTCTCTCTTAACCATACCTATCTAACTACTTCTCACCATCCTTTTGTATAGTAAACTGTTCTATTTTTGAATATCTCTATATATTCTCCTTATCTGTACCTCTACTGTATGAGCTTATGTGTTGTATAGTTTATTTGTAACAATCTTTATTTTGTTTGGGGCTTTCCCTCAGGGCCTTCGCTGAAAAACAGCTTGTGCCCAATCAGACTTACCTGTCAACAAACAAGTGAACAAACTTGTATTTTCACTATATACATATGGTGTCAGGCATTTTCCTGTTATGGCAGCAGACTGTTAAAATGATTGCCCTTTTTAGATCACTAAGTGCCCCTTTTGCCCCCAGCCTTCATAGTTTAACCTACTCTCTCTTTGTAATAGTAACAGTCAAACAGAAGAGTTTACACTAGCTACTTGCGAAAAATCATTTCACAAACTTGGCCCAGCAGCCTGGAATACACCTCTCTCAGAATTCAATTTTATTTTATTTTTATTTTTTATTTTACATTTGTTGACTGGGCTAGTCCAACTGGATACATGTCCATTTTCAGTGGAGGCCCAGGGAGAAAAGCTCCACATTCCAGAAAAAAGATCACGATAACGTAAGTATATTACTAAGATTTAACAAATTTAACTAGTAAATACATTTTAGCTTGAGTAAGGAAAAAGTATTCTAAGCTAACAAATCATGTATGGATGTACATACAACCAAAAACAGTAGGTAAGTAACATTGAGCACTATTTGAACTTTCAGATGGTTTTACAGACAAAGATGTCAATAGAAAAGGAACAGCTAGTTTTGTGCGAGTGAGAAGAATAGGGTCAAGAGACAGTGGAGGAAGTTAGTCTGGGTTTCACAGGGGCATAGCCAGTGTGATTTAAGGTATGGTTTGAGCTTGGATTTAAATAAGGTAGTAGAAGGTAGGGAGGTAAGATCAGTAGGGAGGGAGTTCCAGGTTTTACCCACCATGTTAGAGAATAAAGAATCTCCAGCCAGGTTGTTGGTTTTACATATCTTTACCATTATTTTGTTTTAAGAGCGCAGGGTTTTCAGGTTATTGTAGGGGGTGATTAGATTGGTTAGTATTGGAGTAGATGTAGGATGGAACAGTATCTTACAAGCAATAGTTAGCTGGTTTGATAGGATAAGATTTGGCAATTCTATCCACCCTAGTTGATTAAGATTGTTACAATGATGGGTTCTATAGGTAGAACCAGTTGCAAATCTGGCAATATTACTGTAGGAGCTAGCCAGCTTGTTCAGATTGCTTTTGCATAGTTTGGTATAGACTGGGGAAGCATATAGCAGGGATGAGATAAGGTGGGTCCGGGCAATAGTGGTCCTTGCTAGTGGGCTAAGAAAGGGTTTGATCCTATAAAGGGAGCCTAGTTTTTTGTTTACTGTTTTTATAGTGTTGTTAATATGTGGCTCAAAGGTGAGGTGGTTGTCAATTAGTACTCCAAGTAGTTTTGTAGTAGAGTCTGGAGATATGATCGTACCATTGCTAGATGTGATTGTGAAATGTAGTGGGGGGCTCTGCGGGTGGGAGCAAATAGTAGCATTTTTGTTTTTCTTTTTGGGTTCAGGATGAGACATCGTTGAAGGAGCCAATTCTCTACTGTGTTAAATGTGTCTTGGGTTAGGGAATGCAGTTGTGAAAGTGAGGAGGCTGAGCATATTAGTGTAGAGTCATCCGCATATTGGATACAGGTGGCTTGAGGTAGAGCAGTGTGTAGGTCGTTAGTAAAAATAGAAAAGAGGAGAGGACCCAATATGGAGCCTTAAGGGACTCCAAGGGCAATTGGTAAGTGGGACGACAAGTTGTTTTCCCATAGTACAGACTGTTGCCTATTATTTAGATAGGAATGGAACCATTGAATAGCAAGTGGATCCAGTGAGAAGTTGCCAAGTATGTTTATGAGCAGCTGGTGGTTGACCATGTCAAAGGCTTTTGACAGATCAATGAAGAGGGCTGAGGAAAGTGTGTTACTATTACGGTTTTTATTAATGACATCTGTGAAGGAAAGAAGAGCAGAAGAGGTGCTGTGAAATGGTCTGAATCCATGTTGGCAGGTTTGCTAGAAGGTGGTTTAATAGTTGCTTATGAATGCACTTCTCCATGATTTTAGCCAGAGGGGATAATATGGCTATAGGCCTATACTTAGAAAAGTCTTTGGAATTACCACCTTTATGCAGGGGGATAACGTGAGATTTTCCACAGAGTTGGAATAGTTCCTTCAGAAATAGTTCTGTTAATGAGGATGGATATGGGGTAGGCTATAGCGTTGGCTGCTTTTTGCAGGTATTCTCCAGGTAATAGATCAGCAGAGAGGGTGGTGGGTTTAAGTTTTTTGATTAGGGTGCAGACAAAGGATGTAGGAACGGGTTGGAATTGAACTATTGGGGGGCTATTAGGGATAATATTAGAAGGAGATGCAGTGTTAGTGGATAGCTGATTGGCCAAAGATTGAATGGTGTCTGTGAAGAAAGTGTTAAAAGAATTGGCAATTTGGTTGGGGCTAAGGAGATTGGAACCTGAGGGGGTGGGTGTGATTGAGTGACCTGGGTGCAGGAGTTTGTTTATACCTGACCCAGAATTTTTGAGGTTTGTTTTGGTTGGTCTGTTGGAGTTGGCAGTAATAATTTCTTTTATCTGACAATATGGCTTTTTTGGTTTCATTTCTTAGTTGTCTAAATATTAGTTGATCTGCCAGGTTTTTGGTTGTACGCCAGGTAGCCCATTGTTTGTTTCTATGGAGGATTTTTTGTTTGGTAATTTTGGTGAGCCAAGGGGCTGGTTTAGACCTAGTTCTTACTATTCGAGTTGGGGCATGGTAGTCTAGAATGGTTAAAATTTTAGAGTTAAAGTATTTAACGGCATTGTCTAGTGGAAGGTGTTTCAGGGGTGATCAGTCGCAAGCTACAAGTTCTTTATGAAAGGTGTCGGGGTTAACATTTTTATTACATCTTATTTTCTTATATATGGTTGGGTTTGGCATATCAGTCTTATACCGGATTAAGAAGATGAGTGAGTGGTCACTTATATCTTCTGGAAGGGTCCCTACTTTATAAGATTGGTTTTGACTAAGAATCCAATCTAGGATGCTGCTGTTATTATTATGTTTATTGGTTCTAGTGGGGAGTGGAATGTTTTGTGTAAAACCATGTAGGGTGATGTGTGAAGAGTGCTGTTCAGATGTGCAAGACATCCAGTTTATATTAAAGTCACCAAGTATTATGGTTCCTTGTGGGTAGGTGGTGGACAGCCAACTTAGGATAGCTTCTAAGGTAGTGATAGTGTTGCCTGGGGGAAGGTAAATACAGATTATATAGATGGATTTACATTTGTTGAGTTGAAATTTAGAGATAAGAATTTCAGCGTTGCTAGTTAGGGGAGGTTTAGAATCAATGGAAGTGATTTGTAATTCAGATTTATATAGGATAGCTACCCCTCGTCCTTTCTTAGAGTTATGGTCCAGTCTCAATATGCTATAGCCAGGGGGAATAACTGTAATATCCTGTATGGTTGATTTGAGCCATGTTTCAGAGAGGCAGAGGATGTCAAATTAATGCACATCTATGAGTGCATGTAGGTGAGCAACTTTATTGTTTATGCTACGAATATTGAGATGGGCTACAAGGAGAGAATTGGAGGGTCTGTTGACCAGGTCAGAATTAGTAGCATTTGGTGTGCTAGGCTTGATGAAGTGGAAGAATTTGGGCCAGGGTTTGGATGTATATCACCATCAATTAGGGAGTGGACGACTTGTATTGCAAAAGATAGTTAGTCCTTTACATGTTAGGTTATGGTATTTTTAGTTCTAGTGCTATAGTATGTGATGTGAGTGAGCCTATGAAATTTGGATGATAAATACTTTGGTGGATAGGATGTATAATTGTGGCTATGAGGGATGATGAGGTTGTGAAAGTGTAGGTGGTTGAGGTGTTCACAGGATGCAAGTATATAGGGTACAGCTAAAATAGATAGAAGTGATAGTAGAAGTAAGGGTTTAATGTGTGTGTATGTAGTGTTAGGTGACATTGTAAGTTGTAGTGTGTAGGTAATTATATAGGGATGTGTGTTAATAGAGATTGAATGGTGGGAGGTAGGATTTAGCACTTTAAGGGGTTGGTCTATGTGATTGCTTGAAATGCAGGGGGTGTGTCAGTGTGTATATATGTAGAAGCACTGGGGGCGGGTGAAATTTGGGGGCAGGGTAGAGGAGCGGAGTGAGCCCGCAGGGTGAACGGAGCGGGTAGAGCCACAGAAGGAGTGAACCCTAGGAGAACAATCAGTGGAGAGCTGTTTGTTAAGGTAAGTGAAAGGTGGAGAAGGGTGTGAGATTGTAGTCTTGATAGTAGGGATGGAGGGGGTATAGTTGGCCGATACAGAGTAAGAGGATATCGGGATAGTGTAAGACTATAGCTCTGCAAGCTTAAGATACCAAGTTCCTGAGAGAAAAGTTTCAAGACAGAAGGATAATTTAGGGCAAAGGCACCACCTAGTGGCCAATGTCAAATTGCTTACAGAAGTTCCTTTTATTAGGTAGTAGGTATTGGAACTGGAATTAGAGGAGAAGGCAGTAACTTGTGTATGAACAAGGGTATAGGAGAGAAAGAGGGATAGGAAGGAGAAAAGGGTGATAGTAGCTGCTGTACGCCCTAGCAGGGGATTATGCTTTAAGAGCTGCAATAAGTTATACAATGTAACTTCTGTTGACAGAATTTGTATAACACATACTTTCTTCAGTTTTCTTATTCTTCAGAGGCTGATTCACAGGGCGAGAGAAGAGGCAATTCCTTGGTGTGGGGTGAAGACGGCAGTAGGTGAGAAGAGGTTGCTGGCCAACAGGGCAGGGTAGGTCCACAGTTATAGTGCCTTACGAGCAGGTAGGGCAACTTAGCAATACGTTCAAAATGTTCTTGTGCAACCTCCGCTAGGTTTCTAAGGTACATCCTCTCCTGAGGCTTGAGATTCTCATCCAAAGCCCAGTACTTGCACGGCTGTTCACAAATGCTGCACTTTTCGTTCAAAAAAAGCTTTTTTGATGTCAGGGGAGTGGAAGCACGTAGATTTATGATTGTTCATGTCCTTTTATCAAACACGTGCCACAGCATACATGACCACAGCTGGTGACGTAGAAAGTAGCTCCACTTCTGCGACAGCAACGATTACAGTGAAACCAATCCATTATCAATATACAGATCATCAAAAAATTCCTCAATATGACAGAATCTGGAGGTGCCCTTAAAAATTAAATTTTTTTAGTCACTTAACGGAAACAAGCGGTTTAACAGCCCGTTTGCCAGTACCCGTGCAAGTACTCCATCCTGTTTTAGGTCGTGCGAACTCCCTTACAACCTCAAAACAAAATGCGTCAGAAAACTTCCCGCGGAAAAACAAGTCAGAAGATACTACCCACTCTCGTACGCAGCGAATGAGATGGACAATGTCTTGGTCTTTAAAAGGAAACTATAAAGTCTTATCTATGCCAGGAATACAAACGCTGTTGTTTCAGGGGTGTAGGGTACCTTTCCCTACCTCCCGCTTCCTACTAGGTTTTCACTGGGCTCTTCTCTTCCCCTTAGAAATTCAAAAGTTTGTAAGCAACTATGAAGTGCTAGTAAGGTATGCAAAGTTGTACAGTGTTAGAAAAAAATGTATACAGCTGACATAATGCAGCTCCTTCCAATCTCATTGTATACATCTAATCCTCCCTCTCTGGGTTACTCTCTACACCCTCATTTCTGATATGTTACTCTCATACTTCAAACTGTTATTTTTACACTTCAACGGTTGTGTTTCAATTTTATCAAGAAGTAAAGGTTACTGCATCCATCCACATCCACTGCTGATATACCCATGTCTCAAAATGTTGAGCATTATTGTTGTCATCAACGCCTTGTTTCCCATTTTTACATGGGGTTGGGGTATCGCATCAACATTAGTCAATGTGACAATGTATTCAGTATGTATTTTATCTATTTCTTCTGCAGTCTGAAAGGTATTTAACTGTTCTGTCTTAGCCTATCAGTTCAGAACATGGCTGAAAAGGGTTCCATACTAGCCCACTCACCCGGTTAATAAACATAATACCTCAAAAGGATCTGTACCTGTCATTCATGGTTCAGTTTCTTCCTCCATGGACTACTGTGATGTCCTTTATCCCCGGTTTGCTCATATTGAGAATGTGGATCTACAAAGCTTATAAAAACTTGGCATCATGGCTGCTTACTGGTACACTAAGCTAACAGAAAATGCCTGTGCTGTGGAGATTGTATTGGCTACTCATTTGCTTTCACATAATCTTTAATGTTTTGCTGCTGCATTATTTGCCACCCATTTACCTGAAGGTACTTAGTGTTCTGCAAAGCTAGTCACAAGTAGTGTGCTTGACCACAGAGGGGCTACAGGAGGGTCCCTTAAGTACAGATGGAAATATGTGGTATTTGTTCTTTGGACTTACAAGCTCTATAACTTAAGAATCTACTACCTTGGTGGTTTCTTAAGTAATTCATTCTGGCTAGCTTCAAGAGCCCTCCTAAATACTTTTATTTGACTAGACATTTAAAGAATGCCTCTTGGACAAGTCACTTTCTTTTACTATCATTTGATTTCCTTGTTATGACTTACTCTGTTTCGTTTAACCCAAACTGTCTTTAAACATCTCAGTTGCCTTATATTTGACTAGTGTCTTGCTTTTAAGGTCTGTTCAATCTGCAACTTTATTTTATCAGTTAGTGTTACTGCAATTAAGCACTTTAATAAGCTTAAAGCTGACATGGTTTTGTGTGGGAAGGTCAGTACTGACAACACAGATGGGCCTCCTATAACAGCTGCGGCTTGACTGTTTTTCTTGTCATTAGTGATTACAAACTGCTTCAATAGCTATGGGAGTTTGCAAACTCTGGAAGTTCATTTCAGTGACCGACTCTGAAGGTAAGTCTTGGCCTACATCTGGCCTCCTGACTGCTTATCTTCCTCCTGCTTGTCAAACTGATTTGGGAAAATATGAAGAACCCCTCCTTGCTAGTGCCTCTTACTGCCTGACCTCCACAGCTGCTACCTTCCAATTAACTGTGCAGGCCTTGAACCTTTCATACTACAGAATGTAGAAATGCTTTACATTTCAAGGCTTTCTTGCAGGACTGATTGGTCTGCAGGACTAAGCTGCTGTACTAGGGGAGAAGTCAAAGACCTACTATAGTGGTCTGCCTTCTTCAACAGTCTTGTAAAGCCTCAGCAAGAACATCTCTTTCTAGAAGTATTCAAAATGGCCTACCACAAGGTAACCAGGAAAATGGAAAGCCTAAGACATGCCCATTTGTGTCTGTACCAGATGCATTAGAGCAACGGAAACTGCTGCAGATCTTGAGCTTTTTATAACTTTGCAAATACAGACTGAAAGGAAGGCACATGTGGTCCTCCCACACAATGTGCTTTCAGCCAAAGCAATAAAGGTAAAGCTGGTGCTGGCCAGACTAGCTGACTGTCAAGAGCATTTTGAAGCTTTTGGCATTAAATGTAGGAAACATTATCAACTCTTGAATCAAGAGGTAGACTGTATAAACAACAAAAGAACTGGGAAATGCAGAAGCTAAAATGTAGCCATCTAGAACTGCAAGTCACACAGCAAAACACTCCCAAACATGGGAGCTACATGATGCAAGAATATAGCCCTGACAGTAGGATCTCAAGAGTGGAAATTTAACAGTGACCCCCCCCGACATCCTCTGAATTCTGTTATGAAATCACCTAACTCTAGATCTTCATGGACTGTAGTCAGAAAAGTTTTTGGCTTTAGCACTCTTTCCAACACCAGAGGGCAACCTCAGTTTTAAAGTGTCTTCTTTTCTGGGTCTATTCTAGCTTTGTTTACAAATCCTTTGTCAAGATGAAGTTAACAAGAACAGCAGTGGACCTGCCTCCTAGAGTTGTCACCTTTTATTACGGCAAAAACTGGACCAAAGTCACAGGCTGTGCTGTTTCAAACTGCACCCCTCCATCCTTCTTCTCCTCCCACGCCACCATATACATGCCTGATTCTGACAAGTGTGTGCGCATCAGTAAGAGGTAGAATGTCTTTATACCAGGTTTGGATTTAAACATTTGTAAAGCTATGCAGTTAAGTGTCTGAGATGCGTTTTTACAACTCTGGCATTCTGCTTGCTCTTCAACACAGAATATTGGAGTTTGTACAGCATTTTCCAGAAGGCTGGACAGTTCTGATTTCTGGATAGTCTGGAAAAAATGGATATGTGGCAACACTACTGCCTGCTCAGCTCAGTATTATAAACAATGACAGCAGAATGAAAAACAAGCTCGTTGCTCCAGGGGGCAGGATGATTATGCAAATCTTTCCGATTACAGGCCAAGAAAACAGTGGTGCAATGGTAGCGTTGTCACCTCACAGCAACAGGTCCTCTGGTTCGATTCTCGGCTGGGGTGTCTTCTGTGCGGAGTCTGCATGTCCTCCCAACATTCATGCAGGTTTCCTCCGGGTGTTCCGGTTTCCTCCCATGTTACAAAGACATGCGTCTGGTGCATTTCTCCCCGGGCCTCCACTGAAAACTGGCTCGTTCCAAGTTGGACTTTCCCGGTTAACAAATGTTAAATTAAAAAAAAATTTAATTACTATGTTCCTAATAACAAAACTATACTACATGGACCAGAATCAGAAAGGTTAACTATGCACTAATCTAGAGCAATGACAGGAGAGATTGTATTGGGAAGTTAGGAAGCTGAAAGGGCTTGCCCTTACAAAGCCTAGCATGAACGTAAATTGAAGTCAGGTTGCAATCCATGAGAAGGGTATGGGTAAGTAAGTCAAGGTCAAAGAACCACAAATAATTTCAGAAAAGGGGTGAAATCTCATCACTGACTTAACCATGCACAGGCAAAATCTGACAAGGAATTTACAGACAACTGGATTACATATTTCTGCAGTTCATGCATTTTCTGAAAATAGAAGTTATGTACTTACCATAACGTTCCATGTGGAGTGTTCATCTCGCCTTTGTTCTTACACATGGGTTCGGAGCCGATCCTCGGCTCCGTGCCGGCCTCTTGCAAGCTCTGCATCGAGAAGAAGCTCGAGACAATCTAATACCCACAATCCCCCTCTGCCTTTACCTCAGATCTAGTTTCCAAGCAAACCAATCTACATAACAGTACATTCATGCCATACATCTAAACATACATAACAGACACATATAAGTATATGTGTATACCAACTATGTACAGAGAATAAAGACAGTAGTAAAAATGCTTCTGGCCAGGCATCAAAGAACGTTCCTCCTAAGGGTGGGAGGGTGGGACTGTAAGAACAAAGGCGAGATGAACACTCCACATGGAACGTTATGGTAAGTACATAACTTCTATATGTGATAGTGTTCAATCTCGCCGTTTGTTCTTACACATGGGTAGCGTCCTAGCTCCTAAATCCTGAGGAACTCACGGAGGACGTTCTTGAGCACAGTGGAACCAAAGGTTGCTCTGTCCCTAGAAACCTTATCTACTTTATAATGAGAAATAAATGTATGTGGCTTAGACCAGGTAGCAGCCGCTGAAATAGCATCCAGAGGTAGGCGAGCTGCATGAGCCAAAGACGTAGATATTGATCTTGTGGAATGTCCCTTGGGTTTGTTTAGAAGGGGTTGATTTGCAGAATCGTATACATAGATTATACAATCAGATAACCACTTTGAAAGAGTTCTTTTGGTAACTGCAAGTCCTTTCCTGCTATCAGCAAAAGCCACA
Organism: Protopterus annectens; assembly: GCF_019279795.1. NCBI lineage: Eukaryota > Metazoa > Chordata > Ceratodontiformes > Protopteridae > Protopterus > Protopterus annectens. The sequence goes on from NC_056741.1 coordinate 22,406,242, forward strand.
AAGAGTTGATCTGTTTTCCTGTGATCTTTTGTTCTATCCAAATAAAACCTTAGCTGTCTGTGAACATCCAATTTGTGCAACATATACTCCATTTTGTTGGAGTGGTTTTTGAAGAAAGTGGGTAACTCAATGGACTGATTAATGTTGTTAATAGAACACACTTTAGGGAGGAAGGATGAATTGGTACGAAGAGAAACTCTGTCAGAGTGAAAGATTAGATAAGGGTGCTTGATGGAGAGAGCCTGAAGTTCAGACACTCGTCTAGCAGAAGTAATGGCTACCAGAAAGAGAGTTTTCCAGGACAAAAATTTTAATGGGCAAGAAGAGGCAGGTTCAAAGGGGGGCAACATTAATTTAGATAGTAACAAGTTTAGACTCCAAGGTGACGTAGGAGATCTGACCGGAGGTCTAATATGAAAAACTCCTTTTAAGAAGGCTTTACAAAGTCTGTGAGCCATGATAGGAGCTCCACACTCTTCCACATGGAAATTGAAATGGCAGCCAATTGAACTCTTAGAGTAGCAGGAGAAGCACCCTGATGAAATAAGTCTGTCAAGAACTCTAAAATCTTATTCAAAGGAGCCGTAAAGGGATCAACGTGGTGTGTATTCGCCCAGAATACAAACCGTTTCCATTTGCTAGTATATGTTTTAGTAGTGGAAGCCTTATGCGAAGCCACTAATATATTCTGAACTGCTGGTGACAAGAGATCAGACCTGGCTAAGTTGGGAATTGGAGCAGCCAAGCTGCTAGATGGAGTGACAGGAGCGGGATGGGGAACCCCTGACGAGTGAGTCAACAGATCCGGCTCTGGGTCCAGAATCCAGGGTCCCCGAATGCAGTGAGTTTTCAGGAGGGAAACCAAATTTGACGAGGCCAGAATGGAGCAATGAGAATTATCGTCCTGTGAAGGTTCCTGGCTTTCCGGAGAAATTTCGTATCAGAGGAAATGGAGGAAATGCGTACAGGAGTCCCGGGGGCCAATCGTAAACCAGTGCGTCCCTGGGGACTTCCCCTGCGGCGGCTACTAGGGCAAAGTAGCTCCTGCATTTGGCGTTCATTGGAGACGCAAACAGGTCGCAGGAAGGCTGGCCCCATGTGCGAAAAATCCTTTCGCCACTGACTGTTTCAGAGACCACTCGTGTGGTAGCAGAATTGCTCTGCTCAGCTTGTCGGCTATGACGTTGGATGACCCCGGGATGTGCGTTGCTATTAGAAAGCGACCCGTGGACTCTGCCCACTGCCAAATTCTCATGGCCTCTCTGCATAGTTGATAGGACCTGGTTCCCCTTGTTTGTTTATGTACCAGACTACTGACATGTTGTCCGTCTGAACTGCAATAGTCCCTAGAGGAAGAAGGGGAGCAAAGTGTTGCAACGCTAGAAACACTGCCCTCAACTCTAGTACATTGATGTGCAGATTGTACTCCAAATTGGTCCATTCGCCTTGGACTGTCTGTCCCTGAAAGATGCCCCCCCACCCTATCAGGGAAGCGTCCGTGGTCACCGTAACTGTAGGCGTGGGTAGCACAAACGGCCTCCCCTGGGAAAGGTTGCACGTTTGGAGCCACCAGTTTAGGTCTGTTTTGCAAGTCTTTGTTATGAGATTCTCGTGTGTTAGAGGTAGCTGTTGAAATGACCATTGAGCAAACAGTAGCCATTGTAGAACTCTCATGTGCAGCCTTCCCAGGGGAATTGCAATAAGGGAGGCTGACATGAGGCCCAACACCTTCAGAACTAGTTTTGCAGGAGATTTCCTTGACAAGAGCAGAAGACGTATGTGAGTCTGCAGCGATACTATCCTTTCTGTGGGAAGCCTCAGAATTAATTGCCGTGTGTTTAACTCTGCTCCTATGAACAAGATATTTTGTGATGGCTGAAGTAAGGATTTTCCGAAATTTACGGAGATCCCTAGGTGAACACACAGTTGAAGAACATAGTCTCTGGCCTGCAGTAGTTGACGCCGGTGGTGGCTGAAAGGAGCCAGTCGTCCAGATACGGAAACACCTGGAATCCCTGGCGTCTCAAGTGAGACGCTACCACTGCCATGCATTTGGTGAAGACCCTGGGGCTGAGGTCAGACCAAAGGGCAGGGCTCGAAATTGAAAGTGACTGGCTCCCAGCCGAAGCGCAAATGATCTCTGGCTGCCCTGGCCATTTTGATGTGGTAGTATGCATCCTCTAGATCTATTGAGCACATCCACTCGTCCTTCTGTAGAAATGGAAGGATCGACTGAAGCGTGACCATTCGCAACTTTTCTTTCTTGACGAAAGTATTGAGGTAACTCAGGTCTAGAATGGGCCTCCAGTCCCCTGTTTTCTTTGGAACTAAAAGAACCTTGAGTAAGTCCCGAATCCTTGCTGGTCCGCTGGGACTGGCTGGATGACTCTTTGTCTAACAACTTTGAAATTTCTAAAGCTGCTGGCTCTCGCAGATGGGGCGGTACATCTGGGAGTCTTTTCTTTGGAATGGGATAAGATAGAAAGGGTATGGTGTAACCTCTGGTAACTACGCTTTTTACCCAATTGTCTGTAGTTATATCTTGCCAGGCCTGAGGGTAAAAGGCTAAGCGACCCCCGACTGCCTCCAGAGCAGGACAGTCGGGCCTCCTCTCAGGAGTGCTGGAAAGGTTTACCAGGGAGTGTATCCCTGTCACCTTGATGTTGCGGACCCCCTCTGCCGCCAGGGCGGCGTCTTCCACCTCTGCCCCCTCCTCTGTCTCTAGGGGGGGCATCACCCTGTGTGCCCGGAAAGACCCTTGATTTTGTTTCGAAACCACATTTTCCCACCGCGTTGCCCTTTGGGGTACGGTCTGGTTGGGGTGGAAAACGGACTCCGACAGCAGACAGAGTCTTTCCCTCTTGTTCACACCGGGTAAGGGTCTCCTTTACCTTGGGGCCAAAAGAGTGGCACCGTCAAATGGGGCGTTGTAAAGGAAGACTTGAAGGCTTCCAAAGGAGCATAGGCGCATCCAGGATTGTCTACGAAGAGCAATCGCTGAAGCTGCTGCCCTACTCGAACCTTCGCTGCGAGGAAATCAGCCTCATGGACGAGTTAACAATCGATGTTAGGGTATTAAGTTGCGCTGTCACTTTCTCTGAGACAGCTGCATCTGTAGAACCCTGGAGGGTATCTCCCAACTCTTTGACTAGATCCCTCTGCAGTCGTGTAAAATGGGTCAAATAGTTCAGGGACCGCATGGAAAAAGCCGCTGAACTAAAAATGCGCTTCCCATATCTATCCATCGTTCTAGAATCTTTATTAGGCGGATGGACAGACGAAGAAGACTCCGACATCTCCTTTTTCGTGGCTGCAGCCACCACCATAGCGTCTACTGGAACTCCTTTAGTAAGGTAGGACTTATCCTGAGGTGCTGTGATGTACTTGTTCGGTTTCCTAGGAACAGGTTCCACTGTGTCAGGAGCCTCCACGCCCTTGAGCAATAAGTTCCATTAGTTCGTGAAGGCGGAGTGACCCAGGAGGAGGAAGGGCGAGCACCAAATGCCTTCAGCAGAACTGACTCATCCTCAGAAGGGGGAAGGGACTGCCAGTCACCTCTCTGCTTCAGGATCTCCAAAATGTCTGAAAAAGAGACATCTTCTGAAGGTGACTTAGGGGACCCTTCTGACTCATCTAAGTCAGTATCAGATGTTATGGATTCTTGTGGAGAATCCAAGTGTCTCCTCTTACACAGTCTCTTCCTAGGGACTTCCTCGTGGGGAGCATCCGAAGAAGCCTCAGAGGAAGAGGGGGCACCCTCCAGGGGTGGCTGAGACACTGGTGCCCGACGCTTGGATGTGGCCGTGGGTGCAGATGAAGACAAAGGCCCTTTATGGGGAGGAGAAACTGCTTCCACTGATGTGGTTGTCTGGGTAGACAACACCTTCCTCATCAGGTCGAACGCTCCCGGGTCCCGCATCGAAGAATCTCCCGGCTCCGAAGAAATGGGAAGAATTCCCGACACGGGCACGAAGGCATCGACCCGAGGACGGAGCCGAATCGATCCGTGCGAGGCCCGAGGAGAGTCGGAACAGACACGTCGGTTCGACTCGGCCCCGGAACCAAGAACAGACCGTCAGCTCCGAGACTCCGGTACCGGGTCCGACGGAGTCGAGGTGAGGGGAACAGACCGAGAAAAGGACGGTACTGGACCCGAGGGCTCCACAATCAGCAGATCAGCCTCTTCCGGCTCCGAAGACTGAATCGGTCTCGGAGGAGGAATGGATGGAGATACAGGAAGGCCTTCAAGTTTCGACACCAGCTGGGTGGAAACCGAAATAAGTTTAGAGAGGGCCGAATGCTCCAGCAGCTTCTGCACCACGATCCACATCGACATCCGAAAGTTTAGAGGAGGAACGGGTCGAAGGAACCGAAGACGGAGCCGACCTCAATATGGCCGAAGGAGGGAGCTCCATCACCGGTTCCAAGACTCGAGGCTCAGGAACCGACACCAGTTGAACACTCGGCCCCGAAGTCTGTGGAACCGGTGATCTAACCTTTGAAGAAGAGCTCGGAGCCGATGACTTGGGCTCCGATGTCTTCGATTCCTTAGAGGACTTGATGCCTGGTCAGAAGCATCCAAAGCCTCTTGGAAAGCTGGTTTCAACAGACCCCTGTCCATTAGTTTCCTGCGCCTATCTGTCATGACCCTCCCACTGAAAGAGTGACAAATGGAGCAATCCTCTTGTAAGTGGAGAGGGCCAAGGCAGTAGACACAGGAACTATGGTTGTCAGTGACCGACATTTTTTGGCCACACTGACAACGCTTGAAACCAGACTTTGCCTTCTCAGACATTGTAGGTAATAAACAAGTCTAGAAACAAAAACACAGTCAAATCCGGGTAAAATAGTCACAATCAGGTAAATGTCACAATCAGGTAAATGTCAAATCCGGTTAGTCACAATCAGGTAAATTTGACTCAATATAGCAGTATATGGTAAGGGTGTAGGCCCGGTACAAAAATACCGATAAAAGGGTTAACGGTACCAAAGAACTACGGAACCAGAACACAATCACACCAGGTAATACTAACAATATTAAGTTAAATAAAATTCTCAGTAAAATACAACAAAAAGTTATATCTTAGCTTAGAAAACCCTCGAGCTAGCTCCCAACGATGCGAATGCAGCAGCGGCAAACTAGATCTGAGGTAAAGGCAGAGGGGGATTGTGGGTATTAGATTGTCTCGAGCTTCTTCTCGATGCAGAGCTTGCAAGAGGCCGGCACGGAGCCGAGGATCGGCTCCGAACCCATGTGTAAGAACAAACGGCGAGATTGAACACTATCACATTTACCATTAAATAACCAGAGATCACTATAGGTACACAGTTTTGGAGCATCAAAGTGGAAAAAGTACTTAAAGGTTCAAGAAATATGGACACATTCAATCACACAGTAAAGTTTAAAAGCCATTGAACAAAAAAATGCAGTTGGTTACAAAATTATGACGGAAAATCTTTTAACCTTGACATCTTGCTTAGCTCCCCTGCGCAGCTTGGAAACTACCGTCATGAATGACTGATATACTGCTTCTTCTGTCAATTTGTCACCAAAGCACTCAAAGTTCTCTTGCATCTTTCGTATGCATCGATCAGTGAAAGGGAGCAAAGACAGGCAGTAAGCCAAATCTCGCCACTGTCGTTCTGACCTGCAGAGACAGAAAAAAAAGATAAGAATGTAAATAAGTTGGTTATACACAAATTAAGTCATTGCCACCTCTGAGCTGGGGAATACCTCTAGCAGCCTGCACACATTTACATTACAGAATATTTTTCTGAAAAATCAAGTCAAAAAAGCAGTAAGACAAAGAAATGTAAATACCTTGTGAACAGTAAATGCCATTAAAGAGGTACAAACAGTAATATCATCAGTAAAGAGTTTAAAGCGATTCTAAGTGCCTTCATAGTCTCTACACCAATAGTGTGACATATTAGAATACAGACATCCAGAATTATACTTTTAAGATTCACAGCTTTGCATACATTTTAAACTGTACAACCCACAGATATAGTACCAGTGCACTTTTCTTCTGCCAGACTTGCTTCCAAATTACAAAAACTCCTGAGTGCTCCCCCCTTACCCAGGTATGATTTTATTTATTTCCATTTATTTACCAGAAAGGTCCACTAGGCCAAATGACCACATTTTCAGTAGAGGCCCATTGAGACAAGCTCCACAATAACACTAATACAATAGTACAGTAGCAGACTATCACAATACTTTGTAACATTTAGATACAATGTAACACTTACAGTACTATATAGGATTCCAAGAGTAACAAATATGGACAAGTAATCATAGGTGCTATGTGTTAGTTAAACTTAAATTAGCATGTCAGTAGCCTAGTACTCATAAGAAAAATATGTACAGTTCAGATATATAATCTTGTCACTTCAATACTGAGATTAGTAGGGATTCCATAATAAGTAGGTGGCTTAAGGAGGTTGTAGTGAAACTAAAGTATTAAGGCAGTAAGTTGAAGGTAGTGACAGACAGAGTAGTAGTTAAAGGTGACAGAGTGGCGGAAGAGGGAGTCAGGTTTTGAGAGGAGTAATATTAGTGTGTGAACACTGCCAAAAGGAAAGAAAGATGTTGAGTTCGATATGAAGGTAATTGGATTGCTAATGGCCCTGATTGATGGTGGTAGAGTGTTCCACAGTTTGGCAATAGTAAAAGAGTATAGCATCTGGCCAGCAGATCAGTTCAGTTTCTCCACTTTTAAGAGAAGCTGATTTTCAGATCTGAGATGTCTGTTTGGGTGGTAGTGGGCAAGTAGATACCTGGTAAGAGCAGGGCAGTCTGATGGTTTGAGTACGATTTTGTGTGCTGTGATTAATTGAAGGTGTGACAGGTAAACAGGAAGTTCAAGCCAGTCCAGAAGGTGTAGTGAGAACAGTGGTGGGAAGAGTATTTTGCAATGGTTGTAAATTTAGCGATTTTATTGTAGCATGTTTCCAGTTTTGATTTCAAAGAGGACTCAATGTTGGTAAGGAGAGTGGCAACATACAAGAGAGAGGGAAATAGAACGGTAGAGGCAAGGGTTTGTTTGGTGGGGTGGTTAAGGAATTGTTGGTGCCTATAGGGCATGCCAAGTTTTTGTTGTGTTTTTTTTTAATACTATTGTGTATGTGGAGGTCAAATGTTAGGTTTTCATCTATGATTACGCCTAGTAGTTGTGTGTGATTTTATTTTGGGCCAGAATGGGAATTCATTTTTATTTAGAGTAGTGCTTTTCTTAGGGCTGAAAAGAACAAGTTTACTTTTGTTGGGGTTTACGGTAAGATGGTTATTGGCCAACCAGGATTTGGTGGTTGTGAAGGCACTTTTTTGGGACTTAAACTTCCAAGTGTCCCTCATAGTATGAAGTACAAAGCTGGAATGCAGATGCCCAAAGGGAAGCAAGGTCGTATCCTCCAAGCTGCAAGAGTCAAGGTGGTTTAGGTTGGGGTGGATGACAAACTCCCTGCACTACATCAGGTCATCGCATGCTGGAAGCAGGAAAGGTTTCTCCCTTGCTGTTTGGATCAGGTGGGAGAAACAATGCTGCCTTATCCAGAAATGGAAGAGGAGGAAAAGAATATAGAAATAGACTTGCCCAGTTCAAGAATGCATCCACCTGCCAAACTTCCTTGTGAAGTTACCTGGAGCATTTTTTTTTTAATTTCTGTTGCTCACAGAAGTGAAAATATTTCTCTCCAGAGCATCTCACCTGTTCTCCAGGTAAGGAAGTTTACCCTATACAGCATTCAATTGTGTTTGTCTCCAACACAGCAGAGGCAGGTTCGAAAAAGGAAAGTGATGGCTGGGCAGCTGGACTTGGGACCAGCTATACAGAGCAAGATTCCACTGACTAATTGTGAACATATCCACAGTCATTCTAACTAAGGAACAATGACAAGTCCACAGTCATTCTAACTAATGATCAATGACAAGTCCACAGTCATTCTAACTAATGATCAATGACAAGTCCACAGTCATTCTAACTAATGATCAATGACAAGTCCACAGTCATTCTAACTAATGAACAATGACAAGTAAGGACCTTCTTTTATTTTCAAAGGTTCTATTTTGTGTGATGTACTTACAGACTTGAGACTATTTGTCCGGAATATTTCATTTAAACTGATGCATGGTTTTAACTCTAGTGTTCAGAGAGATATCTATAGCAGACCCAGTCAGTTTGTTCCAGTGAATCCACTGTTGGTTGAGACTTTTCTGAAACTCTGTGAATAAGATATACGCGAGCTGTCGCAAAGTAAACATCAGAGATTTCTTTAACCTCGATGAAGCTCAGTTTAAGGCTCTTATCGACTTAACTCTGATGGAACATTTGTACATTAGATCTGCTGACAAATAAGGTGCCATTTTTGTGATGGACACCTTTATGTATATGGAGTATGTATAGTATGTTATCTGATGGTTTCATGTTTGCTGATTGTTCCAAATCTGTTACAGACAGATTATCAAGAATGTGTTCAACTTTACATGATTTGTTGATGGAAGGTGATGTCACTAAGGAATTGTTTGAATATTTCTTGGTAGAGTATCCTACCTATATTATATGGCCTCCTTAAGATATATAAATCCTTGGAGGCCCCCCCCCAGGCCTATTGTTTCTGGTTGTGGTTGGGCAACTGAGCCCCTATCTATATTTGTTGAAAAGTAATTGCAACCAGTACTAGCTAAAGTCGACACTGTCCTTAGAGACACCAAGCATTTAACAACTTTATTTGCGTGGTCCAATACCAACAGCAGTGACATTTTTCTGTTGGTTACAATGACTGTGGTATCACTTTTTACAGTGATACCCAATGATATAGGAACTGAATTTGTTACTCTGTTTCTGTAAATATTCTGAATGTAGTGCAAGACGTATTCATTTGATTAGCTCACTTCTTGATTTGATCTTAATGTTTTCACCTTCAACGATGAGCTTTATATACAGAGAGTGGGTGCAGCTATTGGTGCATCTTGTGCCAATAGCTATGTGAACCTAGTTCTTGCTTATTGAGAGATGTGTTACGTCCTTAATGAGAGCAACCTTTTTCAACAATACATTTCCTACTATGCTAGATTTGTGGATGATGCCTTTTACATGGACAGAGTCCATATCTGTGCTTCAGTATTTTGTTGAATACCTGCAACAGACCAGTTTTTCCATTTCACTCAAGTTCTATGCTGACAGTACTGAGTCTTTGGATGTTAAAGTCATCAAGAAACTGGTACTGACACTCAAGTTTATTAAAAAAAAACTTGCAAAAATGCATCTTACATAGGCAGAGCATGCACCCACAACACATTTCTAGGAATGTTTCGAAAGGACAATTTCTTAGCCACGCCAGGCTCAATGCAGATGATGAATGCATGGTATCTGCATTTAATGAGCTAGTGAAAGATTTTAGCAGTGGAGGCTATAAACAGCATGAGATAGATGTAGCACTACAATTAAAAAACATTGGTATGTTTTTACACGTGACAATAAAAATGAAAGCATCTTAGATGAAGTTCCTAAATTTTGTTTTAAGAACAATGTTTCTTCGAGGAAAATGTTGTGGTATAAACTATTTCATAAGAAACCAGGGTTCACCAACAGAATAGGAACTAATCCTTGCAGAGTGTGTAATGTGTGTCAGATTATTGAAACTGCTGATAGATGTGAGCATCCTGAGACTAAGCATGTCTATAAATAACTTTTGTTGCAAACTGCAAGAGCTGTAATCTTGTGTATTTAGCGAGCTGCACCATTTGTAAAAGTTTCTATGTTGGAAAAACTAAGAGCACTGAAAGACCATATAAGTGAACACATTTATGACGCGTCCAGAAATGATAAAAGGAATGCATTGTCAAAACATTCTGGCCACTGGAGATACTTGTAAGTTTAAGTTTCTTGTGCTGCAACTACTTAATGTCAGCATTAGAGGTGATGTTAAAACGAAAACAGAATGTATTGAGACTAAATGGATCTTGGAACTGCAAAGTAACAGAGGGAAGAGATTAAATGACTATGTTCCTTTAAGACCACTGCTTGTCACATGACCTTGAGGTAGCTCAAACTTTTGTGTATTTGAGTAGCACTCTGTGTTCATTTGATTAGATCTGAAGAAACACCTGGATAGGTGTGAAAGTGCTTGTCTGTTTTTAACATTTTTTTATGCAGTTTTATTAAACTTTGGAATTCTGACTTCATTGGATTCGACTGTGTTGACTGGTTACTCTTACTTGGATTATTTGATTTGTGTTTAACCAGTGTATTTGCTTGCCCTGTTTTTTTTTTTTTTTTTTTTTTTTTTTTTAACATTGGAATCACCTTTTTCAGAGGCTGGCATTACTGGTCCCATATGCTCTGTAGGTACCATGGCAACATCCTTGGGTGGAAAGACGATCATGAGGATACTGAAAGCTGTGTGACCCAGGATGTTGACAACTTGTCTTGCAATCCTCTGAGCCCTGGTGGGCATATTCTGAAAGACTATAGTCACGGATTCCATATTGTCCACCGTCAGAAGTTCCCTGCAAATGCTGTGTCTAAGAGAGTGCCTTGGAATAGTCTTCTGAATGGAGAGCAGGCTTGACTTTTTGTAGTATGAGGGTAAACCCCTGTCTGTACACCCACTCCAGGGTGCAGTTTAGGCCTTCTGTATTTGCTCCAAGGATTGAGCCTGGATAATACAATTGCCCACGCATGGTGGAGGTGGACACTAGCTGCTCTTCAGTGTGCTATTACTGTGGTCAGGCATTGGGTGAATATCCTAGGAGCAGTAATTAAAACAAAGAGCAAGGATGTAAACAGAGTGCAGTCACCCTTCCACACATCTCAGATATTGCCTCTATCCTTTGAATACTGGGATGTGTAGCAGGACTCTGAGGTTTTACCAGGACTGCATAAGGACTGAGCATGGGGAGCAACAGCAGTGCCGCAAAGTTCACAGTATGACTTTTGAGCCTTCCAAAAAATTTTTTGACAGATCTAAAATGTATTTTCCTTTTCTAATATTAGAAAAATGAAGGTTATGTACTTACTTTGACAGATCAGTGCTTTCTTTCTGTCTTTCTCAATTGATGGGTTGTTGGATCTGATCAAACAGGTCACTTTTGGATCAAAGGCTTGGGTTCTCCACCTTACCCATAATTCCCCATCGGCTGAATTACCTCAGATTGAGTTTGCCCACTTACTACAATAAAGGACATCATATAGAAAATTTATAGTATATATGCATACATACCTGGCATACAGACAAAAGCTCTGATATAACAAGGCTCTGGTGAAATCAGTGCAGTCAACCCAGAGCCAAAAACTGATTATGCAAAACTGTTAGGCGAAGGAGGGAGTGAAAGTTCAGGAGGATGGAAGACAACATGGATCCATCATTACAATAAGTACACAACTTTTGTAACCGATGCTCTTCCATCCATCTTCAACTGATGTGACAGAGTTCCCAGGTACTACAAACTTTGGGTGGTCTCATGAAAAGATATTCCAGAGGCTGGCTGAACCAAAGGACACTAGACCTATTTTGCCAGTCCAGCTTGTAGTGGGATATAAAAGGATGTACGTTGGACCAAGTAACTGCTCAACAAATGCCATCAGTAGGTACCCTAGAAATAATGCTGCAGAATTAGCAATTGCCCTTGTAGAATTAGCCTTTGGATTATCAGGCAGTGTCAAACCCTTCTTATGCACATGAGAAATGCAGTTAGACTGCATGTGTCCCCATTATCACCAGTGTAGTGTTGACTTACTGGGAACAACTTTAACTCTCGTTTGACATGTGTAGGTATATGGATTATCTGGAAGGGAATGGAAAGTGAACTTGGTTTCATTGAATATTTAGACATTTTTTACCTGACTCCTAATAAGTCAGTTTTCCTAGGCTTGAGTATGGATCTGTTTCTTTTGCGCTTTTGTTTGAAATGCTTGTTAACAGGTTCAGAGAACCTGACAGATCTCTTCAGCATGAGAATCAAGGTGACTATAATAAACTGTAGGAGACTTATTTGGCCAAGGGGAATGGTTTTGAGAAAGAAATAAAAAATAAAAAGCTTAAGAAATTCAACCGAGATATGGGTGATGTTAAAAATAATACTGTTTATTCTTGGAAATCAATGAAGAGATCTGTCAGGTTCTCTGAACCTGTTAACAAGCATTTCAAACAAAAGCACAAAAGAAACAGATCCATACTCAAGCCTACCAGAACCATGGATTTAACTACTGATTCCAGCACCTCTGATATTTCCTCAAATCCCCCAAGCACTGATACTGAGACAGAAGCTTTGGATGAACAAATTTCACCTTTACACAAGAGATTGAGGGGCAAAACAGGCCCTTTAGAAGAGGAGGGCGGATGCACCGCAGGCAGACCAGGGAGCAATATGGAACAAATATTCAGGCACCTTACCAAAATGTAGAACTTAATGTTCATGTAGACATGGATGATCTCAGTCAATTTAACTATGTGTTAACACCTTTTGAAAGGAGTGTGCTTAATAAAGGATCTAGCTATGTACCTTCTTGTTTTGTTTCTGAATATGATGCATGTCTTGATTTAAAACAATTTTACAGGAATTTAAATCTTAAATATTTTTTTCAGTAATAAATCTGACACTGAAAATGTTACTAATACTGCTGATTTTCTTGACCCTTTTCACTTCAGAAAGTCTACTTTTCAACCACCATTTCTTCCTCGTGTTAAGCTTTTTGAGGATTTAGTCTTGTACGAGTTACATATGGGACAAAACTCTATATTTAGGGAGTTTGGTGACAATTTAACGAAACAAGAAAGACGGGCATTAATAGGTCTCAAAAATAATCATGACATCATAATAGTTAATGCTGATAAAGGGGGAGCGGTAGTCATCTGGTCTAAAGAAGATTATCTAACTGAAGCACACACAGTTGAATGACGTTAGATTTTATTATAAACTACCTTTAGATCCTATTATGGTCTTTAAGAAAAAGATTGATAAATTTTTGCACACTGCCGTTACAAATGGAGATGTATCAGATTCCCTATATAAACAACTGACGGTGGACAATCCAAAACCCCAGAGGTTCTGCATTCTCCCCAAAATTCATAAAACTATAAATAACCCTCCTGGAAGACCCATCGTCTCAGGACGTGGATCTTTGATGGAACCTTTGTCTGTTTATTTGGAACAACAACTAAAACCTTTATTAGGACTTGTTAGAGCCAGACTTAAAGATTCTGGTGAATTTTTATGTCTCAAATGATTTGCAAGTTGAACATGATTTTTTTCTTTGCACACTTGATGTGCAATCACTATATACAAACATTCTGCATCATGGTGGTATATTAGCTCTTAGATATTGGCTCAGCTTGTGTGGGAAATATAGCTATACCCACATAGAATTCTTGATTGCTTTGGTTAAGATAGTATTGGAATATAATGTTTTCTACTTTCATAGTGACTGTTACCTACAAATGAGAGGCACGGCCATGGGTACCACATTTGCACCTATTTATGCGGATCTTTATATGGGATATCTTGAGTGGCAATTCATTTACTCAGATAAAGACATCTTAAAGACTTGGTGATGTGGCGTTGCTATTTGGACGATTGCTGGGGTGTCTGGTCTGGAAATTTAGAAGGTTGGAAGGAATTTGTAAGATACCTCAATTCCAATACCCCTGGTTTAAAATTTAATGATAGAATAGAAATGAATAACATTGATTTTTTGGATGTACAGGTAACTAAAGCAATAGATGGCACTATTAATACAGGCCTTTTTCGTAAACAGTTCACCAAGAATGCTATATTAGAGGCTAGTAGTTGCCATCCAAAAAACATCACTCATAATATACCTAAGTCACAGTTTTGCAGACTTAGACATATATGCAATGAACAAAAAGATTGAGATGGAACTGAATAATATGAGTGACAGAGTCATCAAAAGGGGTTATGATAAACATAATATCCATATACAAAAATCAATGGCTCTCAACTATCCTAGGCATGAATTTTTGAAACCTACCAACTTCTATTCAGATGCAGATGACTCTAACATCTAGACTTAGACCTAACCAGAATGTTAGATTTGTGGTCAATTATGGTACTAATCTTTTCAAGATATGTACTGTTATAAATAACCATTGGGAAGTACTTAAATCGGATCCTTTTTTTGATCAACTTCTGGAGTCTAGATGTTCATATAGTTTTAGACGGGGTAAGAATCTAGGGGAATCCCTTTCTTGGTTCAAACAGATCGACTGGCCTAAAGATGACACAACTAGAGATTTACCAACTGGTTCACATGCCTGTGGCAATTGTGTATATTGTAAAGTGATGTCATGAACCAAGTCCTTCACTTCTGTCAATACTTATAAAGTTTTTGATATTAAACATCTTATCACTTGTCGCACAGAATGGGTGATATATATGGCAGTATGTCAATGTGGTTCCTTTTATATTGGACAAACCTCTAAAAGTTTTAAGAGCAGAATCGCTTTACATTTGAGTGACATCAATTGTAAATGTGTAAGAAGTGCTCTTTATAAACATTTATGTGATCACAACACTGCTTCTTTTATCTTTGTTGGTATTGATGCTATTAAAGGTAGTAGATTATCTGATTTAACCAAACATCAACTTTTGAATAAAAAAGAAAGAATGTGGATGATTAAACTTGGGGCTATGTACAAACCTGGTCTTAATGATCATTGGTAACTATTTTTCCTCCTCTTTTCTATATTCATACTAGTCATTTTCTTTTTATTTATTTTAATTTTTCCCCAACTCTCTTTCTAGTCTTTATATTTAATAATAATGTTGTCATACTCATTATTGGGTATGTGTAGTTGCATGAGGCCATATTATATTCATATATATGTACACTCATGGTATATAATATATAATTATATACTTTTGGTATTTGTTTACGTATAAGCTTAATTTAATATTTTACTAGTGTTTCTTCCATTGTCTACTTAAAAGCATGATAATGTGTTGAATATCATTCTTGTATACACATATACATGTATATACTTATTTGTTTTTGAATTTTTGCATTATATTATATATTTTCATGTAATTGTCTCTTCCTAATATAAAATATGGGCTGGTGTGATGCTTACTTGTAATTTCACACTGACGACGCCAGGGGGCGAAATCGGGCACCGATCTGTGTTTTTTCTTCAGTTGAGCCGAATGCATGAAGGAGCAACCTGAAAAAGAAGTTACGTACTTACCATAACGTTCCATCTGAGTAGGGAACTTCATTTGATCAGCAACCTGTGGGTATCGGATCCGTCCTCAGATCTGAGCCGGCAGCTTTCCAAACTAAAAGATCTGAGCTCTCAGCTCCTCCCCTTACCCACAATGCCCTGCCACCTCCCTCCAGTCCTCAGATCGAGTTTGCTAAACAAGAAACAGACTACGACCCTCGAAAGAGGAACCCTAACCAAATGCAAGACCAGGTGAAACCCTGCATGATGGAATAACCATAAATCAGGTTAGGGGGAAGGAGGGGGGGGGGGGTCGGTTGCAGACAAATGAAGTTACCTACTCAGATGGAACGTTATGGCGAGTACATAACTTCTTTATCTGAAGTAGTTAACTTCATTTGATCAGCAACCTGTGGGACAGAGTCCCCAGCTACCCAAATCCTTGGGCGGACCTCAAGGAAGGATATTCCGGAGCACTGCGGAGCCAAATGATGCCCTACTCCTGGATATCAGATCCAATTTATAATGAGAAATGAAGGTATGAGAAGAGGACCAAGTAGCTGCCGAGCAGATGTCGTCTAGAGGTACTCTCGACCAGAATGCTGCAGAAGTAGCCATAGACCTGGTAGAATGGGCATGGACCCCCAAGGGTTCAGGCTGGCCGGAGTCTAAATAAGCATGCCTGATGCATTGGGATATCCATCTGGCCAAGGTAACTTTCGTAATAGGCTTACCCAAAGATGGTTTAGCAAAAGAAACAAAGAGTTGATCTGATTTCCTAGTAGTAGCCGTCCTGTACAAGTAGAAACGCAATTGTCTGTGTACATCCAGTAAGTGCAATCTGTATTCCCCTTTGTTCTGAAAGTTGGGGAAAAACACAGGCAGATTAATGGATTGGTTGATATTGGATTCAGAGGTTACCTTGGGCAAGAAAGAAGGGTTAGTCCTGAGAGACGCTCTGTCCTTATGGAAGACCAGATACAGGGGTTTCATGCAAAGCGCTTGAAGCTCAGATACTCTTCCTGGCTGAAGTAATTGCAATCAGGAAGGCCGTTTTCCAAGATAAAAATTTTAAGTCAATCGAAGCTGGTTCAAAGGGTGGGCAAGTCAAGGCCTGAAGAACCAAGGTTAAGTCCTAAGGTGGAATCGCATTCTTGACAGGTTTCAACAGAAAGGTGCCATTCAAAAAGGTTTTGCATATCTTAGCGGAAGCTAAGGGGCCAAGGTTATCCGCAATGTGGAAATGGGAAATAGCTGCCATTTGAACCTTGACTGTAGAAGCACTAGCACCTTGGTCAAAGAAAAAAGTTTTAAAGTTTCTTTAAACTTACACCCAACACCAAGAGCTCCTCGCTAAAAGCTATCAGAAGCCACGGCAAACAAGATCTGGGACTGGAGGGAGGTGGCAGGGCATTATGGGTAAGGGGAGGAGCTGAGAGCTCGAATCTTTTAGCTTGGAAAGCTGCCTGCTCGGATCCAAGGACGGATCCGATACCCACAGGTTGCTGATCAAATGAAGTGAACTACTTCAGATTGTTTGTTCCACTCAATAAAAGTACTTTTGTACCTCTAAAGTGCTTTTTGGGTTTCTTTATTATATCCGACATTGTATCTAACGCCGTGCAATATATATATATATATATATATATATATATATATATATATATATATATATATGTATATATCAACCAAGTGAAAAACACACAGGATACCAAGTACTATAAGGCCAACTGTACTTAAAAAGAAATTGCACACAAAAGGCGCTGTAATAAACGCTAACTATTCTAACTGCAAACACTACACTAACTATAGCTATACAATGCTATATAACACTATCAAAATGTGAAATTAGAAGATTATCCAAAAATGTTTGAACAAAATGTGTAAGACTTAGCCACGGCCAAGAAGCAGCACATCCAAACTCGCTGACACGGCAAATGAGATCTGGGGATTGTACTGGTGCATCATGGGATACCTACCTAGCCCCGAGCCAACTAGAAGACTTCGAGCTTGTAAATGGGCAGAGTCAGAGCTGAGGATCGGCTCCGATCCTATCAGTAAGAATGAAGGCGAGATTGGACTACAGAACATCTGCATCTTTACTACACTGGAAATTTTTCACTTGGAAATGTTTACACAGTACTTTTGTCACTCCTAACAAAATTACACTTTTGTATAAAGCAAACAGAACTAAATGGAAAAGCGATTCTGAAATAATAGTGGATTGGACACAACATATGAATTTGAAGTCATCTCCCCTTTTTGGGAAGAGAAATGTTTTCAAGCTCTATGGTCAGATGTAATATTTCTAAATCTTTAGTTTTATTTAATGGTCAGATTCTTAAGATAATTCCAAATACCCAAGTACCTCTTCTTTGGTCTATTCTTGCTATAGCCAGAAAACTTGTTACTAAAAACTGGAAAAAAAGAAGTTATGTACCTACCATAACGTTCCATGTTAGTTGTCTTCATCTCGCCTTCTTCTTGCTGGTTGGGATCGGAGCCGATCCTCGGCCATCTTCTATAGCTCGAGAGCTGTTTACTGGCTCAAGGCTACCCCTTATCCCGTGATGCCTAGCGCTAGCTACCCAGATCTCGTTTGTAATAGCTAACCCCGGACTCAACTAGAGAAACAACCTGCCCAAGAACAGGTTGAGCATACCTATCATACTCTCTAAGTCAGTAGAGGAAACAAACCAGAGAATACTCAGCCAGTAAAACCAAAACTCTTCTCGATCCAATAGGACAGGGGGACGGAGGGTGGGATGCAAGAAGGCGGCGAGATGAAGACAACTAACATGGAACGTTATGGTAGGTACATAACTTCTTTATGTTAAGTTGTCTATCTCACCTTCGTTCTTGCTGTTTGGGACAGCGTCACTAGCACCTACAATCCTGGGCATCTCATTGGAACAGACTCTTCAGAACAGTGGAACCAAAGTCAGCTCTGCTCCCGGAGACCATATCTAGTTTGTAATGAGAAATAAAAGTATGAGGATTTGCCCACGTGGAAGCTGCACAAATAGAATCCATGGGCAACCTAGATTGGAAGGCTACAGAGGTGGCCAAAGCCCTAGTAGAATGACCTTTCGGTTTGATAGGCAAGTCTTTATTTCTCAATTGATAAATGAAGGTAATAAAGTGAGACAACCACCTGGATAAGGTCACTTTGGAAACTGGGAGACCCCGTTTGCCTGGAGAATAGGAAAGGAATAGTTGGTCCGACTTCCTTGTATCCTTGGTCCTATGCAAGTAAAAACGCAGTTGTCTATGAACATCCAATTGGTGTAATTTGTATTCTGCCTTGTTGGTGTGGTTAGGGAAAAACACAGGAAGGTCTACAGATTGGTTCAAATTATTTTCTGAGCAGACTTTCGGAAGGAAAGATAGATTAGTCCTCAGAGCAACCCTATCCTTATGAAAAACCAAGTATGGAGGACGAACACATAGTGCTTGAAGTTCAGAGACGCATCTGGCTGATGTAATAGCCACCAGAAAGAGTGTTTTCCAAGATAGGAATTTAATTGAGCAGGAAGCTGCAGGTTCAAAGGGGGGCATAATTAAAGAGGTTAGTACCAAATTAAGGTCCCAAGGAGGAGGGGGATCTCTCACTGGAAGTCTAATGAGAGAAGTCCCACTTAGAAAGGCTTTACAGAGCTTATGAGACAAAGTTTGAATTAGACAACCCAACATGAAAGTTAGAAATGGCCGCCAATTGAACCCGGATTGTAGCAGAAGCGGACCCAGAATGAGAGAGTTGTGCTAGGAACTCCAAAATTTCGTGCACTGGGGCTGAAAAGGGATCTATGTTCCTAACCTCTGCCCAACAAGAAAAACGTTTCCATTTACTAGCATAAGTTTTTCTAGTTGTGGACTTGTGAGAGGACAATAATCTAACGCACGGCCGGGGAAATGCTGGGAAGCCTGGCTAGGGTTGGAATTGGAGCAACCAAGCTGTGAGCTGGAGTGTTTTAAGGGATTGATGCAACCTGCCTGAATGATGAATCAGCAGGTCTGGAATGGGATCCAGAGTTCAGGGCTGCTCGAGAAGGTAATGATGCAGGAACGGAAACCATATCTGTTAAGGCCAGTAGGGGGAAATGAGGATCATTTTGCAACCCAACGATATAGCTTTCTGTATGAGCTTCGGTATCAGAGGAAACGAAGGAAAGGCATAAAGGAGTCCCTGAGGCCAATCGTGGACTACAGCGTCTCTGGGAAAGTGACCTGGAAGCGGAAGAATGGAGAAGTAGTTGCTGCATTTGCTGTTGAAGGGGGTGGCAAAAAGATTGCAGCAAGGCGGTCCCCATTTGTGGAAGATCAGGTCCGCAACTGCATGATTCAGAGACCACTCGTGAGGCATGAGAATAGCTCTGCTGAGCCTGTCTGCAATGACGTTGGACCTCCCAGGGATGTGCATTGCAATCAGGAATCGTTGGGAGGAAATCGCCCACTGCCAGAGTCTGAGTGCTTCTCGACATAGGGGATAGGACCTGGTTCTGCCCAGTTTGTTGATTTACCACACCAATGACATGTTGTCCGTTTGAATTGCAATGGTCCCAGAAGGGAGAGAGTCCCGAAGGGCTTGCAACGCTAGGAGCACGGCTCTCATTTCTAGGACGTTTATATGCGGATGGTACTCCTGAGGCTGCCAAGTGCCTTGGACTGTCCTGCCCTGATAAAGCCCCCCCCCCCATCAAGGAGGCGTCTGTGGTCACTGTGGCCACCGGAGGGGGCTGAATGAAGGGTCTGCCCTGAGACACTAGTGGGGAGACCATCCAGCAGGAAAGGTGCCTTTTGCATGCTTCTGTAATCATGACCATGTGAGAAATGGGCAGCTGTTGGAAAGACCATTGTGTGAACAGCAGCCACTGAAGGATTCTCATGTGAAAGCGGGCCAGAAGGATTAGAAGAATTGCCGCTGCCATGGAACCCAGAGTTTGAAGGACGAACCTGACTTGGATCCTTTTGCTCTGCATTAGAATTTGAACTTGCTGGCGAATTGTAGATGCCCTGTCTGGCGGCAGCCTTGCGGACATGTTCCTTGTGTCCAAGTCTGCTCCTATATAAGTAATAGATTGACAGGGCAACAAGGCAGATTTTTCGAAGTTTATTGTGATGCCTAGCTGGGAGCAGATTGTGAATGTGTAGTTCCTGGCTTGGAGAAGTTGATGCCTGGTAGTAGCAGTGAGAAGCCAGTCGTCTAGATACGGAAACATCTGGAATCCTCGACGTCTCAGGTGAGCCGTGACCACTGCCATACTCTTGGTGAACACCTTGGGGGCTGTGGTGAGACCAAAGTGCAGAGCTCTGAACTGGTAATGACTGGCTCCCAGCCGGAAGCGAAAGAATCTCCTGGAACGCCTGTCCATTTTGATGTGATAGTACGCATCCTGAAGATCTATGGAGCACATCCAATTGTCCTGACCCAAAAAGGGTAGAATGGACTGTAGCATGACCATCTGAAACTTTGTTCTTTGAACAGACTTGTTCAGTCTGCTGAGATCCAGAATAGGTCTTCAGTCCCCTGTCTTTTTTTGGTACCAAAAAGAACCTTGAGTGAGTTCCGGATCAGTGTTGGTCTGCCGGGACTTCCTGGATGACTTTTTTTTTTTTTAGCAGTTTTGAAACTTCTATGACTGCTTGGTCCCTCAGATTGGGTGGAACATCTGGAAGGGATTTGCTTGAAGTTAAAGGGGGCTGAGAGAAGGGAATTTTGTAACCTCCGGATATAATTGACCGTACCCATTTGGTCTTGCGTTAAATTTTGCCAGGCTTTTGGGTACAGAGAAAGTCTTCCCCCGACTGCCTCCAGAGACGGGCAGTCGGGCAACCCTTCAGGGATGTTGAAAGGGCTTCTCAGAGAAAGATTCTCTGTTGCCCTGGTTCTGTGGACCCCCAACTGCCACGATGGCGGCATCTGTTGTTGTTTCCCCCTCTGCCCCTGGAGGAAAAATCGCTACGTGTCAGGCGAGGCTCCCTGGGATTTTCGGAACCACATTTTACGACTCTTCTGACCCTTGGGGTATGGTCTGGAAGGAGTGGAAAAATGGACTCCCACAGCAGAGAGAGTTCTTGCCTTCTTCACACCTAGTCAAAGTGTCTTTCACCTGTGGTCCAAAAAGAAAGGAACCATCAAAGGGGGTGTTGGTGAATGACGCTCTAAAGGGTTCTACAAAGTTACACAGCCGCATCCAGGCGTGCCTCCTCAGGGCCACACCTGTACCTGCGGCTCTACTCGCACCATCGGCTGCATAGGAAATGAGCCTCATGGAGGAGTTGACTACAAAATTAAGGGTCGGCAGCTGGGAAGCCACTTTAGCTTAAGCCCCCTCAGCTGATGGATCTTGAAGGACATCTACGAGCGCTTTAAGGAGATCCCTCTGAAGCCAGGTAAAATGGCATAAGTAGTTCAGTGACCTCATAGAAAAAGTCGCTGAAGCAAACATTTGCTTCCCATATCTGTCCATTGTCCTAGACTCCTTGTTAGGAGGATGGACAGACGAAGTTTCCGCTAACTCCTTTTTTGTGGCTGCTGCTACCACCATGGCATCAACAGGAACACCTTTCAAAAAGAATTGCTTGTCCTGGGGTGCTGTAATGAATTTACCAGGTCTCCTCGGAGTTGGTTCCACTGTATCCGGAGCTGACCAAGCCTTTCGAGCCACCACTGACATAAGTGGATCGAAAGGCGGAGAAACCCAGGAGGTGGCAGACCGGGAACCGAACGCATCCAGGAATAAAGACTTATCCTCAGTAGGGGCTAGGGGATTCCAGTTCCCCCTCTGCTTAAGCATTTTGAGGATGTCCGAAAAGGAAACATCTTCAGAGGGGGAAGTGACAGACTTAGGGGAGTCAATGTGCTTCCTCTTGCACCACGTCGTACGAGGGGGCTCCTCTGAATGGTCAAGGGAGGCCTCGGAAGAAGAGGAAACACCCAATGGGGTGCCCTGGAGAGCAGGTTCCCCACGCTTGGGGTCTGGAGGAGGAGCAGAGGTTGGCACAGGCACTACAGGGGACGGAGCCGATAGGGCCGATAGTGGAGCTGACTCAGTGGCCAGCACACTCCTCATGACATCGAAGTCCCTGCCACGATGCAGAGAAGGATCCAGTTCAGAGGAAATCGGAATCCTTCTCCGCACCGAAGGAGATGGCTCCGAGGCAGAGCTAACCTGCACCGAAGCTCCGAGAGAAAATGGGGTCGGACAAGGGTTCGATGCCACTCGCCCCCTCGGAGCCGACGAGGGAGCCCCGGCACTCAGATCTCTCGATGGACGGCACCATCGAGGGAATCGGAGCCAACTATGGAACCGAAGGAGAGAGAGTTATCAGAGCCGACGGTTCAACTACTTGAACCCCAACGAACTCCGGCTCCGAGCTCAATGGAGTTGGAGGAGGAACATCGATAGAAGTGGACGGAGCAGACACCTGTTGCGGAGGGCTGGACAACATCTTGGCAAGTGCCTGCGACTTTAGCAACCTACTGACCACTCTCCATGTCGTGATCCGAGAGCCTAGAGGATCGAGAGGAGTGAGATGATCTGTGACTGAGCTCGCTTTGAAGCAGGGGAGACTGAGGAGCCAAATTAATCGATTCCAGAGAGGGTGACCTCAGCCTCTTGTGGCTCCGCGACAGCTTCGAAGTTTCTGATGGAGCCGACGGGGAGGCAGTCTTATCGGTTCCAGCCGGAACTGAAGTAGCAGGTATAGTCTGAACCAAAGACGGCTCCACACTTGGAGCCGACGATTTGAACGATTTTGGGGATTTCACAGGCTGAGTCCTCGCCGGTGAATCCTGGGGCTTTAAAAGGCCCCTAAGAATAAGCTTATTCTTACCCTCCTGCAGAACTCTTGGACTAAATGCATGGCAAATAGAACAAGAGTCCTGCAGGTGCACAGCGCCTAAGCAATAGACGCAAGAAGTGTGCCCATCTGTCAGACACATTTTCTGACAGCATGAGTCGCACTTCTTGAACCCAGACACCTTGGATTCTTTAGACATCCTGAAACCAAAAAGACAACAATATACAGTCGACAGAAAAAACACAGACAGTTCAGTATGAAGTTTTTTTTTTTTTTTTTTTTTTTTTAAATTAGGAAGCCTCTAACTCAAACGGCTGGCCTAACAAGAAGGTACAAGGAAAGCCTCTAACCTAAATGGCTAACCTGACAAAAGGATAAGGAGGGGGGAGGGGTAGAACTCTCTAAGACGAGTTCTAAGAGGGGAGGGAGGACTACAAAAAATACACTCAACTACCACAACAAGTATAAAACTAAAAATTAGAATACCTTACTAAGAAAAAGATGATTTCACAGAAAAAAGTTCTATAATAAAGTCAATACAAGCCTGAGCCAGAAAAAAGTACAGTTTTGTACCTACCATAAATGTAGATGTTCGAGGATCCACATTGCTGCAGTCCTAACTATTGGGTAGTCCGCTGTCCAGTCGGCCCGAATACCAAAGTATATGGCTGACGTCGGTCAGGGCGCATTAGACTGACGTCAGTACATCAGGGTACTAATGCGCATGACCGACGTCATATCCTCAGTCTTTTCTTGCCCCAGATGTCAGAAGACCCTAAAAAGACAAAGCCCAATATACCTGCACCAAAAATATGTACAATATATACAAAATTATCAGCATATAACCTCACCTACACAACCACCCCTAAACACAGAGGGGAAGGAGGGAGGTAAATTGGACTGCAGCAATGTGGATCCTCGAACATCTACATTTATGGTAGGTACAAAACTGTACTATGTTCTTCATTCCACATTGCTGCAGTCCTAACTATTGGGTAGAATCCCAAAGCAGAGGTAAGGGAGGCTGGCAAATCATAAAGAAGCAGGAGCTGACAACATGCCTTGCAAAATAGCTGTGGCAAAACCAGCCCTAGACTTAGAGTAGAGAGGAAGGTGATAATGCTTAGAGAAAGTATGCACTGAACTCCAAGTAGCTGCCTCCAAAATATCCTTAGTTGCCACCCCTTAGAAATGCTGTTGAAGTGGCAGTAGCCCTAGTGGAATGAGGCCTAATCCCAGCTGGAATCTCCTTGCCATGATGGGAATAACAAAATGCAATGCAAAACCCAATCCACCTAGAAATAGTTTGTTTTGACACAGGCTTGCCCTCTGAACTCAATCCAAAAGAAACAAACAACTGCTGAGACTGCCTAAAATCCTTAGTCCTGCTTAAATAATAACGCAATTGCCTGTGTACATCTAAAGTGTGCAAAATCTTTTCCCCTTTATTTTGGGGGTCTGCATAAAAAGTAGGCAAATGAATAGTTTGGTTTAAAGCCACACTAGAAACCACCTTAGGCATAAAGGAAGGATTAGTGCGTAATGATACCCTATCCTTATGGAAAATCAAAAGGGCTCTACTGCCATAAGGGCCTGCAACTCAGACACCCTTCTTGCAGAAGTAATAGCCAACAGAAAAGCAGTCTTCCATGACAAGTATTTCAATTCAGCAGTAGCTGCAGGCTCAAAAGGTTGTAGAGTAAGTTTTTCCAACACAAAATTGAGATCCCAAGCAGGAGTAGGAGCTCTACGTGGGGTCTTATATTCTTTGCCCCTCTAAGAAACTGCTTGAACAAAGGATGCGAAAACAATGGTGGGTCACAATCATAGTGAGCTGAAATTGCTGCAGCATGAATCTTAATGGAAGAGAAGGACAAACCTTTGTCCAATAACTCAGTAAGATATTGAAGAGCCACACTCAAATTAGGCTCAGAAATCTCCAAATTCTTTGCTGTACTCCAAAATAAAAATCTCTTCCATTTTTCTGCGTACACTTTCCTTGTACTAGGTCTTCTAGCTTCCATAATCACATTTAAAACTTGTTGAGGAAGTTGAGACCTGCTGTGTTTCAACACAGAATATGCCAGGCTGTTAGATGAAGAGAGTGAAGCTTGACATTGAGCAGATGACCGTCCTTCTGAGATAACAGATGTGGAATCAAAGGTAAAGGCCATGGAGGCTTCCTTACCAGACTCCTTAGTAGTGGGTACCAGTGTTGCGAGGCCAATCTGGAGCTATTAAAATCATCCTTGGCTTGTCTTGTCTGACCTTTAAGAGCACCTTTGGAAGAAGAGGCAGAGGTGGAAAGGCATACACATGAAGATTTTTCCAACTGAAAGAAAGAGCATCCACTTTCCAAGCTGTGTGATGAAACCCCTTTGTGCAAAACTTTGGCAGCTGGTGGTTTAGTGGAGAAGCGAACAGATCTATGTCTGGAGTTCCCCATGACACTGTCAATTTCTGAAATACATGAAGATCCAGTTTCCACTCGTGGGGATCCATGATTTGTCTGCTTAACACATCTGCTAAGGAGTTCTGTGCTCCCGGCAGAAACCTTGCCTGAAGAGTTAGTTGCAAGCTGAGCGCAGTCTCCCATAAAATCAGTGCTTGCCTGCATAGAGGATAAGAATGTGTTCCCCTTGTTTGTTGATGTACCACATGACAGTTGTGTTGTCTGTTAGAATCAACACCTGCCCTGGAAGAAGTAACTCCTTGAAAGCCATTAATGCAAACTGGACTGCTAACATCTCCTTCATGTTGATATGTAGATGCTGTAGTCTGGCAGGCCACTTGTCTTGTATCCACTTTCCATTTAGATGAGCTCCCCAAGCAATGTCCGAGGCATCTGTCGTTAAAATCTGACTCGCCTCTGGCTGGGTCACAGAGAGTCCCTTGTTTAGGTGACATTCCTGAGCCCACCACAAAAATTCTTTTTGAAGGCAAGGTATTATTTGAATGACAGTGTCCAAATCCTGGCAGTGCCGTGTCCATACATTTTTGAGATACCATTGCAGCTTCCTCATATGCAGTTTGGCATTGGGAAGCACCAGAATACAAGATGCCATGAACCCTAATGCTTGAAGGACTGTCCTTGCAGTCAGCACGGACTGATGAGATAGTTGATGGAAGTAAAGGGATAGACTCTTTTGTTTGTCCGGGGTTAAACAGGCCATCTGGGCTGCTGTATTCAGTCTCACACCCAGAAAGCACATGTCTTGAGAGGGTACTAGACTGGACTTTATTTCGTTCGCAGAATACCCTAGGCATCTTAGCACTGCTATAACATATTCCAGATGCTGTAGAAGGTCTTCCTTTTCTTGAGCCAGAATCAGGCAGTCGTCCAAGTAAGGATAGATTTGAATTCCTTTTAGCCTGAAGTAAGCTATCACTGGAGCCAGAACCTTTGTGAATAGTCTGGGCGCAGTAGATAAGCCAAAGGGCAATGCAGAGAACTGATAATGAGAATTTCCAGCTCGAAAACGCAGATACTTCCTGCAACTTAGTCTTATAGGCACATGAAGGTAAGCTTCCTTGAGATCTAAAGTTACCATCCAGTGATCTTTGCCCAGCAGAGGTAAAAGCTGTTGTAGCGTCAACATCTTGAACTTGGGAATGTCCAGATAAGTGTTGAGGATAGATAAATCCAAAATTGGTCTCCACGTGTTCCCCTTCTTTGGTACTAGGAACAGGCGAGAATAAAATCCTAGGCCCCTTTCTGATACAGGGACTGGCTGAATGGCCCCTATTTGGAGTAACAGAGAAATTTGCTTGTGAGCCTTTCCTTTGTGGAGGAGGAACGTCTGGCATGCCTTTGAAAGGGGGCAATGTATGGAAATAAAACCTGTAACCGTGGTGAATGATATCCAACACCCATCTGTCTTGAGTAATTAAATCCCAATTTTCTTTGAAAAGAGACAGTCTTCCTCCCAAAGGAGCTGCCAGACGAGAATCTACTGGCAGCTGAAAAGGCAGGTCATTGGGCCTGTTTACGAAAGGACTGACCCCTGCCCTCACCAGAAGTCTGAGCAGGTGAACTCCCTGTCCTAGGCCTAAAAGAACCTTGAGCTCTGCCCCTACCACGTCTAGACCTACCCCTAGACTGGGAATCATAAGCAGGATATGTCCATCCCTTAGTAGGCCAATTTCTACTAAACTTGGTGGCTGCACCTGCAAAAATCTTTAACAGTTTGCATAGACTTAGCTTTGTCCTCCATTTTCTTTAAAACTGCTTCCACAGGCGAACCAAACAACACATCAGACTGTAAAGGAGCATCCAAAATCCTTGTCTTAACATGCTCAGCTAAATTCTGATCCCTCAACCAGGCATGCCTGCGAAGAACAGAACTAGTGGCAGCCACCCTCGAGGAGGCCTGTACAGCATCAAAACCACATTGCAAAGAATGCTTACCCACTTGTTCAGACACATGAACTAAATCCAGCAACTCTTTACACTCAATACCTTCCGCCAAAGCATCCACCTTAGATTTCAATTGTGAAAGGAGATAATTTTGATATTTTAGCATGTGAAACTGACAATTCAACGCCCTCATGGCTAAAGTGGAGGAAGTATACACTTTCTTTCCCCATCTATCCAAAGCCCTTGCCTCTTTATCCGTGGGAACAGGGTTTTTAACAACAGAGGCCTTAACACCTTTAGGTCCCTGAGAAACAGTTTCCGGGTCTGCCCTAGGACTCTTAAAAAGATACTTATGAGCTTCAGGCACCCTATAGTACCTATCAGGTTTAACAGGAGCAGGAGGCAAAGAATCAGGGTTCAGGGAAGCCTCTGCAAAAACATCTTCCACCACATTCAACACAGGAGGTATAGCTAAGGGCCTATGCTGGGGTAAAAACAAGAATTCCCTAAGCCTTTTCCTGGAATCAGAGTAATCTTGGCCTTCCCATTTAAAGTGCTCCCTCATGGAATGCAGAGTCTCTGAAAATGAGAAATCCTCAGGAGGAGAAGCTGTAGGAGTGGAATCATCCACATCAGAATCAGAATAAGGAGGATACTCCTGCAAGTCTTCCGCAGAAGACTCAGAAGCCTCTGAACACTGTTCAAAACTCTCAAACACAGGTTCCACCCTAGGCCTCTTATCAGGAGGGGGCATAGAACCTCTAATCATAGTAATCAAATCTTCTGCCATTTTAAGCATATGTTTCTTAGGCACAGAACCTGAAGTGCTAGGAGAAGCCCCCACTGAAGCTAAACTTGGCCTACCTCTCAAAGAAGTTTTGGAAACAGAAGGAGAGGCTCTAAGTACCTTGGGAAGAGAGGGAAGAACAGTTACCTGAGAAGCCCCCTCAGCCTGGCCTACCTCCTGAGAAGGCACATCCTGTAACAGTAAAGTCTCTGCCTGAGACTCCAAAGAAACTCCTGGCAAAACCTCTGGCTCCACTGAGCCTTCTAAAGAACCGGCGTCCGGGACTGCCGGTTCATCAACCCTAGGCTTCGCTGTTTTGTCCTTGCGCTTTTTGAAGCGGCGTCGGAGCATCCGACGGCATTTTATAATTACAACGCTTCCCAAACACTAACCTGGCACAGTCCAACCGTCTCTTAATAGTGCGTTTGTTAAATCTAGCACAAGAGCGGCATCCAACAACGTCGTGCTCAGGCCCTAAACAAGGTATACACAAGGTATGGTAATCCCTATGAGGTATCTGTTTCCCACAAGAAATACAGTTATTCACTTTTTCTGACATCCGGTTAAATACTGAGGCAAGAAAAAACCAAAATGTTCCCCAACGGGGTACTTAGCCAACTTTGATTCGGTCTGAAACTCCGACTTCAGAAAATTTCAGAACGCCAACCTGCACTCGCAAAACTGCTTCTGCATCGGACCATGCGGCAAAAAAGACTGAGGATATGACGTCGGTCATGCGCATTAGTACCCTGACGTACTGACGTCAGTCTAATGCGCCCTGACCGACGTCAGCCATATACTTTGGTATTCGGGCCGACTGGACAGCGGACTACCCAATAGTTAGGACTGCAGCAATGTGGAATGAAGAACATCAACACCTCGCAGCTGAAGCGGCAAATGAGATCTGGGTAGCTAGCGCTAGGCATCATGGGATAAGAGGTAGCCTCGAGCCAGTAAACAGCTCTCGAGCTATAGAAGATGGCCGAGTCAGAGCAGAGGATCGGCTCCGATCCCAACCAGCAAGAACGAAGGCGAGATAGACAACTTAACATGTAAAGTTACCCTCTCTAGCGTTGAATTTATTAGTATGGAAAAACTTGTTTGCAGTAGTGAATTGCATACTATAAAGATGAGAACTTCTAATATTACACATTCATACAGATCTTGACTTAAACTTAAAGACTTGCTTGAAAAACATTAATTGCTGTTGATGTACAACTTTGATGTTCTGATTAGCTGTGGACCTAATTTGTTTGTTTTATAATAATTGATTTGTTGATTTATTTCTGGTTTTAAAACCAAATATTAAAAATTTAAAAAAAAATGCACTCCACTTCTGTTCCACACAAGGAAAGAACTGGAGCATAAAATGATAATACCCACTATATGCTAACCAGAAGTCAGTGGACAATGTTATAAGACTGCTAAAATCTATCAGGAGCTGTGAATGCTTTCAGTTGGGAACTGGTCTTCAGCTCAGTTTCCTGAAATATACCTTAAAGTAAGATACATTCAATTACCAAAACAGTACAAATACCAAAGAAAAATTTTCAGACCGTCAGAGACTATTTTTAGTAAATGTGAGTTATACAATGTGGGACACATCCTGCAAAAGACTGAAATTAATATAGTGGTCTCCAAGTATAAAAACACTAGCTTTGACCAAAGAAAGGCACACTCACCTTGCTGTTCGAAATCTTTGACACAGTTTCTCCACCAGGCTTTCAGTTTGCTTGTCTTTGGTGATATAGGAAAGCAGTTCTCTGCGGAGGCAAAACAAACCTTAATGATTTGTACTACTCAGGGTGAAGTACTCAGATGATGATGATAAACTCTGTAAAGCAGGCATTTCTGAATTTTCTGAGTAATGTATCATTTAACATCCGCTTGCTTTAGCCATGAAGGTGTTACTTCCCACAGTATGAATGCAGAATACAAGTTTAAAAGAAACTGCATCTTCATTAAATAGGAAATCAGTAATTCTATGTGGACTAAGCAGTCCATCTATTAGATGGACACTGTGTAGATGGCAGCAGTGTTACAAGACTCAATTTATTCTGGAACAGTATTCATCTACCTTAAACTTTTGTCAAAACAGTAGTTCACCTAAAGTACATTTCTCAAAAACAGTGCAGTTTTGCAAGTTCACCTAAAGCACATTTCTTTCTTCCACAAGTCCTACACTAGGCAATAATTAAATACCCATTGCAGTGCATGTATAGCTGCTGCTCAGGTGCAGTAAATATCATGCTCATATGTGGCAGTTGTCAGCAGATAGAGGGTTGGTGAAGCCTGAGACCAAGAATACATTAGCACGTAAAAAAAAAAAAAAAAAAAAAAAAAAACAGTGGGTACACATTCTGCAGCAAGCACATTATGAACAGCAGCCATTTTGGGGTGCTCCAGTTGTAAATGCATGAACACACACAGTGTACCTATATTCTCTAAGCAGATGATCAAAAGTGCTATCTCTGAATTACAGGGTAGGACTGACACTATCTACACAAACAGATTACATACATAGAACTGTACCTCTCAACTGCTAGGATTTAGGGATAAAACCATGATTGTACCTCTCACTTTAACCATGCTCCTCCTAGATTTATTGACCTCCAAAAAAAATTAGACCTGGTTATGGTGACATACCTTATTAAACAGCCTATACAAAGATTTCTGACCACCTACTATGCTGGGACAAATAAGGAAGAACTTTTATTGTGAAAAAATAAGGGCTCCTTTTTCTGACCTGCTGTTATGATATTTATGGGTCACTGCTGTAATTTTTAATGTTCGAAGACCAACAAGTATGTATAGAGATCTACTTTATAATCAAAAGACTACTTACTTGAATTTCATAACGTCAAGACAACTTCAGCGAAATTTCATATTATCGAACAGCCAGAACATTATACGATCACTCTGGAAAACTAACCACTGTTCCACCATGGTGAAAAAATCAAAGCAAATCAAACCGCACCCCATGTGGGGGGGACTGTGAACCCCACACTTCCCCTATATATACCAACTCAGATTGCACTATAGTGGAGAAGAGAGCAAAGTTCACCATGGTGGCTCAGCGGTTAGTTTCCTGGACTAATAGTACGATGTTACGGGTGTTTCGTTGAAGTTGTCTCAACATCATATAATCGAAAGACTACTTGAATTTGATAAAGTAGATCCATGTATAGAGACTTACAGAAATATTATTAATGCATCCATGTAGTCTGGAGTGGTTATCTGCAGTCTACAGGGCAGCAGAGTAGTACAGCGGATAATGTTGCCTCACACCAAAAGGTTCACCGATTCAATTCTCAGCCGGGGTGCCTTCTTTGTGGAGTTTGCATGTCCTACAGGTATTTGTGTGGGTGTGGTTTCCTCACACACTCTAAAGGCATGCATTAGGTGGATTGGACACAATGAATTGATGTAGGTGCGTGTGTGAATGGTATGGAAGAACCATGTCAGGGCTAGCCAGGTAATGGTGTGAATCTTTGCTCTATATAATTATCACTGCTAAAGTGAAACACCAACCCCATGCAGAAAAAGGGTTGGGGATGGACTGATGGTTATGCTGTCTGTACCTCTCTGCAGTTCATAATGTAACAAAATAAAGGCATACAGTAAATTCACAGTTAACCAGCACCCATGAGGATTTTGGTAGATGCCAGATAAAAATAAGTTATGTACTTACCATAATGCTCCATCTGAGTTGTTGCTTTTCATTTGTCTTCAACCTGAGGGACTTGGATCTGGCACAGATCCAACTCAGCCACATATTCCAGCATCGAACCCTAAGTCAAAGCTCCTCCCCTACCCACAATGCCCCACTCTCCCTCCTCCCCTCAGATAGAGTTTGTTGCAGAACAGCACCATCCTAACCTAGACAACATGCCTATAAAACTTAGCACAAACATCTAAAGGCCAATCAAAGGCAGAGCTCGACAGGACAAAGGGGTTATGTCTCTTCTGTCCAATCCACTACACAGTCCACAAAAGAAAGGGGAATGGAGGGAGGGACAGCTGAAGACAAATGAAATGCAACAACTCAGATGGAACTTTATGGCAAGTACATAACTTATTTATCTGAAGTTGTTGTTTCCATTTGCTCTTCAACTTGAGGGAGAGAGTCCCCAGCTACCAATAAAACCCTGGGAGATCCTCATGGAAGGATATTCTGGAGCGCGGCTGAACCAAAAGAAGCCCTGCTCCTGGAAAGAAGATCCAATTTAAAATGAGAAATAAAAGTGTGTGACGATGCCCAGGTTGCCGCAGAGCAGATATCATCGAGAAAGACCCTGGACCAAAAGGCCACAGAAGTAGAAATTGATCTGGTGGAATGTGCCCAGACCGGTCCTGGTGGAGACAAACTTTAGGCTTGATAGGCCAAAGAGATGCACTCTGAAATTCATCTAGCAATTTGTAGTCCCCTTTATTTTAGAAATTTAGAAAGAAAACAGGCAAATTAATGACATGATTAATATTGGATTCTGAAGCCACCTTCAGCAGGAAAGATGGAGTGGTCTGTAGGGACACCGTCTTTATGAAAAACTAGATAAGGAGGCTTGACAGATGAGGCTTGAATTTCAGAAACCCTCTTGGCCAAGGTAATTGCCTCCAAAAAGGCTGTCTTCCACAACAAAAACTGCAGATCAACCATGGTAGCTGGTTCAAATGGGAGAGAAACCAAGGCTTGCAGGACAAAGGTAAGGTTCCAAGAAGGTGTGGGGTCCTTAACTGGAGACCTAAGAAAGTTACCTTTCAGAGAGACCTTACAGAGCCTAGAAGCAGCCAAGAAAGCAAAATGTTTGCCTACGTGGAAACTGGAAATCACTAATTGGACCTTAACTGTAGAGAAACTAGTGCCATGATTAAAAATGTCTGCCAAAAAATCCAAAATGGTCCAGACTGGTACAGTAAAGGGATCCAGGTCATGCAAAGAAGCCCAGATCAAAAAGCACTTCCATTTGCTTGAATAGACCTTCCTGGGAGAAAATTTATGAGCTGCAACCAAGATCTTCTTAACAGGAAAAGAGACAGCCTAGGAGTCCTTGCCATCATGGAAATTGGAGCAGCCAAGCCGTGAGCTTCAGGCTAAGGAACCCCTGAAGAGTGAGTAATCAGATCTGGAACCAGATCAAGTCCTAGGAGGACACGCTACACGAGACCACATAGTGGGGAACCAAACTTAGCAAGGCCAGAAAGGGGCAATGAGGATCAACAAGCTCCCCAGCCATCGAGCTTTCTGGATGAACTTGGGAATCAAAGGAAGTGGAGGATATGCATACAGTAGACCAGAGAGCCAAACATGGACCATGGAGGAGGGATCAGAGCAAAATACTCACTGCATTTTGCATTGGAAGGAGAGGCAAAGAGATCAGAGCAAGGCTGACCCCACTTTAGGAAGATCTTGCCCACTACTGACTGATTCAGAGATCAGTCGTAAGGCATCAGAATAGAACAGCTGAGCCTGCCCACAAGAATGTTGGACTTCACCAGAATGTGCACTGGCACCAGAAAATGACTTTTCACCCACGTCCACAATTTTCATGGCCTTGCAGCAAAGGGGATAAGATCTGGTCCCCCCCCCCCCCCCCCCGTTTGTTGGTGTACCAGACTACTGACTATAAGGCAGTAGTTCCAGGAGAAAGAAAGGCATGGAGAGCTTGCAACTCGAAAACCACCACCCTCACCTCCAGGACACTGATAGGTAGACTGGTCTCCAGAGAGAACCATTTGCCTTGAACCGTCCCTTCCATTGCACCCCCCCCCCAACCAGGGAGGTGTCTGTGGTCACTGTGATCATGGGAGAGGGAAGAACGAATGGATGACCCAAATGTATAGCACATGGAGTGATAAGTCTTTCTGGGGGTAGAAACACCTTGCCCCAAGTAGTGTCTAGCTGAGCACCTATGAAATCCAGTACCTAAACTGGTGCCAACTGAGACTTGCTGGGGTTTATGGTAATACTCAGGGACTGTGCAGTTTAAAGATCATCCCTGGACTGAGTCGGCCGATGCCTGGAGGGAGCAGATAACAGCCAGCATCCAGGTAGGGAAAGACCTGAAAACCCTGCAGCTGCAGGTGAGCCGCCACTACCACCATCGCTTTGGTGAACACCCGGGGGCGGTGGCGAGACCAAAGGGGACCACTCTGAACTGATGACTGGATCCCAGCTGGAAGTGAAGGAACTTCCCAAAGCACCTGTTCTGGAGGACCACCAAGCACATCCAGTAGTTCATCTGCAGGAAGAGCAGAATGGATTGAAGGGTGAACATCTGGAATTTCATCTTGGCAACCCACTACCCTATCTGCTGATCTTCTCCCTGCTGAGTATCTGCAAAAAGCTGCAGATACCACAGCATACCCCATCGCCATTCTAATCAGTTGTACCATATCAGAAGCTACAGTCCCCTCTATCTGCAAAATATCTCATGTCATACCACTCCATAAAGGTGGCAGCTCTACTGAACTGTCTAATTTTAGACCCATAGCTATCTTGTCACCAGTGGCTAAAATTATGGAAAAGTGCATCCATAAACAGCTTCTGCACTATCTAATCCAGAACAACCTACTGGCTAACTCTCAGCATGGCTTCAGGCCACATCATAGTACCACCTCAGCCCTCCTCGCCATCTCCAATGCTATAAACTATAACAGAAACAATAACAAATTATCCTCAGCCCTTTTTTTGGATCTCTTGAAGGCTTTTGATATGGTTAACCACCAGCTACTCATCCACACTCTGAAAACAATTTCTTTAGACAATCATTCTCTCCAGTGGTTCCAATCTTATCTGTGTGATAGACAACAAGCCATCCTATGGCAGAATAAACTATTCAACCTCCTACCCAACACCCTAGGTGTCCCCCAGGGGTCTATTCTGGGACTGGTTTTGTTTTCCATTTTCATCAATCACCTCCATACTGTCATCCAAAAGCAAACCGCATTCAAACAGGTTCAGGATTGAAAGATCCAGAATGGGTCTTAAGTCCTCCATTTTCCTTGGCACTGAAAAAACCTGGAAACCCAAAAAAGAGCACTTAACCGGAACTTGGAACAATGAAAAATCACTGCTGTTCAAAACGAGATCTGGGGTGAGGAGGAGCATGGACGTTGGATCCAATGGTGGAGTATGCGGCAGAATTGGATCCGTGCTGGATTAGAGTCCCCCAGGTTGAAGATCAAATGAAAACAACTTCAGATCTGCAGTTTCTGGTTGCTTGAGAGTTACTATTAAAACAGGTGTAATACTGTACCCTATACTATTTGTTTGATTTGACTTGTTCACAGGTTGGGGAGAGAGGAAATTTATTCCTGTCTTTCTTTTTAGAACTCAAACTCTAAAAACATAAGGCATGTTTCTGCAGGGGGGAAACAAAGTACAACACATGAAAATTGTACTGTATTTCTTTGATTTTTATTTTTTTTTTGCCGGTTGCTCGAGTTCTGGTTAAATGAGAGTTTACTGTATTAGGTGGCTATATTTGCTGGTTAGGTATTTGTTGCTGTTTGCAGTTCACTTACTAAAACTAAATTGTTAATACTTACTGCTTTATCTACTGTCCATCAAGTAAGTTTCTGGCAAAGTTAGCGTGTGTATCGTTCACCTTGATCAACACAATGCAACATGCCTTACATTGGTAACCTCCAAACTCTGGATCCCACCCAGTTCGGGTTTGTGAAAGGCAGATCATGCTTCCTGAACCTGATCGACTTCTTTGAGGCAGTCACCAAAGCCGTAGACGAGGGTAAGGTGGTTCACACAGCCTATCTTGACCTCGCCAAGGCTTTCGACACCATCCACATTCTGGAATTATAGCTAAACTCATTAAACTAGGTATAAATCCCTACGTCACAAGATGGATTACTAACTGGCTCGCTGACAGAACCCACACTGTAAAAGTTGCAGACTCCAAATCTGACCTCAAGGCAGTGACAAGTGGAGAGCCACAGGGTTCCGTCTTGGGACCTCTCCTGTTTATCTACTTCTCTGAAGTACAGGCTAACACAGAAGGCCTCTGGCTGACTAAGTTCGCAGATGACTGCAAACTAGGAGCCACAGTCAAGTCCCCAAATGATGTGGACATCCTACAGAAGGGCCTCACTGAGACAGATGCCTGGTGTCAGAGCCATGACCTCAAGCTCAATGCCAGAAAGTGCAGTGTCATCCCCTTTGGTAAAACTCTGTACCCATGAACTACCACATAGGCAGCAATCTACTTAACACAGAATGCGTGATAAAAGACCTTGGGACCCAGGTGGACAGTAGTCTCTCCTCTGATAGTCACATCGCCACAGTAGTCAGGAAGTCCTACGTGGCACACCTCATCATAAAAGGGTTCTCATCCAGGGAGAGAGAGATCATTGTTCCCCTCTACTCGTCACTCAGACCCATTATAGAGTACAATGCCCCTTTTGGAATGTACCTCACAAGACATCTGCAGCAGCTGGAAAGGCCACAGACGTACCTCACAAAGAGAATTACTGGCCTCAAACAAATGCCCTACACTGACCGCCTCAAAAAACTCCAGCTTTACTCCGTAGCATATCGCCTACTCCGAGGTGATCTCTGCCTAACATGTAAAGCTATGTCAAACCCAGAGCTGTTGGACATGCCACACCTAAAGAAATCCCAATCCCTCCAAGCTACACGCTCTAGGGACCTAAACCATGTCACCACAATAAACAAGACACGCTGGAGAGATAGATTCCTGTCCCAGAGACTTCCGATACTCTGGAACAAGCTACCCATCTATGTCAAGCAAAGTTCTTCATTAGCACTCCAAGAAAAATCTTGATGAGTGGATGGGAAATAGGAAATACACCTCGGGGATCACTTCTGTCTCTCTGCTGGACAGTGGCACAGGAAAATAACTTTCTTGGGTGGCGTAAGCTATGGTACCTTGCTGGCTAGGCTTACGTAGGCCCTTGGGCCGATAGCCTAGTACCTACCTATGATCACACTGCTAGGATGTCTAAACGGTCTAACACTAAGCTACTTTTGCTAAGTATTTGATACTGTATGTTTTTATGCACTGTTACTACACTTATCATGGATGTGCAATGTCCGTTTACTGTCCACCTGTGCATCTGGGTTGTGGCTCAAAACGGCCTTCAGACCAGCCCATTTATTCAGTTAAAGCTTTAAATAATGTGGCCCATTCTTGTGCTACAGCAAGTTCTCACAGAATTAAATACAACTTTAAGCCATAACCGGTGAAAAGCTGCCTCTTCGCAAGGAAACCGTCTCGCATAAGTTTTGTCACCATTTTCTAGGTTAAGTTTACAAAATAGTGATAAGACAGACCGTCTCAAACTTCCTGCAGAAAAATAATTTTTCACTGCAGACTCTTAACCAGAAGAGACAAGATGTTAAGTCACTTCAGTACCATCTCAGTACCAACTCAACAAACTCCGTCAACAAGGACAAAAATGAATCAGGACAACATAACCAATAACCAAAACCAAATAACCCTCTGAGGCAGGAGGATGAAGTTAAACAAGGCAGAAGATAAATCTAAGAGTTTGTCACAAGCCTATTTGGCATTAATTTACTTTGTACATGCACCACCTTACAGGAGAATCCTAAGCTATGCATCACTCAAGGAAGAGCAAGCTCTGGAGAGCATAAAACAAACCACTGCTGCAGCAAACACTTATCGTTAGGATGCGTGCTTAGTTTGTAATATATCACAAAGGTGTGAAGACAGGATCAAGATGCACCCTCACAAACGTCAACAGCAATAGCAATAGCAAAGAAAAAAGTATGGAGCGACAGTAGCTCTGCTGGAATCAAATAGTTCCTTTAAAAATGTTTACAGGGTCATAACAGAAAATACACATAGAAAGCCAGTTAGCTATAGTCTTGCTCAGAACTGGGATTTCTGAGCAAAGGAAGCAACTAATCTGAAAGATTGTTAAACAAAAAAAGTCATACCAGTTTACAAGGGTCCAGGTATGAGAAATCTTCATCGGAAAAAAAGAGAAATGCATTTTCTGACTAAAATAATGTACGACCAACAACTTCTGGCACAAAGGATGGGATGTCTGAAAAGTGAAACAGTCTTGGTGAAAAATCAAGCAAACCTCAAAAGCCCTAAATGCTCAGATTAACTGTATTCCATCTTATGGACTCTAAAGGAACAGTAAAGAACAAAATTTAGATTCCAAGTAAGGGAATTCCTTCAGGGAAGTTTTAAACCAACTACTCATAAGGGAATGGTTTTACTACAGGTAAGAATTGTAGAGGATTGCACAGATGCACCAAAAAAACTGAACAATGAACCTTGTGTAAAGAAAAAGATATTAATTCAGCATTAGACAGCAATATTGCTTGAACGGTGAAACAGCACTCGGCAAGAAAAATTCAAGCCATTGTAAAAAAGCACATTAGTCCCTGTGCTCTCAAATGCAACAGCAAGCTTGAATGCAGAAAGTACTGATGTGTAAACTCTTACCATAACAGATGCCCTACTACTCACAGTAGCAATATTCTTTAACCTGGGATATTTATTTATTTATTTATTTATTTTATTTATTTTATTTAACATTTGTTAACCGGGCTAGTCTGACTGGAGGCATCTCCATTTTCAGCAGAGGCCCGGGGAGAAAAGCTCCACAAGGTACAAACAGATTATAACATAAAAATGATAAGAACAAAGTTTGATTGGATGAACAAGTATAATGTAACAAATAGGATTAAATCCTGGTTTAGTAATACATATATATAACAATTTAGGTCATATAAGAAAGAAAAACATGATAAATAAGAAAAGAAAATAGGAAATACCAAATTAATTTTTTTTTTTTTTATTCTAACATCAATATTTGTAGATTATAAGACAAAGACAGCTTAATGTCCGGCCAACAAACCAAACCCTTTGAACCTTCCTGGCATCGTACACCAGACGCATGTCCTATGCAGAAGGTACATGGTACAATGGGACATACAGATGCTTAATCCTCAGAAATGAAGTGTCACAGAAAGTACAGTTGTGTACACTTACCATAAATGTAGATGTTCAAGTGTATTCACTCTTGCAGTCATCACATTTGGGTCATCACTGCCAGGGTAGCCCTCGGCCGGCCCAAATGCCAGAGGCTTAGTATTCCTGCATTGGTTGCTGTCACTTCAGGACTGATGTCAGTAGTATAAAGCAAGGCAGCCGACGCCATTACATCAGTTTTTCTTGCCCTGTCAGGAGTCCCCAAGTGGGAGCCAGGTTCTGGTGGAAGAACCCCACCAGTAGAAAGTAAATACCAAAAAGTCCCTTGTAAGGAGAGAGAAGAAAGAAGAGGGGGATGGAGGGAGGGAAACCAGGCCTGCAACAGTGAACATCTACATTTATGGTAAGTGTACACAACTGTACTATGTTCTTCATGTTTCACTGTTGCAGTCATCACATTTGGGTTGATTCCCAAAGCGAAGGAAAAGAGTGGAGGCAGTCAAGGAAAGTAGGGGCGCGCCAAGATGCCCTGCAAGACTGCAAGGGAAAACCCTGCCCTGAATTTGGGGAGGATAGGCAGGTGGTAGCATTTGTTGAAAGTGTGAACAGATGTCCAGATGGCAGCCTCCAGGATGTCCCTGGCGGGGACTCTTCTGAGGAAAGCTGCAGAGGTGGAGGCTGCTCTGGTGGAGTGAGTCCTGTCCCCCTTAGATGAGCTTTTCCAATACAAGGTTAAGGTCCCAAGCTGGGGTTGGTGCTCTTCTGGGTGGTCTCAAGTTGTTAGTCCCACTTAGGAATTGTTTGATCAGAGGGTGTGAGAAAAGGGGCTGCTCAGTGGGGAAATTAGCAGAGGCGTGAATTTTAATAGAGGGAAAAGGAGAGACCGCTGTGTAGCAGGTCAGCTAAGTAACTGAGGATGAGAAAGAGGGAGGGCTGTGCCGTATCAGCTCCCTCAACTTGAAGCAGGTGCAGAACCTTTTCCATTTGTCAGCATAAGACTTTCTAGTGCTAGGGTGTCTGGCCTCACGTATAACATCCAGAACCTATTTACTGAGGTTGGCAGATTGATCAGTGGTTAGGGAATAAACCAAGCTGCCAAACTGAGGGTCTTACAATTAGGGATGCCTGACCCTCTAGGTCAGGAGGGCTGGGGTCTGAGTGAGATGCCATGGTGGCAGTGGGGACAGGTTGTGCAGCAGTGGGTACCAATGCTGGCGAGACCAGTCTAGAGCAATAAAAATTGTCCTTGTTTTTTCCTTCCTTATTTTGAGCAGTACCCTGGGGATGAGAGGTAGTGGAGGAAAGGCATAGACCAATATATTGACCCAGGGCAAGAACAGAGCATCCACTGCCCAAGCCATGCAGTGATATTCCCTGGTGCAGAACTTGCTCAGCAGATGGTTGGTGTGGGAGGCAAAGAAGTTGACCTTCGGGGTGTCCCATTTCTGAGTTATCAGGGTGAAGGTTCTTTTGTCTAGCTCCCACTCGTATGGGTCCAGAAGATTTCTGCTTAAGTGGTCTGCCAGAGAGTTTAGAAAACCTGTCTGGAATCATGCTAACAGGTGGAGTTGCATGGCAGAGGCTGTGTGCCAAAGGGTCATGGCCAGCCTGCATAGAGGGTAGGAGTGAGTCCCTCCCTGCTTGTTGATGCACCACATCACAGTGGTGTTGTTTGTTTTGATCAGGAGAGCCCCTGGGGAGAGAAGGGGCATGAAAGCTGTCAAGGCATGCTGGACAGCTATCATCTGTTTTTGGTTGATGTGCAGATGGATTTGCTGTGGGTTTCATTGGTCCTGTATGCACCTGCCGTCCAGGTGTTCACCCCAGGCATAGTCTGATGCGTCTGTGGTGAGGGTCTGGGCGGCTGGGGGTGGTGAGAAGGGTACTCCCTTGTTGTGGGAGCAAGGTGCTGCCCACCAAAGAAAATCTTTTCTGAGGCAAGGTATCATAGGTATAAGAGTTTCCAGGTCTTGAAAGTGTTGACACCAAAGGCTTTTTAGGTATCACTGAAGTTTCCTCATATGCAGTCTGGCATATGGAATGAGTAGAATGGAAGATGCCATGAACCCCAGAGCTTGCAGGATTTTCCTTGCAGATAACTGGAGTCTGGTGGCTAGTTGAGAGAAGTAGGATGTCAGGTAAATTTGCTTCTCTGGTGTAAGGAATGCCATCTGGGATGCTGTATCCAGGCTTGCTCCCAGGAATATAATCCTTTGGGTGGGTACTTGTTTGGATTTCTTTTTGTTGACTGTGTACCCTAGGGAGGTCAGTAGGGATTTTACAAAGGCCAGGTGCTTCAACAGCTTTTCCTGTCTGTCTGCCTGAATTAGGCAGTCGTCTAAGTATGGGTAAATTTGGATATTCCTTTGTCTGCAAAAGGCAATGGCCAGAGCCAGACATTTTGTGAAAACTCTGGGAGCAGTTGATATGCCAAAGGGAAGTGCAGAGAACAGAAAGTGCAGGGATCCTGCCCTGAAACAGATATTTCATGCATGATTCCCTGATAAGAATGTGGAGGTAGGCCTCTTTTAGGTCTAGGGTGGCTAGCCAAGCATCCTTGGAGAGCATGGGTAGCAGCTGCTGGAGGGTGAGTATTCTGAATTTTGGTATCACCAGGAAGGTGTTTAGAATGGATAGATCGAGGATGGGGTGCCAGGTGCCCTCTTTTCTGGGTACCAGAAAAAGTCTGGAGTAGAAATGCTGGCCTTTTTGTTCTGTAGGAACGTGCTCTATTGCCTCAAAGAGCAGGGAAAGGACTTGCTTTTGCGCCTCTGCCCACTGGTTTGGAGGTAGATAGTCCACTGTTTTGATCTCTGCATTCACTGTGGCTGCTTCCATGGGGTCTGGGCTGAAGTGACCTGGTGGGAGCAGGAAAGAACCAGTGCTTGGAGGGGCAATGCCTGCTGAACCTGGGTGGCTGGATCTGTAAGAAATCCTTAACTGTCTGCATAGATTTAGCTTTTTCTTCCATCTTTAAGACCTCTTCTGCCTTAGTGCCAAATAAGTTGTCTTTGTGCAAGGGGGCACCCAACAATTTAGATTTAACATGGTCTGGCAAGGGCTGTTCCCTTAAGCCATGCATGTCTTCCAAGGACAGAACCGGTGACTGCTGCCCTGCAAGAAGCTTCTAGGGTGTCAAACCCACAGTGCAAGGTGTGTTTAGTTACTTGACTTGCAGAATGCATCAGCCCTTATAACTCTTTAGATTCTGCACAAGCAGAAAAGGAAGACACTGAGGAGTTCCAGGGTATGTTACTGAAATTGTAGCATATGGAACTGGTAATTTAGTGCTCTGATAGCAAGAGAAGCAGAGGTGTATACTTTTTTACCCCATCTGTCTAGTGCTTGAGAATTCTTATCTGAGGGGTTGGGATTCTTAGCAGAGGTTGCTTTAATTCCTTTAGGGCCTTGAGAAATTACTTCAGGGCCAGCAGTAGGATTTTTAGAAAGAAATTTGTACAAGTCAGGGACTCTAATACCGATCTGGTTTTCTTGGTGCAGGGAGGGAGGGTGTTAGGAGTCAAACTGGATTCAAAGAAAACATCCTCCATAACATCCAGGACTGTGGGGAATGGCCAGGGGATTGTGCTGTGAAAGATCCACGAATTCCCAGAGTCTCTTTTTAGACTGAGGGTAGTCCTGACATTCCCAATGCACTGGAAATGCTACCTTAAGGTATGAAGGGTTTCTCCAAAGGAAAAGTCCTTGGGGGAGTTAGCTGAAGGAATGGAGTCCTCTGCATCAGAATCCTCATAAGCAGAGAGGGGTTTGCATGTCTTCATATTCAGATGCATCAGTCAGACTCCTGTTCAGACAAAACTACTGGGGACAGATCTCTCTCTTGGAAGGGGTAGCTTGGCTTCCCCTGATCAGCATAAGATCTTCCGCCATTTTAAGCATTTGAGACTGAGGCAAGGAAGCAGGTGCCTGAGATTGGGTTGGTTTCTTGGGTGTGGGTTCATACCCTGGGCCTTAGAAACTCTGTAGTTTTTGAAAGAATGGTAGACACGAAAGAAGTCATCGGTTTGTGTCGAGAATCGGTAGTGCGAAGTATTTCCTTGGAAGCTGGTGCTTGCTCAGTGGCTCTGGACCCATCCAAGGGAGAGACAATCGCAGGATCCTTGGCCGAAGTGTTTTGCGAATACAGGAATCTGAAAGGGTCTCGGTAGCAGCCTGCGAATCCACTGAAGCGGGTATTAGGGGCTGTGAAAGCACCTCACTGAGGACCGGAGAACTGACGACTAGCTTAACGGAAGCGTAGTCGGTAGGTTTTGACCTGTGCGGTCTGTCTTTGTCTTTACGTTTTTTCGGAAGATCTGCTGTCGAATGGCTTGCCGAAGCCATATCGGAATTGGAGGACTGCAAGAGAAAATATCTAGCAACAATAAGGGTCAGGCGACGTATAGTTCTGGCGTTGAACAAAGCACAAAAGCAACAGCGGGGGATGTCGTTGTCTGGGCCTAAGCAAGTGACGCAGTAAGAATGAAAGTCTCGGTGTGGTACTCGCTTACTTTTTCTGACCCCGGTTAGTGCAAGAAAAAAGGATCCTCAATGGGGTACTTAGTTTTGAAGACTTAGGCTTCAATTCAGACGACGAAACTCAGGTAGCGGCCGACCGGCAGTCATGTGAACTGCTTCTGCTTCGGGCTTCGTGGCAAGAAAGACTGATGTAATGGCATTGGTTGCCTTACTTTATACTACTGATGACCTGATGTCAGTCCTGAAGCGACAGCAACCGACGCAAAAATACTAAGCCTCTGTTATTCGGGCCAGCAGAGGGCTACCTTAGCAGGGATAACCCAAATGTGATGACTACAACAGTAAAAACAAAGAACATCCACGACAACACCAGGGAAACAACAACATCCAGGAAGGAAAATAGGAGGAGATAAGTATGCAAGAGAAAACCCCTCTGCTGTTGGTAAAGAAAAGCGGTCAGGAAGGTGGGACCAAATACTGCAACAGTGAGAACATTTATGGTTGTAGTAAGATTTTACACAACTGTACTATGCCCTTCCTTATCACTGTTTCAGTATTAACTTGATTGTACAAAAACTACTGCAATGTATGATAGGAGGAAGGCAGAAAAGAGCTCTCCACAAACTCGTGAAGGATAGCCCTGGCCCTGGAAATGATATCCAACTTAAAATGTTTGGTAACCAAAGTGTGAACAGAAAACCAAACAGCAGCATCCAGAATGCATTTAGTATCCAGCCCCTTCATAAAAGCAACCAGAAGATCTTTCTGCCCTAGTAGAATAAGCACAAATACAAGACAAAAGCTACTTGCCATGAAAAGAAAAGAAAATAGCCCTGGAGATCCAGGAAGAGATGGTTTGCTTAGACACTGCTAAACCAAATTTCCTGGAATGAAAAGAAAAAAAAGTCTCACATTTTCTGATTCATTTTGTCTGAGTACGATCCGAGCTGTCTATG
This sequence comes from Protopterus annectens, assembly GCF_019279795.1. NCBI lineage: Eukaryota > Metazoa > Chordata > Ceratodontiformes > Protopteridae > Protopterus > Protopterus annectens. Next base: position 22,450,750 of record NC_056741.1, read on the forward strand.
TATTTCCAAGGTGTATAGTACCTTCTCAACAGCAGATTGTGGAGGAGGAAAAAAGGAGAGAAGATGAATTGACTGATTCAAGGACAATCATTAACCACCTTGGGCACAAAAAGAGGATTAGTACAAATAGCCACCATGTCTCTTCTGAAAAATAAAAACAAAAGGAGGAAAAGCCATGAGGGCTTGGAGTTCAGAAAAATCTGTTGCAGAAGTTAAGAGCCAACATCACACTCAAGTACAGTACTGCAGGGAAGAAAAGGCAGGATCAAAAAAGGACTGAGGCAATTTAACATAATTAAGGTCCCGAGGAGGAGGAATAGGTTTTCTTGGGGGTTTGCTATGAAGGACGCCTTTTTGGAACTGTTGGGACTTCAAACCTGGAAGCCAAAAGTGGTTTCAAGGGCAGACAGGAAGGAATGTCTGACAAATGAGCTTTAACAGAAGAATATGCTAAACCAGTATTAAGCAACTTGCACAACAAAGAAAGGACCATAGGGACCCCCACAGGAAGAGAGTCATGCTCGAGACACCAAACAGAAAATCTCTTCCATTTAGCCACATAGGCTTTTCTAGTAGTGGGTTTTCTGGCCTCCTGTAGAACCAGAATCACATCCTCAGAAAATCAGTACCCGAAAGGAATCAAAACCTTATCACCCAAAGAGTCAGCTGAAGTGTAGACAAGTGAGGCTGAATGAGTGAAGATCCATCCTGGGGTAACCTGTGATGACTGCCACTGTCCAGGTGAAAGATAAAGAGGAACCAGTGCTGAGTCAAAAGGGACTCATCAGCAAGCTTTTGGTGTGCCCCACATGATCTTGTGTAAGACCCTGAGAAGCAAAGAAAGAGGAGGATAGGCATACAGGTACGATCTCATCCAGGAAAAAACATGGCATCTAGTTTTCAAGCCAGTGGACTTGGAATCCTGGAAAGTACAGTTTTGTACCTACCATAAATGTAGATGTTCGAGGATCCACATTGCTGCAGTCCTAACTATTGGGTAGTCCGCTGTCCAGTCGGCCCGAATACCAAAGTATATGGCTGACGTCGGTCAGGGCGCATTAGACTGACGTCAGTACGTCAGGGTACTAATGCGCATGACCGACGTCATATCCTCAGTCTTTTCTTGCCCCAGATGTCAGAAGACCCTAAAAAGACAAGGCCCAATATACCTGCACCAAAAATATGTACAATATATACAAAATTATCAGCATATGACCTCACCTACACAACCACCCCTAAACAAAGAGGGGAAGGAGGGAGGGTAAATTGGACTGCAGCAATGTGGATCCTCGAACATCTACATTTATGGTAGGTACAAAACTGTACTATGTTCTTCATTCCACATTGCTGCAGTCCTAACTATTGGGTAGAATCCCAAAGCAGAGGTAAGGGAGGCTGGCAAATCATAAAGAAGCAGGAGCTGACAACATGCCTTGCAAAATAGCTGTGGCAAAACCAGCCCTAGACTTAGAGTAGAGAGGAAGGTGATAATGCTTAGAGAAAGTATGCACTGAACTCCAAGTAGCTGCCTCCAAAATATCCTTAGTTGCCACCCCTTAGAAATGCTGTTGAAGTGGCAGTAGCCCTAGTGGAATGAGGCCTAATCCCAGCTGGAATCTCCTTGCCATGATGGGAATAACAAAATGCAATGCAAAACCCAATCCACCTAGAAATAGTTTGTTTTGACACAGGCTTGCCCTGCGAACTCAAAGCAAAAGAAACAAAACTGCTGAGACTGCCTAAAATCCTTAGTCCTGCTTAAATAATAACGCAATTGCCTGTGTACATCTAAAGTGTGCAAAATCTTTTCCCCTTTATTTTGGGGGTCTGCATAAAAAGTAGGCAAATGAATAGTTTGGTTTAAAGCCACACTAGAAACCACCTTAGGCATAAAGGAAGGATTAGTACGTAATGATACCCTATCCTTATGGAAAATCAAAAAGGGCTCTACTGCCATAAGGGCCTGCAACTCAGACACCCTTCTTGCAGAAGTAATAGCCAACAGAAAAGCAGTCTTCCATGACAAGTATTTCAATTCAGCAGTAGCCGAGGCTCAAAAGGTTGTAGAGTAAGTTTTTCCAACACAAAATTGAGATCCCAAGCAGGAGTAGGAGCTCTACGTGGGGGTCTTATATTCTTTGCCCATCTAAGAAACTGCTTGAACAAAGGATGTGAAAACAATGGTGGGTCACAATCATAGTGAGCTGAAATTGCTGCAGCATGAATCTTAATGGAAGAGAAGGACAAACCTTTGTCCAATAACTCAGTAAGATATTGAAGAGCCACACTCAAATTAGGCTCAGAAATCTCCAAATTCTTTGTTGTACTCCAAAATAAAAATCTCTTCCATTTTTCTGCGTACACTTTCCTTGTACTAGGTCTTCTAGCTTCCATAATCACATTTAAAACTTGTTGAGGAAGTTGAGACCTGCTGTGTTTCAACACAGAATATGCCAGGCTGTTAGATGAAGAGAGTGAAGCTTGACATTGAGCAGATGACCGTCCTTCTGAGATAACAGATGTGGAATCAAAGGTAAAGGCCATGGAGGCTTCCTTACCAGACTCCTTAGTAGTGGGTACCAGTGTTGCCGAGGCCAATCTGGAGCTATTAAAATCATCCTTGGCTTGTCTTGTCTGACCTTTAAGAGCACCTTTGGAAGAAGAGGCAGAGGTGGAAAGGCATACACATGAAGATTTTTCCAACTGAAAGAAAGAGCATCCACTTTCCAAGCTGTGTGATGAAACCCCTTTGTGCAAAACTTTGGCAGCTGGTGGTTTAGTGGAGAAGCGAACAGATCTATGTCTGGAGTTCCCCATGACACTGTCAATTTCTGAAATACATGAAGATCCAGTTTCCACTCGTGGGGATCCATGATTTGTCTGCTTAACACATCTGCTAAGGAGTTCTGTGCTCCGGCAGAAACCTTGCCTGAAGAGTTAGTTGCAAGCTGAGCGCAGTCTCCCATAAAATCATTGCTTGCCTGCATAGAGGATAAGAATGTGTTCCCCTTGTTTGTTGATGTACCACATGACAGTTGTGTTGTCTGTTAGAATCAACACCTGCCCTGGAAGAAGTAACTCCTTGAAAGCCATTAATGCAAACTGGACTGCTAACATCTCCTTCATGTTGATATGTAGATGCTGTAGTCTGGCAGGCCACTTGTCTTGTATCCACTTTCCATTTAGATGAGCTCCCAAGCAATGTCCGAGGCATCTGTCGTTAAAATCTGACTCGCCTCTGGCCGGGTCACAGAGAGTCCCTTGTTTAGGTGACATTCCTGAGCCCACCACAAAAATTCTTTTGAAGGCAAGGTATTATTTGAATGACAGTGTCCAAATCCTGGCAGTGCTGTGTCCATACATTTTGAGATACCATTGCAGCTTCCTCATATGCAGTTTGGCATTGGGAAGCACCAGAATACAAGATGCCATGAACCCTAATGCTTGAAGGACTGTCCTTGCAGTCAGCACGGACTGATGAGATAGTTGATGGAAGTAAAGGATAGACTCTTTTGTTTGTCCGGGGTTAAAAGGCCATCTGGGCTGCTGTATTCAGTCTCACACCCAGAAAGCACATGTCTTGAGAGGGTACTAGACTGGACTTTATTTCGTTCACAGAATACCCTAGGCATCTTAGCACTGCTATAACATATCCCAGATGCTGTAGAAGGTCTTCCTTTTCTTGAGCCAGAATCAGGCAGTCGTCCAAGTAAGGATAGATTTGAATTCCTTTTAGCCTGAAGTAAGCTATCACTGGAGCCAGAACCTTTGTGAATACTCTTGGCGCAGTAGATAAGCCAAAGGGCAATGCAGAGAACTGATAATGAGAATTTCCAGCTCGAAAACGCAGATACTTCCTGCAACTTAGTCTTATAGGCACATGAAGGTAAGCTTCCTTGAGATCTAAAGTTACCATCCAGTGATCTTTGCCCAGCAGAGGTAAAAGCTGTTGTAACGTCAACATCTTGAACTTGGGAATGTCCAGATAAGTGTTGAGGATAGATAAATCCAAAATTGGTCTCCACATGTTCCCCTTCTTTGGTACTAGGAACAGGCGAGAATAAAATCCTAGGCCCCTTTCTGATACAGGGACTGGCTGAATGGCCCCTATTTGGAGTAACAGAGAAATTTGCTTGTGAGCCTCTTTCCTTTGTGGAGGAGGAACGTCTGGCATGCCTTTGAAAGTGGGCAATGTATGGAAATAAAACCTGTAACCGTGGTGAATGATATCCAACACCCATCTGTCTTGAGTAATTAAATCCCAATTTTCTTTGAAAAGAGACAGTCTTCCTCCCAAAGGAGCTGCCAGACGAGAATCTACTGGCAGCTGAAAAGGCAGGTCATTGGGCCTGTTTACGAAAGGACTGACCCCTGCCCTCACCAGAAGTCTGAGCAGGTGAACTCCTGTTCTAGGCCTAAAAGAACCTTGAGCTCTGCCCCTACCACGTCTAGACCTACCCCTAGACTGGGAATCATAAGCAGGATATGTCCATCCCTTAAGTAGGCCAATTTCTACTAAACTTCGGTGGCTGCACCTGCAAAAAATCTTTAACAGTTTGCATAGACTTAGCTTTGTCCTCCATTTTCTTTAAAACTGCTTCCACAGGCGAACCAAACAACACATCAGACTGTAAAGGAGCATCCAAAATCCTTGTCTTAACATGCTCAGCTAAATTCTGATCCCTCAACCAGGCATGCCTGCGAAGAACAGAACTAGTGGCAGCCACCCTCGAGGAGGCCTGTACAGCATCAAAACCACATTGCAAAGAATGCTTACCCACTTGTTCAGACACATGAACTAAATCCAGCAACTCTTTACACTCAATACCTTCCGCCAAAGCATCCACCTTAGATTTCAATTGTGAAAGGAGATAATTTTGATATTTTAGCATGTGAAACTGACAATTCAACGCCCTCATGGCTAAAGTGGAAGAAGTATACACTTTCTTTCCCCATCTATCCAAAGCCCTTGCCTCTTTATCAGTGGGAACAGGGTTTTTAACAACAGAGGCCTTAACACCTTTAGGTCCCTGAGAAACAGTTTCGGGTCTGCCCTAGGACTCTTAAAAGATACTTATGAGCTTCAGGCACCCTATAGTACCTATCAGGTTTAACAGGAGCAGGAGGCAAAGAATCAGGGTTCAGGGAAGCCTCTGCAAAACATCTTCCACCACATTCAACACAGGAGGTATAGCTAAGGGCCTATGCTGGGGTAAAACAAGAATTCCCTAAGCCTTTTCCTGGAATCAGAGTAATCTTGGCCTTCCCATTTAAAGTGCTCCCTCATGGAATGCAGAGTCTCTGAAAATGAGAAATCCTCAGGAGGAGAAGCTGTAGGAGTGGAATCATCCACATCAGAATCAGAATAAGGAGGATACTCCTGCAAGTCTTCCGCAGAAGACTCAGAAGCCTCTGAACACTGTTCAAAACTCTCAAACTCAGGTTCCACCCTAGGCCTCTTATCAGGAGGGGCATAGAACCTCTAATCATAGTAATCAAATCTTCTGCCATTTTAAGCATATGTTTCTTAGGCACAGAACCTGACGTGCGAGGAGAAGCCCCCACTGAAGCTAAACTTGGCCTACCTCTCAAATAAGTTTTGGAAACAGAAGGAGAGGCTCTAACTACCTTGGGAAGAGAGGGAAGAACAGTTACCTGAGAAGCCCCTCAGCCTGGCCTACCTCCTGAGAAGGCACATCCTGTAACAGTAAAGTCTCTGCCTGAGACTCCAAAGAAACTCCTGGCAAAACCTCTGGCTCCACTGAGCCTTCTAAAGAACCGACGTCCGGGACTGCCGGTTCATCAACCCTAGGCTTCGCTGTTTTGTCCTTGCGCTTTTTGGACGAAGCGGGCGCCGGAGCATCCGACGGCATTTTATAATTACAACGCTTCCCAAACACTAACCTGGCACAGTCTAACCGTCTCTTAATAGTGCGTTTGTTAAATCTAGCACAAGAGCGGCATCCAACAACGTCGTGCTCAGGCCCTAAACAAGGTATACACAAGGTATGGTAATCCCTATGAGGTATCTGTTTCCCACAAGAAATACAGTTATTCACTTTTTCTGACATCCGGTTAAATACTGAGGCAAGAAAAACAAAATGTTCCCAACGGGTACTTAGCCAACTTTGATTCGGTCTGAAACTCCGACTTCAGAAAATTTCAGAACGCCAACCTGCACTCGCAAAACTGCTTCTGCATCGGACCATGCGGCAAAAAAGACTGAGGATATGACGTCGGTCATGCGCATTAGTACCCTGACGTACTGACGTCAGTCTAATGCGCCCTGACCGACGTCAGCCATATACTTTGGTATTCGGGCCGACTGGACAGCGGACTACCCAATAGTTAGGACTGCAGCAATGTGGAATGAAGAACATCAAAACAGAGGACATCTGTTTAAAGGGAAGGTGAAAAGGATCTACTTGTGAAGTACCTCACCATGAACAATGTCCAGAAGCACCTATCCGAAAGATCCGTTTGTGAGGATGTGTCCTGGACCTGCTCAGCCTCAACCACTAGACTGTGCTCCAAAGGGATGTAAACTGCCTAAAGAATCAATGCCGGATTGCAAAATCCCAAGCCTGAAGAGCCAACCTGCAAAGATTAGACTTTGTGCCTCCCCAAACACTTGAGGTACCACGATTGTGATAATGTCTGTAAAAACCTTTAGAAGGCCTGGAACCCAAAGGCATTGGAAGGCTTGAAAAGCTAGGATTAAAGCCCTCATCTGATATTGATGGGATCTGACATCTGCTGATGAGATCAGAGATCCTGAACTTTCATATTGTTGGAGGAAGCTCACAAACCATGGTTGGAAACATCTGCGTACAGCTTTTGAATAGAAAGTATGAACTTGAAAAGGCAGACCTGGATTTAGGGAGAAATACTGAATCCACCAGTGGAGTTTGAGTCAAGGAAAAAGGAGTGGAAACTCCAGAAGATGGCAATTCTGGAGCCAAATAGCCTTGAGATACCATTTATTTATTTTACATTTGTTGATCAGGATAGTCTGACTGGATACGTGTCTATTTTCAGCAGAAGCCCAGGGAGAAAAACTCCAAAGGTTGTTACAAAAGCAAACACAACACAATATAAATTAAGCAGTTTACAGACTCTGTTGAGACATGCAAGTTATACAATCTCACGAACTTATGGAATAGTTTAACAAATTACAACACAAATAAATTGCAGGTGAAATAGCATTGGTACACAAATATAACTAAAGATTTAGTCAGGCCTTGAGCAAGAACATAACCAATGAGAACTGAAATGCTGCTTGAGACTTTTCTTGAACTGAGTTAGGGTAGTCTGTAGAGTAATGTCAGCAGGCAATGAGTTCCAGGTTTTGCCGAGTTAGCAGAGAGTCACTGGTTGAGTTGTTGGACTTGACAGTTTGAACTACCAGTCTATTAGATGAGCGAAGTGGCTGAGGTTGCAAAAGGGGTAGATAATGTTTTCAAGTACAGGAGTATTTTCAGGTTGGTTAAGCACTTTATGAGCCACTATAAGTTGGTTGTACTGAATTAGGCTGAGCAGTTCTAGCCAACCAAGATAATTTAGGTTTTTACAGTGATGTGTTCTGTAAGGCATGCAAGTGGCAATTCTAGCTATGTGATTATAGCAGCTAAAGAGTTTATTAAGATCCGTTTTGTTTAAGTTGGTAAAGAGGAGGCATAGAAAAGGGGAGTGTGTAGTTGAGAGTGGGCAATGGCAGTTCTAGCAAGTGAGGTTAGGAAAGGTTTAATCCTATATAGTGAGCCAAGTTTTTTATTGATGGTTTTGACAGTTTGATTGACATACATATCAAATTTAAGATTATCTACGATAACACCTAGAAGTTTCGTGTAGGCATCTGGGGAGATTATGGTCCCATTATTAGACAATGGAGAAGGATAATACTGAGGACCTTCAAGTGGGGGTGAAAAGTAGTAGCTTTGTTTTGTTGGGGTTTAAAATCAGATGAAAGACAATTTTCAACTATATTAAAAGTATTCTGGGTTAATGTATGCAAATTTGGTTGGGAGGTGACAGAGCAAATCAAAGTGGAGTTTGTCCGCATATTGAATGCAGTTTGCTTTTGGATGACCGTATGGAGGTGATTAATGAAAGTGGAAAACAAAACCGGTCCCAGAATAGACCCCTGGGGGACACCTAGGGTGTTGGGTAGAGGTTGGATAGTTTATTCTGCCATAGGATGGCTTGTTGTCCATCACACAGATAAGATTGGAACCACTGGAGAGAATGACTGTCTAAAGAAATTGTTTTCAGTGTGTGGATGAGTAGTTGGTGGTTAACCATATCGAAAGCCTTCAAGAGATCCAAAAAAAGGGCTGAGGATAATTTGTTATTGTTTCTGTTATAGTTTATAGCATTGGAGAAGGCGAGGAGGGCTGAGGTGGTACTATGATGTGGCCTGAAGCCATGCTGAGAGTTAGCCAGTAGGTTGTTCTGGATTAGATAGTGCAGAAGCTGTTTATGGATGCACTTTTCCATAATTTTAGCCGGTGGTGACAAGATAGCTATGGGTCTAAAATTAGACAGTTCAGTAGAGCTACCATCTTTATGGAGTGGTATGACAAAATATTATCCAGATAGAGGGGACTGTAGCTTCTGATATGGTACGACTGATTAGAATGAAGATGGGGGTAGATCAGCAGATACAGTAGTGGGTTTTAATTTTTTGATTAGGGTACGACTAAAAGATGTAGAGACTGGTAGGAAGGAGTGCTGGGGTACTGGGAATGGCATCCTGTATGTTAGAAGAGCTCAGAAGTAGCTGGCTAGTTAGGGCCTGGATAGTCTGTGAAGAAACGATAGAAGGTGTTAGTGACATCCTCTGGTAGTTTATCAGTAGAGGCTGAGGGAGTTGTTGGTGTGGTAGTTTGTCCTGGGTGCAGTAGTTTATTTATACTTGCCCAAAACTTTTGAGGGTTATTTTGATTTCTGTGCTGGAGATGGAAGTGTTTTTGTCTAGTAAAATGGATCTTTTTGTCTCATTCCTTAAATGCCTATATTTAATTTGATCTAGAGGTGCTTTAGTGGTATGCCATATGGCCCATGCCTTGTTCGAGTGTGATTTTTTATTTGGTATCTTTAGAGAGCCATGCTGCAGTTTTTGTTTTGGTCCCAATGGAGCGAGCAAGAGCATGAGTATCGAGGATGGCAAGGAATTTATTGTTCAATTAACAGCTTCATCCAGGGGCAGGTATTTTAGGGCAGACCAATTGCATGATTTGAGTTAGTCTTGAAACTTGGTAGGATTAGAGTTCTTATTTCTCACTGTTCTACAGATGGGCTGGTGGGGGTTATTGGTTTTGTGTTTAAATATAAAAGGTAAGAAAGTGATCACTAAGGTAATCAGGGAGGGTCCCGGACATATACATTTGGGGGTGACTATTAATCAGTATCCAGTCTAGTATGCTTTCTTTGTGATTAGACTTGCCTATCCCGGTGGGGGTGGATATGATCTGTGTAAACCCATATAATTCACATGGGTAATAGGAGATTCTGAGGAACAAGTGTTCCAGTCTATGTTAAAGTCTCCAAGTACCATGGTTTCTTGGGGATAGGTACTAGTGGAGTCTGTGGTAAGGAACTGTGGGAATGGTGGATGCCATGAAGACAAAGGATCAGAGAACTTCCCTTGCAGGAAGACCTGGAAGAGGAGATTGGAAATAAGCAGTCAAAGAGAAGACCTTGGGAGGCAGAAGAGAAGCCAGCATTGTGATTTTTTGAATCCTGCAACTCAAACACTTGGTCCTGAGTAGGGGTTAATACTTGGCTTTTTGAGAAGGAGGGTAAATCCCACATTGCACAGAAGCATAGAGAAGTGTAGATTCTGAAATAAGAGCTGCTGAGAGGGAGCTTGAATCAGGTGGTCATCCAGATAAGGGAATATTTGAATTCCCTCAAGTATGCAAAATGTTATTACAGGGGCTAGGAATTTGGGAAGTACCCTCAGAGTTGTAGATATCCTGAAAGGCAAAGCAGAGAAAGTACAGTTGTGTACACTTACCATAAATGTAGATGTTAGAGTGTATTCACTGCTGCATTCATTACATTTGGGTAATCTGCTGGCAGGTTGCCCTCTGTCGGCCTGAATATCAAAGTCTTGGGTCCTGTGTCGGTTGCAGTCTCCTCTTCCATGACGTCAGGGGTATAAAACATGCAGCAGACGCCATTTTCTTCAGTTTTTCTTGCCCCAGATGTCAGGGGGAGCAAAAAGAAAAAAAAAAAAGATACACACACAAATATATATATATATATACATATATATACACACACACACATATAAATGCAATTGTAACAAACTTTACCTTCATCTAAAAGCAAATACACCCCAAAGGCTGTAGAATATAGTGAAAGAAAGAGAAGTTCTAGAAAAAAGGGGGATGGCAGGTGGGTAACCCGGACTGCAACAGTGAATACACTCAAACATCTACCTTTATGGTAAGTGTACACAACTGTACTATGTTCTTCGTGTTTCACTGTTGCAGTCATTACATTTGGGTAGAATCCCAAAGCTATGGATGGGAGGATGGAGCTAAATAGCATTAGGAGCGGCTATAAGTCCCTGCAGAACTGCAGTGGCAAAGCCTGCCCTGGACTTAGAGAAGAGAGGCAAATGATAATGCTTTGTAAATGTATGAACAGAGCTCCAAGTAGCATCTTCTAGAATGTCTTTGGTTGGAACTCCCCTGAGAAATGCTGCTGAGGTAGATGTGGCCCTGGTGGAATGTGACCTGATTTCCTTGAGCACCAGTTTACCATGATGCAAGTAGCAGAAACAAATGCAGTGGCTTATCCACTTTGAAATAGTCTGCTTTGAAATAGCCTTCCCCTCTGATCCTGCAGCAAATACCACCAGTAATTGCTCAGACTTTCTTAGAGATTTGGTCCTGTTTAAGTAGAATCTTAGTTGTCTGTGTACATCCAAGGAATGCAGAATCCGCTCCCTCCTGTTCTGCGGATTTGGGTAAAAAGTTGGCAGGTGAATAGTTTGGTTAAGAGCCACACTGGATACCACCTTAGGCATAAAGGAAGGATTGGTCCTGAGGGACACCCTGTCCAGATGAAATGTAATAAAAGGCTCCACAGCCATGAGGGCCTGTAGTTCTGAAACCCTTATTGCTGAAGTGATTGCCAGAAGGAAAGCTGCTTTCCAAGATAAAAACTTTATATCCGCAGTAGCTGCCGATTCAAAAGAAGGCAGGTGAGCTTTTCCAGTACAAAATTGAGGTCTCATGCATGAGTTGGTGTTCTTGGAGGCCTTACATTTTTGGCCCCTCTAAGATGCTGTTTTAGCAGAGGATGAGAAAAGATGGGAGGCTCTGTGTTGTAATGAGCCGAGATGGCAGAGGCATGGATTTTTACTGATGAAAAAGATAAGCCCTTGTCAAGCATCTCAGTCAAGTATTGTAAAATCTGAGGAATATTTGGCTTTGCTGTGTCCGTTCCTTGTGCTTGGTTCCAAGCACAGAATCTCTTCCATTTATCAGCATAAAATTTTCTAGTACTAGGCATTCTGGCTTACAAAATGACATCCATCACAGATTTACTGACAGGCGTTGTTTGAATAATTACATGATCAGCCATGCTGCCAGGTTCAGAGTTTGGAGCAGATTGTGCAGAATTCGATTGCTCTGCTGAGACAGTAGATGAGGTATTTGAGGCAAGTACCAAGGAGGTGAAGTGAGATATATTCCTTAGAATTGGGTACCAGTGCTGGCAAGGCCAGTCTGGGGCAATTAGGATCATTTTTGTTTTTTCCTGTCTGACCTTTAATAAGACCTTGGGTAGAAGAGGCAGAGGAGGAAAGGCATAGACTGATAGTTTTTTCCAACTGAAGAATAGGGCATCCACTTCCCATGCTTGTCTGTGATAAGTCCTTGTGCAGAAATTGTCCAGTTGATAATTTTGGGGAGAGGCAAATAGATCTATGTCTGGACTCCCTCATTTCTCTTATGCTGAAGACTTGTGGGTCCAGTTTCCAAGCGTGAGGTTCCATAAGATTTCTGCTTAGATCATCTGCCAGAGTATTTTGTTTTCCTGGCAGGAATTGAGCTTGAAGATGTACTTGGAAAGTCAGGGCTGTGTCCCACAATGCCATGGCAAGTCTGCAAAGGGGGTAGGAATGTGTACCTCCCCTGCTTGTTTATGTACCACATAACTGTGTTGTTGTCCGTCTTTATCAATAGTTGTCCTGGATGAAGTAAATCCTTGAAGGCTGTCAGGGCATTTTGAACAGCTAACATCTCCTTCTGGTTGATATGCAGATGCATTTGTTTTGGGCTCCATATGCCCTGAATGCATCTCCCTGCCAGGTGGGCTCCTCAAGCATAGTCTGATGCATCTGTAGTTAGGGTTTGGGTGGCAGGGGGTAGAGTGAAAGACAGTCCCATGTTCTGGTGACATGTCTCTGCCCACCAAAGAAACTCCTGTTGTAGGCAGGGAATGAGAGGGATCATTGTTTCCAGACTGTGACAATGTTGACGCCATAAACTTTTTAGATACCACTATAGTTTCCTCATATGAAGTCTTGCATATGGAATTAGTAGAACGCAGGATGCCATGAACCCCAAAGCCTGCAGAATTTGTCTTGCAGATAACGTTTTTTGTTGCCATCTGTTTGAAGTAAATAGTCAGTTGCCTTTGTTTGTCTGGCGTAAGGTAAGTCATCTGGGCAGTTGTATTCAGCTTGCACCCAGGAATGTAATTTTTTGAAAGGGTACCAGTTGTGATTTCTTTTCATTTGTGTACCCTAGGCATGTTAGAAGCCTTTTTACAAATGCCAGATGTTGAACAATGTCCTTGCTTTCTGCTTGAATGAGACAGTCGTCCAAGTAAGGATAGATTTGTATGCTTCTTTGCCTGCAAAATGCAATTACTGGTGCCAGGCACTTTGTAAAGACCTGATAAGCCAAAGGGCAGTGCAGAGAACTGGTAATGCATAAAGCCAGCCTTGAAACGGAGATATCCTCTGCACGATTCCCTTATTGGGATATGCAGGTATGCCTCTTAAGTTTAGAGTCACTAAATCAAGCGTTCTTGCCCAGCATGGGCAGAAGCTGTTGTAAACTCAGCATTTTGAATTTTGGGATGTCCAAGAATTTGTTCAAAATCGATAAATCCAGTATTGGACACCAGGCACAGTCTTTTCTGGGTACCAGGAACAGTCTTGAATAAAACCCTTGCCCTTTTTCCTGTTCTGGTACTGGTTGAATATCCCCCATATACAAGGGGGATGTAACTTGTTTCTGTGCCTCTGCCCATTGATTTTGTGGCAGATCTGGCCAACCGTTTGGAATTGGCAAGGTATGGAAATGAAATCTGTACCCCTGGGATACTATGTTTAATACCCACTTGTCCTGGGTTATTAGCTGCCAATTTTGAGCATGAAGTGCTAATTTTCCCTCCAAAGGGGCTGCCAAACGATAAGTGCTTGGTGATGGCAGAGGGAAGTCATTGAGACTGCTTACTGTAGAATTGTGCTTCGTTTCCTCCAGACTTGGAGGTAGAGGCACCTCATTGCTTTGACCTGTAAGAACCCTGTGATTGGTATATAGAGCCTTTTGAGCGTCTGGATTTGCCTTGTGAGGCTCTGTTGGACACAGGAAAGGCCCAATTTTTTGTAGGCCAGTGTCTACTGAATCTGGGTGGCTGCACTTGTAAGAAATCTTTTACAGTTTGCATAGATTTAGCTTTGTCTTCCATTTTCTTTAAAACCTCTTCTGCCTTACCAGAGTATCATGTGGTAAAGGTGCATCCAACAATTTATCTTTAACATGATCAGGCAGATTTTGCTCCTTGAGCCAGGCATGCCTTCTAATCACAGTTCCAGTAACTGTGGCGCTGCAAGAGGCCTCCAAGGAATCAAAACCACATTGCAAAGTATGCTTTCCACCCTGTTCTGCTGCATGCAATAATTCCTGTAATTCTTTGTTTTCCATACATTCAGAAATCAACATAATTTTCTGTTTAAATACTCCCATAACATGCTGTTGATATTTAAGCATATGAAACTGGCAGTTTAAGGCCCTAATTGCCAAGGTTGCAGACGTATAAACCTTCTTTCCCCATCTATCCAGCGCCCTAGAATCTCTATCAGAGGGGGTAGGATTTTTGGCTGAAGAGGCCTTTACACTTTTGGGACCCTGTGAGATAGTTTCAGGGTCAGCAGCAGGAGTTTTGAATAAAAATTTGTGGGAGTCAGGAACCCTAGTTATTCGGAACAGTCAGAAACATGGATCCTTAATGCTTAATCCTTAATAATAATTATATCTGAACTCTAAATAGTTCAATAATTCCCTTCAACCTCAACTAAAACTATGAACCTCTCCAAAAACGATACATATGAAATACAATTAAAATTATTGAACTAGAGTTCAGATATAATTATTAGTATGTATACGGTTTGCCTTTAAACCTTAATTTGTTTATCATGTGACATGTACAATAGTGTATATAAGCCACCTGTTTTAACATTTATTGTATGGTTTCTGAAGTTGAGCCATTTGTCTTGACGAAAAGTGGATTTTATTTTTGTACACTTAAAAGGAAATTAAAAGCACGTTATTGTTTTTTCGAGTGCCTTGGTTTAATATCTAGCGTGGAGCATTAAGGATCCAAGTTTCTGACTGTTCTGAATAACTTGTGTTTTTCACCAGTTTGTTTTCGGAGTCAGGAGCCCTGTAATATCTGTCTGGCTTACTAGGAGCCGGAGGTAGGGACTCAGGAGCCATGCTAGATTCCGAAAACAGATCTACAATGTCTAATACCGGAGGTATAGCTAAAGGCCTATGCTGAGGAAGAAGGAAATCCTAAGCCTCTTTTTTGATTCCAAGAAATCCTGACTCTCCCATTGAAAATGTTCCCTTAAAGTATGCAAGGTTTCCCCAAAATAATAATCTTCAGGAGGAGATGCTGATGGGATGAATTGTTCTGCATCTGAATCCTCATAGGGTGGTATAGAAAATTCCTGATCAGAAGAGGAATCAGAAGATTCATAATCAGTGTCTTGCCTAGGCCTCTAATCAGGAGGGGGTTTGGAACCCCAATCAAGGTAATTTAAGTCCTCAGCCATTTTGATCATCTGTTTTTTAGGCATAGGGGCCTGAGCATGTGGCTCATGCATCATTTTTTTTAGCCTTAGAAGTTGTTTTTGAAGCTGGCGTTGGTTTTATATAGAAATGTTGAGGCCTGAAAACACCCTCAGAAGTCGGTGCCTGCTCAGCGGCTCCAGACCCATCCGAGGGAGAGACATCGCGGGTACAATAATCTGAGAATCTTGCGGCATACCGGACTCCGCATGGGTCTCAGTAGAGGCCTGCGACTCAAAAGTAGTGGGTATCAGGGGCTGTGAAAGCGCCTGAGAACCGGCGACTGGCTTAGGAGAAGCGTCGTCAGTTTTGGACCGCGACAGTCTGTCTCTGTCCTTTTCTTTGCGTTTTTTGTGAACTCCAGTAGACCGATTGCTATCGACGACATTTCAGGGTAATTAAATCTGTTTCCAAAATATTTTGAAGCAAAGATATACAGACGTTTAATAGTGCGTTGGTTAAATCTAGCACAAAACCGACAGCAAGGCACTTTATGATCTGGGCCTAGGCAAGGAATACAGTACAAATGAAAATCATTATGAGGTATTTGCTTCCCACAAGTAATGCAATTAACTTTTACTGACATTGGTAAGGAGCAAGAAAAAGTTTCCCCAATGGGGTACTTAGCTTTAATTGAAGACTTTGGTTCTGAAACTCGAATGCGAAAATTTCAGGAGTCGGCTGACCGGCACATGCGAACTGCTTCTACTTCGGGCACCGTACAGCAAGAAAGACTGAAGAAAATGGCGTTGACTGCATGTTTTATACCTCTGATGACCTGACGTCATGGAAGAGGTGAGAGCAACCGACGCAGGACCCAAGACTTTGATATTCAGGCCGACTGAGGGCAACCTGCCAGCAGATTACCCAAATGTAATGACTGCAACAGTGAAACACGAAGAACATCTGATAAATTTTCTAAAGAGAAGGTGAACATGAATATGCTGATAAGTGCTCTTCTAATCCATTGAGCCCAAAAAAGTCTGAGGAAGGAAGTAAAAGTAGGAAAAGGTCTGAAGAGAACATCCTGAAGGCAGTGATGACCTTGACAAAGGTGCAGAGATAGGACTGGTATAGAATGGGCCTCCCCAACCCCCTCCTTCCTGGGAACCAGAAACATTCTGGAATAAAACCTGTTCCCTGCGGAGACAAGGAAACAGGTTGTATGGTTCCCTGAAGTACCAGATCCTATAGGAAAATTAGGGAACTGGCAAGGAAAAGGCTGAGGAATGGCAGAAAATGGAGAAAGGGACTTCCAAGCCATAAAATAACGAGTTGACAGGAAGAAGCCTGGGGGACAGAGTAACCAGGCCAAGTAGGTGGGGAGGCTGTATGTCAGAGGCAGATTTATCAGGAAAAGCAGGTTTTTGGCCTTTAGCATTCTGCGTCGATTTATCTGGGAAAATCCACTTAGAAACCCTCTTACTTCTAGTGTATTACCTAGGCTGCCATTGAACAAAAGATTTTGAAAGACAGTGCCTCTGGAACTTAGGTAGAGGAGAAAAAAATGTATCAGAGGTCCTGCCTAACCTTGCCTTTATCCTGCATGTTTTACACAATTCTGCAGCGGCGCCGAAAATGTCCTGGTTGTCTAAGGGATAATCCAAGTTTGGCCTTAATGTCTTCAGGTAAAGCCTGTAACTATACATCTGCACCAGGTGTATGCACAACCTCAGAGGACATGCAAGTAGGGTAGCTCAGTGTCCGTCTTCACTGGGGTTGCAGCAGAGGGAACTGGCATCAGCACCAGACGGTCCTTAGGTTCTTCCTCCAACTTGAGGGGGATGTCTAGTGGAAGCTGGACAGTAGCAGATTCAGTACAGGCTTTTTTTCTCAAGAGGCAGCTCAACCACACAGCAGGCAGATTTGGCCATGGTATCCTGGTCAATAACTTCAGATGATGGTGTTCCAGATAAATAGAAAGGGAAGACAAATCGCTGCAGAGTATCTGGGGACAAAAGCCTGACATATCACACCATCTATACTTGTGCAAAGCACCTAAACAAAAAGGCACTTCTTTTGTCTGTCTTGAAAGGGAATCCTGCCACCCACACTCACTTCCGCTTCCTGAATGAAATAAGGAGGAAAAAAAAAAGGAAGGAACCACAATGGGCCACACAGTGCCTCCGATCAACAGCTTTCAAAGGAAGTGATGTCTAAAAACAGCACAATCTACATTATAAAACAAAATTAATTACATCAAACATAATTAATGAGTTATGTATGCATCTCTAACTTCTTATTTAAATGGGTACCAAAGTATCATACTTCAAAATACATAAACTTTAAACGTTTTTGTTTTGATTAAACTTTTATACTAACTTCCACTTGCAACAAAACAGTAGCCAACAGAACATCCACATTGTTATCATGAAACTTAGTAAAATGTTTTCCTACGGTTGTACTGCATTTGTCTCGTCTTGTATCTCTAAGGTGATCTTTCATTCTGTCACTAAATTTCCTTTCGTTTCTCTAATACAGAACAAGAACACAAGGCATATACGACCCATTTTGTAAAACAAGGCGACATTTCAGGACCACCATTAGTTCTTGGAAAATAGTTCACTACACTGTTACAAACAGAACAATTTCTACACGCAAAAGTACCTCTTAACTACAGGCATTTGACTAGACATTATAATTCTATATATAAAATAATTATGTACCAACTTATCAGATTCCTACCTCTTGTATAGAGAGCACTAGTCATAAAATGGACAAGTCTGGACCCCTTTGCATCATTAAGATGAATTGGTTTATTATTTATAACCAAAGTAACGTTATCAGCAGAAACAGTATTACATTCAGTAACAAATACTTTGTTTTGTCTTCCCAGAATCATTGGTATTCAGTCGTTAGGCTTATTCCTTTAAGCTATCCTTGGCAGGATATCTCAGGTTAAGGAAATACTGCAACAGTGAAGGACATCTTTCCCTCGCTGCTGATGATACAAGTTACTCACTTCTGAAAGGCCAAAGCAGATACTAAGCGCGCTGAAGATGAAACATATGTTCTCACAGTATCAGCTGAGCTACTAGAAGACTCTCTTTGAAGGGTCCTTGGTCAGCACCATCACCATGGCTGACATTCTGAGTAGTATTCAGAGACCCTGCAGTCGGGCATGACTGTGTTTGCCGTCTGATGCACGACGAGATGCAAACGTACAACACAGCAAACATCCCCACTCCTGCCAGCTGCATGCTACTAGCAATCATAGGTTCATACTAGGCTATCTGCCCAAGGGCATTTATAAGCCTAGCCCAGAGTTTTGTGGCTTTCGCCACCCCTTTAGTTTGGAGGATACTATGCCCATTATTTTGCTGTGCCTCTGTCAAGCAGTGATACTGAGATAATCCCTGGGGTATATCTGCGATCTCCCATCCATTGGTCAAGATTTCTCTTGAACAAAGCCAGCAAGGTGCTCTGCCTCACATGTACCGGGATTTTGTTCCACAGCATAGGGAATCTCTGGGTGATGAATCTGTCCCTCCAGCACGTCCTATTAATAACCGTGTCAAGGTTTAAGTCTCCCGCCCTTGTAGTTCTGAGGGATCTAGATTTTTTGAGGTGAAGCATGTTCATCAATTCTGGGTTGGACATGGCCTTGTATGTCAGGCACAGGTCACCTCTGAGCAGACGGTAAGCGACTGAATAGAGCTGTAGTTCCTTCAGTCGGGCAGCATAGGACATATTTTTGAGACCCTTTATCCTTTTGGTGAGGAACTTTTGGGGCTTTTCCAGTTGCTGCAGGTGCCGTGTCAGATACATTCCGAATGGGGCATTGTACTCGATCATTGGTCTGATGAGTGATGAGTACAGGGGGACGATGACTTCCCTTGATCTAGATGTGAATCCCTTCATGATCAGGTGGGCAATGTAGAAGGTCTTCCTAACTACTTTGGCAACGTGAGTGTCAAACGAAAGGTTACTGTCAACCTGGGTCCCCAGATCCCTGATGACCTCTTCTGTGCTTAGTGGGTTGCCGCCTATATGGTAGCTAGGGGTAACCTTGTTTTTCCCAAAGGGTATGACTATGCATTTTTTGGCGTTTAACTTTAGGCCATGGTTCTGGCACCAGTTATCCGTTCCTATAAGACCCTTCTGAAGGATATCTGTGTCAGATGTGTTCTCAACTATGGCGCCCAGTTTGCAGTCATCTGCAAATTTTGTTAGCCATAATCCTCCTGTGTTTGCTTGTACTTCTGAAAAGTAGATGCCGAACAGGAGTGGGCCCAGGACTGAGCCCTGTGGGACACCACTTGTGACAGGCTTTGAGTCTGACATGGCGCCAGCAACTCTGACCCTGTGGGTTCTGTCACTTAGCCAGTTTGCAACCCCATCTTGTGACGTATGGGTTTACATTTAAGCCGATGAGTTTTTCAATGATACCTGAGTGGGGTATTGTGTCGAAAGCCTTTGCCAGGTCGAGGTAGGCTGTGTGGACTGCCTTTCCCTCATCAATGGCCTTGGTGACTGTTTCGAAAAAGTCAACCAAGTTTAAAAGGCATGATCTGCCTTTGACAAAGCCAAACTGGGTCGGATCCAAAGTCTGCAAGTCCCCTATGTGTTTATTTAGGAGTTCCATTATGATCCTCTCCATAGCTTTGCAGATCAGGCTTGTCAAGCTGATGGGACGGTAATTTCCAGGGTTGGTGGAGGTACCGCCTTTGTGAAGTGGGACCACAGTTGCCGTACGCCACTCCTTAGGCACGTATCCTGAGGTGAGGCTAAGATTAAACAGCTGCCCTAACTGCGGGTTTAATTCCTCATTGAGTTCGTGGAGCACACAACCGGGGACACCATCTGGTCCCATGGATGCTGTGTTTTTTGCCTTAGAGAGCAGTTCTCACCTGAGCGTTAGAGATGTTTGGGGGGCTACAATCCTCTGGTATAGATATGAAACATTGATTTTTTTTTTTTTTTTTTAATTCCTGCTGCGCCAACCCTATCCCTCCAGTGATCAAATGGCCTATTTATTCTCACCTGGGACAAAAACAATAGTGGAAGATCATCCAGGCAACCATCAAGGTTTTCTGATGCTTTCCTAAGTTCTCACTCCTTAGTCCCTATGTGAGTGTTACGCCTCCCCTCAAAGCAGATGTGCATACGCCCCTACTCAGCTCCCAGGAATCTACAGTTAACTGTAGCTTTGCACAGCCAAATGCATGCCCTTTTTCCAGTGCTGGGGAGTTTGTTAGCCAGGTTTCGATGGATGTAAAGGCTTCTTGGGTCTTAATTTGAAGTTGTTGGAGGGTCGGGGCAGAGCAGATCAAGGTGGAGTCATCAGCGTATTGAACCAGGTTTGCTAGAGGGGTGGCTTTGTAAAGATTTGAAAATATAGTGAAAAGTAGGGGTCCTATGATTGATCCTTGGGGGTACTCCTAGTTTTACAGGAAGTAGGGGGGGGGAGTTTTTCCACTGAATAGCTTGTTGGCATTGGGAGAGAGAGTCCTATAACCATAATAGAGTGGGGGTAGTTAGTTTTAATTCTGAGAGTGATGTTATTAGTTTTGTATGGGAGACTGTATCAAACGCCTTTGATAAGTCAAGGAAAACTGCAGACACTAGTTTGTCGTTGCGTTGTATATTTTGCATATTTACTAGGTTACTAAAATGGATGAGTGCAATGGTGGTGCTATGGTTGGGGCGGAATCTGTGATGAGTTTCGCCAAGAAGATTGTTGGAAAGGAGATTTGTTAGGACCTGGGTGTGGATACATTTTTCCATTATTTTAGCCAATGAGGAAAGTATAGCTATAGGGTGGTAGTTTGTTAGGTCATTGCAGTTGCCCCCTTTTTGAATTTGTATAATGTAGGAGATTTTCCAGAAAAGTGGCACCTTTTGCTCTGAGATTGATCTGTTAATGATTAGAGAGACTGGGTTGGAAATGGCTTTGATGGCTATTTGTAGTAATTTGGCAGGTAGTTTGCCTACTGCAAAAGTGGTGGATTTAAGTTTGGTTATGTGTCTATAGATGGTGTAAGTTGGCACAGGTTGAAGGGTGAAGGAGTTAGCGTTATTTGATAGGTTATATAGTATAATGGGGGTTAAGGAGTGTGGGTCTGTTGACAGCTTTAATATAGAGTTGGTAAAGAACTCATTGAATTGGGTGGCTGTGTTTATAGAGGTGGTGTCTATGTTTGGATGAGGAGTTGGTGATTTACCTAGTTGGAGAATGTTATATTGTTTATATACAATCTAAGGCTGAGGATGTGTAAACCTTTTTCTCCCAGTATCTGTCAACAGTTCTGCCATCATTGTCAAAGGCTTTGGTTTAGGCGCAGACAGTTGTTCGAGCTAGTGATTTTAGATGGAATTGCTGCAAGGTTAAGTTCTGGGGCTGTAAAAAAGATAACTATGAAACTGTGGAACCTTACACAATTAGTCCACTTTTCTAAGAGCAAGTGGTTGGGTATCTAGGGAAGTATTGCCTGCACTGAAGGCATCCTTAAGTGCTACAATAACTGGGGGAATAGCAACTGGCTTAGGGGGTCTCAACCTGTAGAAGGGTCATAGTACCTCCATTGAGTTTCAGAGAGGTCTCCAAGCTCTCATTTAAACAAGTCCTTCATTCTATTGAAAGTACCAGAGAACAATCCCTCCACAGGGGAAACTGAAGAAATTTATTCAGATTATGGTCTCCAATTTTCAGGTGAAGAAACATGGGAAGCATATTCTAAATGTACCTCCTCTATATCAGAACATGACTCAGTCTGGAAGAGGAGGAGTAGTCATCTATTTTTGAATGCGTCTGGGCTGAAGACTGGGATGTTTAAAATATTTTAAATAACCCGTAACGATCTGTGGGATGCCTCAAAAAAGGAACACTGTTCCTTCAGCATATTCAATCCTTCCAAAAGAATGACTAAGAGGGGGTTGGTGGGAGGGCAGTTAAAGTATGAAAATGGACAACATAAAAGGAATGCTATGGTGAGTACATAGCTTCTTTATCTGATTATGTCAATTTTCATTCTTTCCTCAACTCTTGGGACAGAGTCCAAAAACTGTATAACAAAATGAAAAGACCACAAATTCCAAAGGAATGAAACCTCAGACATCACTGGAAAATCCAACCAAGTTTAATATTCACAAACATTAAGCACGAACACTAGGTTAAGCGCTTTCATCCATCAATGTCAGGACTTCATCAGAACAATCCCTATACATAACCCAACCCTTTTATATAGCTACATTTTCAAATTTTCAACCAATTATCCTATTAATACAATATTTATCTAAAACAGCGGCCTCAATAAACAAAATACTTTGTTAAAACAATAATTTTAAAAAACATTAAAAAAAAACTTCTATCCTAGAATATGCTTATACTGGATATAACATTTTCATTAATATGATTAAAGCCAATCGAGCAATGGGGATGAGTTATCATCACCTATAACAAAGATGTTGGCATGGTAACCCAAGTGATTAAGAAAAATTGGGGGTTATTACAAATTGACCAATATGTGATTGATAAGGTGAGACCACTCCCCAAGTTTGTTTTTAGAAAGGATAAATCCTTCAAAGACATTTTGGAGATGTGTAATGAGAGAAGTGCAATTAGTACCAGTAAATTGTTGGGTAACTGCGTGATATGTATACTTACTGTACACACATTTTGGAAACTAATGACAAATTTTGTTTGAATGGGAAAAATATATACATACAGGGTCATGTTAACTGTTCAAGCAAGAATGTGGTCTATATGGCAAAGTGTATACAGTGTTAGGTGTATTACACTGGAAAAACATGTAGGCAGTTTAAAGAAAGAATAAGGGAACATTTGTCAGATATTAAAAAAAATGTACTAACGCTTTAAGTAGACATTTTTCAATGTATGGAGGACATGTTTTTAGTGTTGCAACAGATAGTCAAGGATCAGCAAGGTAGAATCCTGGATGTGCACCTGGATATATGAGAGTCGAAATGGCAGTTGCATTTAGATGCAACTAGCTATCTAGGCATTAATGAAAATGTTAGTATTTCAAGTATACTTAAGTTGATGCACATTCTAGGATAGAAGTTTTTTTTTTAAATGTTTTTTAAAATGATTGTTTTAACAAAGTATTTTGTTTGATACAGCTGTTTTAGATAAGTATTGTATTAATAGGATAATTGGTTGATAATTTGCAAATGTAGCTATATAAAAGGGTTGGGTTATGTATAGGGATTGTTCTGATGAAGTCCTGACATTAATGGATGAAAGCGCTTAACCTAGTGTTCATGCTTGCTGTTTGTGAATATTAAACTTGGTTGGGTTGGATGTTCCAGTGACGTCTGAGGTTTCATTACTTTGGATCCTGGGGACAGAGTCCCCACAGCTACCTAAACCCCAGCAGGACTCTAAGGATATTCCTGAGTCCTGAACTAAAAGCTGCTCTGCCCCTAGAGACCAGATCTAATTTGTACTGAGCAATAAAAAGTTATGAGGACTGACCCAAGTTGCAGCTGTACAAATGTAATCTAGATAAAGCTGAAGCAGCCATAGATCTTGTGGAATGTGCTCTTGGTGGGTTGGGTAAGGCTATCCAATTTTTATAAACAAAGGTAATAACAGTCAACCAATTAGCTAACAACTTTAGAAAAGTTATTTGCCCAATTTTTAATCAGAATAAAGTTACAGTTCTGTTTTTTTTCTGAAATCTTTTGTTTTAAGTAAACTCAGTCTCTGAACATCTAAGAAGTGTACCATTCTCCTTTAATTGAAAAATTTGGGAAGACTGGTAGGTTGATAGTTTGATTCACATTAGATTCTGACACCACCTTAGGAAGAAATTAAGGAGCTTTAGAAGCCAAGGCCGGCAATTCAGAAAGCTTTCTGGATGAAATAATTGCTAATAAAAATACAGTTTTCTAAGATAAATATTTTAGTTCCATCTTAGCAATAGGCTCAGAAGGAGACTGGATTAAATCTTGCAATACTACATTTAAAACCCAAGTGGGAGTAGGATCTTTAATAGGTGGTCTTAGAAGTTTTCCACTTAGAAAGGCTTGACACAATTTAGAAGATGCTAAAGATTAATTATTTACTCCAGCATGAAAGTTGGAGATAGTAGCGAATTGAACTTTAATGATAAAAGAGCTACCTCCTTCACTGAAGGTTGATACTACAAATTCCATAACTTTAGAGAGAGGAGCAGAAAAGGGATCCAATTGATTCTGTTGTGCCCAAAAAATAAATCTTTTCCATTTACTTTTATAAAGTCTTCTGGTAGATGCTTTGTGAGGTGATGATAGAATATGATGGACAGGGGAGGAGAGCCTGGGGTGTCTAGCAATCAAAAGAAGTGGAGAACCATGCGGTCAGTTTTAGGCCTGGAATGTCTAGATGAATTGAGTCTGTTGGGTGAGAAAGAAGGTCTGGAATTGGATCCAGGATTCAAGGGGGATGAAGATGAAGCCAAAGAAAAGGAAAACAAATCTGACAAGGCCAGTAAGGGGCAATGAGAATTACTGTGCCCTTCAAATTAGGATGTTTTATGAAGAAACTTGGGGATGAGTGATGTTGAAGGATAGGAGCTAAGGAGACCATGAGGGCCAGTCGTGAAGTAGAGCATCTCTTGGCGACTCCCCAAGCGGGGGGCTGAGGGCAAATAACCTGCTGCACTTGTAGAGAGGGAATGCAAAGAGGTCATAGCACAGTTGGTCCCATCGATGAAATATCTTCTCCTCCACCTTCATGTTGAAAGAACACTTGAGACATCAGCATAGACCTGCTCAACTTGTCTGCAATAATGTTGGTTTTCCCCGGAATGTGCACTGCTATCAAAAATCGACTGGATGAAATCGCTCATTGTCACCCTCAAAGCTTTACAACACAGGGGGTAAAATTTTAGTGGGAACTTCTTTGGTGGGGTCAATATACCCTGATGGGTAATCCTAATGACCGAGTTGGGCTGGCAGTCCCTGTGGTAGGGATGAATGAGGCTCAAGACAGAGACAAATGGGCTAGGGCAGTAACAGCCAAAGAAGGTGGTGATGTTCAAGTTCTAGGGATAGAGAAATCTCTCTCCAGTACCTTGAATGCAGAGTGCCTTGGACAGAAGGAAATTGACATCTCAGAAAGAATATATCTACAGATGGCAGGCGCTCTCCTCCTTGAAGGCAGATCACTTGAAAAGGGAGTATGGGCAGAGTTGTCTAACACCAAGGCTCCGAGGGAAGAGACAGCTTCGGCAACTTTGGAGTCAACTCCAACACCTTGGACACAGCACTGACGCTATGGCTCAGAGTGTCATCTGGAGCCAATCCACTCGGACACCACCAAAGTTGATGATACCTGCATCTTCAGATCAGATGTGAACAACTCTGTATCCTTCAGATTTGACAATACCAAAAGCATTGCTTGGATCAGAGGAGGAGCTAGTTGGGGGGGGGGGGGGTGCGTACTAAGATCTCCAGACCTGAAGTGGTCGGAGCAGGGGGGATTCCCTATTTGCATTGAGAGAAATTTTCTCATCATCCTGGAGATGTTCAGATTTGGACCCAAAAGTGGAGATCAGATCAGAAGTGATTCTTTCTTTTTGGATCTTTGGATCCAAAGATTGTTATTTTCTGTTGGAGGTTTCAAACAGAGTCGAAGCAGTAGGCTGTTCCGTTGCAATGCCTATAGAGGCACTCTATCTTTACCTTTATTCAAGGCTTATGTTCGCAATGGATTATACTACTTTAAGGTAACCTTAGTTACAACTAATTACTAAATGCACTTTATTTCAATTGGTTCTATACATATATTTTAAGAAATGTCATTTCCTGTTCTGCTGTTTGTCTGAGGAAGGCTAAATATTTGATTTAGCCGAAAGCGCTAACATTAATTTGGAGTCATTAAACGTCTGTTTATTTTACGAAGTAGTCTCTCATAGTGTTCTTGTTCGTTGATTTTCTGTTGGAGGTTTCAAACAGAGTCGAAGCAGTAGGCTCCATAGTTGTGTTTTCTGGAATCTCTCTACTCAGATATTTTAGGGGGATGAGCCCCAGAAGATTCTGGTGATTCAGGAGATTTAGAGGGCAGGAAGCCACTAAGTATTAGTTTGCAGTTATAGTCTATGATGGCCCTAGGGTTAAAACCTTTACAAATGTCACAGTTAGCATTTAAATGTGACTGGCCAAAACAATATACGCATTCTTAATGCATATATGAGAGTGGTATTTTGTGGCCGTAGGCTTTACAGTTTTTTAATTATGCTGGTTTCTCTGACATTATGACTCAAAAAAACACTACAATGATAAACAGATATTACACTTGTCTTAGCCAGAAGACTGAGAAGTAATAGCAAGAGGGAAAAGGAAATAACAGATAAAAAGATCTAGATAAACCAGAGGAATGAGGTTAGATCAACAATAGTAAGAAAGGGCAAATACTTGGAGGTATTAAAGGCAACTACCAGCAATAGTAAATCAAATAGCAGCACACAAGTACCTAAAAGGGAAAAAGGGAGGAAACAGTATTAGAAGCAGTAGAAGATTTATAAGATATTAAAAATATAAAAAAGAAAACATTAACTCACAAAAAAAAAAAAATCCAAAACAGATTAAGCACTTGAAAGCTACAACAGCAACCATGTCCAAACTACAAGGCAACAAACGAGATCTGAGATATGTTAGGGAGTAGAGCATTATGGGAAATGGAAGAGCTCGAGCGATTCCAGTGATCCATAGGTGGTTACTGGGCTATTAACCCGAAGGTCTTTATAAACCTAGCGGTGTGTGCCCAATATAATACTAGAGAAAGCCAATAACAATAGGATCTTGCCTAAAAACTTGAAATGTTAGTTAGCAACAACTGACCATACCTAAATGGGTCATAGGTGAAATCCCTGGCAGGAATTTATATTTTCTCATCCAGTCATCTAAGCTATGCTTAAACAGAGTCATAGAGGGGCTTTGTTTGATGTGAACTGGTAGCTTATTCCAGAGGAGTGGCAACCTCTGAGAGACATATAGGTCTTCACCAGCAGGTCCTATTTATGTCCAAGGTCAGGTCAAGTTCCCTGGAGTAGGTGACCCTTGTCCAACTTGATTTGTGGATGTGCAGCATTTCCATTATGTTTGGATCCAAGATTGCTCTGTAGGCCAGGCACAAGTCTCCTTAAGTAGTCTGCATGCTGCTGAATACATTTACAGTGACTTCAGTCTGTCAGTGTATGACATGTGCTGGAGACCCTGAATTTTCTTGGTTAGAAATCCAATGTAGATGTCCACCTACCTTCTTACCATTATGTCATCAACTTTCAAGCTGCGTCCTGTCAGTGAACCTACATTGTGTAGTTCATGTCTGGCAGGTTGATTGGTTTACTTGCAGCTGTCACTTAGAAGAGTTATCCCAGGTAACTCAAGCTGAGCAACTGGCTTCCGGCCAGCCATTAGCTTATCACCAAGGGCTGCTGGGCTTTTTATGGTGAGTACCCCCTGGTGTAGGTTTTCAATCCTTTTTAGAAACGTTCATAGCTTTTCACGAGCTAGTAAAAAAGTGGCAGATCGGATCAGAGGGTGGGATCCAGACCCAAACACTGAGGAACGAATGAAAATTTACATCAGATCTACGTTTTTTTTCATGACTGGGGTGCGGAGGTGTCCGAGATACTGCACTAGACTACAGCAGATTGTGCAACTGTGTGTAGCTGTTGGTTCTTGACAGAGTTTAAGGGAATTAAGCTGGCTCCTTCTAAGGGTCTCAGGTTTGAAAAGAAATGGGACACAACCAGATGCCATGTTCTTCATCTAAACCGAAACAAGCTGTGTGGGAGTTTTTATAAGATGGTCAATGTTCATACAAGCACTTCCCCTTTCTCTCAGACATGAACAAAAAACCAAAAAACATTTTTGCATAAAAAAGGATGTCCCCCAACAGATTACCTATCTGCCCACTCTGTCGATAATTAGCTGACTGCCAAACTACTGAAGATGTGGTGAAGTAAGACAGCCTGACTGGCAGCTTCGTCCATAAGAAAACTCTGAATTTCAGTGCCCATATATTTATTTTTTTTACTTACATGCTGTCATGCCTCCTTGGACATACTTGGCAGGATACGTTGCATATAGCTTAGGCTGCTGCAACAGTATCTGTTGATAATCAGACTTAATGTTAGATATACTTTATCACATCTACAAGGGGACCCTCACTGGTATGTCCACTATTAGATTTATTTCCTTCAGCTCAGATTTTGTTTTTTGGAAACTTCTCCTCATGGAGGTGTTTCTAGTACTGCCTCTCTCCATAACATTTACTGTTCTGGGATAGCGTAACTAACCATGGAGCCAGCCCCAGTTTGCCCTGAGTAAATAGACTTCCTACAAATCACGAAAAAAAAAAGTGGACTCCTTCAGTGTGTTAATATGCAAGTGAGTGGCAGAGAACTCCTGTTGTGTGCACAACCATCTGAAGTACAAGAGGTGGTCAGGAGCAAGTCCAGGACCGACCAGAGAATGTTCCCTCACTAATTAACTGATACAAGAACATATAAATTGTACCCAAAGGGTTGCTTGTGTAGTGGGTCTATATATGTGAATTCTAAGGTGGGTGGTCATGCAAAAGATTTCCAAGTGTCTGCTTGATCAGCTTGTGCGAGTTCACAATCCTGCCTCCTACAAGGTCATAATGCAGACATAGTTGACAACTTGACATGCACCATAACTGAGGCCCAATTTATACTAGTGCCAGAGAAAATGATTCACCAGCCAACTGTATTTTTTGGGGGGTGGGGTGGGGATCATGATGGGTACAACTCTACCCAAATGCGCACATCCTCAGGCACTCACTTTGCAGTAGTCTCATTCCTTACTGTACAGTGAGGTCATGCAGAAGTGTCTGTAAAGGGCAGCCTTCAGGTGAACCACACACGGAGGCAACAACACAAGCACATTACATGCTTCCCTCAAATACTTACAGGAACGTGTAGGAATGATAGGGAACAGCAAAAATCCATTCCACCCCATGCAGGTTAGCAGCTCTCATCTCACAGAATAAAGGAGCTATAGGACTGTCACCCAGGCACTGAATATGCTCATTTGGGAGGGTGGAGGCAGATAGTCAAGCAAAGCAATCTATTTTTTGAGCATGCAGTTGGTGTAGGGAGATTTCAGTTCGAAAGTGCAGGGCTCAGTTTCCAGCAATACCCCTAAAAGTTAAGAAAAAGAAAATTCTGAGTTATTACACTTGATCTGGTAGAGTATTGCCTTGTGCTATCCAGGTGGCACTTCTGTCTCTCAACAGCCATATAAAAATGCATCTCCAGTGGGCTTTCTACCTCAGGCACTTGAACAATTTCTGGTGGTAGTACCACACTATTCCCCACTCACCACTGCTGCTGCTTAATATGCTTTATTCAGTTATCCTTTTTCTTGGTTCCCCAGTAGAGTTCAATTTTTAAAACCTTCTCTGCCCTAACCAATATATGTGGCTTGCTTTCTCTTGCTGTCTTGGACCAATAGAATTCCTGGCAAAACGTGTGGTGTGAGGTGGGGCAGGAGCAGAGACTTCTAAAACTGGCCTGAGGAAGACTGGTTACTTTCTAGCATGGTGTTATTCATCACTTTAGAAGAGTTTTTTCCTGATGCTGCCCCAACTGAAATGGGCCCTGCAATACTGGCTCAGTGGAATATTTGTACTGCACCTGTATCCTGAAACTGGATAAACTACACTGCACAAAGGCTATACTGCAGTCACCTTTAAGCAAGTTATCGGTTGGGCTGTGGACAAAGCCATCGCCACCACCTTAACACTGCCTTGTCCATCTACTCACTTGCTCTCACTCCCCTAGCCAGCTCCTCCTGTCTGGGTCACTGGTTAATTCTGGGACAACGTTAGGGCTCTACGCTGTGGAGCAGGAACACTGACCTTTACTAATCCCACATATGAGCAAAATAGACTTTGTGACTGACTGGTTAAGGTTTCCTGAAGTACCATCACCAATAGCACAGACAA
Source organism: Protopterus annectens (assembly GCF_019279795.1). Taxonomy (NCBI): domain Eukaryota; kingdom Metazoa; phylum Chordata; order Ceratodontiformes; family Protopteridae; genus Protopterus; species Protopterus annectens. The sequence continues at coordinate 22,480,774 of NC_056741.1, forward strand.
GGAGTACTTTACATGCAACTATGAAATAACAGTTCTAAACAAAACCACCTGCTAAGACTCAGAGTATATAAAAAGATAAAAGGCTGCTGGTTATAAATTCTTACCTTAAAATAGTTTGGAAGGCTTCTTCATCTACTCCACAGTCTGGATCAGACAGTCTGCTAATTATGTCTGGCACAAGATTATATACAGTATTACCCTGTGGAGCACAAAAGTCTAGGTTTACCAATTATTAAGCATTACTATAAAAATGCTACTTTAGCTGTAAAAGTAACTACCATAACTAGATTTACAAGGGAATCTTGGCCAGCAGGTAAATGCATGCAAACTTCTAGGCATTGTAACAAGATCATTAAATAAAACTCATGTTCAGCAATTCTTGCTATGAAAAACTGCATGGGGGCGTGGCCAAGATGGTGGCTAACTAGCAGCTCAAAGTTTTTGCTCTGCTTCTTATTTTTCTGAAAGAATTTTATTTTTTACTCAACAGAATATTGATTTTTAATAGAATGATTTACTTAAACCAGTATAGATACTTTTCTGAAAGAAACAAATTAAAAATTGGAAGCAGCATTTTAATTTTTCCTGTTAGTGTACTTTTTGACTGTTAATCATGAGTCACTCAAAAGTGAACTCAAGAACATTCCATAAAAAAGGAACTTCAGTCTGTTATTGGGAGTATCCAAGAACTATTAAACTAGACAAACTGGAAACAAAAATGGATTATATAAAAACGCAAAAAAACAAATGGACATTCTATGAAGTGTTAAAACTGCAATCTACTCAGATTTCTTCAACTGAAGATGCAGTGACGGATTTGGATGGAAGACTGACAGAAACAAAGTCATACAGAATTTTTACTAAAGCAAAACACTTTTATAGAGAAGGTAAAAGATATAGAAAGCAGGTCCCGTAGAAATAACATCAGCATATATTGAATCCCAGAGGAAGAAGGGGACAACTTGATACTTTTTTAAATACCTGGTTGTGCACAGCTCTCAACTTGCAAGAAGCTCTTTCATTTGGCATTGAAAGGGCTCACAGATCCCTTTCATCATCCTCCTTAAAGAAGGACCCCTCCAGTGCCTAGATCCATTATTGTTAAACTACTGTCCAGTCAAGAGAAGGACTTGATTTTGAAGACAGCCTGGGCTAACACACCAATTAAGCTAAAAGCAATGCAGATTTGACAATGACTACACTTCATTAGTTATGACTAGAAGAAAAGTTATACCTTTTATCATAAGCCTGAATAAAAGACATAAAAGCTCAACTTGTTTTTCCTGCAAAACTAAGGATCTCCTTTCCAGATGGTCAGAAAATTTTCAACACCCTAGAAGAAGCTGTGGAATAAACTAAGAAAAATAAACTATTTGACTAAATAAAAACTACAAGCAAAGGTGCTTCGTGGTTCTGTAGTTGACAAAATAGAAGATATGGATTGGGCAAGCACCAGTTTAAAGACATGCGTCTAAAAAGAATTGAACAACAAAGGACAAAAATTCAAAAAAGATGAAAGTAAAGCTTTATTTTACATTATTTTGTCTTATCTAAATCTGATGTCATTTGACAAGCAATCAAAATAGGACACTATACAACTGCCACCTAATAAGGTAAAAGTATTATTTTATTGTTGCTATTTCCTTATTTCCAGTTTTAAATTCTGTTAGAAAATGCATGATAAAATGGAAAACTATCATATGGTATCAGATTACAATCTTGAGCTTTTAAACACACATACATATTGTAAACACACTCTCCCTTTAATACATTTTCTAAGATGTCACAAACTTATGCTTGCATTGATGTGTTTCATTTCTGGAAATCATTGCCAATGAGACGGGTGCCATAATGACTGCAGTAAAGGTTTGTTATACTTTATAATTGTTTAAGGTAATGGGTAACATATCCAAATAACCCTTACTCACTTATTTTTAAACTAATTTGATTTACTTTTCTTTCCCTTCTCTATATATCTTCCTTCTGTCTGTATTATGTACTTCTGCATGCTAACAGAAGCAATGTGTCCAAATAGTTAAACACAAGTCAGTACATATTAGTTATATAGATTGCTTTAATGTAAAATTTTAATTTGTGTAAAACATCCTTTTTTCTTTCTCCCTCAAATTATATTCATATTACTTCCATTTATTCATTCCCTCAAGTTTGTGTATTAAAATATGGGTTTTTGACATTTTTCTTAAAAGTCCTTTTTTTTATCTGAAACAAACTAACAAGCATGTGCTGTTGTAGGATGGTAAATTAATTTCAGCTCTTATCCCAGTCATTTTCCCACCCTTACTTTCAAATTTCAAGCAATAGCAAAATATTTTATCTCCAGCTGCCTAATGACAGCTTTAGTGTGCATTAACTGTGTGGATTCACCAGTTACATCTTTAATGAACTTTGACCTTGCTGTTTCAGGAAATAAGAGTAACATTGGAACATACAACCTCATGGAGCTATTATAATTTAAACTAGCTCCAACAATACTTAAAACATGCTTGCTTTCTTTACAAGCTCTAATAAGCATTAAAAGGAAAAGAAAAAAGGAAAATGGCTTGAATAAGTGACGAACTGCACCTTTTACGGATAGTAAGTAAGCCGTTTAGTAAAACGAGTGTTTTTCTTTACTTTCATTATATAAATGCATTATCCCCAAAAAAAGCAGCTCTAAAAACTTGGTGTACGACTTAAGCAGTAACCCTAATTAGTACACACATCGGATATGTACTATACAAACATGCTAAAACTAAAATGTATATAGACATTTCTATTAGATCTTGTGATTCTGCCAAACATCCAAAGTGTTTTAAAGTATTATGATATTTCTATTTATATCTGATAAAACATCTCCAGCACAATTCTTTGCCTAATTGATATACTTTTTGATATTTCTAGAATGTATTTTTGGGGTTGTGTACTGCTGTTTTTTCCTCATTATTGTGACTCAGTAATATCACTGGAATTTATTTCAGACAGACATCTGGCGTGCACACAGCAGCAGCTATAATGGTCAGAAGGGGGTGGTAGGCATTGACAGACTAAACTGACCTTGTTTTCCCAGTTTAAACAGTCACTGTTGGGCTTTGCAGGTCTAGTACGAGTTTGCAGGATTAATGGGATTTTTTGCAAAGCAGCCTATAATACTTTAATTTGTGACAGTGTGTGTGGAATAGAGAAGATACACAACACATGCTCCTTTTTTTACTATTAAAAATGTCAAAAGTCCACACAGAGATGGCTATAACTGTTTGGTAGGGGTGAGAGGGGGGCAGCTGTATGTAGAAAATAACTGATCACCATGTTTTCTCATTTTAAACGGTCACCAACTTTCTTTGAAAGAAAAATAGAAGTTATGTTCTTACCATAACGTTCCATGTTAGTTGTCTTCTTCTCGCCTTCTTCTTGCTGGATGGGTTCGGAGCCGACCTCGGCTCCGACTCGGCCACTGTAAAAGCTCGAGAGTTGGTTCCACCGGCTCGAGGCTCCCCTTATATCCCACAATGCTAGGCGAGAGTTACCTCAGATCTCGTTTGTAAGCTAACCCCAGCTTATAACAGTATAACTGCAAAACAGAATCCACCTCTAACAACAGGAAGAAAGAAGGGTGACCTACATCCTGAACCAAGAAATATGCATAATAGCATATGACTAAGAAAGAGGTGGTAGAAAGAGAGGTCACGATCACAACTCCTCTAGGTCTGTCCAGGCCAGGGGGAAGGAGGGTGGGACGCAAGAAGAAGGCGAGAAGAAGACAACTAACATGGAACGTTATGGTAAGAACATAACTTCTATATGTTAAGTTGTCTATCTCGCCTTCATTCTTGCTGGATGGGACCGCGTCCCTAGCACCTTGTCCCGGGTGGCCTAACGGAACAGACTCCTGAGAACAGTGGAACCAAAATTAGCTCTATGCCTAGAAGCTAAATCCAACTTATAATGGGAAATAAAAGTGTGAGGAGTAGCCCAAGTAGCCGCTGCACAAATGGTGTCAATAGGCAGTCTGTCTTGGAAGGCTAGAGAAGTAGCCAAAGCTCTGGTGGAATGGGCTTTAGGTTTATTAGGCAGTTTTGGTGTCTAATCTCATAAACAAGGGTAATCAGAGATGTTAGCCATCTGGATAATGATACCTTTGAAACTGGAAGTCCCTTTCTGCTTTCCGCATAGGAGACAAACAGCTGATCAGATTTTCTGAATTGTTTCGTCCTGTCCAAGTAGTACCTTAATTGACGATGAACATCCAGGCAGTGTAATTTTGTTCAGACCTATTTGAATACTCTGGGAAAAAGACAGGAGGTCAATGCTTTGGTTTAGATTTGATGTTGAAACCACCTTAGGCAAAAGGACGGGTTAGTTCGTAAGGAAACTCTGTCCTTATGGAACAAAAGATAAGGAGAACGACAACTGAGTGCTTGAAGTTCTGAAATTCTTCTAGCTGATGTGATAGCCACCAGAAAGAGAGTTTTCCATGATAATAATTTCAAGGAACATGAAGCTGCAGGTTCGAAAGGGGAAAGAATCAAAGAAGCAAGAACTAAATTTAGGTCCCAAGGAGAAGGAGGATTTCTTATAGGAGGTCTGAGAAGAAAAACTCCTTTCAAAAAGGCTTTGCAAAGTTTGTGGGACATTAGGGCAGATTCAGAAATGCCCACATGAAACTTAGAAATAGCTGCCAATTGAACCTTAAGAGTAGATGGAGATGAACCTGCATGGAAGAGTTCAGCTAGAAAATCAAGGACTAGTTGGATGGAAGCGGTGAAAGGATCTATGTCCTTTCCTTGTGCCCAATATGAGAAGCGTTTCCACTTACTCAAATAAATCTTTCGAGTGGAAGATTTATGGGAAGCTATCAATATATCTCTAACCGAGTGAGATAAATGAGGAAGCCTGGCTACGGTTGGAACTGGAGGAACCAAGCAGTGAGGTTCAGAGAGGGGAGGGAGCGATGAAACTGACCCGATTGGTGGATCAAAAGAACTGGAACTAGGTCCAGACTCCACGGTCGCTCCAAGAGAAAACGATGTAGAAAGGGGAACCACACTTGTCGAGGCCAGTAAGGAGCAATGAGGATCAATGAGGCCTTCTGAGCGATAGCTTTCTGTATTACTTGAGAGATCAGAGGGAAAGGAGGAAATGCATACAGAAGTCCCCGGGGCCAAACTTGGACTAGAGCGTCCCTGCTGGGTTGGCCTGGTAAAGGGAATAGAGTGAAGTATTCTCTGCACTTGCTGTTTTGGGGAGTAGCAAAAAGATCGCAGCAAGGCTGACCCCACTTGAGAAATATCTCTCTCACTACAGAGTCTTTCAGAGACCACTCGTGAGGCATGAGTATAGCTCTGCTCAACTTGTCCGCAATGTGATTGGACTTCCCGGGGATGTGCGTTGCTATCAGAAAACGCTGAGAAGAAATCGCCCATTGCCACAGTCTGAGTGCTTCTCGACACAGGGGGTAAGATCTGGTTCCGCCTTGTTTGTTGATGTACCACACTACAGACATATTGTCTGTCTGGATTGCAATCGTTCCTAAGGGAAGAGAGTCTTGAAGGGCTTGCAACGCTAAAAGCACTGCTCTCATCTCCAGAACATTTATGTGCAAGTGGCATTCGTTTGGTTGCCATGTGCCCTGGACTGTCCTGCCCTGATAATGCGAGCCCCACCCGATCACCGAGGCCTGCATTGTCAGAGTACCAAGCGGAGGAGGTGGAACAAATGGTCTTCCCGACAGGAGCTGGGGAAGACATCCACAACATGAGATGCTTTTGCACGCTTGCGTGATCATAATGGTGTGAGACATTGGAAGTTCCTGGTATGACCATTGAGAAAAAAGCATCCACTGAAGGATCCGCATGTGGTATCTGGCCAATGGGAGGAGAGGTATGGCGCTGCCATGATTCCCAACACCTTTAGAACTAACCTGGCTTTGGCTCTGTTGTTGTTGAGAAGAAGTGACACCAATTTGTGAATGTCTGATATCCTTTGGTTAGTTAGCGTTGCAGACATGTTTATAGTATCTAAATTTGCGCCTATGTAGGTAATAGTACGACAAGGCGACAAAACAGACTTTTCGCAATTTATTGAAATACCCAGTTTTGACAAACGCGAAAAGTATAATCTCTGGCCATCAAAAGGAGATGCTTGGTGGGAGCTGTGAGAAGCCAGTCGTCCAAATATGGAAACACCTGGAATCCTTGTCGTCTCAGGTGAGAAGCTACCACTGCCATGCATTTGGTAAACACCGGGGCAGTGGTGAGACCAAAGGGCAGGGCCCTGAACTGAAAATGACTGGTTCCCAGCCTGAAGCGGAGGAATCTTCTGGAGCGTCTGTTCATTTCTATGTGATAGTACGCATCCCGAAGGTCTATAGAGCACATCCAGTTTCCTTTGCCCGAAAGGGGAAGAATGGATTGCAGCGTGACCATCCGAAATCTTGTTTTCTTGACTGATTTGTTCAAGACACTGAGATCCAAAATCGGTCTCCAGTCCCCTGTTTTCTTTGGAACTAAAAAGAACCTTGAGTAGATTCCGGATCCTTGTTGGTCTGCTGGCACTGACTGAATTGCTCTTTTTGCAAGCAGTTTTGAAATTTCCAAAGCTGCTATATCCCTTTGAGCGGGTGGAACATCTGGAAGGGATTTTTTTGACTGATTTGGAAAACGAAGAAAGGGGATAGAATAGCCTTCAGAAATGGACTGTACCCATTTGTCTTGAGTCAGGGATAGCCAGGCTTCTGGGTACAGTGACAATCTTCCCCCAACTGCCTCCGAAGATGGGCAGTCGGGCAACACCTCAGGGATGCTGAAAGGGCTTGTCAGGAAAGGCTTCCCGATTGCCCTGGTTCTGGACCCCCTGCCCCTAGGGGCGTCTACCATTGTTATTCCCACCTATGCCTTTGGTAGGAAAACGACTCTGTGCGTCAGGCGAAGTCCCTTGAGATTGTTTACGGAACCACATCTTCCCACCCTTCTGGCCTTTGGGGTAAGGCCTAGAAGGAGTCGAAAAACGGACTCAGACGGCAGAAAGGGTCTTGCCATCAGTCTCGCACCTAGTCAGGGTTTCTTTCACTTGAGGACCAAAGAGAGATGATCCATCAAAAGGGAGTTCGTGAAAGACGTCTTGAAAGGTTCCACAAAGTTGCATAGCCGCATCCAGGCGTGCCTACGTAAGGCTACCCCTGTCCCTGCGGCTCTGCTCGCTCCATCGGCCGCATAAGAGAGGAGGCGCATGGAGGAGTTGGATATGGAATTAAGGGTAGCCAGCTGCGTGTTCATTTTCTCTTGGAAACCCGCAGCTGTAGGGTCCTTTAACATTTCACTCGCTTCCTTGATCAAGTCCCTTTGAAGACGAGTGAAATGGTACAGGTAATTCAGCGAACGCATGGTAAATGTCGCTGAGGAGAACATCCGCTTCCCGTACCTATCCATGGACCTAGATTCCTTGTTAGGTGGATGGACAGGCACTGAAGGATCAGCCAGTTCCTTCTTTGTGGCGGCAGCTACCACCATAGCATCCACAGAGACTCCTTTTGATAAAAATTGCTTGTCTGATGGAGCTGTGATGAATTTGGAGGGTCTCCTGGGAGTGGGGTCCACTGAATCAGGAGCCGTCCATGCCTTCTTAGCAACCACCTGCATGAGGGGGTCAAGGGGGACACCCAGGAGGTGGAAGGACGAGAGCCAAACGCCTCAAGATACACAGATTCGTCCTCCGAAGGGTTGAGGGCTGGCCAATTTCCCCTCTGTTTCAGGATCTCCAGAATGTCTGCAAATGAGACATCTTCAGAAGGGGAACGGGGGGAACCCTCAGAATCATCCAGATCTGTGTCCGACGTGATAGACTCAGGTGAGTCAATGTGCTTCCTCTTGCACTTCCTCTTCCGAGGAGGCTCTTCTGCCAAATCAGGAGAGGCCTCGGAAGAGGATGAAATCCCCAAAGGGGGCTCCTGAGGAGCTGGCTCTCTGCGGTCCGGGATGAGGGAGTGAGTCCACTTACCCTGAGGCAGCATAGAGGGAGGGGCTGACGGAGCCGACTGTGGAGTAGAGCCAGGCTCTAACACACTCCGCATGACCTCGAATGCACCCCTGTCAGGCAGAGCCAGAGGTCCCCGCTCCGAGGGGCTAAGGACTGCCCTCGGCACCTACACTGATGGCTCCGAGGCCGCTGTCGGCGCCGAACTCACCAGCCGAAGCACCGAGAGGAGAGGGGGTCGGACAAGGGTCCGATGCCACTCACCCCCTCGGAGCCGACGAGGGAAGTCCGGCGCCGAGATTCCTCCAAGGAAGAAAACGGAGCCGAAGACAATTGTCTCGGCTCCGAAGTGACCACAGTCTCGGTTCCGACACGACCCGGCTCCGAACTCAAAAGAGTCGAAGGAGGAAAGAGTTGATGGACCGGGGCAGGCACCGACTGATGAGTCGGGCTCTGAAGCATCTGGGCTAGTGCCTCGGACTTAAGTAGTCGACTCACCACCCTCTGAAGGTCATGATCGGAAAGCCTCGATGACCTAGAGGAATGAGATCTTTGGCTCCGTTCAGACAGCAGGGGAGATCCTGGAGCCGAATGAACGGAGCCAAGAGAAGGTGACCTAGACCTCTTTCTGGTTGTCGGCTCCAAGATCTTGTCGGAGCCGACACGGGTACCTCGATAACCTCGGCCCCGGCCGGAGCCGAGGAAGCCACAGAAACTGTGGACTGAGTCTTATCGGCTCCAGCCGGAGCTGATAAAGGCAAAGGTTGAACAACCTGAGGTCTCGGCTCAGAAGCCGGAGCCGAAGACCTCGATGCCTTAGAGGGCTTCCCTGTTGAAACTGACAGGGAATCCTCTGGCTTCAACAAGCCTCTCAGAATCAACTTGTTTTTTCTTTCCTGCAGGACCCTGGGGCTGAAGCCATGACACACAGCACAGGAGTCCTGCAGGTGCAAAGGCCCCAGACAATAGACACAAGAAGTGTGAGCGTCTGTCAGAGACATTTTCTGACAGCACGCATCACACTTCTTGAATCCGGAGACCTTTGCTTCTTTTGACATTTCCCTAACTGACAGGTGTACACTAACACACACCCAAACACACAGTTATACCCTGTCAGCAAAAATTAGTAATACTAAAAATAATAATAATTTTAGCCAAAAATACTAATACTTAAGTACAAAAGGTTAAAGCAACTACACAAACACTCCCTAGGGAAGGGAAGGCCAAAGGAAGAACCAACGGTTCTTTTAGTAAGAAAACGGGGAAAAATAGGGTCGGGGAAAAAGTCTCAGTGTTCTACACTAATCTAGGAAGAAATAAGTTAAAAAGGGGAAAAAAAGAGTAACTTTTTTGAAGAAAAAGCTAACACTCACCAGGAACCGGTAGAAGCAACCAACCTCGAAGCTGTAGCGGCAAACGAGATCTGAGGTAACTCTCGCCTAGCATTGTGGGATATAAGGGGAGCCTCGAGCCGGTGGAACCAACTCTCGAGCTTTTACAGTGGCCGAGTCGGAGCCGAGGTCGGCTCCGAACCCATCCAGCAAGAATGAAGGCGAGATAGACAACTTAACATGTGTGCATTTGCAGGATTACTGTGATTGTGCAATGTAGTTTGGAACACTGTAATGTCCAGCTACTGTCCGAGTAGATTAGAGCTAATACATATTACATAGCTGTCTTTTTTTAATCACCATCACCTGAAGTGCATACAGGCATAGCTATAGTGGCTGGGTGAGAAGAATGTTGTCTGATGAGGAGTGGAAGATACCTTTTGAAAATAACAGACTCTTTTTATTGTTTTCTCAATTTAAATGGTTATTAAAAGACAACTGGTATCACAGAGCATCCAGAACTCCAGAACTTCAGATCTTCGGGAGGAGGGGTGTGGTGACCCCCTCACCCAGAGACTCTATAAATGCGTTTTGTTACAAGGTTAGTAGTGGCCTTTGTTCTGAACCCCACCTAGTCTACAACTGACCCTGATCAATGGTATGTAAAGACTATGGCTGTAGTTGGTATAGGGGAGCTGGCATAATTTCTTTAATTTTCTTCTCAGACCTCAGAGGTGCGCACATGTCACCGTGGGCTATGCTGGGTTGGGGACAGAATGGCCATCCTTACAAATTTCAGAAGTGTACACAAAGGGTCACTGTCTAGGAGTAACAAGATGGAAACATTACGGTGTTTTAAAATTTTTTTAACTTTCTCTCAATTAAACAGACGGTCTGTCTTTTGTGACAGAGTAAAGAGGCATGCTGTACATATGTAGTCTTTCATGTGACACTTATTTCTTAATGTATTTCTATGTAGTAGTAATGAAGATTTTATAATAGTTACAGATTCTGATCAATGCATAGCATTTACTCAATAAAATTAATACCCTTTAACACTTTTTGTTGTTCATTCAACGTCTCATTACCTAAGAAATCATAAAACAGACTGATATTCATATGTTCTGATTTAAAATAATTTTCATGTATTTGCAAGAGTGAATACTCATCATATATAATTCAATATTTCTTTTAAGTAGCAGTAGCACAAGCTAAGCACGGGTTTTACTACTTTAATATGGTCTGGTTGAGGAGTGTTTGGATAAATTATTTATCCAACCAGGAATGTTATATTTCATGACGAAAGGTTCAAATACTTTCAGTTTTGTTTATGTCTGGTATCATCTATGTCCACAATAATTTTTTTTGTAATATAATTTACTTTTTACTTAAGATTTTTGTCTTCTAGGATTGAATTTGTTTTTCAACTTGCATGTTTATGTAGCTTATCTTTAAACATCAATGGTCTAAATAATTCATTGAAAAGAAGCAGTTTAAATAAATTCCTAATGTCAAACAAAGCTCTATGTTTTTTTTTACAAGAAACACATGCGATTAAAGAAGACATAAATATAATATTCTTTAAAGATTATATACTGGCTGGTACATATTTTAAGTAAGAAAGGAGAGGCACAATGATCCTTTGAAGACGTTCCATACCTGAACCTAAAATCATACACACATTTACTGATAAAGATGGTATGTTAACAATAATTGCAATTAAAATCAGTAAATATTATACACTAGTTAATACATACTGGATTCCAGGAATCTGTGCAAAAATCATTAAATTATTGGACACCACTACTTTGCATCGTAAAGGTGAATTACAGCAGGAGACTAATTGCGTTCTGTTAGAAGCTGACATGACTAAAAAAAAAATCAAACTATCATCTTCAGCAAAACATTTAAAAAATGTCATCAATGATCTAAATTTATGCAATATATATTGTTTGAAATCTGCTAATTCATTACACTGTACACATTATTCATTTTATTTTGGTACCCAAACTACTATAGATTGTGTTCAACTCTAACAGCCTATACTCCAAAATTGGCAATGTATTAACATCTTGCCCATTATCCGATCATAATGCCATTTCATTTAATATTACCTTTAAGACTAATAATTTAATCAATAACTCTAGAATTCCAGCATATATTACTCAGCTGAAAGGTTTTTAAGGAATGGTTTATTACAGAAATAAATCAATTTGTGGAAAAAATGACAATGGTGAAGTTACTGACATCATACTTGGGGATTTTTAAAGGCCTATTTGTATGGGAAAATCAAAAGTTGGTATGTTAATAAGAGGAAAGAATGGAATAAAGAACTAAAAACTTCTAAGATAGATAACTTAAAAATAAATATAAAATTTAATTACACAAATATTAATCTTGAATTAAAATTATTAAATAAAAAATATCTAGATACAATGCAACATATAATCTCAATTCAACTAGAAAAATTGAATATTTGTTCCTATTCAGTTAATCCCAAAAGTTTCTATAAACTAGATACAAGATCTAAGAAAAAAACAACACCAATTATATTAAAGATAAAGAATAAACCAAAGGGGGTAGGAGGAATAACGGATTTAAATGATACATTAGAATATTTTAGAAGTCATTATGAAAATGTCAATAACGCCTTTAAAATTTTAGATAACTACTACAAATAATTTTTTGAATATACATCAAAAATTAGAGAACAAGCAAATATTGATAAACCTATCTTATTAAAAGAAATTAAAGATCAAATTAAAAATATTAAGACAAATAAAGCTCCCGGACTTGACCGATTAATCCCTGAAATATATAAACATATACCAGATAATATTGCAAAACTTTTTGCAGGATGTATTTGAAAATATCAGAACTTCACAAGTTATTCTACCATCCTGGCATTACACCCATGTTTCTCCCATTCTTAAAAAATATAGATAGTAAGCTCTGTTCCTCTTATAGACTTGTATCCTTATTGAATTTAGACTATATATTATGTCCATCCTTGCCAGAAGACTAAATCATATAATACCACGATTAATTAAGGCAGACCAGACAGGTTTTATTTTAAATAGAAAAGTCCACAATATCAGATTAAACATTTTAATTGACTTAGCCAACAAAAAGAAAATAATAATTAGTTTAGATTTAAATAGAGCTTTTGATTCTATTAGCTGGTCATATCTATTTAAAGTACTTAAAAATATAACTTTTCTGAAATATTAACCTCATCACTAATCTGTATAATTCTTATTCATTTGTTAAAATTGGTTCTTTTATTTCTAAACCCTTCAAAGTTTCAATGGGTACAAAACAAGGTTGTCCTTTATCCCAGTTATTTGCTTTTGCTATTGAACCTCTTGCAAATTCTATTAGATCTAATCATATGACCAAAGGATTTCAAACGGATGAGAAACTCAGCTAGAATATTAAGTTATTCGCAGACAATATACTAATAAGTCCTGTTTAAATCAAATTATTATTTCTTTAAATTATTTTGAAAAAAATCTTAGGCTTCAACTTTAACAAAAGCAAAACAAGAACCCTATCAATCAATAAAAAAAAATGATGATTTCCTAAATGGTTTACTGAATTCAATTGGAACAATACCTATATTTATTACCTTGAATTGTTAATACACCCTCAACAAGTACAATTCAGACTAACTACACAAACTTAAATATAGTCAAGTGTCTAATGGATGGAATAAGTCCTTTTTTTTACAATAGAACACACTTACTTTAATAAAAATGATTATTCTTCCAAAAATCTTATTTTAGAGGCATTAATATTTCTTCCCATAAAAAAGATTAAATACGCTAAATACCACTCTTCTTAAATTTCTTTGGTATCCTAACAGGCCAAGGATAACTTCTGAATAGCATACTAAAAAAGCAGGGAAGATGGAGGGATAACCTTTCCAAATATGAACTACACACAAAATCCAATATTATAAGCATAGTAACTTTATGGTTAAACTCCTCATACAATTCTGCATGGAAATCCATACACGAGAAATTAATTCAAAATAATAAATATAACCTAATTCCTCAAAACCTACTAGGAATTAATAAATTCTATTGGACTTTAAAATATTAACTTTACAAATGATACAAAGATAGTTTTATCCATTCCACTAGTGGATTATATCATTCATATTTTCAAATCATTTACTGAATCCAATTATATTTTTAAGGACTTATCCTTCCATTATCTATAAGTATAACTACAAGTAACACTACAGGCTGTTTAGAAACATTCAATAAAAATAAGATGGTAGAATTCCAGAACAGGAACTTATTATTTTGGCATCCATTCTTAAATGGTAATGAAACTACATACGACTGAATATCTCTTCAAATACTCCTTATCGAAAAATAATTGGATAAACATTCATAGTTTTATAGCATATGTAAATAAAATTAAAATAATGAACTATTAAGAAAAAAGCATCTCTAAAATTTTAGGCTTCCTAATTAAAATTACACCATTTCATAATAAATTATATTTATTGGTAATGTATAGGACTATGAACCGAATCTGTAAATCTGAATTCATCCTTTTGGAATTATTCTACAAAAATAAATAGATCAGAGTTCTTGTTAAACAATAAGAAATTGATATTAAAATCAAGTTATAAAAAGTACAGTTTTGTACCTACCATAAATGTAGATGTTCGAAGATCCACATTGCTGCAGTCCTTACACTTGGGTAGTCCGCTGTCCTCGGTCGGCCCGAATATCAAAGTATTAGGCTGACGTCGGTCAAGGCGCTTAAGACTGACATCAGGACGTCAGGGTACAAATGCGCATGACCGACGTCATATCCTCAGTCTTTTCTTGCCCCAGATGTCAGAAGACCCTAAACAGAAAGGTCAAAACCAAAAGACAGCAAAAAACAAACAACCACCCTTGTACTAACCATATGTACAATATATACAATATTCACAATATGTACAACCCAAACCACACAACCGCCTCTAACTACAGAGGGGAAGGAGGGAGGGTAAATTGGACTGCAGCAATGTGGATCTTGAACATCTACATTTATGGTAGGTACAAAACTGTACTATGTTCTTCATCTCACATTGCTGCAGTCCTTACACTTGGGTAGAATCCCAAAGCAGAGATAAGGGAGGATGGCAAAACTATAAAGCAGTAGGAGCTGCCAAAATGCCCTGTAAAATTGCAGTGTCAAAACCAGCCCTCGATTTAGAGTAAAGTGGAAGGTGATAATGCTTAGAGAAAGTATGCACTGAACTCCAAGTAGCTGCCTCCAAAATATCTTTAGTTGCCACCCCTTAAAAAGCTGTAGAAGTGGCAGTAGCCCTAGTGGAATGAGGCCTAATCCCAGCTGGAATCTCCTTACCATGATGGGAATAACAGAAAGCAATACAAAACCCAATCCACTTAGAAATAGTTTGTTTTGACACAGGCTTGCCCTGAGAACCCAAAGCAAAAGAAACAAATAACTGCTGAGACTGCCTGAACCCTTTAGTTCTGCTCAAATAATATCGCAACTGCCTGTGTATATCCAAAGTGTGCAAAATCTTTTCCCCTTTATTTTGGGGGTTTGCATAAAAAGTAGGCAAATGAATAGTTTGGTTTAAAGCCACACTAGAAACCACTTTAGGCATAAAGGAAGGATTAGTACGCAAAGATACCCTATCCTTATGGAAAATTAAGAAAGGCTCTACTGCCATAAGGGCCTGTAATTCAGAAACCCTTCTCGCAGAGGTAATGGCCAACAAAAAAGCAGTCTTCCATGATAAATATTTCAACTCAGCAGTAGCTGCAGGCTCAAAAGGTTGTAGAGTGAGTTTTTCCAACACAAAATTGAGATCCCAAGCAGGACTAGGAGCTCTCCGTGGGGGTCTTATATTCTTTGCCCCTCTAAGGAATTGCTTAAACAAAGGATGAGAAAACAATGGTGGGTCACAGTCATAGTGAGCAGAAATTGCTGCAGCATGAACCTTAATAGAAGAGAAGGACAAACCTTTGTCCAGTAACTCAGTAAGATATTGAAGAGCCACACTTAAATTAGGCTTAGAAACATCAAATTCCTTTGCTGTACTCCAAAATAAAAATCTCTTCCATTTATCTGCGTACACTTTCCTTGTACTAGGCCTTCTGGCCTCCAAAATAACATTCAAAACTTGCTGTGGAAGCTGAGACCCTCCAGGGTTTAAAACAGAATATGCCAGGCTGTCAGGTGAAGAGAGTGAAGTTTGACATTGAGTAAATGACTGTTCTCCTGAGACAGCAGGTGTGGAATCGAAGGCAAAGGCCATGGAGGCTCCCGTACCAGACTTCTCAGTAATGGGTACCAGTGCTGTCGAGGCCAATCTGGAGCTATTAAAATCATCTTTGGCTTGTCCTGTCTGACCTTCAGGAGTGCCTTTGGGAGGAGAGGCAGAGGTGGAGGTGGAAAGGCATACACATGAAGATTGTTCCAATTGAATGAAAGAGCATCCACTTTCCAAGCTGTGGGATGAAACCTTTTTGTGCAAAACTTTGGCAGCTGGTGGTTTAGTGGAGAAGCGAACAGATCTATGTCTGGAGTTCCCCATAACACTGTCAACTTCTGAAATACATGAGGATCCAATTTCCACTCGTGGGGATCCATAATTTGCCTGCTCAACACATCTGCTAAGGAGTTCTGTGCTCCCGGCAGAAACCTTGCCTGAAGATTTAGCTGTAAACTGAGAGCAGTCTCCCACAAAATCATTGCTTGTCTGCATAGAGGATAAGAATGTGTTCCCCCTTGCTTGTTGATGTACCACATGACAGTTGTGTTGTCTGTTTGAACCAACACCTGCCCTGGAAGAAGTAAATCCTTGAAAGCTATTAATGCAAATTGGACTGCTAACATCTCCTTCAAGTTGATATGTAGATGTTGAAATCTGGCAGGCCACGTGTCTTGTACCCACTTTCCATTTAGATGAGCTCCCCAAGCTTTGTCTGAGGCATCTGTCGTTAGAATCTGACTCGCCTCTGGCCGGGTCACAGAGAGTCCCTTGTTTAGGTGACATTCCTGAGCCCACCACAAAAATTCCTTTTGAATGCAAGGTATTATCTGAATGACAGTGTCCATATCTTGGCAGTGCTGTGTCCATACATTTTTGAGATACCATTGTAGCTTCCTCATATGCAGTTTGGCATTGGGAAGCACCAGAATACAAGATGCCATGAACCCCAAGGCTTGAAGGACTGTCCTTGCAGTCAGCCTGGACTGATGAGACAATTGATGGAAGTAAAGAGAAAGATTCTTTTGTTTGTCCGGGGTCAAAAAGGCCATCTGGGATGCTGTATTCAGTCTCACACCCAGAAAGCACATGTCCTGAGAGGGTACTAGACTGGACTTTATTTCGTTCACAGAATACCCCAGGCATCTTAGCACTATCATCACATATTGCAAATGATGAAGAAGCTCGTCCTTTCCTTGGGCCAGAATCAGGCAATCGTCCAAATAAGGATAGATCTGTATTCCTCTTAGCCTGAAGAAAGCTATCACTGGAGCCAGAACCTTCGTGAACACTCTGGGCGCAGTAGATAAGCCAAAGGGCAATGCAGAGAACTGATAATGAGAAGTCCCAGCCCGAAAACGCAGATACTTCCTGCAACTTAGCCTGATAGGAACATGAAGGTAAGCCTCCTTGAGATCCAGAGTCACCATCCAGTGATCTTTGCCCAGCAGAGGTAAAAGCTGTTGTAACGTCAACATTTTGAACTTGGGAATGTCCAGATAAGTGTTGAGGATAGATAAATCGAAAATTGGTCTCCACGTGTTCCCCTTCTTTGGTACTAGGAACAGGCGAGAATAAAATCCTAGGCCCACTTCTGGCAGAGGGACCGGTTGTATGGCCCCTATTTGGAGCAGCAGAGAAATTTGTTTGTGAGCTTCTAGTCTTTGCTGAGGAGGAACGTCCGGCATGCCTTTGAAAGGAGGCAAGGTATGGAAATAAAACCTGTAACCGTGGTGTATGATATCCAATACCCATCTGTCTTGGGTAATCAAACTCCAATTTTCCCTGAAGAGTGCCAACCTTCCTCCCAAAGGTGCTGCCAGGCAAGAAGGATCTGGCAGCTGAAAAGGTAGGTCATTGGGCCTGTTTATGAAAGGACTGGCCCCTGCCCTCACCTGAAGATCGTGCAGGAGAACTCCCTGTTCTAGGTCTGAAGGAGCTCTGCCCCTACCACGTCTAGATCTACCCCTAGACTGTGAATCATAAGAAGGGTACGTCCACCCCTTAGCAGGCCAATTCCTACTAAACTTCGGAGGCTGGACTTGCAAAAAATCTTTAACAGTCTGCATAGACTTAGCCTTGTCTTCCATTTTCTTCAAGACTGACTCCACAGGTGAACCAGACAACACATCAGACTGTAAAGGAGCATCCAAAATCCTTGTCTTAACATGTTCAGATAAATTCTGATCCCTCAGCCAGGCGTGCCTGCGAAGAACTGACCCAGTGGCAGCCACCCTAGACGAGGCCTGTACAGCATCAAAACCACATTGTAAAGAATGCTTACCCACCTGTTCAGAGACATGTACCAAATCTTGTAA
Source organism: Protopterus annectens (assembly GCF_019279795.1). Classification (NCBI taxonomy): domain Eukaryota; kingdom Metazoa; phylum Chordata; order Ceratodontiformes; family Protopteridae; genus Protopterus; species Protopterus annectens. Next base: position 22,498,641 of record NC_056741.1, read on the forward strand.
TTCCTTACACTCAATGCCTTCCGCCAGAGCATCTACCTTAGACTTCAGTTGAGAAAGAAGATAGTTTTGATATTTCAACATGTGAAACTGGCAATTCAAAGCCCTCATAGCTAAGGTGGAAGAAGTATAGACTTTCTTTCCCCATCTATCCAAAGCTCTGGCCTCTTTATCTGGAGGAACCGGATTTTTACAACAGAGGCCTTGACACCCTTAGGTCCCTGACTAACAGTTTCTGGGTCCGCCCTAGGACTCTTATAAAGATATTTATGAGCCTCAGGCACCCTATAATACCTATCCGGTTTAACAGGAGCAGGAGGCAAAGAATCAGGATTAAGTGAAGCCTCCGCAAACACATCTTCCACAACATCCAGAACAGGAGGTATAGCCAAAGGCCTATGCTGGGGTAAAAGCAAAAATTCCCTAAGCCTTTTCCTGGAATCAGAGAAGTCCTGACCTTCCCACTTAAAATGTACCCTCATGGAATGAAGAGTCTCTGAAAAAGAAAAATCCTCTGGAGGAGAAGCAGGAGGAGTCGAATCATCTGCATCAGAATCAGAATAAGGAGAGTACTCCTGCAAGTCTTCAGCCGAAGACTCTGAAACATCTGAAGCCTGCTCAAAACTCCCCAACTCTGGTTCCACCCTAGGCCTCTTATCTGGAGGGGGCAAAGAACCCCTAATCAAAGTAATTAAATCTTCTGCCATTTTAAGCATGTGCTTCTTGGGCACAGATCCTGAAGAACTAGGAGTGACACCAACAGAAGCTAAACCTGGCCTGCCTCTGGGAGAAGCCTTAGAAACAGAAGGAGAGGGCCTAACCACCCTAGGAAGGGAGGGGAGTACAGTAACCTGAGAAGCCCCTTCAGCCTGACCTGCCTCCTGAGAGGCCACATCCTGCAATAACAAAGTCTCCCCCTGTGACTCGAGAGAAGCCTCCGGCGGAACCACCGGCTCCACTGACGCCTCTAAAGAACCGGCGTCCGGTACGGACGACTCTTCTTGCCTGGGTTTAGCTGCCTTGTCTTTGCGCTTCTTCGAAGAAGCGGGCGTCGGAGCATCCGACGGCATTTTATAATTGCACCGCTTCCCAAAGACCAACCTGGCACAATCTAACCTTCGCTTAATAGTGCGCTTATTGAACCTAGCACAAAAGCGACACCCAACAATGTCGTGCTCAGGCCCCAAACAAGGAATACACAAAGTATGATAATCTCTATGCGGTATCTGTTTCCCACAAGAAATACAGTTATTCACTTTTCTGACATCCGGTAAACCACTGAGGCAAGAAAAACTAAAATATTCCCCAACGGGGTACTTAGCCAACTTTGACTCTGTCTGAAACTCCGAATTCGAAAAATTTCAGAACGCCGAACGGCACTTGCAACGCTGCTTCTGCATCGGACCATGTGGCAAAAAAGACTGAGGATATGACGTCGGTCATGCGCATTTGTACCCTGACGTCCTGATGTCAGTCTTAAGCGCCTTGACCGACGTCAGCCTAATACTTTGATATTCGGGCCGACCGAGGACAGCGGACTACCCAAGTGTAAGGACTGCAGCAATGTGAGATGAAGAACATCATCCTCTTTATTGAAAAATATATAGTTGGAAATTTATTCACAGGAATTTTTAAGCCCCAGTTGAAATGATGTATAAAAGAAAGCTAAATGATGGAGATAAGGATTCGAGTCAGAACCAGATTTGTCACATACGATATTAAAATGCAATTTGGTTGTTCATTTTTGGAATGAATTTAAAACACTTTCTCAGGCATTATGGACCGATAAATGTTATATATCTGACGCATTACCAGATGTTGCCCCCAAATTTCAGCTACCTCTCCTTTGGTCAATTTTATCAATAGCTAGAAAAATTACAAAAAACTGGAAATGTAAAACTGCTTTGTCTTTTAATGATTTTCTCATTTTTAGCTAAAAGTGTATGCAAGAAAAAACTTTCAACTTTAAACATAAGGATATCAAATACGACTTCAGAAACATTGGCAAAAACTGAGTGATCTATTGGAAAAGTAGTAATGATTTGTTTTACTGCATTACTGCTGTGGATTCTTGTATATAGTTACGTTTTTGTTCCTTTGTTATATTTGAATTGTATTTTTTGTTTCAAGTTTATAAAACTAATAAAAATTTGGGAAAAAAAATGCATTATGTAGGTACTTATAACTGCCAAATCTTCACAGACTGATATTAACAGGTCATTATATTTTCTTCAGGAGCATAAAGCTTATGAAGTTATATATCTTCTATACTACAACTATTTCTCTACAAAAATGTATCACCTTTCAAAAAGGGCCAATAATGTTTAATCTTTTCAGAAAACAGTTTACATTTAGAAAATAGTTTACATTCATTTAAAATACTTGGAGAAATTACAAAAACGTGAGAAACAAAGAACAGCTGCATCATGGCGGGAAATGTAGTAGTTTAGAGGCTAGTGTTGGAACAAGTTAAAATTGCTGGCAAGGGTGGCGAAAGTTTAAAAGATGCTACTTAACAAATCTACATACATTTTTTTTGTAGCCTCAAATATTTAAGACCTATGGGAATTAATACAGTTAGGAGTAGCTAACTGCATGAATGTATAATGATTAGTGGTGCTCAAATGTGGATACTTATTTACTGTAGTGATTTTGCCGACATTTTTATGGAACTCCTCTAAAGGCTTTGCCAAGGCGGCAGAGAGTTTACGTTTTTCCTTCTATTTGACTTTATTTGGTCTCTGCTTGCCAATGTGTTGCTTCAAAGCCTTCAAAGAAGTCTTGTGCTCAGTCCTGAGAGACTTGCTTGGCTACAAACATCTGCATTAGAAGCTGAAGCTAAGTGAAACTTGCAGTAGTGCGTTTAATATTCTGTTAAGTACAAACTTGCAGTTTTAAAAGTACTGCATTTTCATTTTTAGTTTCCTAATTGTGTGTTTCTGAACAGTGTGCTCTGTCTCTCTCTGCAGTTAGTTTCCCACCCTCCTTCCCTGTTCTTGTGTTGGCATTACTGTTGCTGGCTCTGGAATTGCTCACCCCTCCAGTAAGTCTGCATTAGAACACTCCTCCATCTCATTTGCTCACATAGCAAAGTATAGTGAGATCATATTCAGAGTCTAGTGTTCACTCTACTTAATACAGAGAGTAGATTTGAGAAGGCCCCCCAAATTTTTTTTTTCATTTGCTTTTACTGTATTTGTCTTTCCTCCTACTTTATTTTGCTTTTCTTAAAAGTACTCAATTTTATTTATTCTGCTGCATTTATTACTGCTTAGTAGTAGCCTGATTAAATTGTAACTGTTATTCCAAGTCTTTTGGTTTAAGCACTTGGGCTTCATGCAGGCTGTTTTACATTAAGGTGGTTTGTGGTCTGCACTGTTGTGGCAGGACAGGTAGCTTACATCTTTCTAAGCTGGGAATTGCTGATTGAAGGCCCAGTGTCTGCTATTCTAAAAGTGTATTAGTTCTGGCTTAAGCACTTGGGCTTCAGGCCAGTTATTCTACATTAAGGTTTGCGGTCTGCACTCTTGTGGGAGAAGAGGCTGGATTCTGCCCTTCTGAGCTGGGAGTATCTGGTCACAGGCTTATTTGTGCCTGCTTATTTGAACTGTTTCTTTCTGAAATTGGTGTGGCTTGTTGCTGTGGCATAGACCAGATTCAGGCCTGCTGAATCTAGCTTTGTTTGTATAACTCGAGCACTGATCCAGGCCATCTTTTTTGGAGAAGGTTCCCCTGCACCCTAGTAAGCAGGGGTGTGCAGTTAGAACTTTGAACAGGGCTCAGTTTTGAGCTGTTTTTCTGGTTAATTGGGTAACTTGTTTAAATCAGTTTGTTCATTTTCTATATATATATATATATAATTCATCTGCTTTTACTGTATTTGTGTTCCTTCCTACTTTATTACTAGTGGCATTGACTACAACTCTGATCTGCGATATATAACAATAAGTATCCTTTTCTGTGCATTTAAAGTGGTTTTTGAGTGTATCTGCAAAAAAAATAAATAAATAAATATATATATATATATATATATATATATATATATATATATATATATATCTACATACATACACACTTACACACTTTACCCGCCTTTCTAAGCTAGTATAGTCCAGTTTTGAGGTTAGTGCTGAATTCAGGGCTGTGTTACAAATCTGTGTTTGTCCATACCTTACTTGGATAGAAGGAAGTTCTCTGTTCACCTGTGAGAGAGAGGAGCTTTGAGCAGCCTGTCTGTCCCTGGAGGAGTGGTTTCAGCCCAAAAGGTACTAGTTTATTGGCCATTTTGGGCCAATTTCTCTCCGTTTCATTTCCCTGCTATAAATACCGTATTTGCCCAGTTTTGCATGCCGGGTAGCGCCAATTAGCTAGGGTAAAACTATTCCTGGCTCCACAAAGTCTCCTCTTCAATTTTTCCCTTGGAACTAAACAAACTTTCAACTTAAACACTCAAGCCACTCATTTCTCAGCCTGGCACTTACTCAAAACTTATAGCAAGCACTTATAAACCTTAGCACTAGACTCTCCTGTACTGTACAGAAGGACAAGGCTCTCTATTCGACCTTACCAGCCATCCAGTAAAACAGTTCACTGTACCTATCCAGGCATGTCCAAAGGGCAGTTTCAGGTGTACTCTCCAGTCCAACTGGTGAATCTGGGCATTTTGAGGCAATGTTACAACTGCCTCATGTACACAGACAACCCCCTCCTCCTACCACCAAACACTAATACATGTGAGAGATGCAATTATACAGCCAAACTGGAGGCTAAGCTCTCTCAACCCAAGACTGGATCAGACAGTCAAGAGGAAATGGGAAATACTTGCATCACACCACCAATCTCACATAAACCCATTAAAGCAGCACCAAAAAAAAAAAACACACAAATACATGAAAACATACTCGGAGGCTCTAAATAAAAATCTGCAAAACCAACAGAGACCTCCAAAACAAACATCCAAGCAACCTCCACCCCCCAACACAAACCATGAAACACATACTTCACAAAACCAGTGTGCCATGCAATCACAGTCCTTAAGGCAAAATAACATACCCAACTTACTATTAATAGGTGACTCTATAGTCAGGCATACTGACGTCCCACTCACTAGGCTAAATAAGGAGAAGGTTGCTGTTAGCTGCCTGTCAGGCACCAGGATCCGCCACATAACACAAGCACTCAGGTCACTACAGAACAAGTACAAATATGACTGTCATTGTACATGTTGGTGTGAATGACCTGAGCCGTACCTCTCTGGACTACATGAAGAGACATGGAAGAGCTCTTTGATCACGTAGCCCAGGCCGGTATGACCCTGACCCTGAGTAGCATCCTGCCCTCACCAAGAATGATACCACTGTATAAAGAAAAAAAATCTCAATTTCAACAATTGGCTAAGTTTCTGGTGTCAGTCAAAGGTGATCCAGTGTCTGTCCACCTGGGATGATATGATCGACGAGCCACGCTGCTTCGCTAGAGACTGCTTGCACATGTCACCCTTAGGCTTTTGAATACTGGCCAAGGCTCTTGCCACCCCCCATAGTGCCTTTTTTAGGCAAGGCTCAAAAGACAAACCTACCGCCGTAAATAGCACAAGTAACAAAAACTGAGGGTAGTGCTACTCAATGTCAGAAGTCTGAACCTCAAAATGCACACACTCGAGGCACTCCTCAGTATGGAGAAAATTGATATATGTGCAGTAACAGAAACCTGGTTTAAAGCTCCAGAGAGCACAACAGCACTACCAGGCTACAACTCATACCATACATTTCGGCCACAGAACTCAAACCGAAATACAAAAGGTGGGGGGCGTGTATCCATATTCATCAAGGATACCCACACCTCCAGGTTAGTGGCACAGCACGATGCTTCAGAGATCATCCACGTGCAACTAACAATGGGCAAAACGGCAAATCAAAGTGTAGTCAAAGTGTAGCTTGCTACAAATCACCCACCATGTCCCAGGAACCCCATTCCGCGTTCCTGGAAACACTGGGAAACAAAGGTCCTACCAAACACTCTAATATTGGGTGATTTAAATTATCCAAACATTAACTGGGAGAGCTACTCAAGTACTAACTCCCTTGCCCAACATTTCCTAGAATTTATAAACTCAAACACCCTGGTTCAGCTGGTCAACACTCCCACCAGAGGTGGCAACATATTGGACCTTGTCATCACCAACATGGGCGACTGGTGTTCCACACAGGTCGTCAACCCCTCGCTGGCTAGATCTGACCATAAACAAATCACTTTGGATATCCACATTCCTCCCTCACCCCCGGACAAGAAAACCACCGTGGAAAACTTTTCAAAAGCAAACTTCACGTTACTCAAGACCAAGATGGAAAGTTTCAAAGCCCCCATTCTGAAGGATAACACTGTCCAAGCTGAAAAATTCTTTACTAATGCATTCTACGGGCACCTACAAGAATGCATGGATCATGCCATCCCAAGCAAAACCATGCCTCACTCCTCCAAGAAAAGGAAACCAGTCTGGTGGACTCCTGCTATAACCAAGCTATACAATAGGAGGAGGAAACTAGTACAGAAAAGAGTAAAATCCCAAGAAGAGAAGACATCCCTGATCAATATCAGCATGAAACTACAATCCCTCATAAAATCATCTAAAGTGAGCTTTGAAAGAAAAAATTGCCAAGGACTCCAAAGATAACCACAAGGTATTCTTTAGCTATGTCAAGAATCTAAGTGGCAATGCTCAGATCTGCTCGGAGTTGGTGCAGAATGGCACAAAACACACTGAGCCGACCAATATCGCCAACATCCTGGCAGACAGGTTCACCGCAAACTTCACCACCCTCTCACCCCCAAGAGGGCCCATGACCATACCAGAAGAATGTAGAGTCCCTAAAATCACAGACACTCAGGTTAAAACAGCCCTCTCCAAAGCCAAAAACATAGCATCAATGGAACCGGATGGTGTCCCAGGCTGCGTCCTACACGAGCTCAAAGACTAACCAACCCCTCACCTAAACACACTGTTCAAACTCAGCCTCTCCACAGGCTACGTACCCATAGAGTGGCGCACAGCAGCGGTTATTCCGCTCCACAAAGGTGGAGCCACAACAGACCCCAGGAACTATCACCCTATAAGCCTGACTAGCTCGGTCTGCAAGGCTATGGAGCGCATCACCATGGAACTCATTAACAGAGACATTGGGAACCTCCAAACACTGGACCCTACCCAGTTCGGTTTTGTTAAGGGCAGATCGTGCCTCCTAAACCTGGTGGACTTCTTTGAGACAGTTACCAAGGCTATAGATAAGGGAAAGGTGGTACACACAGCCTACCTAAACCTCGCAAAGGCCTTCGACACCATTCCCCATTCTGTTATTCTAGACAAGCTCACCAGCCTGAACATAAACCCCTACATCACAAGATGGGTTGCCAACTGGCTCACAAACAGAACCCGCATGGTGAGAGTTGTGGGAGCTAGGTCTGACTAAATCCTTTTATAAGTGGAGTTCCCCAGGGCTCAGTCCTAGGACCCCTCCTGTTTGGCATATACTTCTCAGAGGTACCTGCAAGCACAGCAGGATAATGGCTGACCAAGTTCGTAGACTACTGCAAACTAGGGGCTATAAAATTGACTCTCCGGCTGACACAGACATCCTTCCAAAAGGGTCTCACTGAGACTGATACCTGGTGTCATAATCATGGCCTCAAGCTAAATGCCAAAAAGTGCATGGTCATCCCCTTTGGAAAAAAAAGTATCCACAAACTACCACATAGGTGGTAGTCCCCTAAATACAGAAGACGTAATAAGGGATCTGGGGACCCAAGCAGATTGTAATCTCACCTTTGATAATCACATTGCCAAAGTGGTTAGAAAATCCTTCTATGTGGCCCACCTAATCACAAAAGGGTTCGCATCCCGATCAAAAGAGGTTATTGTGCCCCTCTACTCATCACTCATCAGACGCATTATAGAGTACAACGCCCCATTTGGGATGTACCTTACAAGACACCTGCAACAGCTGGAAAGACCACAGAAGTACCTCACTAAGAGGATTACTGGCCTCAAACAGATGTCCCATGCAGCTCAACTGAAGAAATTACAGCTGTACACGGTCGCATACCGCCTACTCAGAGGTGATCTCTGCCTGACATACAAGGCCATGTCCAACCCAAAATTGATGGACATGCTCCACCTAAAGAAAACCTTATCCCCGCGAGCCACATGCTCTAGGGATCTAAACTTCACCACAACAATAAATAGGACGTGCTGGAGGGATAGATTCCTGTCCCAGAGACTTCCCATGCTTTGGAAAAAGATCCCAATGTACATTAGGCAGAGCTCCTCGATAACACTCTTCAAAAGAAATCTTGACGAGTAGATGGGAAACACAGTTTACCTCGGGGATCACTTCATTGGCTCTGCTGGACAGAGGCACAGGGAACTAATCTAAGGGGCGGCGAAAGCCAACACATTCTGGCTAGGCTTATAAATGCCTTCGGGCAGATAGCCTAGCACCTACCTATGAACCTATGCTGCAACCTTGCCACTGCCTATTAAAGATATTGGGCAGACAACAGAACTGAAAGCAATCAGGGCACAGCAATTTGCCCCAAATTCTCAAAAGCTTCTTGCATGGGCTCTGAGCTCTGCTAAGTCAAAGGAGAAATTGTAAATTCACAATAAAAGTTGATAGGATGTTCTCATATCCAATGGGCAATCTTATCTTTTGGGCCAAAATTCATATAATAATGAGACAGCAAATGTCTCAAAGTCCTCAAATCCCTGATCAATATCCATAAAACAGTCAGGTATGGAACAAAAATGGTTGACAACTGCCTGTTAGAAAGGCTGTCATATAGGTTCATACTAGGCCATCTGCCCTGGGGCAATTATAAGCCTAGCCCGATTCTGTATGGCTTACGCCACCCCTTGATTTGAGTATACTGTGCCTCTGTCTAATAGTGACACGGGAGTAATCCCTGGGACAAACCTACGATCCCCCATCCACCTACCGAGATTCTTCTTGAAGAGATTCAGCAAGGTGCTCTGCCTCACATGAACTGGAATTCTATTCCAGAGTGAAGGGAGCCTCTGGGTTATGAACCTGTCCCTCCAGCAAGTTCTATTTATTTCTGTGCTGAGGTTCAAGTCCCTTGAGCATGTGGCTCTAAGGGATTTAGATTTACTGAGGTGGAGCAGGTCCATTAATTCTGGATTTGACATAGCTTTGTATGTCAGGCATAGATCGCCTCGAAGTAGGTGGTATGCAATGGAGTAGAGCTGGAGTTTTTTTTAACCGAGCAGCATATGGCATCTCTTTGAGACCCTTGATCCTCTTGGTGAGATACTTTTGGGGTCTTTCTAATTGCTGCAGGTGTCGGGTAAGGTACATCCCAAAAGGGGCATTGTATTCTATGATGGGCCTGATGAGGGATGAATAAAGGGGCACCATTACCTCTCGATCTAGATGTGAAACCCTTCGTGATGAGGTGGGCTATGTAGAAGGTCTTTCTAACCACTTTGGCAATGTTGTTTTCAAAGGAGAGATTGCCATCAACTTGGGTCCCCAGGTCCCTAATGACTTTCTCTGTACTTAATGGGTTTCCGCCTATGTGGTAATTTGTGGGCACATTGTTTTTGGCAAAGGGTATGACTATACATTTTTTGGCATTTAGCTTTAAACCATGGCACTGGCACCAGTTACCTGTCTCTGTGAGACCTTTTTGAAGGATGTTTGTGACAGCTGGAGAGTCGATTATGGCGCCCAGTTTGCAGTCATCTGTGAACTTGGTGAGCCATAGTCCTCCCAAGTTTGCCTGTACCTCGGAAAAGTATATACCGAACAAGAGTGGTCCCAAGACAGAACCCTGTGGGACGCCACTTGTGACCGGTTTCAAGTCTGACATGGCTCCAGCAACTCTCACTCTGTGGGTTCTGTCTGAGCCAGTTTGCGACCCATCTTGTGAGATAGGGGTTTATATTTAAGCTGGATAGCTTATCTATGATACCCGAGTGGGGTATTGTGTCAAATGCCTTTGCAAGGTCCAGATAGGCTGTGTGGAATACCTTCCCTTCATCTATGGCTTTGGTGACTGTTTCGAAGAGGTCAACCAGGTTCAAAAGGCAGGATCTGCCCATATCCATAGAGTTGTGGGGTTAGCTTGTGAAGACAGCAATGGAGAACACAGCTGACCTTTTAAATCCCAAAAAATTAAACTTGACATTTCTGAAAGGGAAGCTGAAATGACTGCATTACTAGCAAAATTGCAGAGGATGCATAGCAGATGTAGTACAAGCCCTCAAGGCAACAGTGCAGAATTCTTAAACACACTCCTGAAACTGTTGCTTTACCCAGGGTACCTTATCTGAGGGACAGAGGTGGATTCTTTCGAAAATTATAACTGTTTATTTAAATGGTTGCGGTCACAACATGGGAATCTGAAAAGGTCATGTCATCCCAGCAGGTAGAGTCTCAGAAAGACCATAAACTGTCTTCTGGCTTCTTTCAGTAGGTGTGACATCCTGCAGGACTTCAAGCTGTTCTTGTCATGCCCTTCTAGATTTGGGTCACACAGATGGATAAAGGAAAAAGTGTACCTTTTTACCCTCAAAAATATTTAGTTCTTAAAACTCCCTGGAGGGATTAAACGCTCAGCTCTGTCACTTGTTCTTTCTACACCTTCTTGAGACAAATTCAATAGTGGAGATCATCTACTTTGACCAGTAAAGACAGAGCTGCCCTTGCAAAATCTACACTCTACTTATCAGGATAGAGAAAGTGGGTGTGCGAGATGCTGTACAGGTTTTGTGTCGACATAGACATCTAAACATGCACATGAATAAAAATGGTCTGCTTCAATGTCAATGCCATCATCAATGGGAATGAACCCAATGGAAATGGGATCATCAACCCCATGAGCTCAGCTTGTACCACTAAGACCAAGATACAATTCAACCACAAGTTTAACTTCGAGCTCCTCAAACCCAAATGCGTAACTCTCAACCTCTCAGAAGAAATCTGGACAAAGCTGTAAATAATGAGGGAACAAAGGCCCAAAAATAGGGACACTTTTTAAATATTACTTTTACAAACATAGAAAATTGATAGAACAGGTTATGCATTAGCATGCGTTTTCTGATTGGAATGATGTCTCACATTCAAATGCCTGTCATTTTCTGACTACAATTTTTAATGCTTTGTCAGCAGTTTACCAGAAAACTATAATTTTACAAGGGCCATAACAAAACACCTGGACATTCTGCAAAAATCTGTACAGTTGAGAGGCATGTCCAAATGCCAAAAATGGATAGCAGCAACGGCCTATAAAGGATCGGGACTGACAGATGCTGAGGGACAAAGTCCAAGCCTTATAGCTAAATGGTCCCTCAATGACAATTGCCTAAGAATTGGCAAGATTGGTGCCAATAGCAAGGCCAATATCTTCTGCACCGAAGGCTATGATTCCACCAAGACTTCAGCTGACATTGTCCTCACCCATCAATGACGACTGACACTTTGGAAGGCTGAGATTTGGTTTAAATGGACAGTGGAGCCAGTACAGGGGTGGTAATGACTGCTAGGAGGAAACAGCAGAAAATAAGTAGGAAAGGCTTCTAGGTGCTATAAAGTGGAGGGCTTGAAGAACATTCTTAAAGCAACTAGCAGAAAATGGAATAAAAATACCTTTTTTTTTTCTTACACTGATGAAGGTTAAGGGACTATTTTTTCAAGAAACCTTTCAATTAAACAAGCAGCTTAGTAACACTTTTGGAAAAAACAAAACAGAGGGAGCCTGATCAGTAGGATAATGACTGACCCTGTGGGAAATGTGCATCAAGATCTTAATGTTAAGACATTATGTTTTCCTTGCTAATATACAGACAAGCAAAGTAAAGTCCCCAAACACACACCTAATGAAACACAGCAAGAAAACAAAACTATTGATAAGAGATTTTTCAAAAACTACATATTGGCTGAAAGTGATGCAGCAAACAGGAATCAGAAGCAAAGCACACAGCCATGGGAAACTGTAGGAAACATTACTACTCTACCAATAAGTTGCATCTTATAGAAGATCTAAGAGGGGGAAGGGGCAAGACAGCTAAGATAAGTAAAAACTGGAATGAATCGACATGAAATTAAGCGGCAGCAGAATAATGAAAGTGACCCATTCTGAATAAAGGGCGAATGGACATAATGGAAAAGTTTTCCAGCTAAAAACTAAATATATAAAATGAAAAGTTAACTTGTGGCCATTTCTCATTGTTGACACTGGCATAAGCACTTAGTGCACACGATTAAGACTATGCACTGTTAGTGAGCTGCTTCCTGTAGTACAGGGTTTGATTCCTTAGCCTCCATATCCATATTATGTGAATCTGAGCAAGTCGCTTATAAAGTTATGAAACTGGGCAGGGCTCCTCCATGGCCTCCTGGACTGCATGCCTGACGACTACCTATGTCTGTCAAGACACCTAAGAGGATCCTTTCTTTACAATCAATTAAAGGTAAAGGACAGGAGCTAATAGCTTTACGTTTTAGATGCTGGTCTAAATCCTGCTGGCTTTAACCTGAGTGGTTGAGGATGCAGCTTCCATCTCAGATCATTTTCTTACACTGTTTTAGCTGAACAAAGATTGGAATTGTAAATTGTTTTCTTCTCTGAAGTCCCCACACTTGGTATACGCACCAGCCTAATGTGGCACCATCTGTGATTTGATGCACTAAGAATACACCTGGCCTACTGGCTTGTGAACTCACTTAAACCTCTAAGAGAGAGCACATGACAAGAATATAGAAATGGATACCTGTCACACTTGATGCAACTGCAATACCTAGTGCTGGATTAAGTGCTGTTCAAACATCGGGGGTGGACAAAGAATATTAGCGACTCATTACAGAGGGTCCCCATAAATCAAGTAATATTTTAAGACTGCACTTCTGGGTTAAATCCTAAGTAGAAGAAACTCCCCCACGACAGAGGGAGCAAATGAAAAGTCAGGAAGTACTGAGGTATCAAAGGAGGTCCTACTCATTGAATCACAGTCCAAATTATATGCTGCAGAGAAAAAAAATGCATGGCAAATGTCTGCAGAATACCCTTTTGAAGATGCACTGGAACCATCTGCACCTTTTCTGAAACAACCATTAATAGCATTTCTTAGGGGCAGTTCATTGACTGGCAGCAAAAGACAATGTCTTTTGCAATATACATGGAAAGGGCTTGCTTGGCAAATGATAGCCTCTTCTGTTTAGAGCAAATTAGGTGAATTTATCTAATTCTCCTGAATTCATGCACTCACTTCAGCTAGAACTTGAGTGGATATTGCATCATCTAGTGCAAATTATCATAAGGACCACCAGACATGGTTCCCTACAGATAAGCCCTGGAATTACATATGCTGACAAAAGAGATGACAGCAAACTGGAAAAGCTTTTAAGAAATGGACTTCACAGGCATCACACCATTAGATTGTGAAGACAGCCAAAGGTTGTTGCTCAGTAAGTCCAGCTCCAAGGAAATGAGTGGTTCTTCAAAAGCAACTGGAGATGCAAAAACCTTTCAAGAACTGGGTGACCAGCTAAGGACAGGCTATAGTCTTGTGCTTTATGAGATACAGAAATAGCTCTCACATGAAACCAGGACTATGATGTAAAAGAGAAAGGAAAAAAAAAAAAAGTCATGCAACACATCCAAACAATAGATGTTTGAGTAGATCACTACAGCAATATGACCTCTTATCCATCGGAAAATGCTAAAGGAGATTTGGAATCCACTGAATACATAAAAACCCTGACTATGACACTGAAAAAGTTTGCATATTGGTGAAGAAGAGTGGAAAGATGGACTTCAGTAGCTAATGTCAGGTCATCCATCTTGAAAAGAGGAAGTGGTCTGGTGTCCGCCACTCATAAATAGAGGCTGGCAGTCAACAAAGATACTGCTAAAAACAGATATGAACATGGTCCTCTCAAGCTTATGATGGCATCTCTTTTGCCATGCTTGGAAATGCACAAATAATACAGTAGACTCTGAGTGACAAATGCTCACATAAGTCACCAGAGAGGAGTTAAGGCTTACTTTGAAATGCAATGCTATTCATTCAAACCAATGATGGCCTCTCTGGAGGCTTCCTACGTTGGAGAGGGCAATGGCAGGACAAGCCATTTGGTGGGCATAAGGGTGCAGGTGATAGGTTGATGGTAATAAATCTTACTCCATGTACTCTTGGGATGCCATTCAGGACAAATAAAACACCACTGGACTCAAATTCTGGACCCCGTTACTGGAGACAAAAAACACTGCACTTCTCAAACCAATACACCTTCTACCATCCATATTAATAAGTGTTCAGCCCTACATCCATAGATACTACAGCTGCAAGGTTCTCATATAGCTCCATCAGACTTCTCATGGATGCCATAAAACCTTGCTTATTTTTTATACTGGCAAGCGGGTTTGATGAAGTGCACAAAAAGATCCTCCTAGTCTTGATTAAGGGGGGTGGTTGCGACTTTGCTTCTTCCATAGTTAAGAGCTATACCGACCTCTTACAGGTGTTAAAAAGTTCCTTCATGGCCCATTTGAAGTATTCCCTTCATTAGATCGAGTATTTCTGTGAACGTTAAGTAATCTGGAAGCAGCCTGCAGAAATGGTCTTATTATTCATTTTGTTTTCAATGTAGAAGGTAAACTGGCCCGAGTAGACCTGGTCTGCATCTTCATTCAATGTCTGAAAACTCATGGTTGGTATTTCTCTCTCTTTTCTGATCACGCTGCCCTTAAAACCTTACTTGCCCTTGGGGGCTAATAATGCCAAGATGTCAAGTACTCTTCAGTACATTATATCTAAAATAGGTACCATGTCTTTGGGGTAGGTGCCTATTACTTGGATGTCTTTCCCTCAAGAGTCAAACATGTGGACTGTAGACATTCCTGCTTCTCCTCAAATGTCAGGAGGAATAAAGTTCAGTTCGCAAGTTAACCTAACAGTAGATGCTCAAATAGATCACAGTTGCAGTAGCCTTTAGTTATACGAGATGTATCCTGCCAATGATACTAGATGTTTAGCCAGTCTACAAAAGCTTTGGGTACCTTTCTTGTGCATCATACGTCCACCCCAATCACACAAGTGTGATGATGTACAACAAAGATGCATAGGCACCACAATTCAGAGCTTTCTTACTCTAAAGACTGATGCTGAAGCCTAATGCTCTAGAAAAACATGAACAAAAAGCCATGTCAGAAGGAACAAATGTGACAGGGACCCCCCACCCTGGCCAGGAGGAAAATTTAAAAGGGGGAAGAAAAGAGAGGGTATTACTGTTAACAGTGGTCTATTTGAACATCTAATGTTATGGCAAGTTAACTTACACAACTGTACTATGTTCATCATTAGATCACTGTTACAGGAGCCTTTAGCTATATAGGATGATTGCCAAAGCTTAGGTAGGAAGGTAGAAGTTGGACCAGAATACAGAACACCCTAGGGAAGCCAGTTGAACTTGGTCTGAAATCTGTTTTTGCATCCATAAATTGGCCTCAGGGTTTGAAGAAAATATTGAGTACCTTCAAAATTTTTCAATACTTTAACATTCATGGAAATAGTGTTAAAAAATAATTTCATCTACTTTCAAGGGGAGTACTTTAAACAAGAAAGGGGTGTTGCAATGGGGGCACATTGTGCACCCACATTTGTTCTTTTACTGATCCAGTCTCTACTGTGGAGTTTTTAAGTGCTTATTAAAGCAATTTTTCCTTGGAGCTTCGATTCATTTGTGCCTGGTGGAGTATTCTTAGTTAATTTAGAAGGTAAACTGGCCCGAGTAGACCTGGTCTGCATCTTCATTCAATGTCTGAAAACTCATGGTTGGTATTTCTCTCTCTTTTCTGATCACGCTGCCCTTAAGGCGGCTTACTTGCCCTTGGGGGCTAATAATGCCAAGATGTCAAGTACTCTTCAGTACATTATATCTAAAATAGGTACCATGTCTTTGGGGTAGGTGCCTATTACTTGGATGTCTTTCCCTCAAGAGTCAAACATGTGGACTGTAGACATTCCTGCTTCTCCTCAAATGTCAGGGGAGGAATAAAGTTCAGTTACGCAAGTTAACCTAACAGTAGATGCTCAAATAGATCACAGTTGCAGTAGCCTTTAGTTATACGAGATGTATCCTGCCAATGATACTAGATGTTTAGCCAGTCTACAAAAGCTTTGGGTACCTTTCTTGTGCATCATACGTCCACCCCAATCACACAAGTGTGATGATGTACAACAAAGATGCATAGGCACCACAATTCAGAGCTTTCTTACTCTAAAGACTGATGCTGAAGCCTAATGCTCTAGAAAAACATGAACAAAAAGCCATGTCAGAAGGAACAAATGTGACAGGGACCCCCCACCCTGGCCAGGAGGAAAATTTAAAAGGGGGAAGAAAAGAGAGGGTATTACTGTTAACAGTGGTCTATTTGAACATCTAATGTTATGGCAAGTTAACTTACACAACTGTACTATGTTCATCATTAGATCACTGTTACAGGAGCCTTTAGCTATATAGGATGATTGCCAAAGCTTAGGTAGGAAGGTAGAAGTTGGACCAGAATACAGAACACCCTAGGGAATAGCTCAAGCAAACCTTGTTCTGCTCTGGAAAGTCTCAGTTTTATATTGTTTAGTGAAAGTGACCATCAAGGAGCTGCTTCTAGAATATCTCTGGAGGCTATCCCTTTCCAAAATGCCCCAGAAATAACCTTAATTCTGCTAGAATCAGCCTTGACCCTCTGAGGGAGACTTTTTCCAAGAGGAGTGTAATCGAACTGTATAGAGCGAGAGCCATCTGGAAATAGTTTGCTTGGAAATGGCTGCCCTTTTTTCTTGCCAAAGGGAAGAAAAGGTGGTCTGATATTCTGAATTTTTTAGTTCTGTCCAGGTAATATCACAGCAGCCTGTGGACATCCAAGATATGAAGAAATCTCACTCTCTTATTTCTTAGGGTTCAAGAAAGAATACAGAAAGATGAATAATCTGTTTTATGGTAAATTCTGAAACTACTTTGGACATTAAGGGTTGGCTCTTAAGACTCACACTGTCCTTATGGAAGGAAGATAAAAGGGTGAGAAGCCTAGAGAGCCAATAATTCATCTAGCAGAAATTAGAGAAATATGCAAGGCTGTCTTCCAAGTAAGAAATTTCAGGGAAGAGCTAGCTGGCTACAGGATCAAAGGAAATGGAATTAACTTAAACACAAAATTAAGACCCCATGAAGGAGCCTGCTTGTTTTCCGATGTGTATAAAAATCCCTTTCAAGAACTGCCTAACTTTGAATAAAGAGGAAGGGAGGATCAAATGGTAGGCAAGCAGAAATGGCTGAAAGGTACACTTTCGAAGTGTAAGGTAGGCCAGACTGCAGCAATTTCCAGGAGGTACTGGAAAACCAGCAGGCTCCCATCTCCCAAGGGCTGGATCCTGGTGACTATTACGGAGCCTAGAAATATTTTCCATTTGGCTAAATGTAATTGTTTAGTAGCAGGCTCCTTAGTCTCTTAATACCTGTTGCACATCCTCTGAAAAGATTTGTCTAAATTATGTAAAAAAAAGTTAATCTTTATTGGTTCCCAGGTTTAGGCCCAAATCTTGCTAAAAACATCTAGATGTAATTCTTGACAAATGTAAAGGTAATGTAATTATAGGTGGGGATTTTATAGGTTCATAGGTTTATACTAGGCTATCTGCCCTAAGGCATTTATAAGCCTAGCCCAAAGTTTTGTGGCTTACGCCACCCCTTATGTTAAAAAATACTGTGCCCATTAGTTTGTTGTGCCTCTGTCCAGCAGTGACACAGAGATGATTCCCGGGGTAAACCTACGATCTCCCATCCACCGGTCAAGATTTCTCTTGAACAGAGCCAGCGAGGTGCTCTGCCTCACATGGACCGGGATTTTATTCCACAGCATAGGGAGTCTCTGGGCGACAAATCTATCCCTCCAGCATGTCCTATTTATATCCGTGCTAAGGTTTAAGTCGCTTGCTCTAGTGGATCTGGTAGATTTGGATTTTCTGAGGTGGAGCATGTCCATTAATTCCGGGTTGGACATGGCCTTGTATGTCAGGCACAGGTCACCTCTGAGCAGGCGGTATGCGACTGAATAGAGCTGGAGTTTCTTCAGTCTGGCAGCATATGACAGATTTTGGAGTCCCTTTATCCTTTTGGTGAGGAACTTTTGGGGTCTCTCCAATTGCTGCAGGTGTCGGGTGAGATGCATCCCGAATGGGGCATTGTACTCGATCATTGGTCTGATAAGTGAAGAGTACAGGGGAACAATGACCTCTCACTTGATCTGGATGTGAATCCCTTCATGATCAGGTGGGCAATGTAGAAGGTCTTTCTAACCACTTTAGCAATGTGAGTGTCAAAAGAAAGGCCACTGTCAACCTGGGTCCCCAGGTCCCTGATAACCTCTTCTGTGCTTAATGGATTGCCACCTATATGGTAGCTTGGGGTTGCCTTGTTTTTCCCGAAGGGTATGACTATACATTTTTTGGCATTTAACTTCAGGCCATGGCTCTGGCACCAGTTATCAGTTTCCGTGAGACCCCTCTGAAGGATATCTGTGTCCGATGTACTTTCTACTATGGCGCCCAGTTCGCAGTCATCTGCAAACTTTGTCAGCCATAGTCCTCCTATGTTTGCCTGTACTTCTGAGAAGTAGATGCCGAACAACAGGGGGCCAAGGACTGAGCCCTGTGGGACACCACTTGTGACCGGCTTGGAGTCTGACATGGCGCCAGCAACTCTAACCCTGTGGGTTCTGTCCTTTAGCCAGTTTGCAACCCATCTTGTGACATATGGGTTTATATTTAAGCTGGTAAGTTTCTCTATAATACCCGAGTGGGGTATTGTGTCGAAAGCTTTTGCAAGGTCAAGGTAGGCTGTATGGACTGCCTTTCCCTCATCAATGGCCTTGGTGACTGTTTCGAAGAAGTCGACCAAGTTCAAAAGGCATGATCTGCCCTTGACAAAGCCAAACTGGGTCGGGCCCAATGTCTGCAAGTCCCCTATGTCTTTGTTTATGAGTTCCATTATGATCCTCTCCATAACTTTGCAGACAAGGCTTGTTAAGCTTATGGGGCGGTAATTACCAGGGTCCGTAGAGGCACCGCCTTTGTGGAGTGGGACCACAGTTGCCGTACGCCACTCCTTGGGCACATATCCTGTGGTAAGGCTAAGATTAAACAGCTGCCTTATATGTGGGTTTAGTTCCTCGTTGAGTTCGTGTAGCACACAGCCGGGGATGCCATCCGGTCCCATTGATGCTGTGTTTTTAGCTTTAGAGAGAGCAGCTTTTACCTGCGCATTTGAGATGTCTGGGAGGCTACACTACGCTGGGATAGTTATCTCTCCTTCTGGGGGGGAGAGGGGGGTGAAGTTTGCACTGAACCTGTCTGCCAGTATGTTGGCAATGTCTGTGGGTTCAGTGATTTTTGTATCATTTTGGACTAATTCTGCGCATATCTGGGAGTTTCCACCCAGGTTTCTAACATAGCTGAAGAAGGCCTTATGATTGTCCTTTGAATCTATTGCAATTTTTCTCTCAAAGTTGGCCTTGGATGATTTTATGAGTGCTCATATTTTTTTTTATTAATAATGATCAAGGGTGACTTCTCTTTTATGGATTTTGCTCTATCATGTAACAGCTTTCTCCTCTTATTGTAAAGTTTGTTTATGGCTGGGGTCCACCAGACTGGACGTTTGCCCTTGGTGGAAAGAGTCTTGGTTTTATTAGGGATTGCCTGATCCATGTAGTCCTGGAGGTGTTCGTAGAAGGCATTTGTAAGGGCTTCCGCAGCTTGGATTGTGGTTTCCACTGGCTCGGGGGCCTTGAAGGATACCACACCAGTCTTGAGTAGTGTGAAGTTTGCTTTAGAGAAGTTCTTCACTGTGGTCTTTTTGTTTGGGGTGGGGCGGATGTGGATTTCCAGTGAGATAAGTTTGTGATCTGATCTCACCAATGAGGGATATACTTCCGGTGTGGAGCATTTTGTCCCCATGTTTGTGATGATGAGATCTAGTATATTTTCTCCTCTTGTGGGAACGGTGACTAGTTGTTCCATGGCATTTGAATTTATGAACTCCAGGAACCTTTGGGCTAGAAAGTTGGGGCTTGAGTAATGTTCCCAGTCTATATTCGGGTAGTTGAAGTCACCCAATATAATGGTGTATGGAGATACATTTATACCCTCCAGTGTTTCAGGAAGGCTGTGTGGGGTTCCTGAGTTTGAGAGGGTGGCCTGTAGCATGCTACAAA
Organism: Protopterus annectens; assembly: GCF_019279795.1. Classification (NCBI taxonomy): domain Eukaryota; kingdom Metazoa; phylum Chordata; order Ceratodontiformes; family Protopteridae; genus Protopterus; species Protopterus annectens. The sequence continues at coordinate 22,518,924 of NC_056741.1, forward strand.
TTGCAGAGCAGTTTTGCCTATGGTTAATTGCACCTGGATGGCTTCCGATGCTTCGTGCGTTGCCACCAACCTGGAGGTGTGGGTATCCTTGATGAATATGGATACACCCCCTCCTTTTGTGGTGTGGTCCGGGTTTTGGGGCCAGAACGCATGATATGAGGTAAAACCTGATAGTGCCGGGGTGCTCTCAGGAGCCTTGAACCAGGTTTCAGTCACAGCACAGACATCGATGTTCTCCATACTGAGAAGGGCCTCGAGTGCATGCATTTTGAGATTTAGACTTCTGGCATTGAGCAGCATTACCCTTAGTTTCTTCCCATTTTTGTTTTCTAGGGTGGTAGGTTTAGAATTTGAGCCTTGCCTAAAATAGTTTATTAAATGAATCAGATGCTACCAACAAAAGAAACCTAAGATTAACCTCTACAGCTAAAGTATTACTTAAGTTGATAAGAAGGTCTTAACGTAAATGACACTTGTATTGCAAAGTTCCATTTTCCCATCAGGATTTTAGATATGTACACAGACCAGAATAGATCTTATTCTAGTTTCACATGATCCATCTTCAAGTATATCATATTTTGTTTCTTGTCCTATCTCGGATCATGATTATCTTATTTTAAACATCCATATAAAGTCTAAAAAATTATCATTAATAACAAGAATACCTGCTACATAACTAAACTTAAACCTTGGATGATTTCAGAATTTACTTCATTTTTAAAAATTAACACGCCAGATGTAGATATAATAGGGGATTTTAGTCTATTTTGGTAAAATTTTAGGTTGGTATAAAAATAAAATTAAAGAATGGGATTCAGAACTTCAAAATACTCAAAATAGTCTGGTAGAGGCTAAATCCAAGGACATTAAAAATAAATTAAAAGCACAAGAAATAGAACATTTAAATAAAAAAAATCGACATTTTAACACACAAAACAAATTTGGCTTTAGAAAAACTAAAATTAAACTCTTACTCAAATGTCCTCTATTCATATATATAATCTTTCTAGAAGAGTTGATCAAAATTTAGTAATAGTTTAGAAATCAGAAATGAAAGAAAACTAATAGCTGAATTTTTTGATGCCTTTAGATACCTTTTATACAAATTTAAACACCAATACAAATATTCAATGCAAATATTTCTATGTTCAATGATGATAACCTTAACATTAGGAAAATACCCTCAAAGTTTAAATAAAACCATAGATGTATGCAAGATTAAAAATTGTAATCTTAACAAAAGCTCCTGGAATAGATAGGTTAATCTCTGAAATATACAAGCGTCTTCCTTTTAATATCTTTTATCACAAAACTCGTATTGAAATTCAATCTAGTGAAAAGATTCATGGAAATATTCTTATTTCCCTTTAATATTTGTGAAGTTAAATTCTCTAAATTGTTCATCATCTAGGCCTATTTCACTTTTGAAAGAGGTTTATGTCTATCTTTACAGAATAAAAGTACCCATAGCTCAAATAGACTTTGATCAAAGAAGTTTTTATACATAGACAAACACATAACATTAGACATTTAACTTTCATAGCTTATATAAAGAAAAATAAATCTTTATTAGTTAGCTTAGATGTTGAAAAAGCTCTTGACTCTAAATTGGGATTTTTAAAAATATTAGAATTATTTGATTTTACTTCAAGTTTTATTTCTTTACCAAAAATATTTATAAAAACATTTTCGCACATGTAAAATAGGTCCTTTCATATCTGAACATATTTCTATAATCAAAGGAACTAAACAAGGTTGTCCTTTTTCTCCTATTTTATTTGCATTAGCTATTGAATTTGCCATTCTAATCAGACAAAATCAGAACTTCAAAAGGAAGATATTACAAATTCTTATTCTTCTAAAATTACTTTATTTGCTGATATTTTAACTCTAATTCAAGCTATTTTTAAACTTGAAGCCATAATAAAAACATTTCAAAACATTTATTGTCTGCATTTTAATTAAACTTTTAATTATAAACTTAGATTTAATCTTCAACTTGTGTAAATATCATTGGCTTACAGGTTGATTCTATAGACTATTTAGGTATTGAATCACTTTTTTCATAAACAAAAGAACTATCAATTATGACAATATTAATACAATACAAATCTTATCTCCAAGTGAAATAAACTTCTTGTTTGATGGATAGACTTCAATTAAAAATGTTTTTTCCCTAAAAATATTATATAGTTCAGGTTTGTCGCTTTTTTCCAAATGAGCAACACATTAGGGAAATTAATCTTTTACATTTTCTTTGGTATCCTCAAACCTAGAATAGCTTTTACACATCACACAAGATCTTTGAGTCGAGGAAGTAATTTTCCCTGATACCGAATCTTGCGTAAAAGCCTCAATTTTTTAAAACTGCATTAAATTGGATTGATCCCAATTATAATTCAAACTGGAAAATCTTACATTTAATTCAGATAATCAGATCAGTTTAGCTAATTATAATTCAGACTGGAAAATCTTACATTTAAGTCAGATAATCAGGTCAATTTAGCTAAATATATTATATTTAACTCAAATTTAATTTGACATTATTTTTGTAACATAATGCAGTATAAATTATACTGATTCAGAATATTTACATTTTTTATTAAAATTAAAAATGATTTTCTCTAACTGATATTAAAATTTGTCTCGAGTCTCTTATTCAATATTACAAAGAATTTTCATAATAAAATTAATGTTAGATTGTCAGAACTTTAAGAGACTAAGGGGTTTGGGTTGTTGGCATCATTGTATTAAAGATTTGAAATCTAAAGAAATTCAACATCTTGTATCAAAATTTAATTTAAATTCTCAGGATTGGTTATTACATAACTTGAAAGCTTAAATAAATGATCTATGCGTATCTATTTTAAATTCTTGTTATAAAGAATGTAAAATTTTCTATTTACTACATGAAACTTTATATACTAAAAATTGAACATTTCTAAACTGTATAAAATATTTATTGAGTACAAAACAAATGTAAAATTTTGGAACCATATTACTTTGGGTAATGCATCAAAATTTAATTTCCATAATAAATCACAATTACTATAGTCTATTACAACATATTTCATGGTCTCAATTTTGGCATTTTTCACCTGGGAATTTCTACATAGAGCTTGCCTAACTCCTAATAGAATTAAATAAATGGAAATAGCTCAAATTCATGTTGGAGATGCTCACAAATTTATACTTCAGATTGGGTTCATATATTCTATGAATGCGCTTCCTTGTCTATTTTGGTCTAAAATAGAATTTTTGCAAGCCTTTTCTGACAATTTCTCTATCAAAGTCTCTATTATTCAATATAATAGATAAAATTATTTGATGAATGTGAATTATATTATTTGGTCCATCATGGCCGCTTTCAGAAAAAGCATAAAAAAAATGGAGAATATCCACTCCATCATTTGAAGATTGTTTCGAAGGAAACAGCAGTCAAAGAGACTAAAGTAAAAGAATTAAGAATTTATCCAAATACATTCTCCAACAATCCTTGGATTAAAGTGATTTCAGTTCTAGAGTTTTAATTTTAATATCTAATATCAGGCCTTTGTAAATATTATACATACTTTGTGTTTGTTTTGTTATGAACATACTACAATATTTATGATTTATGTTTATTGAATTTAATTGCTGAAAAATAAAAACCTTTGTAAAAAAAAACTTATCACCCATACAGTCAGATGGAGGTTGAGAGATGCCTTGTACTATGTGAGAATATAAACTCAGGAAGTTTTTGGCAAGTGCCCCTAGTCAGGGGCATGAGAAGGGATAACCAGTGTTGTCTGGGCTGGGCTGGGGGGATCATAAGAAACATCTCTGGATTCTCCCTTATCATTAGTAAAATTCTAGTTATCAGAAGAAAAGGGAGGGAAGACAAAAGTACAGTTGTGTACCTACCAGAAATGTAGATGGAGTGTATTCACTGTTGCAGTCATTACTCTTGGGCTATTCTGCTGGCAGGCTACCCGCAGTCAGCCTGAATTCCAAAGTCTAGGTCCGGCGTCGGTTGCTGTAGTCTCTTCCCTGACGTCAGTGCGCCAGGGATATAAAAAAAGCAGCCAACGCCATTTTCTTCAGTTTTTCTTGCCCCAGATATCAGGTGCCCCCAAATTAGTGGGCTGAAAATTATGCCAATAAGTAAGCATGCACAAACAAAAACATTTCCTTCAACTACAAGCAAATACACCACATAGGTAGTATAGGATAGAGAAGTACAGATAAGTCCCAGCAAAGAAAAAAGGGGGATGGTGGGTGGGTAACCTGGACTGCAACAGTGAATACACTCGAACATCTACATTTATGGTAGGTACACAACTGTACTATGTTCATCGTGTTTCACTGTTGCAGTCATTACTCTTGGGTTGAATCCCAAAGCAGAGGATGGGTGGCTGGGCTAAATAGGATTAGGAGAGGCGATGAGGCCCTGCAGAACTGCAGTGGCAAAGCCTGCTCTGGATTTAGAGTAAAGTGGCAGTGCTTCGTAAAGGTGTGCACTGAACTCCAAGTTGCAGCCTCTAAGATGTCTTTGGTTGGTACTCCTCTGAGGAAGGCTGCTGAAGTGGCTGCTGCTCTGGTAGAATGAAGCCTAATGCCATTAGGCAGTGATTTGCCATGCTGAGAATAGCAGAAACGGATGCAATGGCCTATCCATTTAGAAATAGTCTGTTTTGAGATCGCCTTTCCTTGTGATCCTGCAGGATATGACACAAAGTTGTTCAGTCTTTTGGAAAGCTTTAGTTCTGTCCAGATAGAAGTGTAGCTGCCTGTGTATGTCCAAAGAATGCAGAATTTTCTCATCCTTGTTCTGTGGATTTGGATAAAAGGTAGGCAAGTGAATGGTTTGGTTGAGGGCCACACTGGACACCACCTTGGGCATAAATGTTGGGTTTGTCCTCAGAGAAACCCTGTCAGGATGAAAAATGATAAAAGGTTCCACAGCCATGACTGCTTGCAACTCCAAGACTCATCTTGCAGAGGTTATTGCTAGGAGCAAAGCTGTTTTCCAGGATAAGAATTTTATATCCGCTGTTGAGGCTGGCACAAAAGGAGGCAGTATGAGTTTCTCCAAGACATAATTGAGGTCCCATGCCGGAATTGGTGCTCTCCTTGGGGGCCTGTTTTTGGCCCCTGGGTACTGCCTTATTATGGGATGAGAAAAGATAGGTGGCTCCGTATTGTAATGGGCTGAAATGGCAGCGGGATGAATCTTAATTGATGAAAAAGAAAGGCCTTTGTCCAGCATCTCAGGGATATTTGGTACATACGTGTCAATGCCTTGTTCCTGGTTCCGAGCACAGAATCTCTTCCATTTTTCTGCATAAGATTTTCTGGTACTGGGCCTCCTGGCCTCCAAGATAACATACAGCTTTTGAAAGAGGGGTGTTCTGAATCGCTACATTATCCGCCATGCTGCAGATTTAAGGTCCTGAGTTGGCTGTGCAGGATCTGATTGTTTTGTTGGGTCAGCAAATGAAGTTTGAGGCAATATCCATGCTGGACCTTGAGACAAGCTCTTTTGGATTGGGTACCAGTGCTGGCGTGGCCAGTCTGGGGCAATCAGTATCATTTTTGGCTTCTCGTCTGACCTTTATGAGTACCCTGGGAAGAAGAGGCAGTGGAGGAAAGGCATATACTGTTAGCTTTTTCCAGCTGAAGGATAGGGCGTGCACTCTCCATGCTTGTTTGTGAAAAATCCTTGTGCAAAATCTCTGTAATTGGCAGTTGTGAGGGGAGGCAAATAGATCTAGGTCTGGGCATCCCCATTTCCTTGTTATCATGCTTAAGACTTGTGGATACAGTTTCCACTCGTGGGGATCCATGAGGTTTCTGCTTAGTTCGGCTGCCAGAGTATTTGTTTTTCCTGGCAGGAATGGTGCTTGCAGGTGAACTTTGTAAGTCAATGCTGTGTCCCATAGTCATTGCTTGTCTGCACAGGGGGTAGGAATGTGTACCTCCCTGCTTGTTTATGTACCACATGACTGTAGTATTGTCTGTCTTTATCAGTAGTTGTCCTGGATGAAGTAGATCGTTGAAAGCTGACAGGGCATTCTGAACAGCTAGCATCTCTTTTTGATTGATGTGAAGATGCATCTGGCTTGCAGGCCATGTGCCCTGAATACATTTTCCTGCCATATGGGCCCCCCCAGGCATAATCTGATGCATCTGTTGTCAGTGTCTGTCTGGCTGTGGGCAAAGTGAATGGCAGACCCGTGTTGTGTTGACAGGCCTCTGCCCACCATCAAAACTCCTGTTGCAGGCAGGGAATGAGTGTAATTACTGTCTCCAGGCTGTGGCAATGCTGAGTCCAAACACTTTTTAGATACCATTGTAGTTTCCTCATATGCAGTCTGGCATATGAAATTAGTAGAATGCAGGATGCCATGAAACCCAAGGCCTGCAGGATTTTCCTCGCAGATAACTGGGTTTTTGTTGCCAATTTAAGTAATAAGTCAGTTGCTTTTGTTTGTCTGGCGTGAGATAAGCCATCTGGGCAGTTGTATTTAAGCTTGAACCCAGGAATATTATCTCTTCAGAGGGTACTAATTTTGGTTTCTTTTTGTTTGCTGTGTACCCTAGGCAAATTAGTAATCTTTTTTACAAACGCCAGATGCTTTAGAAGAATGTCTTTGTTCTCTGCTTGAATAAGGCAGTCCAAGTAGGGGTATATTTGAATTCCTCTTTGTCTGCAGAATGCAATTACTGGTGCCAGGCATTTTATGAAGACCCTGGGTGCAGTAGATAAGCCAAAGGGCAGTGCAGAGAATTGGTAGTGCATTGATCCAGCTATGAATCTGAGGTATGTTCTGCAAGATTGTCCGATTGGGACATGCAGGTATGCCTCTTTTAGGTCCATAGTTACAAGCCAAGCCTCCCTGCCCAGCATGGGCAGTAGCTGCTGTAAAGTTAACATCTTGAATTTTGGAATTTCCAGAAACATGTTTAGTATAGACAGGTCCAGTACTGGTCTCCAGGTTTTGTCCTTTCTGGGTACTAAGAAAAGTCTGGAGTAAAATCCTTGCCCCTGCTCTTGTTGTGGTACTTGTTGAATGGCCCTCATGTCCATGAGGGCTGAAATTTGCTTTTGTGCCTCTGCCCATGGATTGCGTGGCAGGTCTGGCATACCCTTTGCCCTTGGTAGGGTGTGAAAATGGAACCTGTAGCCTTGGGACACTATGTTCAAGACCCATTTGTCTTGGGTAATCTTTTAGCCCATTTGATGAAAAAAGTGCTAGTTTTCCCCCTAAGGGGGCTGCCAAAAGGAAAGTGCTTGGATCTGTCAGAGGAAAGTCATTGTGACTGTTTCCTGTAAGGTTGTGATTTGTCTTCTCCGCTTTTGGAGGTAGGAGTACCCCATTGTTTAGGCCTGTATGAGCCTTGGGGCTGAGATCTGCCTCTGAGACGTCTGTATCTGCCTCTTTGTGGTCTGTCTGACATTGGAAAGGACCAATTTTTAGAAGGCCAGTTCCTGCTAAACCTAGGTGGCTGTACCTGTAAGAAATCCTTAACTGTCTGCATGGATTTCGCTTTATCCTCCATTTTCTTCAACACCTCTTCTGCTTTAGCACCAAAGTATCATGCTGTAATATTGCTTCAAATAATTTTGCTTTAACATGATCAGGCAGATTCTGTTCCTTTAACCAAGCATGCCTTCTAATAACAGAATCTGAGGTATGTTCTGCAAGAGGCCTCCAGTGAATCAACCACATTGCAAAGTATGCTTACCCACTTGTTCTGCTGCATGCAATAAATCCTGCATTTCTTTGTTCTCTGAACATTCAGTATTTGTCAACATTTTCTGTTTAAGCAGTGACATTAAGTATTGCTGATATTTAAGCATATGAAACTGACAATTTAAAGCCCTTACAGCCAAGGTAGCAGAAGTGTAAACTTTTTTCCCCCCATCTGTCTAGTGCCCTAGAATCCCTATCAGAGGGGACAGGTTTTTCTGCAGTGGAAGCTTTGACCCCTTTGGGACCCTGAAATATAGTTTCTGGGTCTGCAGTGGGGTTTTTATATAGGAATGTATGAGAATCCGGGACCCTGTAGTATCTGTCTGGCTTAGCCGGTGCAGGGGGTAAAGAGTCAGGAGACAGGCCGGACTCTGAAAATACATTTACAATGTCTAGAACAGGTGGAATAGCAAGGAGCCTGTGCTGAGGAAGTAGCATAAAGTCTCTGAGCCTTTTCTTAGATTCAGAGTAATCTTGGTTCTCCCAGTGGAAATGCTCCCTCATGGTATGCAGGGTTTCCCCAAAAGAATAATCCCCAGGAGGAGCGGCTGAAGGAATGGATTCTTCAGCATCAGAGTCCTCATAGGGAGGCATAGAATAATCCTGTTCAGAAGAGGAATCAGAGGAAATAGAAACCTGATCAGAAGAATCATATTCTGTCTCCTGCCTAGGCCTCTTATTAGGAGGGGGTTGAGAGCCCCTGATCAAAGTAATTAGATCTGTGGCCATTTTAAGCATCTGTTTTTTAGGCATGGAGGTCTGAGTAGGAGAATGCTGAACTTGTTTCTTTGTCTTTAGAGCTGCTTTGGTCTTTGTCTTTGAAGCTGAAGATGGTTTAACATATAACTGGGTAGGTCTGAAGACACCCTCAGAAGCCGATGCCTGCTCAGCGGCTCCGGACCCATCTGAGGGAATGATTTCAGAGTGTCCAATACCTTGAGTATCCAGAGGCCCAGTCGGCTTCACATGGGAGTCGGAAGCAGCCTGTGGCTCTGAGGTAGCGGGCGTCAGGGGCTGCGAAAGCACCTCACTGAGAACCGGCGAAAGGCCTAGAAGAAGCCTCGTCGGTTTTGGATCTCTGATGCCTGTCCTCCTCTTTTTCTTTTCGTTTTTTGTAAATTCCGGTAGTCGGCTGATCCGACGGCATTACATAATTAAATCTTCTGCCAAAGTAATGAAATGCAAAATTGTACAGACGCTTAATAGTGCGTTGGTTAAATCTAGCACAAAACCGACAACTAGCAACGTTATGGTCAGGGCCTAGGCAAGGAATACAGTAAGAATGAAAATCCTTATGAGCCAGGGGCTGCAAAAGCGCCTCACTGAGAACCGGCGACTGGCCTAACTCAGGCCTCGTCTGCTTTGGACCTCGGATGCCTATCCTTTTCCTTGTCCTTGCATTTTTTGTAAACTCCGGTCATCGGCTGTTCCGACAGCATTATGTAATTAAATCTTCGGCCAAAGTAATGAAATGCAAAATCGAACAAACGCTTAATAGTGCATTGGTTAAATCTAGCACAAAACCGACAGTTAGCAACGTTATGATCAGGGCCTAGCCAAGGAATACAGTAAGAGTGAAAATCCTTATGAGGTAATTTGCTTCCCACAAGAAATACAATTGTTAACTTTTTCTGACGTCGGTCTGGAGCAAGAAAAAAGTTTCCCCAACGGGGTACTTAGCTTTAATGAAGATTTCAGTTCTGAAATTCGGATTTGAAAATCTCAGGAGTCGGCCGACGGGCACTTGCAAACTGCTTTTGCTTTGGGCACCGTGCAGCAAGAAAGACTGAAGAAAATGGCGTTGGCTGCTTTTTTTTATACCCCTGGCGCACTGTCAGGGAAGAGGGGACAGCAACAGATGCCAGACCTAGACGTTGGAATTCAGGCCGACTGCGGGTAGCCTGCCAGCAGGATAACCCAAGAGTAATGACTGCAACAGTGAAACACGATGAACATGGAGCATTCCTGCCTATGGGAAGGAAAATGTATGTGAATGCCATTCCGTTTTGCAACTTCTGGCACAAAACTATTGTAACTGTCAGTTGTGACAGCACCAACACCTACTTGGGGAGTTCTCCACTGGTGGAAAACCTCTTGGAATACCTCAGAGGGTAACATTCACTTGTGAAGGTCTGCCCAGGACCTGCTCATTGAGTCTGCTACAGTGTTCTGCTCTGATAGAATACAAGTTACTCGTAGGGAGAACTTGTGCCAAGATGCCAGTTCCCAAGCCATCATGGCTAGTCTGCACAAGGGGAAGGAAACTGTAGTAATATCTGTTATGACCAACAATGGCCCAGCTGTCCATAGCTGATTCTGCGCTTAGATCGCCTTTATAAGGGCTATCACGTCCCTTGAGGTTTGTGCAGTTATGCCTGAAATCAGACTCGCACATGCTCTGGACTTTCATACCTTGAGAAACTGCTCCCTTGCAAAGTCAGAGGCATCTGTGATGGCTGTGGGGAGACCTGGATTCTGTTACATACATGCGAATATTTAAAGCACAGCCAGTAATGCCCTTTCCAGCTTGCCACTATACCAAAACAGTTGTTCCCATATTAAGTGTCTAAACTGTTCTTAATATCTATCTAAACTGTTCTTAAAAATATCTAAACTGGTACTTTCTTTAATGCAATTTGGTAGTCTGTTCCATGCATCAGCTCTCTCAGAGAACCAATTAGTACACTTCATTCCTACAGAATCTACTACATAGGTTGTCTGACGATTCTCTACTACTTTTTGATAACTCCAAACATTCCCAGAGGTGTTGGACTTCACTTGACCCCCGAAAGAGTTTCACTTTTGATGAGTTCTACGAAGGAGGTGCTGGATCCAGGCAGATTTGAGAAACCACTGAATTTTCTTCACATGGAAGGGTTGGGAGGATGGCTTAATGGCTAAGGTGTTTGCCTTACAAACACAAGGTGCAGGGTTTGAGTCTCACAAGGGATAATTGGCTAGGCTTAAAATGGCTCGCAAGGGCAGTTAGCTTAGTACTAAACTATGGGGTTGGGAGGATGGCCTAATGGTTAAGTTGTTTGCCTTACAAACACAAGGTACAGGGTTTGAATCTCACAGAGGATAATTGGCTAGGCTTAAAATGGCTCGCAAGGGCAGTTAGCCTAGTACTAATCTATGAATCTGAGTCTGGCTAGAAGAATCAGGAGGATAGATGAGGCTTTGCAACCTAGAATTCTGAAGAACGTCTTGCTGTGGAACTGCTCTGCTGAGTTAGGAAATGCTGGACAGAAAGAATTTTCCTGAAAGGAGGTGTCTATAAGGGATCCAGAAAAACTAATCTGAGAGAAGGAAACAGAGAAGATATTTCCAGATTTAACTTGAAACCTAAGCTGAGGAAAAGATTCACAGAAAAGTGAAGGTATGCCAAAGTATCTTGGCTGGTAGTAGTTGGAATAAGGCAATCCTCCAGGCAGGGGTAGTTGTGAATTCCCTGAAGTCTGCAAAAAGCAATGATTGCAGCCAAACCTTTTGAGAGTACATTTGGAGTGGTAGAGCAACCAAAGGGCAAAGATATAAATTGAAAATTCTCCTCAAAGGCAAAGACTCTTGAATAAAGTACAGTTTTGTACCTACCATAAATGTAAATGTTCGAGTGTAGACATTGCTGCAGTCATTACACTTGGGTTATCCTGCCGTCAGGCGGTTCCCCAGTCGGCCTGAGTTCCAAAGTCTTGGTCCGGCGTTGGTTGCTGTCGCTTCTTCCCGGACGTCAGTCAGTGCGCCAGGGGGATACAAGTTGCAGCAGACACCATTTTCTTCAATTTTTCTTGCCCCAGGTGTCAGGTGCCCCCAAATAAGTAGGCCTTTCAAATTGCTAGTGAAATATATAATAGAAAAGCAAACAACCATCTTTAATTACCAGCAAATACTCCCTTTAGGAAATAAGGGTAGAAGACCTAGGTACGTACCAGAAAGTAAGAGGGGAAGGAGGGAGGGTAACCTGGACTGCAGCAGTGTCTACACTCTAACATCTACAAAACTGTACTATGTTCATGTGACACTGCTGCAGTCATTACACTTGGGTGGAATCCCAAAGCTGAGGTAGGAAGGATGGATCTATAAGGCATTAGGGGTGGCTATAAGGCCCTGCAGCACAGCAGTGGCAAAGCCAGCTCTGGATTTGGAATATAAAGGCAAATGGTAATGTTTGGTGAAGGTATGTACAGAAATCCATGTTGCTGCTTCTAAAATATCCTTGGTAGGCACTCCTCTGAGGTAGGCAGTTGAAGTGGCTGTTGCCCTGGTGGAGTGAGATCTAATTGTGCTAGGTACACAGGTTTCCCATGGTGTGTATACCAAAAACGTATACAGTGAGCGATCCACTTTGAAATGTCTTTTCCCTGTGCTCCTGCAGCTTATGCTACCAATAATTGCTCAGATTTTCTGAAAGCTTTGGTTTGGTCCAAGTAGAAGCGTAACTGTCTGAGACTGTCCAAGGAATGTAGTAGTCTCTCCCCTTTGTTCCGTGGTTTTGGATAAAAAGTTGGCAAGTGAATAGTTTGGTTTAGAGCCACACTTGATACTACCTTTGGCATAAACGTAGGGTTAGTTCTTAAGGACGCCCTGTCCTGGTGGAAGATGAGGAAAGGTTCCACTGCCATTAGTGCCTGTAATTCTGAAACTCTTCTTGCTGATGTTATTGCCAGTAGCAGAGCAGTCTTCCAAGAGATGTATTTTAATTCTGCTGTGTTAGCTAGCTCAAAAGGAGGTAAAGTTAATTTTTCCAAAACAAAGTTGAGGTCCCAAGTTGGTGTAGGTGCTCTATGGGGCGGTCTCATGTTTTTAGCCCCTCTGAGGTACTGTTTGAGCAAAGGATTTGAAAAAATAGGTGGATCCGTGGTGTAATGAGCAGAAATGGCTGAGGCATGAATCTTGATGGATGAGGAGAGGCCCTTGTCCAGCATCTCAGTTAAGTATTAAAGTATCTGAGGAATGCTTGGGACAAGAGGGTCAAGGCTGTGTGCTTGGTTCTAGGCACAGAATCTCTTCCATTTATCCGAGTAGGCTTTCCTGGTGCTAGGCCTTCTGGTCTCCAGAATGACATCCATAACAGCTTTGGAGAGATGCAATGCTTGCTTGGTTAAGGAATTTTCCATGAAGCTAGATTTAAGGTCTTTAGCTGGCTGTGAAGTATCTGATTGTTGTTTTGTGTCTCAAAAATTCCAACACATAGCAGAAAGTAAACGCCAACCACGAAGATGGAAAGCCACAACACTTTATTCACATGTCCTGGTACCTCGGCAATTCGCCTTCAATGGAACAATACATCAAATGAAACCCATCTCCTTAAATACAAACCCATCAAGCTCATTATTCTATCAACCAATTGATAGAAACTTTCCCCCCCCCTTTTTGCTTAATTACTTTACAAAACATTTAATACCATTTTCCATGGAAATACCCATACATATACTATTTAAATACTAATCCATAAAATTAAATAAATAAATAAAAATATAATTAAATAAATGAGTAAATAAATAGTAAAACTACTCCAAACATTTGATGTTATACAGAAAACAGCATTAAATATTAGATATTTAAGTATTTTAGATATTTCAAATATTTTAAATACAAAATATCATATACAAAATATCAAATGCAAAACTTTCTCATAAAGCAAAACAATTCAAAAAACAATTAAAAAAACATCATGTAATATTTCATAGAGATAAACCTACATCTAAATTCAAGCCCCCCGGATGTAAAGTGTGATAATTGAGAATCAACTTATTTTCTAACTTAAGTTCTGTCTTAAAATTTCCACCTGCTACTTCTGACTTTCGGGTCAATAATGCTACCGAATCCTGTTTGGATGACTTTGCTCGACTAGAGAGATTAATGTCTAAGGAGGTAACTGTGTATTATGATACCAAGTTGCTGGAAAAATATGTTTCATTAGATATCACCCCCAGAGGACTGCGCATCGATAGGTTACCTGCCGGTGGTTTTGCTGTGGATGAAAGTGATTTACTTTCTGAATGGAGGCAGGTAGCACAGGACTGTACTCTTGGGTGGTTGAAAATACTCATTAAAAGAAACAATAGAATTGTTGAAAGTTTGCATAAAGAAATTATTAAGTTACAACATGAATTGATGGATAAGACTTCTCCCAATGTTTTCCAAGGTACTTTTAAAGTTATAAATGAAAAGATTAGTACGGTGGAAAAATGATGTTATTGGGAGGAAGAGATCCAAGCGCAACAGAGACATTAGAGATTACGAAAGAAATTAGATTTTTGATTGGCCACGCAAGGGTTGTCAGCAGCGTCAGCGTCGGAATAGTAAGATCAAATGTTTGGAGTAGTTTTACTATTTATTTACTCATTTATTTAATTATATTTATATTTATTTATTTATTTAATTGTATGGATTAGTATTTAAAAAGTATATTTATGGGTATTTCCATGGAAAATGGTATTAAATGTTTTGTAAAGTAATTAAGCAAAAAAGGGGGAAAAGTTTCTATCAATTGGTTGATAGAATAATGAGCTTGATGTGTTTGTATTTAAGGAGATGGGTTTCATTTGATGTATTGTTCCATTGAAGGCGAATTGCCGAGGTACCAGGACATGTGAATAAAGTGTTGTGGCTTTCCATCTTCGTGGTTGGAGTTTTTGAGATTTTCTTCTTTTTGTTGTGTCAACAGCTGTGGGATTTGAGGCAAAATCCAGGGTGGTTCTTGTGCTAATTTCTTTAAGATTGGGTACCAGTGCTGGTGTGGCCAGTCTGGTGCAATCAGGATCATCTTTGGCTCTTCCTGCCTGGCTTTTATGAGTACCTTTGGAAGGAGAGGCAAAGGAGGGAAAGCGTATACTTGTAGTTTTTTCCAGCTGAATGAGAGGGCATCCACTTTCCATGCTTGTGGATGGTAGCTCCTTGTGCAGAATTTCTGTAGCTGGCAGTTCATTGGGGATGCAAACAGATCTGTCTGGTTTCCCCCATTTTTGTGCTATCATTCTGAATATTTGTGGACTCAATCGCCATTTGTGAGGATCCATGATGTTTCTGCTTAGGTCGTCTGCCAGTGTTTTTTTCTCTCCGTGCAGGAATTGTGCCTGCAGATGAACTTGGTAGTTTAAAGCCGTTTTCCACAAGGTCATGGCTTGTCTGCAGAGGGGGTAGGAGTGTGTGCCCCCTTGCTTATGTACCACATAACTGTGGTGTCTGTCTATTAATAGTTGTCCTGGATGTAGCAGGTCCTTGAAAGATATAATTGCATTTTGTACAGCTAGCATCTCTTTTTGATTGATGTGGAGATGTCTTTGTTCTGCGGGCCACTCGCCCTGAATACATTTTCCTGGCATGTGTGCTCCCCAGGCGTAATCCGATGCATCTGTTGTCAGTGTCTGCCTGGCTGTGGGTTGAGTAAAAGGCTGTCCCTTGTTGAGGTGACAAGCTTGAGCCCACCATTGAAACTACTGTTGAAGGCAAGGAATTAGTGGTATAACTGTTTCCAAATTTTGACAGTGTTGAGACCATACACTCTTAAGGTACCATTGTAGTTTCCTCATATGCAGTCTGGCATATGGAATTAGTAGTATGCAAGATGCCATGTAGCCCAAGGCCTGCAGAATTTTTCTTGCAGGGAGTTGGGTCTTTGTTGCCTTTAAATGAAAATATTGAGTCAGTTGTCCTTGCTTGTCTGGCGTGAGATAAGCCATCTGGGCCATTGTGTTTAAACTGGCACCCAGGAATATTATCTGTTGTGAGGGCACTAGTTTTGATTTCTTTTCGTTTACTGTGTACCCCAGGCAACTTAACTTTTTTACGTACACCAGATGCTTTAGAAGAATGTCCTTGCTCTCTGCTTGGATTAGGCAGTCGTCCAGGTATGGGTAAATTTGAATTCCTTTTTGCCTGCAAAATGCAATTACTGGTGCCAGGCATTTTGTGAAGACCCTGGGCGCAGTAGATGAGCCCAAGGGCAGTGCAGAGAATTGATAGTGCATTGAACCTGCTAGAAATCTGAGGTATCTTCTGCAGTTTTTTCTGATAGGGACATGCAGGTATGCCTCTTTGAGGTCCAAAGTCATGAGCCAAGCTTTCTTGCCCAGCATGGGAAGAAGCTGCTGTAGTGTCAACATTTTGAATTTCGGAATATCTAGGTAAGTGTTCAGAGAAGAAAGGTCCAGAATGGCTCTCCAGTCTTTGTCCTTTCTGGGAACCAGAAAGAGTCTTGAGTAAAATCCTTGTCCTTGCTCTTGTGGTGGTACCTTTTGAATAGCTCTCATGTCCATGAGTGCTGTAATTTGTTTCTGAGCCTCTGCCCATTGATTTGGTGGCAGATTTGGCATTCCTTTTAACCTTGGAAGTATGTGGAAGTGGAACCTCTAACCTTGAGATATGATGTTGAGAACCCATTTGTCTTTGGTGATGCAATGCCAATTGTGATAGAAAAGAGCCAGTTTTCCTCCTAAGGGGGCTGCCAAGAGAGAGCTGTTTGGCAGCTGTAGTGGGAAGTCATTGAGACTGTTTTTTATAAGTTTGAGGCCTGTCTTCCCCTTCTTTCTGGCCTAGTGTACCCCATTGTCGAGGTCTGTAAGGGCCTTGTGTCTGACCTCTACCTCTTGGACGTCTATAGCTGCCCCTTTGAGGTCTGACTGGAAAGGACCAATTTTTTGTTGGCCAATTTCTGCTAAAATGAGGAGGTTGAACCTGTAAGAAATCTTTGACCGTTTGCATAGATTTTGCCTTATCCTCCATCTTTTTTAATACCTCCTCTGCCTTAACTCCAAACAACACATCCCGCTGCAAAAGTGGATCCAGTAATTTGGCTTTAATATGATCTGGTAGCGTATGTTCTTTTAACCAAGCATGCCTTCTAATGACAGAGCCTGTAACTGCTGCTCTAACAGGAGGCCTCTAAGGAATCAAAACCACATTGCAAAGTATGTTTTCCCACTTGTTCAGCTGCATGCAATAAATCCTGCATTTTTCAAATTAGGAGGATCTGAATTTGGAAGCATGTTTTGTTTCAGCTGAGACATTAAAAATTGCTGATATTTTAGCATGTGAAACTGGCAACTCAAGGCTCTCATGGCTAAAGTTGCAGATGCATAAACTTTCTTGCCCCATCTGTCTAATGCTCTGGAATCTGTCAGAGGGGACTGGGTTTTTGGCAAGAAAGACTGAAGAAAATGGCGTCTGCTGCAACTTCTATCCCCCTGGTGCACTGACGTCAGGGAAGAAGCGACAGCAACCGGCGCCGGACCAAGACTTTGGAACTCAGGCCGACTGGGGAACCGCCTGACGGCAGGATAACCCAAGTGTAATGACTGCAGCAGTGTCACACGATGAACATCGTATGCAGTCATATTGAACAGAGATGTGATGATATGCATTCTTGAAATTTAAACAGATTAAGAAGGCCTGGAGAGAGCAAAGTCTGGGACTAGGGAAGGAAATGTATTTAAGACTGATGTGTTTAAAATTGATCGCTAGGTGCCTCTCTTTTTGAGCACTAGAAAGATAGTTGAATAGATGCCTTTGTCCTGTTGGGAAGGAAGACTAGGCTATGTCACTCCTTGGGACACTATAAAGGATTTGGGAAAACTGTATTTGATTCTTTGGGGGTAGAAGAATCCCTTACGGAAGGGGCAGAGATGTCCACTGAAGTTTCTAGTTGTGTTATTTCAGCACCCAAGCATTTGACAATTATCAGTCGCTACAGAGAGGGGGTGGTTGCCCTCAAGCTTGGAGGAATGCCTGGGGTAGGGAGGAGGTAGGGGAAAAGGGTTCAAAGATGGGCATTTTCTTATGGAAGGAGACTCCTTGGGATCCATTGCCTTTCTTTCAGTGTCCTTACCCTTTTTTTCTTGAATTCTTTTTTTGTGGATTTCTGATGAGAGGGCTTGAAGAGCTTACAAAAGAAAGGTCCACAACTGGAAACACAAGCCCTTTGGTACTTGGGGACATGGGATAAAAAGTTGTTTCATCCCTGCACCAATTTACCTCTCTCCAAGCACCTCAGCAAAGGAATTTCCAAAAAATGAGCATCGTCCCCATAGAAGCATTTAAAATCTGGGCCATAGCATCTTAAGGACATTTTTGCAGTCTGATCCCAGCAATCCTGTGAATCACTGCCCTTGGAGCAGTGGCTCTAGATTCAGCATCAATTCCAGCAAGCACACATTGAGTGCTTAAGTGGGGAGACAAAAACTGACCTTGTTTGACATTCTAAAGTAGGCAGACTAATGACAGATTTGCTTTCTATCTTTGCTGACATGCAACATTTTTGCCATGTGTGTCTAGGAGCAGATTACTCTAAACGGAGACATCGAAGAGGCATAAGGCTTCTTCACAAACCTTCTGCATTTTTCAATAGGGGCAGGGTTACATAAAGGCTTTGAACTACTGTCCCTGCTCAGAGAAATAAGTGCTGGGTCAGAGATGGGGTTTCTGAAAAGAAAATTTGATTCTGGCACCTTATAAAGTTTGGCTTCCTTGGAGCAGGAGACTGCCAATCAGAAAAAAAAAAACGCATTCAAGCATTTGGTCAAGCTCCTAGAACTGGACAGATAGCTGAAAGCATGGGAAGATCCATTCTGAGCAATTTGATACTCAAACTTCCCCTTCACTGCCACTTACTGATACAATTTCGAAGATGAATAAGGTTTTATTACAAGACTTTCAGATTCAGTGGGAATAGACGAAAGCAGTGAAGCACAGCAAAAAACTCTTCATCTGATTCACAGTTGACTTCCTCTTCAGAGGAAGGAGGAGAGCTCTTCCTAGCCTGAGCAGGCAATGGAGTTGAAGATAAGCAAATGTTACAAGTCCTAACATTGTGATGTTCCCCCCAAAAAGCAAACAAAGAATGTGTGAGGATAAGAACTTGTCTACAGGCAAACTGGGTTGGCATAATAGTTAATGTGTTTACTACATAGACACAAGTTACAGGGCTTGATTCTCACCTTTGAAGGGAAACTGGCTAGGCTTAAAATTACCTCCAAGGGCAGTTTGCCTAGTACTTAGCTAGTACTTATCTATGAAGTGCATGCATATTTGTCTTTCCTGAAAAAATGCATGCAAAAACAGAAGTAACTTTTCTACAGGAGAGGAAAAAAGTCCCCAATGAGATATTGAACCCTAAATATTTAGATAAAGCCTACTGCCGATGCTGAAGCTGCTAAGTTGATGGGACATTTGACTAAGCAAACTGATGGCAAGAAAGTTCTGAATTTAGGCCTCCATATGTCCTTTTTATACCAGCACCCCTGTTTGATCAGAATGGACATACTGTGTGCGAGAAAGGTGCTCAAAGCATTTATAGACTGTCTGGATGCCCGATAAGCTTGACGGGATACTTCCCATATAGATAAATGCTACTGCAACAGTAATCTAATGATTAACATAACACTATCACAGGTTTGCTTGAGGAAGACGGGATATCTTGGGCTGAGAACAGTCCCTACAAACTTGAAGGAATTTACATGACTGATACCTGCTGCATCCAGATAAGGTGCAGAAATTCTAGTTTCTGTGGAATGGTTTGCCTAGGAAACTAGGTTCAGTGTTTGCCTCGGAAGTTAAATTGATAACTGGAAGTAACACATGCATAGCCAGAAAATGCTTTGCACAACTGGGAATGAAGCTAGGAAGGATAATTTCTAAGCTCTGTGACAATGTCAGGATTGTTATGGTCTCTGTTCCCTGCCTAAATTTCTTTATTTTTAGTTTCCCATTTCTATAAGACAGCATTTCTCTTTCAGAAATTTCTTTAATCTTAACCCACTAGTAAGGCAGTTATCCAACTGGTGAGGTGCAGAAGTTCTGTGTTCCAGTGCTAAGCTTCTTGTGCTCGAAGAAGGCCCAGAGAATATATGTGGAATAGAGCAGAATCTTCTTGCTAAGGGCAGCACAGTGCTCAACAGGGGAAAATAGTTGTTTTTACTGCCCAGACAAAATGTGATGGCAAACTCTGCCTCATACAGACACACATTTTCATAATATACTGGGGGGGGGGGGGGGGGGCACCCCCTTAGTCCTCGGTAGAAATGCAAATTTGGATCAAACTGCAATTAACATGACAATAAATGACAGTATAATATCTGCAAGATTATAAAATTATTTCAAACTGGATACACTTAACCTGTGGAAGCCTATTAGGCTGGTTTTCCTTTATATTCACTGTTGAAGGTCTCTGACATGCTGAAGAGCAGCTCCACTGAGGTGTTTTGAATTTCACTGGAAATCATGCCAGAAGGTAAGTATCCATCTACTTAATGCTAATTACAATAGGTAAGGAATTACACTGCAGCAGTGACTCTCGCGATAAACAGCTACAATTATCTTTCATCTGTTCAAAGATTGCTCTCTGACAACTGTATACGTGTACCTAGTAACTCAAGAGCTTAGACTGCCAGAGTGTCGGTGATACAGGCCTCATCACAGCTAACAACTGTTCCCTACTCTAGCAGTACAACAAGCAAAGACTAAAGTCCCATTTGCTGGAACTGCAACAACCATCAGCCAGTCCTTGATTTAGTTTTGTGATAATCTGATGTATCCTGTGCCACCCTGTACTCTTTTGCCTCATCTTGTAACTGCCTTTAAAGAAGTGTAAGTGTGTCTGGAGTTAGGCAGAAAATTAAGTCTACCATAGCTGTTGAGCCAAAATAGTAAATTCTCTAATGGAAAATGTACTTTTTTGCTACTCAGCTACAGCATTTCTGCAATTGAAACATATTTGGGGACAGAAAAAATAAGAGATTGGTGTATTTCTTTCTTTAGGAATTTTAAATGTAAAGTTCTACAGCATTCTTCCTCAACCACTTTTGGACTGCTCCTCTTCTTCAGTCTGTTGAATTGTCCATGCATAACATGTAAGTGGATTGTCTACATGGTGAAACTGAGAAAAAGCCCATAATTCTCAACATTTTCATTAGTAACTTGCACACTTCGTTTTGTCATGCCACACTAATCTAAAACTATGACTCTAAAATTATATGCACATCTAATAACTTATTTCCAACAAACAAGAAGCATTCTCCTGCACTGAGACTTGACTCACAAATGCCAACCTTCTGTTAAACCCCAATAAAACCAAACTACTCCTATTCAGCCACAAACCACAGTCAGAATACCAAATTTAAAATATTTTCTCTAAATATTTATTTATTTTATTTTACATTTGTTAACCGGGAAAGAGCGACTGGACACATCCATTTTCAGCAGAGGCCCGAGGAGAAAAGCTCTAATAGCATGACAAAGAAATTACACAGGAATATCATACAGAGATATAGGTTCCATAGAAAAATAAGTTATGTATAAATTAACAATTCCTTTAGTAAAGTCAGCATACAGCATTCTAGTAGTAGGGTTTATATAGAATACAAACACAAGAAAAACATTTCTTTCTTTCTAAATAATGAGTACTCTCAATATTTTGTTACAGAAATAACCAGTGATTATTCAGCTTTACAGTGAAAGGAATTAGGAGACCTTTAGTAGAATCCTTGAACATGGTATTAATGCAAATTAACCTGGGGAGTAGCATGAACAAAGTCAATGGTTTGAGAAGTGGGTTCTCAGGAGTTTCTTAAATTGAATAGTGGAGGTAGTGGAGGTTATTTGGCTAGGTAGTGAGTTCCAGACTTTGGCAATAGTGCAGGCAGAGAGATTTGCCAGCATCATGTTTGTGTCTGATAACACTTAAGTTCTGAGAACTAGATCGTAAGGCTCTGGTAGGGATGTGGGGGCTAATTATATTTTGAAGTGCAGGGTTTTTTTCTGGAAGGTAGAAGAGATTGAGTTGATTAAACAGAAGTAGTTGAGGTAGCTTGAGCCAAATGAGTTGGTTAAGGGCGAGACAGTGGTGGGATTTGTATGAGGTTTCAGTAGCGAACTTGGCTATTTTGTTACAAGATTCCATTTTGTTTAGATCACTCTAGTGGAGATTAGTAAGGATGGGTGAGGCATTGAGAAGGATAGATAAGAGATGAGTTCTTGCAATAGTAGCTTTGGTTTGTTTAGTTATAAAATGTTTGTTCCTATAGAGAAGTCCTAGTTTTTTATTAACTTTCTTAATGGCTTGTGCTATATGGATGTCAAATTTGAGGTTGTCTATTTCTACACCTAACAGTTTAGTATGTGCAGTTGGAGTGATTTGAATGTCATCTTTGGAGTGAATGGTGAAAGTGTTGTTGGGGGGGGGGGGGGCATGACCTGAGCTGAAAATAATTAATTTAGTTTTTTTGAAGGTTAAGAATAAGTTTGATGTTTGTGAACCATGTTTCGGCTAGAGTAAAAGAGATTTGGGTGAGGATTTGCAGTTCCTTTAAGGTGGGGGTGGCACTTATAAGGGTGATGTCATCTGTGTATCGCACTACTGATGCTGTGAGTGAGGAGGAATTGATTGATTAGGTTGGTGAATAGTGAGAACAATAGTGGGCCAAGGATGGATCCTTGAGGGACACCTATGGATACTGGTAGCAGGGGGGACAGCTGGTCATGCCATAGGACTGCCTGCTGTCGATAAGTAGCTAGTAAACCATGATATAGTGGAGGGGCTGAGGCTTAGGGTTGATACATTTTGGAGAAGAATGTTATGGTCTACCATGTCAAAGGCTTTAGAGAAGTCTAAGAAAATGGAAGATACAAATAATCCCTTGTTTCTATTGTGGTTAACTATATCTGTAAATGATAGTAATGCTGTGGTGGTGCTGTGGGATGGTCTAAAGCCATGCTGGGTTTTGGAGATTAAGTTGTTTTGTAAGAGGTACCAAAGTAACTGGGAATGTACAACTCTTTCTAATATCTTGGATAGAGGTGAGAGTATTGCGATTGGGCAGTAGTTGGTGAGTTCTAAGGAGTTGCCCCCTTTGTGCAGTGGAATAATGTGTGATGTTTTCCACAGGGTGGGGACTTAGAATTCTGCAAGTGACCTGTTTATGAGGATGGACACTGGATAGGCTATGGCGTCTGCTAACTGAAGGAATTTGGCTGGTAGGGTTGTCAGCAGCTAGTGTGGTTGGTTTGAGTTTAAGGAGTTTTGAAATAATTTTAGTGGGTACAAGGTGTAGGGAAAAGCTGGTGGTATTGTTTTGAGTAGTAGGGTGGGTTTTGCTAGCACCTGGTATAGGGCTGTTAATGGTATTGAGGGCATTGGTAAAGGTTTGGACTGGTTTGGTAAAAAACTTGTTAAATTGTGTGGGAATGTTGTCATTGTTGTTTGGTAGTATCGGGGTTGGGGTGGTGGCTTTACCTGGGTGGATTATGCCATTTATTGTAGCCCAAAATTTCTTAGGGTTGTTGGCATATTTTTCCTGCATGTTTTTGTAGTAGTTACTTTTGTCTAGTTTGATTTGTTTTTTGGCTTTGAATCTAAGTTCTAGGTAGGTTTGCCTCAGATTACTGGTTTTATTCTTTTGATATTGTCTCCAGGCCTGATCCCTATCTTTCATTGTAGTCTTAGTATCTTTAGTTAGCCATGGAGCATATTTAGCTTTTAGTCTTATAGTTCTGGAGGTAGCATGACCAGTTTAGGATTTGCAGGAAAGTGGAGTTAAAGTACTGTACGGCATCACCTAGAGATAGTAGCTTTAGGGGTGTCCAATTACAGCTTTGTAGTGAATTGATGAAGTCAGTTGTTTTAAAGGTCTTTTTGTTACGTATTACTCTGAGGTTGGGTTGGCTTATGTAATGGGGTCTGTTCCGAATTAGGTAGGTTGGTTGATGGTCACTTAGACTGTCAGGTAGACAGAGTGCCATGCTAGAGTGGGGTCAGATAATAGAATCCAGTCTAAGATGCATTTGCATTTTGAGGTTTTGTCTGTTCTGGTTGGGGTGGATATAATTTGGGTAAATCTATGGAGGTTAATGTGACTAGTTGGAGTGTGGCTAGAGCAGTTCAGCCAGTCAATATTAAAGTCACCTAATAGTACAGTTTCTTCTGGCATGGAGTTTGAGATCCAGTTTAGCAGGTTTTCCATTATAGTAGTGTTATTGTCTGGTGGAATGTAGCCACTTGTAATAATGATAGGTTTGTTTGAGTTTAGTTTTAATTTGGTAAGGATTAGTTCAACATCTTTGATTTCTTGGGTGTTGTAATCAATTTGTTCAATGGTGAGATGATTTTGGAACAGTATTGCTACACCACCTCACTTTTTCTCTACTCTATCTCTGCGTATTATGTTATAGCCAGAGGCTGTAAACTCATTATTATGGTGTTCTGGTTTAAGCCACATTTCAGTTAGCACTGCTATTTCTGGTTTATATACAGCTAGAAGGGCGTGAAGGTCCTGCATTTTGTTAAGTATACTTCTTGCATTTATGTTAATGAAGAGGAGAGAGGAGGTAGGTCTATAGTATAGGGGGTTTGGCTGATTAGAGTCTGTGTAGGGTGTTGTGGTGGGCCCTGGATTAGGGTGAATGTCACCACAGTGAATGAGTTTGTGGAGTAGGTGAAGATACAGTTTAGTTTGTTTTAATTGGGAGTGAGGGTTAGTTCTGACTGACAGTTTGCAGTGGGAGTAAAAGACTGATCTAGAGGAGGTGAGGTCTAGTGGTGTGATAGGGAAGTTACAAAGTTTCAGGGGAGTGGATAGAGGTTCGGTTTGCCATTGTGGGGGGTACTGATATGTAGTTGAGTGTGGTAACAGGAGAGGTAGGAGAGCAGGAGAAAGGTGTTAGTACATAGGTAGAGTAGTGATTTTATTAAGTGGGACTGTTGTTTATAGTCCATCATGTTTGGTGAAGAGTGTTTAAGGGTAGGTACCTTAAAGTAAGTGGGTTTGATATACTAATAATGAGTGATAGTAAGGGTGTGGTGAAGGGTGTTGGTTTGTAAGTAATATGTGTGGTGTGAAACTAATTGGGTGGGAGGGAAAAGATGGAGGGTGTGGTGTCTAACTATAAATGTAATTGACATGGGGTGGGTGGGAATGGGGTAGGGTAGAGGAGCAGAGTGAGTATAGCGAACAGAGCGGTGCAGAGCCAGTAGTCCAAGACACTGGAGAGTTTGGGAGACTATCAGTGTTATGTGAGAGAGAGCCTATTACTGCAATATGCATCCTATATGGGTGGAAGGTAGTTATGTGGCAGTTAAGTAACCTTAGACTAAATTCAAACAAAACAGTCAGTATATCAGAGATGTGTTGAGTAATTCAGGGAGCTGGAGTGTGGGCAGGATGGGTAGGTAGAGACAAAGGTGTACTCTAAGATTATAGAGGAAAAGGAGTGCAGTATAACTAAGAGGGTAACAGTTATATGGGGGGGGGGTGATGCCTGCCGCTAATCTGAGATGCAGCATTTGACCACACTAAAGTCAGTCAGCTGTCCTTAAGGGAGTACACTACTTAAAGTACACTAAACCAAGAAAGTTAACAAATTCACTACTTTCAGGCTATAGTTCTCTCAAACTTCTTTGCTGGGTCCACAGTATTTTCTGGGCAATTCTTATAGGTTCATACTAGGCTATCTGCTCTAGGGCATTTATAAGCCTAGCCAGAGTGTGTTTGGCTTTCGCCACTCATTTTAAATTAATTTTGCTATGCTCTTTTTCGAGGTTAGTATACTGTGCCTCTGTAACAGTGACACAGAAGTGATAACCGGGGTAAACCTACGATCTCCCATCCACTCATCAAGATTCCGCTTGAAGAGAGTCAATGAGGGACTCTGCCTAACCTGGACTGGGATTTTATTCCAGAGTGAAGGGAGCCCTCTGGGTTATGAATCTGTCCCTCCAGCATGTCCTATTTATTTCAGTGCTGAGGTCCAAGTCTCTCGTGTGCGTGGCTTGATGGGATTTGGATTTTCTGAGGTGCAGCATGTCCATTAATTCTGGGTTGGACATGGCTTTATACGTCAGGCACAGATCGCCACTGAGCAGGCAGTATGCCACTGAGTAGAGCTGGAGTTTCTTTAACCGGGCAGCATAGGGCATCTGTTTGAGCCCTTTGATCCTCTTGGTGAGGTACTTTTGGGGTCTTTCCAGTTGCTGCAGGTGTCTGGTAAGGTACATCCCAAAAGGGGCATTGTACTCAATTATGGGCCTGATGAGGGATGAGTAAAGAGGCACGATGACCTTCCCTGATCTAGATGGGAATCCCTGCATGATTAGGTGGGCTATATAAAATGTTTTTCTAACCACTTTGGCCATGTGGTTGTCAAATGAGAGATTGCGATCAACTTGGGTCCCCAGGTCCCCAGTTACTTCTTCTGTACTTAATGGATTACCACCTATGTGGTAATTTGTGGGCACTTTGTTTTTGCCAAAGGGGATGACTATACACTTTTTGGCGTTTAGCTTGAAGCCATGGCTCTGGCACCAGTTGTCGGTTTCTATGAGGCCCTTTTGGAGGATGCTTGTCGGCTGGAGAGTCGATTATGGTGCCCAGTTTGCAGTCATCCGCGGACTTGGTCAGCCACAGTCCTTCCGTGTTAACTGATGTAGGTATTTGATTGGAGGAGGGGAACCTTAAATAATAGTTAGAAATGGTCTGGAGGAGGGAAAGAGATAGTTAGTACTCAGGGTGTTTGCATACAGGCTAGGACAGGCTTTTTGTTCAAAAATTGCTTTCTTTTTGTTTTTGCACTACTTCCATGGTATACAAGGTTTTAGCACAGCAAGTTGGTCATTCGGGTGTTATATTTAAGCAGCTTTACATTATAAACAGCAAAAACAATTCTGGAGGTGTTCACTAAAACAGTGCAGTCATCAAACAGCAAGACCAATTTAGAAACTGCAAGGTCCCAGATACGTAGAAATATCCATGAAACAGTAAGCCAAGTGGAGCTATGGTATATCTGAGAGTACATTTCAATGTCTCGGTACAATGAGAGGAGGCTGGATATGTCTCCAACTCCGTTTACCCATGCAGGTCAAGCAGAATCTTATTTTGCGGTTATTTAGACCAGCAACCCAAGCCAAATGTTGTCCACACAAAAAATGGGTTACAAGGACTTAACTATGAAATTTTATCTAATAAGTACAGGATGTATTCATCAACATTCTAACTAATCGTAGCATTAATAAGCTATATCCAATGCAAGCAGGAGTCACTATGCTATATTATAGACAGCCTTTGCTGTAACCATTAAGCGTTTTAAGCAGACAGTAAATTACCACATAAATAACACAGAAATTGAAGTGCTCTCCCATATAAAATTACTAGGCATGATAATACTAGGTGCAATAGATAAAACTCATTCAATCTTCACATCTATAATAATATCAAACACACACACCAAAAACCAGGAAAGATTTAAAGGCATTGAGGATTATGCAAATATTACAATATTGAAGTAGCCGAGAAGCACTGGAAACACAAGCCACAAAGCATTATAGAGAATGTTTATATTACATGGGATCGCCTATTATCAATAGTTCTAAAAATAGATGTGAGAAAACCAGACATAATAGTCCATAAGATGACAAAAGTAGAATTGATCAATGAAATTACTGCAATCAGTGTCTTGCGTAGAGAGAGAGAGAGAGACGGTCATAAATTATCAGGATTTGCAGGGCAATGTGGAAGAAGGATACCTAGACACTTCAATCATAGTAGGAGCAAAGGGTCTCATGAAAATGAATTTACAGTCGTAATTAGATATACTACAGATACATATAACTCCATATTTATTTGACATTTGTCAATCAGATTGGTCCGACTGAGCAAAAGCCCTTTTTCAGTGGAGCTATAGGTAGAAAAAGATTCACCTATAATACAAATAGTTTAAGTAAAAATAATCCAAATTGTATAAACAAACCCAAATAAGTAGTAAAACACGTAGAAAGGTGTGCACATAGTATAGTAAAAGCATAGTGTAACAACCTGAATAATAGAAGTAATATACAGAGATCTACAGTATTCAAAACAAGTAAATAATTGTATACATGTAGTAAAAATATATACAGGAACAAATGCAGTTGTACAGCAGAAGTCATATAGAAGCATATACCATGGCACTGAGTGATGCAGATACGAATTACCCAAGCCTAACAGTTCCATAAGTAGTAAGTAGACTATAGTTAGGAGGAAAAATCTTACAGTAGTAGGATAGGAGGAATGTAAGATTAAAAGACTAGAGACCAGAGAGTGAGATGTAACTCTTATTAATCCGGAAGAAGGGAGTTAGATTTCAAGGCAAGAGTGAATTGCAGGAGGCAGTTCTGGGCACATTGCTGGTGCTGCAAAGAGCACTTTTGCGTAAAATTAAAGACTGAAAATACTAATTTCACAAACTTAATCATACTTTGACTTAGGAATGGGGTCCATTCCTGTTATGGCATTAGGAACACAAAAGTCTTGAAGAAATTTAAAAAGCAGAAACACTTGCCAAATCCAACTACCAGAGCCACTCTTGCTGGCACTCTGCTCCTATCCTTTCTGCTTTATGGAGGTCTAGCTCTCACCAACTTAGAACTTTCCTAAAGGCAAAAACTGAAATATACTATAATAAAACTGCAAAATTTGCAACAAATGCTTCCCCATATTTTACACCATTGCTTACCACCTAAAACTCAAAAGTGGCTTGAACTTCCAAACCCATGTATAACTACTTACAATACATACAATTGTATATAAACCATCAGTCTTGTCCTGCTCGAAAATCCATTTTCCACCCATAGCTACCACCCAAACAGCTCTCAGTCGGAAGGCAAACTCCTCCCCTTTATACATAAACCTAAAAAAGTGCAGGGTAAAACCCCTTCTCTTGCTCTACAGCCAGTTTGGAACTCGCTACCTTCAGCCATCAGAACAAACCAACTAGCTGTAAAAGATGTCTTTTTTAATTTCTGTGCCGCCTTCTGCTCCTTACGCCAAGGCTGACCCCCCCAACAGTACTTTCCCCTTTCTTTTCCTCGTATACTGTTCTCCTGTCCATCTGTACTCTGCAGTTATCTGTCTTGCTTATAAAAGCTTTCGCCCTACATACTAGTGTAGCGCCTCAGTAGTTTTACCACATTTCTGACATCTACTTTTACTCTACTGCACATCCAGAATTTTCTTTATGAATGGCTAGACAGGCATCCTTATCTCCTAACCATCTGCAGAGTTCACCATTCATATAGAAAATGCTTTTTGCTGATGGATACGCAGTTTTATTACTGTATAATGTTGAATGTAACATGTTCATACGAGTCTGTATTATATGTCTTGTAATAATTTTGTAAAGTATATCTCCAGAACATTTTTGTGATGTAACCTAGAGCTTTTTCACAGTGCCTCCTCTGAAAATGGGTATCCTGTGGGCCCAGCTGGACTTTCCCAGTTAAAAATAAATGGGAGTCGTTTTCTTGGGTTCCACTATATAATAAACCATTGTACACATTCTGACAGTTTCTTACTATAAGTTCTCTGCTTGTAAGCATACCATTAGCAAAAGGTCCTTTACCTGCCTGCCATTTTCCAAAATGAAATCCGCGTCAGTAGGAACTGGCAAACTGTTTACCATAATCACTAGATACTGATATAGGTCCGTCATTTACTAATTGACTGACTGACAGATTATCTTTGTCATTAGGAATATATGAATGGGCAAAGTACTTTCGCAGTTGAAGTATAGGGAAAAAAGCTCCACAATTTTAGAGTTATAAATTCAAAAGATGATTTACTGACACGTGGAATTTTATTTTTTTGCCCTGCTCTTTTAAAGTCTTATACAGCTTCTAACAGCCCTCCTGGCAGGAAAAGGGAATACTCTTTTGTTGAGAAAGCTCACCCTCTACTACTGGATAGCCACTTAAACTACAAGACTTGGATGCTTCTCTCTTAAAAGGAATGTTATGCAAGCTTTACAGATTTGGGTTAGTGTTAAAGTTAATCATCCTTCAATATGTGCACATTAGGCTTTTTTTCTTCTCCCCTTAAAGCTCAGTCTCCCAGTGAAAAATGATTAAAATTCATAATTTAAAACAAAGCAGACTCCAGTACTAAATTGGCGAAATGGATTTCCCACTAAATGCCAGTACTTTATTTCATTAAGGAAGGTAATGGATTGGTTGAAATTCAAGAAAAGGTTGGCTATTGGGGGGGGGGGATAAAAACAATTCCCCAGTGGGGAAATATAAAAACAAGTCAACATCAGAAAGCTCAGTCACCAAACCCATACACACAAGTACTGCTGGGAAGTAATCAGGCAAGGGGAAGGTAGGGAATCAATACCTTTACTTTGTGACACCTGCATTCCCTCCTCTTCAAACAGACTGTTTTCTCGCAATATTCTTTGTTTAACACAAGTTAATTCAGTGAAAACTGGAGCTTTATGCCACTAGACATTTTATCACCCTGTTTACATTGTACCTTACCTTATTTATATATTTATTGACCAGAGAAGATCCCTGATCTCAGTTGGCTGTTTACAGGCTCAGATGGGGGTTTACAAGGAAAACAAGAAACGGAACAAATTAAGCAGCTAACAAGATTAGGCAATAACAAACAGTTGTACGGTTGGTGACATTAAATGTGCATTTTACCTTTTTGGACAGCATATTGAAAAAGTTTCTTGCCAATCCAGCAACCTCCTGATCTGGATCAATAATCAAGACAGCCATCTCACTGATCTGACCTTTCACCTTCACCATGTCCTTCA
The DNA here is from genome assembly GCF_019279795.1 of Protopterus annectens. Classification (NCBI taxonomy): domain Eukaryota; kingdom Metazoa; phylum Chordata; order Ceratodontiformes; family Protopteridae; genus Protopterus; species Protopterus annectens. The sequence continues at coordinate 22,549,220 of NC_056741.1, forward strand.
GGATTAGATAGTTTAAAACAAGTCCAGCACTTAGTCGCACACTTGGGGAGCTGTCCCGTAGCCTAAGACACAAATATATTAAATTAGCAATACAGCAAAAATCATTTACCTCCCTCACTTCAGCCACTAACTGTGTGGCTTATTGCAGTGAAGAGCTTCACATCTACAATTAATAGACCAAAGGCATCTGCATCATATGACACTTTCGCCTCTAAATCAGCAGAAATGCATTTCTCAGTGCCAAAGCCTACCTGCATTCTACACACTGGCAGTGTGTGGAGAGCATAAACAAGCAGTGATCTAAAAATATCAGGTGCATAAACAAGTTCCCCACTAAAACTACTGAAAGCAGGCAAAGTTCTGAGAACATTTTTACTAAATTACATAAATCCTCATGCCCAAGCTTCCCCCCAACACTTAACACTATATTACTACATGCCTTTTACAGAGTTTTGCCTCAACACACTTTAGCACAGACTGAAAGTGCAAGTTCTCACTAATGGGATAGTCTGAACACATCTGAAGTCAAAATATTAAAAACTGCACAAAAGTTAGAAGGCTGTAGAAGGAAATTACAGTTTAAGTTTCTGCCATCAGTTTGCTGTACTTTTTTTGGCCAGATTTCAAACAAAATGCGTTTGTTTTTTGTAAAAATAAAATAAATAAATAAAATACAAAAGCAGAATGCAAATATACATTAGTATAAAAGGTGCTGTTTTAAACAGGTGGCAACATTTTTTTACCCAAGCCTAAAACAGAGAGATTCAGCATTCCTTACGAAGTCTGAAAAACAGTGCATCAAAAACAAAGATTTTGTATATTTGAATAGTTCTGTAGCTGTAAGTCACCCTTACCAAGACTACATTACGGTTCCATCACTCCTCTGCCTTAGGACACGCGCCTTCTAATGACACTTAAATCTGTCCAGATTCTAACAACACCTCTACCTTCTCTCTTACCACTTTGATGCCACTCCAACATACAACCCATTCCAGATATCTCTACTCTCATAGGCCCTTCTAAAACGATAGATGTGTTGGCAATCTCGCTTTTATTCTCACTGATAGGTCAAATCTGAGGTGTTGGATCAGTCTCAGCCTTTCCAATAGCTCGAAGTCTTCAGCAAAGCTCGTGGGCCTCATCCCTACCCAGAATGCAGTTCCCCTACTTCTCCAGATCTCGTTCGAGAAGTTTCTTAAGGCAAGCTCAGGGCTAAGTTTAATTACATTTTTCTCTAATTACATTTTTTCTCATTTCTATAATTACTAGTCAACTGTCATTTTTTGCTAGTTTCTTCCCCTTGTCAGTAAGTACCCTTTCTTAGCTTAGTAGTGTTAATCACACCCTTTTTACTTAGAGATGTTCCCCTCCCCCTTCCTCCCTCGCTTCTGGGATTTATGATAGTTGCAGTCAGTTCATTATTGGTTACAGTTTGTTTTAGAGAATGGTCAACCAAAGCTTTGTTCAAAGTCCATTTAAGTTAGAGGACTTCCCCTTCCTTTCCGAAGCCCGTTTAAGTTAGAGGACCCGTTTAAGTTAGAGGACCCCCCCCCCCTTGCCCCTTGAAGTCCATTTAAATTAATTAGAGGACTTCCTTTCTTTACTAACTATTGTTGTTGTACTGGTTTGTTATTGTTAGTATAATTTAATATAGCTTAATAGAGTTTTCCTTGCATTAATTATAGTTTTTCCTAGTTTAGTGCTGTTCTTTAGGCTGCCTTCGAGCATGTCCTAAAAGGAAGGTAAGCCTTTGGGCTTTAAGAAGTCGAGAAATGCAGCAAGAAGATGCCCCTCGGTGATTTACACACTTTGTGCGTTTATTGTTTGGGGCCTCTTCATTTGCAAGAATCATGCTCTATTTGTCATGCCTTAAATTCAAAGGCATTACTGGAATGTAACAAGTTGATTCTGAAAGAGTTTATTAAATACCACTTCTCTGAGGCTCTCTCTTCAGATCCCGCCTCTCCTAAATCTGACAAGTATATGAGGGGTCAGGGAAACTATCATCTCCCGCTCCAAAAACCTCTGAGCAGAGAACAAACCAATGTTGTCTGCTTTCACAGTACCTATGGAGCAGAGAGTCGCTACAGAGCCAGGGACCTCCGTGGACCAGTCCAAACTTTCGGATCCAAAGATCTCCATGGAGACGGCTCTGATGTCCCCACTGACATCTGAGCCTCTCAGATGAAGATGTGGACAGAGTGGTGCAGAGGCTTCTTACATCACCTGCCTTGGCCAAGCTTCTTTTGGATCCAAACCCAAAGGAGTTGGATCAGACTCATGTTACCCCAGTGGCAACCTACTCCTCCTCAGAGCAATCTCTCGGTCTCGGAGCCAGAAGACTCTGATATCCAGCTAGTGTGTGTATGGGATCTGAGGCCACCTATTGGTTCTTTGGATCTGATTTCCTCCCAGAGTGTTTCCGCCCAGTTAGAGCAGGAAACCTCTGGGAGCCAACGGTTGCCGGTTGGGTCCTCAGAGCAGATTTGGGTCACTTCGGATCAGACAGTCTCTTGGTGGCTCGGATGGGTTCAGCTCCTACCACTTCCTCAGAGCTTCCTTCGCCTGCACCGAGGACTCGCTTGAGCCCAACATCTTTGCTGTCGGGTCTGGGAGTTCCTTGGAGCAGAGGCAGTCTGCTTTCAAGGTTATGAGGAGGGTAATGACTGTTCCTCAGTCTCTGACGGTCTCCATCAGAGCTTCCTCCCTCTACAGGCACAGGTGTCTTCCTCTTCACCCGTCCACAGGATCACAGGGATTCAATGTCTCAAAATGTCCCCAGAGGACTCCCCCCCCCCCCCTCCAGAACTTCTCCAGAATACCCCACTGAAGTTGTCCCCCAGAAGAGAACGTGCAAGAGGAAGCATCTTGACTCCCCGCAGGAGTCTGTCACTTCAGATACTGACCTCGATAAAACAGAAGGGTCCCCATGATTGCCTCTTGAAGATGGCTCCTTTGGAGACATCCTGGAAATCCTGAAACAGAGGTGACTGGCAGTCCTCATCCCTTTCTAATGAGGAGTCTGTATACCTGAAGGCTTTTGAATCCCATCCTTCAACGTCCTAGGTGACTCCGCTGTCCAATGAACTTATCCAATGAATCTCTCGGAAGACATGGGAGACCCAAGACTCCATAAAGCCTACTCCTAGGAAGCCAAATAAATACATTACAGCCCCCAAGGATCATGCTTTCCTCAAAGGGTGTAGCAGTTGATGCCATGGTCGTGGGGGTGGCCACAAAGAAGGAACTCTCCAAAACTAGTTCCGCTATCCATCCTCCTAACAAGGATTCTAGGACTATGGATATATATGGGAAAATGTGTCTTTTCTTCAGCAGCTTTCACACTGAGATTGCTGAATTATCTTACTTATTTCACCAGATTACAGACAGACCTGTTGAAAGAGTTAACATGCTCTCTCCAAGGAGCTGTAGCTGATGTAACAGTAGATGAGATCAATGCACAGCTGGCTACCCTCAATTCAGTTAACTCGTCCAGGAGACTCATTTCATATGCAGCAGATGCAGTAAGTAGGGCAGCAGGATCAGGGATCTGTATAAGGAGGCAGGCTTGCATGCGCCTTTTCGATTTCGTGGAGCCCTTTAAGTCTTCCTTTGTTAATGCTCCCTTCAGTGGGTCATCTCTTTTCAGGCCAAAAGTCAAAGAAACGCTAACTCGGTGTGAACAAGAGGGTAAGACGCTATCTGCCATTGGAGTACATTTTTCCACACCCACTAGACCATATCCAAAAGGTCATGGGGGTAGTGGAAAGATGTGGTTCAGGAAATCTTAGTGGTCTTACCAGGACACACAGGGTGATAGTTCCCCCCAGAAGTGGGAGACACACACACATACACACACACACACACACACACACACACACACACACACACACACACACACACACACACACACACACACACACACACACACACACACACACACACACACACACACAATAACTGAAGATGCTATTCTCGCAGCAGAGGGGGTCTGCAGAATCAGGGCTCCATGTAATCTTTCTCTGTTAGACATTTTCAGCGCTCCTGAAGGAGTGCCCGGACTGCTAGTCTCTGGAGGGAGTCGGGGTCAATTGTCATTGCACCTCGAAACCTGGCAAAACATCAGAGACGGCAAATGGGTGCAAGATAATATCCAGGGGTTATACAATTCCTTTTTCCTTCCCCACTCCTGCAAACAAGACAATTCCAGACATACCACCCATTCAATGGGAACAACCAACATTAGAAATTCAAAAGTTGCTAAGAAAAAGTCATCCAAGAAGTCCTTGCAGACCAGAGGATCTGAAACTTACTCAAGATTCTTTTTAGTTCCAAAAACAGGGGACTGAGATCAACATTGGATCTCAGCGAACTGAACAAATTAGTGAAGAAAACCAAGTTCCGGATGGCAACACTTCAGTCTATAATTCCATTCCTGGGAAAAGACAACTGGATGTGCTCTATACACCTTCAGGAGGAGTGCTATCATATCAAGATGGAAAGACTATCCAGAAGGTACCTGTGCTTCCGGCTAGGAGCCAGTCCTTTCCAGTTTGGAGTTTTTCCCTTTGGTCTCACTACACCCCCCCCCCCCCCCAGCATGTTTGGCTGCCTTGCCCATATCATTTATAAATACATTAAATAGGAGGGGTCCCAGGGATACTTATTTGTACTGAATGGTGAGTAGAGTAGGAATTCTGCTATTTAACAAATTACACGTGGCTGTTAGAGTAACCAGAAAACCATTCAGTGGTCGTGCTGCTTATTCCTAGTTGCAGGAGCTTGACGATGACAAGAGGGCGAAATACAGAATCAAATCCCTTTGAGAGGTCCAGAAATGGTGTGGAGACAAGGTTACCTATTATCTCTGTTTCAGTTGACAGTGTCTAGGAAGTGTAATAGGCAATTCAGTGCTGTAATGGGGCCTGAAGGCATGTATGAGGGGGAAGTAAGTGATTCTTACAGAAAGCTAGTTGGATAATGGATACATGTTTCTAGTACTTTACAGTGTGTCAAGGGGATATTGTAATGGGTCGATAGGCTGAAAGTACAATGGAGCTAACTTCTTTATGTACTGATATAATGCAGGAGGTTTACATATTTAGAGAACACAAGATTCTTATAAGGATCTGTTAATATAAAGACTGGATTGCTTATATACAATACATGTATAAATACATTTACATATTATAATGAACAAATCTCCTAAAACCAATTTTTACACGTTGAGTGGATAGCCATGAAACAGGCAGTCTATGATTCATGTTCGCCTTTCTTGAGGATACTATGCATCACAGCTGATGCCCAAAGCGGTTGGGCTATACATTTTTCTTCTTATAGGTATCATATAGAGTTTGTGCTGTTGCTACAATGCCATTCTTCAGCGAGTCTGAGGTGGAAACACTCAGCATCTTTTGGGAGGTGGGAGAACACCAGACAGACAAGGAGAACATGCAAACTACTTAAAGGAATTACCCAGAGGTCAGGCTCAAATCTTGTATCCTGTGCATTAACCATTATGCCAAATGAATGCAACTCAAGAAAGAACAGGTTAAAAAAGCTTCAGGTACTGGGGAGGGGTGGATGCGGAAAAGGGAAGTCTAAATGAAGAGGTGAAAGCTAGAATCAGACTGGCTGCAGCCAACTGGCAGTGTCAGATGTAGTGTATGACAGAAGAATGTCAAAGAAGCTGAAAAGTAAGACGTACAAAACAATGGCTTGACCAGTACTACTGCATGGTATATAAATCTGGGCAGTAAAAGCAGAGCAGTTGGGGAAGCTGGATTTCATGGAGATGAAGTGCCTGAAACGGGTGGGTAGGGTGCACACTGTGGGACAGATAATGAAATGAGGACATCAGAGCAGAAGCTGAAGTATTTCCAACTGCAGAGAAGGTCAAAGAGAACAGATTATGGTGGTTCAAGCACATGAGCAGAAAAACAGATTATCTTCTGGTGAAGATTTGGTACAGACAGGAAATAGGCAAGAGGAAAACAAGGGCATACAGCAAAGAGATGGAAGGTTTGTGTGAGAGAAGACCTGCGACAGTCAGGTCTGAGTTTCAAAGAATGCAGGAGAGTGGCAATGAATTGAGAGAGATGGCGACAATTAACACCCCGACCCGAAGAAAATGGGGGAACAAGGGGGATTGATAATTATATACATAAATGTCACACTGCAGAGCCTACATCATTCTTTCACAGCAATCCCTCAAATCATTTTCCCATCTGATGCAAAGCCTACATTTGCCTCCTCCCTTTTTTTATTTCTTTTTCCTCAGTCCGATGCAAGTGGTTTATTATTTGAGAAATTTATCAGAAATTATGGCGGAGTATTTCATAGACTGATCTAAAATAATTTCATAAATATGGCCATCACTCAGATTTAGAAATCTTCTGATCCACTGACAGCCACGAATATGGGTCTTTCACTTGAAGTAAAGGATGCTGCTCCAGTGTTGCTCCTGTTTAAAAGTTAAACTCAAGCTATGTACTTAGTGGAATGTTAGATTCTTCTGGCCTGTCCAGATACTGGAACATCAAGACCAGTGCTTTTAGCACTCTCTAGTGACAGCAACAAACTCTTCACAAACTCAAGCTCCTCCCTACTCATAACCACCTGCTGCTGAATTCTCCAGCTCGAGTATGCTAACATTTAGCACATTCAGCCATACATAAAGGAGAAAAAGGATGTTAAGTCTAAGTCAACTTACAGAGCCCCTCAGAGTGTGAAAGTTTGGAGGGGGAATGTGGGTGGGTGGGTGAACAGACACTAGAGAAATCCAACGTTCCTGTAAGTACATGACTTGCATTTCTCTCAGGTCCTGCCTGGACACCACCATCAGGACAGAGTCCCCAGATAATGTGGGTAGCTTAGCCCACCAGACTAAGAATGGTTGCCCCAAAAGATGCGCTCGTCCTAGAAATAGTCTCAAGGCTGGAATGCAGTGAAGACCAAGCTGCCATTGCTATCCTTTAGGTGTGTACTAGGTTAATGGCCCTGGGGCCTTTACAAGCCTAGCCCATAGAAGTACCCTGGCATTGTGCCGCCCATCATTAGTACCCAGTGTCTCTATCAATTAGAGCCACTGGAGTAATCCCCAGTGTGAACTATTTCCCATCCACTCAAGATTTCGCTTGAAGAGGGCTAGTGAGGTGCTCCTGCTCGACATGCATGGGAAGTCTTTCCAGAGCATGGGTAGTCTCTGGGTTATGAACCTGTCCCTCCAGCATGTTCGGTTGTTTGTGGTAATGAGGTTGAGGTCTATGAAGCGTGTGGTGAGAAGGGATTGGGATTTCTTTAGATGCAGCATTTCTAACAGCTGGGTCAGACATGGCTTTGTAAGTCAAGGAGAGATTTGCCTCTAAGTAGGCGATATGAGACAGAGAATAGTTGGAGTTTTTTTGAGTCTGTCCATATAGGACAAGTGATTAAGGCCTAAGATCCTCTTTGTGAGGTACTTTTGTGGCCTCTCCAGCTGCTGCAGGTGTCTAGTGAGGTACATGCCAAATGGGGCATTATACTCAGATTGGTCTAATGAGGGAAGAGTAGAGAGAGATGATGACCTCTTTCTTCATGGTTGCAAACCCCTTGGTAATGAGATGTGCCACATAAGACTTTCTGACCAGAGGGGTAATGTGGTGGTTGAAGGAGAGGTTGCTGTCAACATGTGTCCCCAGATCTCTTATAACACCTTCAGTGTTCAGTGGGCTCCCATCAATGAGGTAATTAGTGGGAACTGAGTTTTTCCCAAAGGGGATGATGCATTTTTTGGCATTAAGATTAAGGCCATGGTTGACACCAGTCATTGGTCTCGGTGAGGGCTTTCTGTAGGATGCCTGCATCACTTGGGGAGTTAATAATGGCTCCCAGCTTGCAGTCATCTGCGAATTTGGTCAGCCAGTTTCCCTCTGTTGAACTGGACTTTTGAGAAGTAGATGCCAAACAGGAGAGGACCCAGGACCGATCCCTGTGGGACTCCACTCGTGACTGGTTGGCAGTCTAACTTGGAGTCTGCTACTTTCACACTGTGGGTTCTGTGAGCCAATTTGCAACCCATCTAACGATATTGGGACTGATGCCTAGTTTGCTGAATTAATCAATAATTCCAGAGTCAGGAATGGTATCAAAGGCCTTGGCCAGATAGAGGTAGGCTGTATGAACTGCCTTACCTTCATCCACCGCTCTGGTGACTGACTCAAAGAAGACAACCAGGTTGAACAGGCATGATCCATCTTTCACAAAACCAAATTGGGTGGGAATCTAGAGTTTGGAGATTCCCTATATCCTTGTTAATTAGGTCCATGATGCTATGCTCCATAGCCTTACATATCAGACTAGTCAGGCTAATGGGGCAATAATTTCCAGGGTCTGTAGTCGCTCCTCCTTTATGAAGAGGAATTACTGTAGCAGTGCACCATTTGGTAGGGACAAAGTCTGAGGTGATGCTGTGAGTGAACAGAGCACACAGATGTGGTGCCAGTTCACTTTGTAATTCATGTAGAACACAGCCAGGGATATTGTCGGGTCCCATGGAAGCTGTATTCTTGGCTTTAGACAATGCAGGCTTTAACCTATGCTGCAGTATTGTTGGGTGCCTGGCATTCTCCCGGTATTGAGATTGGTCCTTTAGGGGAGGAGACAGGGGTAAAGTTGGCACTGAATCTGTTGGTCAGTATGTTGGCAATATCTGTTGGCTCAGTATAGGAGATACCATTGTGCAGTAACTCAGAGCAAATCTAGGTATGGTCATAGAGATTCTTGATACAACTACAGAAGGCTTTGTGGTGGTTTTTAGTGTCTGTCGCAATTCTGCCTTCATAGCTGGCTTTGGTGGTTTTGATGAGGGATCTCAACTTTTTGTTGAGACTAATAAGGGAATTTTTTCCAGTCTTGGGACTTCACCTTTTTCTGCAACAGTTTCTTCCTTCTGTTGTAGAGTTGATTAATGGCAGGGGACCACCAGACTGGGTTTCCTTTTTTTGGAGACTAGCATCTTGGTTCTGTTGGGCATGGCTAGCTCCATGCATTTATGTATGTGTTTGTACACTGCATTGGTGTATGATTTGGCAGTCATGCATCTATTTTCCATTGGCATGGGTGCTGTGAAGTTAGCCACCTCTGTTTTTAGGAGTCCCAAAGTCAGCTTTGGAGAAGTTTTTCATGGTGGACACCTTTGAGGGGGGTGTGGGTGAGATGTGGATTTCCATGGTAACTAGTTTGTGGTCAGACCTAAGCAAGGAGGAATTGACTACTGGTGTAGAGCAATGGTTGCCCATGTTAGTAATAACCAGGTCAAGGATGTTGCTTCCTCTAGTGGGGGGTAAGAATGAGATAAGTATTTGTTACTGTGACCCCTTCAGTTTGCAGTGAAATCTTTGTCTAGGGAGGGCTAGCTGTTTTCTTTGTGAGAGAAAGTTAATCAGACTGGTTTAATCTAGCTAAGGGCATTCCTGCAAAACTGTTTTTGAGCAGAGTGAACCTTTGGTGGAATTGTAAGCTGCTTGCCTGCTGTGGCGTAACAAAAGGAAATGCAGTCAGACATCCATTTTGCCAGTATAATCTTGGTATTCGTTTAAGTCTGACTGCTGAAAAAATGAAAGTTGGTCATCTTTACTGAAAGACTGTGTGATCCAAATAGTTACTTAATCGTAGATGCTTACACCTAGCCAATTCAACAAGTATTCTCCTTTGTCAGAGTATTTAGAAAAAATATTGGCAGGTGAATGGAGTCGTTCAGATTATTTTGACTGGCTACTTTGAGGATAAAGGACAGTTTTAGCCTAAGAAATACCTGGGTCCTGGTGAAAGAATGTAGAGGGTATCGTGCATATACATCATGAAGCCCAGATACTTTTCTCATGCAGTAATAACTACCAACATGGCGATTTGTCATAAGATCTCGATCATCAGTCGAATATGCTGGCTTGAAAGGTCTCGTCAAACTCTCAAGCACAAATCTGAGATCCCAAGCCAGGTCTGGAATGGAACATGCCCTTAATGAAGGCCTTATACCACTGGTGTGAAGCCAGGGAATGAGTTTGAACACCTTCATACGAGGAAACCACCACCAGATGTACCTGAATAGAGGAGTAACTATCTTCTTTGCTGTATAGCTCTGTTAAGAAAATTGATATCTTCTCTGATGGCGCAGAGACCGCAGAAATGCTGGTCAAACATACTGAAAATGTTTCCCTTTTCACTTACTCTCCTAGTTGAGGGTTCCTGAGATGCTGTAATGAGTTTAATGACATCCAGAAGGAAATGAAGGTTCCTAACCATTACTGTAATAGGAGAACTCAAGAGTTTAAACAAAGTGATTGAATGCGAGTTTGTGTGGACAGGTGCTTCTCCAGAGCAGAGCTCTGTGGAAGAGAGGTTCTTCAGATGAGGCTACAGCAAGGAGAAACAGTCTGGCGAGGCCAGAAAAATGCTGTAAGAACGAGTCAAGTTGTGCAAGCTTTGCCCATCTCTCACAGTCTTGATAACACATAACAAGGAGGAGAGGAGTAGAGGGGACCCAGTGGTCAACTGTGGGAGAAAGCTTTTCTGGGTGTCTGCCCTCTGAGGAACTATACTGAAGTAGTAAGGGGATTTGGTGTTGAATGGAGAAGTAAAAAGATCACAGCAACGCTTCGCCCACTTTGGGAATATGCTGTGTGATGCACTGCTGAGAAACCATTTGCAGGGTAACAGTACCTGCTTGCTCAGTTTGTCCGCAATCATGTACCACTTTACCACCATCTCCACCTCTCAACCTCCCCTTAGGAGATGCTACTAAATATAACTTTCCCTACTATCTCTAGGGAACAGGTCCTCAATGTTCCAAGGTCAAGAACACTGCATTGATAGGTTCTAACAATATCTCAGGATGCCTTCTAAAGAGCAAAAAACACGGCCTATTATGATCTCCGGAATCACTATTTGTAACCTCTAACCAGATTTTGTGCCACATGAATGGAGAACAGCAACAGTCATCCCTCTACACAAAGGTGGGCCATCTACAGAACCCAGAAGCTACACTAGTTTCATATGCAAAGCCATGAAAATAATAAATGACATAGGTAACCTCTAGACACTGGACTCAATCAAATTTAATTTCGAGGGCAGGTCCTGTCTACTCAATCTGATAGACTTCCTTGAGAAGGTCACCAAAGCAATGGATGACGGCAAGACAATTCACACTGCCTACCTTGACCTGGCCAAAGCTTTTGACAATACCCCACTCAGGCATTGTTGATAAACTCAAGAGGTTAACAGCAGAAACCGAGCCAAATCACAGCCCAAGCTCAGCTAGGTGGTTCATTCGTGACAAAATAAAGTCTTTTGTTCCTATAATGGTGCTCTCTATAGGACAAAAACAGAACATGCATGGAGTTCATGCATAGTTCATGTCCAAAATAATCTTTATTAGAGAAAAAACTTTTTTGGCAGATAGGCGCTGTGTTAACAATGCTAAAATGTACTAATGACAGTGTTTTTATAGTCATTAACACCGCAAATTATCAAAAAATTTATATAACAATGCTTTATTAAAACGGTGAGCACACTGCATGAAGCACAGTTATACAATTTTTTGATTATACATGAAGCATTGCTAGACAAATTATTTGGCGTAAAAGGCTGCAAAGACGGACATTAGTACATTTTAGCAAAGTTAACAGCGTTTAGCTGCCAAAAACCTTTTTCCTCCAATAAAGATTTTGGGCACAAACTACACATGTTCTGCTTTTTTCCTGCAGAACACACATCATTATAGGAACCAAGGACTATGCTTGGTTACAAATGAACCACCTAGCCGAGCTTGGTCTGCGATTTAGCTAGGTTTCTGCTGCTGGCTTTCGTTTTGACCATGTATGCTGGCCCACTGGACAACTCACTCTCTCACAGCTAGCTAATATGGGTGTTATCTTTAGGTGTGTTACACAAACTCAAGAGGTTAGGCATAAAACCCTTATGTCACCTGCTGTATAGCCAGCTGTCTCACAGAACCGGGGAGTTCACTTCTACAAAGAGAGTGAAGTCAAGTGGAGCCCCTCAGGGATCTGTCCTGGGACTGCTCCTTTTTGGCATTTACTTCTCTGAAGTCAAGGCCAATATCAATGGCCTCTGGCTAACCAAATCTGCCAAAGATTGCAAATTAAGAGCAGTCAGATTTCCCCCCCAATGACATTAATGTTCTCTGGGAAGGTATGACAACTTCTGTCAGAGCCACAAGATAATACTAAATGCCAAGAAATGTATTAGAGTATCCTTTGGAAAGTAATCCACCCCTGGTAATTCTCATATTTGTAACTTACCCCCAAGAGTTAACCAAGTAGTCAGGGACTTGGGACTCACTTAGACAGTAATCTAGCCTTTGACATCATGCATCTACACCAGTGAGGAAATCATTCTATGTTGTACAGCTTGCAAACAAAGGTATGGCATCAAAGTCGAAGGAGGTCATTGTTAAACTGAATTTGTCATTCATCAGACCTATCATTTAGCACAATGCCCCCTTTGGTATGCACCTAACCAGACACATCCAACAACTGGAACATTCACAGTTTCCTCACTAAAAGAATACAGTGCACAAGTAACGTCTTATACAGACCACTTTAAAGCCCTATCCCTGTATTCGGTCTGTGGAGAGATCTATGCACGGTATACAAGGCATTGTCAGACCCCTCCCTGATGGACCCCATGCATATCCACAAAACAAACAGCAACAGAATTACCAGCAATAAAAAGACTTGAACCATGCCTGTTCTATAAACAGGACCTGCTGGAGAAACAGGTATGTAACCCCGAGGCTACCCTTTGTCTGGAAAAGGCTTCCCCCATTCATGTAAAGCAGAGTTCCTCCATAACATAATTCAAAGGCAACTTGTACAACTGGATGGGGAACAGTAAAATCCATCCTTAGTTTGGCAACCATGTCTAATGGACACAGGCAGCCTGTAAATGTTTCATCTCACAAGCCCCTGCTCACATATCAATGGTACCAGAAATTGCCATTGGAGATTTGGGATGCACGGCTAGGCTTAAAAAGATCCCAGTGGTCATTAGCCTAGTACACACCTATGAACCTAGGAGAGGTTGATGGCCTGATTCAAGGCAAATTTAGAAACAGTTTTAGGCATGAATAATTAGTGAAAAACACATCTGTCCTTGTTAAAAAATCAGATAGTGTTGGACCACTCGGAGACTTTGCAGCTCAGACTCTCCTTGCAGATGTCAGAGTAGTATGCAAAACAGTTAACATAGCAATGAGCAGTAAAACAGCTCGACAGGCAGGTTCAAAAAGAAGCAAGGCCAATTTTTCAAGAATAAAGTTGAGATCACAGGGATTACAATTTGTTTTTGAGGGGCACTCATGTGCAACATCCCTTTCATAAACTGCTTTGATCACAAAAAGAGATGAGAGGGGGGATCCATGGGCAAACAGTGCAGTTTTAACATACGCATATGACGTCATCGGAGTAGCTTTCTGTTATTGGCTAGGCACCACCTAGAAAACCTCTTCCACTCAAACATAAGATTCTCTAGTTGTGTTTTTTCTCGTCTCCTTAAACACCTGCTGTACATCCTCATGTAACACCTAAAAATTAACAGACCAGAATCATCCAGGCAGTGGGTTGCAATTGCTCTAAGCTGAGGTGTACCTTTCGCCCTCTGATGCTTTGGGAGCAGATCCAGTTTGAGAAAGCTTGTGGTAATGGCCCCTGGCCAATTCCATTAAAAGGGGGACCAACTTTGCCTGGGCTAAGAGAGGAAAATATAAAAGGGGGAACCAACTTTGCCTGGGCTAAGAGAGGAAAATACATAAAGATCTTTGGTAATTATGTCTAAATCTTTAGTATTACCTTGGAATCACTTGAAAGGGTGGAAATGTATACACGAACATTCAAACCATACGAATTGAAGAGCATTTGTCGTACAGAACATGGTTGCAAGGATGTCTAATAGAATTTTTTTTCAGTTTTCTATTTTGAAATGAGGAGAAAAGATCTACTTGAGGTGTTCCCTCACATATGGATCAAGTCCTGGAAGACCTCTATATGGAGCTTCGACTCACGAGTCTGTCCAGGATCTCCTTAGTCTGCCACTGTTTTTTGCTCCAACAGAATGTATGAGGCCTGAAGAGTCAGTGAATGCTGTAGAGTCTGCTCCCAGCCCATCACTGCCAACCAGCAAACAGGGTATGACATATTATCCCACTGCTTGTTCAGGCTCCACATCAGGTCCTCTTCTAGTGGTCACGGACATCACAACTGTGAAGTACTTAGTAGTGAAGAACTTTTAGGCATGAACTGCTGCCAGCATCTGTCTTACGTTTGTGCACTTTGACGGGTCCCGAGGACCCTCAAGCATTACACTTGAACTCTCATGGATATTGCCCCACATGCAAAATCTGAACAGTCCATCTGGACAGATTGATCTAGGGTTTGGAGAGAGAACGCGACCCTGGATTCAGACAGCTGATCTCTTCACCACTGCAGTTCCTGTTCCACAAATCCCAGTACCGGTTACCTGGAAATCCAGGAGATGAAAGTGATGCCTCAAACAATTCTTTAACATAGAATTTTCCTCACATGTAGTCTGGTTAGTGGTATCATGAACATTGATGCCATGAGGCCTAGAAGTTTGAGGAACTCTTTTGCTGAGGTCATGTCTATGCGAGAGAAATCCAAGAAAATGCACTGAAGTCAGAACTTTACCTTCTGGCAGGAAGACCCTAATTTTTACTGTGTCTGTCAAACACCCCAGGAAAACAATTTGTTGAGAGGATGTGAGGAATGAATTTTGCAGGTTCAGTTTGAAGCCCAGGTGGGAAACAAGGAGTGAGACATTGAAGAACTCCAAGCACCTGGGTACAGAATCTGCACAAATCAGCAATGTCCTCTAAATAAGGAAAATGTGGATGCCTACAGTTCTGCAATAGGCAACCACTAGAGCCACACATACAAGATGCAATAGACTGCCCAAAGGGTAATGCAGAAAACTGATAATGCAAGCCAGACACAGCAAATCTCAAAAATGTCCTGAAATTGGGATCAATAGTTGTATGATAAGCATCCTTCAAATTTAGAGTAACCATGAAACAATGGTCTTAAGTAACGCTAGGACTAACTACAAGGTGAACATTTTAAATTTTGGAACTTTTACAAAGATATCTAGAAAGGCCAAATCTATCCCAGGACATCAAGACAGGTTGATCCTTTGCCTTTCTTATCCTCCGCTCGCAGTGCAGACACTAGAAAAAGACTGCTTTAATTACTAGCTTGTTTCTGTGCCCAAACAGGGTTCTGGAACTAAAATTCTTACATATACATACTGCAGTTGCTAAAGAGATGAGATGTCCCTAAGCAACCCAGTATAAATTGGGATATTTTTTGCCCAAGAAGTTTACACTTCTTAAATCCTGGCCTCCCCTCTTTGTCCATGTTCTGAACTAATTTCAATGTCAATTAAAACAAATTCCTAACTTTCAATTTCAATGACCAGCAACCTTATCCGAGGAGGAAAGCTATCAGGTAGCTAATAGGGCCAATGGCACAAGTCCTGAGATGGTAGGGAGGAGAAAGGTGGACCAGATAAGAAAATAAGGAATAGCAAACCAATACAGAAGCCTAACACTTAGAGATTGTATTCCACAACAAGAAAATAAGGGAAAAAAGTACTTAGTTGGCCAACTATTTACTGAAAATTCCCTTTGGGCACTTAAGCTGCTTGGACAACTCATTGTCTGATTGATGGCAACAAGATCTAGGAGATTCAGCGGCAGCAGGTGATTGTGGGATAGGAGGAGCTCAAGCTTGTGTGGCATTCACTGCCATCACTAGTGGGTGTCAGACACTAATCCTGACGTTCCAGTGTCTAGAGTGAGAAATCGTGCAATTTCCACAGCCTAGTCGTTTCATCAGGTCTTAGTACACATGGTCATATTAAGATGTATGGACTTCATATGCTTGCTCATTTTTTCCTTGTCTTTTTTGAAAGAAACAGTGCACAAAGCAGCAGTCTTTTCTTAGTAGAAATGCACTTGTCACATTTTCAGTTTTTGTTTTAAAAAAAAAAGTTTTTTTTTTAAAAGATAACTAAAATTTACTGTTTTACCTTGCTTTGTCCTGAATAGAGTGAAACAAATTCTTGCCTTAGTTTTTTTTCCCAGTTTATTTTCTTTAACTTACAGGCATTTATTCTTTGATATTCCAAGGCTCATAAGCACCCATGGCTTGCCAGCATCCTCCCTCAGGTCACACCTCCTTTCTCCAGGAGCGGCATATTAATCAATCCTGCAGTAAATTTGTAAATACCTATATCCAGTTATTTATGTTTAGAGGAAGATAGCAAGTTGAACATGCAGGTGAAGTTGATTCCAGAGGTTTGGGAGGCACTGAGTTATAAACCTTGCCCTTCACAGTGTTTTATGGCAAGTGCGACTTTACATACTGTCACTACTGTCAGGTGTCTACTTGACACAACCATCTAAGTAAACACTGCATATACATATATTAGATGCACAACATACAAGATTTGCTATCATCATAAAGGATTACTGCTGATAATGGAGAACACTGGACCTTGACAGTGTTTCTGCGCAGCTGTCAGAACGCTACACAGCAGTGGCATACTTTGACAGGTGTCTCTGTAGTATACCAACATTTCTGACGACAGGAAGGGCAGCATGATCTCATCACTTTTCTTAATGCACTTAGGAGAAAGACGTCCAATGTCTACTGTTCTCCATTTTCACCGTAAAAATGGCAAGGCAGGACAGAGTCAACCACGAAGTGCTTCTTTTTAAACATAATATAGTTTCTTTAATCCCGTCAGTGCATAACTCAACATATTTCATGGTTTGTACTTTTTTCATCTCGGAAGTACAAACACATTTAATCTAAAAAGTTCAAACTGATTTCTGTCTTAATATATACATATCCAAAGCAAAATGCCACATCACATCGCACATTCCAGCTAAACTCTTCACTTAACCTAACAGTAGGCAGGTGTCTAGGTGCTTTTATGGATATTTGTGCCTACGGACAAATGTGCATGACTACAATGTTGCTTACACACACCCCTCTACTATGAGGTACGTGCCAGCAGAGGTATTACTGGGGTACCCCCTGTGAAAATACTTTAATGGCATTACCTCCCCGCTGTCGAGTGGGAGTTCGAAAGACATGCGTTGAATGGGTGTGCCTTCGTTGAAGGTTGGGCTGGCAACTCGGCACCATAAAAAAAAAAACTGCTGCCAATCATTAGCGGACCGGAGTTCCGCTGCGGCGACTCCTAACCGGGAAAAGCCAAAAGACAAACAACAACATAGTAAAGTGTTCACTTCAGCAATGGCATTTCTTTAAATTATAACTGCCATACAACCTGTAAAAGTAGCAATTACCAGTTATAGACCAAACTCTGGGCACTCTGACTGTACATGACAAAATGCAATTTCTATAGTGTTTTGTAATGTATTCAGGGTCTCCGTGAGAAAGTGGTAGATGAACACATTTACGTGTAGGTTTAAAGCATGGCAGTTCAACATGATTAACTTTAGTGTGTAACTGACAGGAATATCATTTGACACACCAAGAGAACAGTGCACATGTCCGCTTGGCAATGAACAAAACACAGGATCTGGTGTAACCACATTGCCCTCTGTTCTGGACTTACACCTGCACAGGTCCAGTGTTTTCCATATGGTCCCCACCATCTATAATCAAATTGACTTGCTACATAACTAGCTTAAACAGCTCTCCAGTTAAATGAATGCATAATTGTTCTTTATTTCATACACTAGATATTCCACAATGGACCAGGTATTGCTGTAATGTATCTAAACAGACCAGATCATTGCATTGCATCTGCCTTAGCGGGAACCAGTCAGTGAGAGAATTTTTGGACTTCTATCTTCCCAGCAGCAATGCACTTGAAACCAAGTGCCAAGGAATTGCCTATCATATAATCATGTTCACTGAAATGCCCCCTAAAACCAACTGACAAATATTTGCCCACCTACTACAACTTTTCAGAAAGAGGAAGCAGTTAACTCTGAAGCAGTCACTACTACTAGATAACCGAATAAAAGTAACTCACATAGCCTATTTGTGGACATTGGAACTGAAGGGCATAACTGGCAGACAAGCCTACCTAAAAGTACACTAGCCCTATATTTGGCCGTTGGCTGACGAGCATAAAAATCTGGCTCATGATCAAAATATTGGAAACCACCAAGCAAATTTACTTTATAAAAATCAAACAATATTTAAGAAGAATTGATGGTAGTTATAATATATGCTCCAGAAAATATTTTTATAAGAGAAAAATAACCACTTTATACCTAGGTTCATATGCAATAATATAGCTATAACAGAGGATGACTAGGTTGCCAATCATAACCCATTTGCTAATGCGTAAGAAATGGATTCTGGAAATGTGTTAAAGGTAAAGAACTGAATTTCCTGAATGCATTTTAGCGAACATGTCAACTTTACAGTACAGCAAGCCTAAGCTGTCCCAAAGGATTACAACTACAGAAAAAAAATGTAGGAGTGCAAACTGTTTTATAGTTTAGAAATCTATTACAGTACTGCCACACAGAAAATAGGCAGAGGTTTTGTCCCTCTGAAAAGCTTTAAAAGCAGTCAGTCATGTCACTCTTGCCACAGCTGTGTGGCAGCATGAAAGATGTCTTACAGCTTTTAAGGCTCAACATATTTCAGGCTCTGATGTTCTTCATGTTTCACTGTTGAAGTCATCACATTTGGGTCATCTGCCTGCAGGTAGTCCGCAGCCAGCCTGAATATCAGAGTCTTTGGATTTCTGCGTCGGATGCGGTCGCTTCTTCCATGACATCAGAGGTATAAACCATGCAGCCGACGCCATCGCATCAATCTTTCTTGCAGTTTGGTGCCCGAAGCAGATCGTAAGTGCCGGTCAGCTGACTCCTGAAATTTTCGTTTGAGTTTCAGACCTGAAGTCTTCAAAAAGATAAGTATTCCGTTGGGGATCCTTTATTCTTGTTCTAACCGATGTCAGAAAAAATTAACAATTGTCTAGCCTGCGGAAAGCAAATACCTCAGAGATTTTCATTCTTACAGCGTCACCTGTTTAGGCCCAGTCTATGACATTCCTCGCTGTTGGTTTTGTGCCTTGTTCAACCCCCGAACTATTTGTCGTCGGGCTATTTTTGTAGCTAAATACTTTCGTTCTCAATCTCTGCAATCTGAAATGGCTTCGTTAAGCCATCCAACTACCGATCTTCCAAAAAAAGTAAGGATAAAGACAGACCGCACAGGTCCAAAACTGCTGATGATGCTTCCGTTAAGCTAGTTGCCAGTCTGCCGGTACTCTGTGGCACTTTCGCATCTCCCGATACCAGCTACTACAGATTCGCAGGCTTCTACCGAGACCCATTCATAGTCTGGTATGCCGCGAGATGCTTCTTCGACTATGGAACCTGTGGATGTCTCTACCTTGGATGGGTCCAGAGCCGCTGTGCAGGCACTGACTTCTAAGGGTGCATATTCAGGCCTACTGATTTTCATATTAAACCGGCGACTTCGTTTCAAGCTAGAAATACCGAATTCCTCAGACCTAAAGCTCGTACTACACCTGGAAAACTGATGACCAAACCGCATTCTCAGCCCCATATTCCTCAAAAACAAATGATTAAAATGGCTAAAGACCTTATTACCTTAACTAGAGGAAGCCAGCCTTCCCCTCTAAGAGACCTAGAGCTGATTTTCTTTCTGATTCTTCTGATCAGGAATCTGATATCTGTTCCTTCTGACTACCAGGATTTACCCTGATCTACTTATGAGGATTCTGATGCAGAGGATTCCATTCCCTCTGCTTCCCCTCCAGAAGATTTTTCTTTTGGTAAAACCTTGCATACCCTTAGGGAACATTTCCGCTGGGAAAGCTAGGGCTATTCTGAGTCCAAAAAGAGACTTGGGGAACTTTTACTCCTGCCTCAACACAGGCCTCTAGCTATCCCTCCTGTTCTGGAGATTGTACAGGATGTTTTCTTGGAATCCAGCCTTACCACAGACACCTTGCCACCAGCTCCCAGGAAACCTGCCAGGTACTACAGAGTAGCTGACTCTCACAAATTCATCTTCAAGAATCCCACTGCGGTTCCAGACACCATTTCCCAAGGACCAAAAGGCATTAAGGCTACTACTGCCAAAAACCCTACCCCTTCTGATAGGGACTCTAGAGCTTTAGACAGATGGGGTAAGAAGGTATACACTTCTGCTACTTTGGCCATTAGGGCTTTAAATTGCCAGTTTCATATGTTAAAGTATCAGCAGCACATTATGGGACTACTAAAACAGAAAATGATGTTGATTCCTGACTGTGCTGAACTCAGAGAGTTGCAAGAAAGTACAGTTGTGTACACCTACCATAAATGTAGATGTTAGGAGTGGATTTACTGTTGCAGTCATTACATTTGGGTAATCTGCCTGCAGGTAGCCCTCAGCCAGCCTGAATACCAGAGTCCTGGATTCCTGCGTCGGATGCTCTCTCTTCTTCCATGACGTCAGGTCGTCGGGGGTATAAAACATGCAGCCGACGCCATTACATTAGTTTTTCTTCCCCAGATGTCAGGTGTCCCCACAATGGGAAGCAATTACATGTTATGGTACACCTCCATCAAAAAGCAAATACACCAGAAAGCTTAAAAAAAAAAGAAGGAAAGGTAGAGCCAAGAGAAGTCAGGGGGGGCTGGAGGGAGGATAAAGTATAGTTGTGTACACTTACCATAAATGTAGATGTTACAGTGTATTCACTGTTGCAGTCATTACATTTGGGTAATCTGCTAGCAGGTTGCCCTCAGTCGGCCTGAATAACAAAGTCTTGGGTCCTGCTTCGGTTGCTCTTTCTTCTTCCATGACTTCAGGTCGTCAGGGGTATAAAATATGCGTTGGGTAATCCGGACTGCAACAGTAAATACACTCGAACATCTACATTTATGGTAAGTGTACACAACTGTACTATGGTTCTTAGTGTTTCACTGTTGCAGTCATTACATTTGGGTAGAATCCCAAAGCTATGGATGGGAGGATGGAACTAAACAGCATTAGGAGCAGCTATAAGGCCCTGCAGGACTGCAGTGGCAAAGCCTGCCCTGGATTTAGAAGAGAGAGGTAAATAATGCTTTGTGAACATATGAACTGAGCTCCAAGTAGCAGCTTCTAGAATGTCTCTGGTAGGGACCCCTCTGAGAAAAAGCTGCTGAAGTAGAGGCAGCCCTGGTGGAATGGGATCGGACCCCCTTGGGCACAGGTTTACCATGGTGCAAGTAGCAGAAACGAATGCAATGGCTTATCCATTTTTAAATAGTCTGCTTTGATATAGCCTTCCCCTCTGATCCTGCAGCAAAGCCAACCAGTAGTTGCTCAGATTTTCTTAGAGATTTGGTCCTGTTTAAGTAGAATCTTAGTTGTCTGTGTACATCCAATGAATGCAGAATCCGCTCCCCCTTGTTCTGCGGATTCGGGAAGAAAGTTGGCAGGTGAATGGTCTGGTTAAGAGCCGCACTGGGTAACACCCTTAGGCATAAAAGAAGGATTGGTCCCGAGGGCCACCCTGTCTGGATAAAAAATAATGAAAGGCTCCACTGCCATGAGAGCCTGTAGTTCTGAAACCCTTCTAGCTGAAGTGACTGCCAAAAGAAAGGCGGTCTTCCAAGAAAGAAATTTTATATCCGCAGTAGCTGCTGGTTCAAAAGGAGGTAGGGTGAGTTTTTCCAAATTTGAGGTCTCATGCAGGAGTTGGCGCTCTCCTGGGAGGCCTTAAATTTTTGGCCCCTCTGAAGTACTGTTTTAGCAGGGGATGAGAAAAGAGGAGAGGCTCTGTGTTGTAATGAGCCAAGATGGCAGAGGCATGGATTTTTATTGAAGAAAAAGATAGGTCCCTGTCAAGCATCTCAGTTAAGTATTGTAAAATTTGAGGAATATTGGGTTTTGCTGTGTCTATTCCTTGTGCGTGGTTCTAAGCACACAATATCTTCCATTTATCAGCATATGATTTTCTAGTACTAGGCCTTCTGGCTTCCAAAATGACATCCATCACAGGTTTACTGAGAGATGTGGGTTGGTAAAATTAGCTGATTAACCATGCTGCAAGATTCAGAGTTTGGAGCTGAGTGTGCAGAATTTGATAGTTCTGCTGAGACAATAGGTGAGGTGTTTGAGGCACGTACCACGAAGGAAGGTGTGACATATTCCTTAGAAGTGGGTACCAATGTTGGTGAGTGCCAGTGAGGAGCAATTAGAATCATTTTTGTTTTTTTCCTGTCTGACTTTTAGTAAGACCTTGGAGAGTAGAGGCAGAGGGGGAAAGGCATAGACTGATTTTTTTTTCCAGCTGAAGGACAGAGCATCCACTTTCCATGCTTTTTTGTGATGAGTTCTTGTGCAGAACTTGTCCAATTGATAGTTTTGGGGAGAGGCAAATAGATCTATGTCTGGGCTCCCCCATTTCTGTGTTAACATGCAGATGATTTGTGGATCCAGTTTCCGTTCGTGCTGGTCCATAAGATTTCTGCTTAGGTCGTCTGCCAGAGTATTTTGCTTTCCTGGCAGGAATTGAGCTTGAAGATATATTTGGTAAGTAAAGACCGTGTTCCACAAGGCCATGGCAAGTCTGCAAAGGGGGAAGGAGTGGGTACCCCCCTGCTTATGTACCACATAACTGTGGTGTTGTCCGTCTATCATTAGTTGTCCTGGATAAAGTAAATCCTTGAAGGCTGTCAGAGCATTATGAACAGCTAGCATTTCTTTCTGGTTGATATGTAGATGCATTTGGTTTGGGCTCCATTTGCCCTGAATGCATCTTCCTGCCAGGTGGGCCCCCCAAGCACAGTCTGATGCGTCTGTAATTAGGGTTTGGGTGGCAGGGGGTAGAATAAATGACAGTCTCTTGTTTTGGTGACATGTCTCTGCCCACCAAAGAAAATCCTGTTGCAGGCAGGGAATGAGAGGAATCATCGTTTCCAGGCTGTGACAATGTTGACTCCATAAGCTTTTTAGGTACCATTGAAGTTTCTTCATATGCAGTCTCGCATATGGAATTAGTAGAATGCAGGATGCCATGAACCCCAAAGCCTGCAGAATTTGTCTTGCAGATAGCTGGATTTTTGTTGCCATTTGTTTGAAGTATGTTGTCAATTGAATTTGTTTTTCTGGCATGAGGTAAGCCATCTGGGCAGTTGTATTCAAGCTTGCACCCAGGAATGTAATTATTTCAGACGGTACCAGTTGTGATTTATTTTCGTTTATGGTGTACCCTAGGCATGCTAGAAGCCTTTTAACAAACGCCAGATGTTGAAGAAGAGTGTCCTTGTCCTCTGCCTGAATAAGAAATTGGTCCAAATAAGGAAAAATTTGAATGTTTCTTTGTCTGCAAAATGCAATTACTGATGCCAGGCACTTTGTAAAGACCCTGTGCACAGTAGATAAGCCAAAGGGCAGTGCAGATAATTGGTAATGCAAAAAGCCTGCTTTGAAGCGGAGGTATCTTCTGCAAGATTCCCTTATTGGGATATGCAGGTATGCCTCTTAAGTCTAGAGTTATCAACCAGGCATTCTTGCCTAGCATAGGCAGTAGCTGTTGAAAAGTTAGCATTTTGAATTTTGGAATGTCCAGGAACGTGTTGAGTATAGATGGGTCCAGAATTGGACGCCATGATTTGTCTTTTCTGGGTACCAGGAAAAGTCTTGAATAAAATCCTTGCCCTTTTTCCTTTTCTGGTACTGACTGAATAGCCTCCATATCCATGAGGGACATGACTTGTTTCTGGGCCTCTGCCCACTGGTTTGGTGGCAGATCTGGCCATCCGTTTGGAATTGGCAACGTGTGGAAATGAAATCTGTACCCCTGGGATTGGCCTGGGTAATTAAATGCCAATTTTTGAGCATGAAGTGCTAGTTTCCCCCCCAAGGGGGCTGCCAAAAGATAAGTGCTTGGAGATGGCAGAGGAAAGTCATTGAGACTGCTTACTGTAGGGTTGTGCTTTGTTACCTCCAGATTTAGAGGTGGAGGCACCCCATTGCTTTGACCTGCAAGATCCCTGTGATTGGTATCTGGAGCCTTTGGAGCGCCTGGGTTTGCCCTGAGTGGCTCTGTTGGACACAGGAAAGTACCAATTCTTAGTAGGCCAGTGCCTACTGAACCTGGGTGGCTGCACTTGCAAGAAATCTTTTACAGTTTGCATAGATTTAGCTTTGTCTTCCATTTTCTTTAAAACCTCTTCTGTCTTATTACATGACGGACTGTCATGCTTGTAAAGGGGCATCCAACAATTTAGCTTTAACATGATCAGGCAGATTTTGCTCCTTGAGCCAGGCATGTCTTATCACAGATCCAGTTATGGCGGCCCTGCAAGAGGCCTCCAAGGAATCAAAACCACATTGCAAAGTATGCTTTCCAACCTGTTCTGCTGAATGCAATAAGTCCTGCAGCTCTTTATTTTCCACACAATCAGAAATCAACATAATTTTCTGTTTCAGTAAGGCCATAACATGTGGTTGATATTTAAGCATATGAAACTGTCAGTTTAAAGCCCTGATTGCCAAGTTGCAGACTTATAAACTTTCTTACCCCATCTATCCAATGCCCTGGAATCTCCATCGGAAGGGGTAGAATTTTTGGCTGTAGAAGCCTTAACACCCTTGGGACCGAGAAATAGTCTCAGGATCAGCAGCAGGACTTTTGAAAAGAAATTTGTGGGAGTCAGGAACCCTGTAATATCTGTCTGGCTTACTAGGAGCCGGAGGCAGGGAATCAGGAGTCATGCTTGATTCCAAGAACATATTATCAACAATGTCCAATACAGGAGGTATTGCCAAAGGCCTATGCTGAGGAAGAAGAAAATCCCCAAGCCTCTTTTTTTGATTCTGAGAAGTCCTGACTCTCCCAGTGAAAATGTTCCTTAAAGTATGCAAAGTCTCTCCAAAAGAGTAATCCTCAGGAGGAGAAGCAGATGGGTTGGCTTCCTCTGCATCAGAGTCCTCATAGGGAGGAATAGAAAATTCCTGATACTTGCAGAATCTTGCGGCATACCGGACTCCAAATGGGTCTCGGTAGAGGCCTGCGACTCAAAAGTAGCGGTTATCAGGGGCTGCGAAAGCGCCTCACTGAGTACCGAACCAGCGACTGGCTTAGGAGAAGCTTAGTCATCGGCTTTGGACCTCAACGGTCCATCTCTGCCTTTTTCCTTGAGTTTTTTGTGAACTCCAGTAGTCTGATTGCTAACAAACGACATTTTAGGGTAGTTAAATCTTGAACCAAAATATTTAGAAGCAGAAATATACAGACGCTTAATAGTGCGTTGGTTAAATTTAGCACAAAACCGACAGCAAGGCACGTTGTGATCAGGGCCTAGGCAAAGAATACAGTACAAGTGAAAATCCTTATGAGGTATTTGCTTCTCACAAGTGATGCAATTATTAACTTTTACTGACATCGGTAAGGAGCAAGAAAAGGTTTCCCCAACTGGGTACTTAGCTTTAGTTTGAAGACTTCGGTTCCGAAACTCGAAAACGAAAATTTCAGGAGTCGGCCGACAGGCACTTGAGAACTGCTTCTGCTTCGGGCACACAGCGGCACGAAAGGCCGATTACAATGACGTCGGCTGCATGTTTTATACCCCTGACTACCTAACGTCATAGAAGAAGAAACAGCAACTGACGCAGGACCCAAGACTGTTATTCAGGGTGACTGAGGGCAACCTACCAGCAGATTACCCAAATGTAATGACTGCAACAGTGAAACACGAAGAACATCCAGGACTGCAACAGTGAATACACTCGAACATCTACATTTATGGTAAGTGTACACAACTGTACTACGTTCTTCGTGTTTCACTGCTGCAGTCATCACATTTGGGTTGATTCCCAAAGCTAAAGAAAGGAGGAGGAAGTTAGAGAGCATTAAGACCAGCTATTAAGCCCTGCAAGACTGCAGTGACAAAACCAGCTCTGGATTTAGAAAAAATAGGCATGTGGTAATGCTTGGTGAAGGCATGTACAGAGCTCCAGGTAGCAGCTTCTAGGATGTCCCTGGTAGGGACTCCTCTGAGAAAGGCTGTAGAGTTAGATGCAGCCCTGGTGCAATGTGATCTTATCCCCTGTGGGGTAGGTTTTCCATGGTGCTTATAGCAGAAATGAATCCAATGGGCTGTCCATTTAGAAATGGCTTGCTTTGAAATGGCTTTCCCCTCTGCCCCTGCAGCAAAGCCAACTAGCAGATGTTCAGATTTTGAGAGGCTTAGTCCTGTCCAAGTAAAATCTAAGTTGTCTGTGCGCATCCAAAGAATGCAGTATACATTCTCCTTTGCTTTGTGGATTCGGGAAAAAGGTAGGCAAATGAATGGACTGATTTAGGGCCACACTAGTCACCACCTTGGGCATAGCTCAAGGCCGTGTCCCACAGGGCCATGGCTAGTCTGCAGAGAAGGTACAAGTGGGATCCGCCCTGCTTTGTACCACACAACTGTGGTGTTGTCTGACTTTACCAATTGTCCTGGAAGAATGTTGTCTTTGAAGGCTGTCAGAGAATTCTGTACAGCTAACATTTCTTTTTGGTTGATATGCAGGTGCATCTGTCTCGGGTTCCATTTTCCCTGAATGCACTGGCCTGCCAGGTGAGCCCCCCATGCATAGGTTGATGCGTCTGTGGTTAGAGTATGGGCAGCAGGGGCCTCTTGTTGTGGTGGCAGGCCTCTGCCCACCAAAGGAACTCTGTCTTTATACAAGGAATGATAGGAATCATTGATTTCAGGTCCTGAGAATGTTGACACCATAGGCTTTTTAGATAGCATTGTAGTTTCCTCATATGCAGTCTTGCATATGGAATTAGTAGAATGCAAGAGGCCATGAATCCCAGGGCTTGCAGATAGCTGGGTCTTTGTGGCCAGTAGTTTGAAGTAGACTGTCAAATAAACTTGTTTCTGTGGAATGAGGAAAGCCATCTGGGAAGTTGTATTCAAGCGTGCTCCCAGGAATACAATCTGCTGGCAGGGTACTAAGTGAGATTTATTTTCGTTTATGGTGTTCCCCAGTGAGGTTAGAAGATTCTTTACGAATGCAAGGTGTTGCAATAGCAAGTCTTGGCTTTCTGCCTCAATCAAACAATTATCCAAGTATGGGTATATTTGAATATTTCTCTGCCTGCAAAATGCAATGGCTGGAGCTAGACAATTTGTGAATACCCTGGGCGCAATAGATAAGCCAAAGGAAGTGCAGTGAACTGCATGAAGCCTGCCCTGAAGCGTAGATATTTCATAGGTTCATAGGTTCATACTAGGCTATCTGCCCAAGGGCATTTATAAGCCTAGCCCATAGTTATGTGGCTTTCGCCACCCCTTTAGTTTGAATAAAAACTATGCCTATCATTTTTCTGTGCCTCTGTCAAGCAGTGACACTGAAGTAATCCCTGGGGTATATCTGCGATCTCCCATCCATTGGTCAAGATTCCTCTTGAACAAGGCCAGCGAGGTGCTCTGCCTCACATGTACCGGGATTTTGTTCCACAGCATAGGGAGTCTCTGGGTGATGAATCTGTCCCTCCAGCACGTTCTATTTATAACCGTGTCAAGGTTTAAGTCTCCCGCCCTTGTGGTTCTGAGGGATCTAGATTTTTTGAGGTGAAGCATATTCATCAAATCTGGGTTTGACATGGCCTTATATGTCAGGCACAGGTCACCTCTGAGCAAGCGGTATGAGACTGAATAAAGCTGGAGTTCTTTCAGTCGGGCAGCATAAGACATATTTTAACCTTTTGATATTCTTGATTTCCTGCAAGATTCCCTTATTGGAATGTGCAGGTAAGCTTCCTTTAAGTCTAAGGTTACCAACCAGGCATCTTTGCCTAGCATAGGAAGCAGCTGTTGAAGTGTTAGCATTTTGAATTTTGGGATGAACAAAAAGGTGTTTAAAATAGAGTGGTCCACGATAGGATGCCAGGAGCTGTCTTTTCTGGGTACCAGGAAAAGTCTTGAATAAAAACCTTGACCCCTTTCTTCTGCTGGGACAGGTCGAATAGCCCTGATACTTAGAGAGAGAACCTGCTGTTGAGCCTCTGCCCACTGATTTGAGGGTAGGTCTGGCCAACCGTTTGGCGTTGGTGGTGTGTGGAAGTGGAATCTGTATCCTTGGAGAAACTATGTTCAAAACCCATTTGTGCTGGGTAATGAGTTCCCAGTTTTTTGCATGCAGGGCGAGCTTTCCTCCTAAGGGAGCAAGGCAGTTGAGCAGGGCTTGAAAGGGTTAAGGTCAAGTCATTGTGCCATTTTTTCCGTAGGGGGATGGTTTACTACTCCCTGCTTTGGAAATAGCAGCCCCCCACTGCTTAGGTCTGTGTACAGCCTGAGACTGTAACTTAGGTGGTCTGCTGTTCCTGGGTTTGGACTGAGAAGGCCTGGAAGAAACGGGAAAGGACCAATGCTTTGAAGGCCAATGCCTACTAAACCTGGGAGGCTGTCATACCTCTCAGCCTGGAAACAAATTTAGACAAAGGCCCATGAAAAATAGGTACAAATCTGTACACTGGTTAACATAAAATTTGCATACATAATTATGTAAACCTACCCACTCCGATGGAATTGTGGGATGCCAACTTTTAAACACAAGCTGAACAGACAACCAAAATATGGCCCCAGACCCTGTAGTAAATAGTAAGCATTTGTTTTTAATGTGTAGCAATGATGTTCAATGGGAAGGGCGAAGATGATGAACCTTCAGAGTTTGTTTTTGGTGACTTGCAGTATGTGGGTTTTGTGGTAAAAGTAGGGCACTTAATGGTGGGCAACATTCTAATCTTAGCAATAGAATATTACAGTTTGCTGGGACTCCCAAAAGTAATTCTCCATGGCCTCCTGATCAGTGGTGTAGCTAGAGTTTGTGCAGCCCAGGGCTGTCTGAGTTTGCCACCCTTCCCTCCTCACAAAATCATTGTCAAATGGGGCCCCCATACAAAGCCAACCCCCCTGCAGCCATTCCAATGTCCCATTACATGGATATTTTGCCCCATTTACCATAAACACTAATGTACACACTGCTTTACTTCTACAATGATTATTTGGATTTCATTTAAAGCTTTTATTTTATATTTTATAGCGCAAACAAAACAAAAAGCCAAAATTTACTGAGGGGGGAGACAAAAGTCCAAAACCAGGGACACATTTTAAACATTGCTTGTATAATCTTAGAAAAGTTGCTAGAATAAAATGTTGCGTGTTACCATATGTTTCCTGAGGGATAGCTATTTAAGTTTGTCTTCCTATCATTTAGTGAATTCAATTCTCACTAACTTGCTAGAACCACAAATTCTATGAGGAACAGAACAAAGAGCCAAGTATTGAAGACAAGTGGTGGTGTAGGGAATTCAGGCTCTTGCTCCTTGTACTGAAGGTACAGGCATTAAGCCTGTGCAACTACCAGGTATACCTACCTGGGGGATTTCACACACACATTTCCCAGGAGGAGCTACCAATACCTTTTGGGAGCCAGAACCCTTTTCCTGCTTTCATAGCACACTAAGCAGACCAATCTGGCACTAATGTCCGTCTCACTTACCGAATAGTCAGTGAGCCAACCAGTATAGCAACTTATGGTAGCTTATAACTAAGCTACATCTCTTCAAGAAGGCTGATGCCAGCAGTCCGGTTTTGCTACAATTATGAAGTTAGCATTGTAAAATAATAAATAAATCACCCAGCACAAACTTGTGTAATTGAATTAAAGCAACTTAATAAAAAACAGGCAGCTAAGCTGAAAGAAAAACAAATACAAAAACAGGTTTAAGACCACAAAGAGAATAATGGAATACAAGACTTCCAAAGACATGCATCTGGAGCGTTTTCTCCCCGGGCCTCCACTGAAAACAGGCTCTATGGAACCTAGTCGGACATTCCCGGTCAACAAATGTTAAAAAAAAAAAACACTTTAAATAGCCGGCAGCAGACTAGCTACACCATTTAATTTCCATCCACTTTCAAACTAATATTGTTGTCTAGCTACCCCTAATTCTCTATAATTAATTAGTAAATGCAAGTGGCACACAGGCAGAATACTCACCGAATGGGAAAACAGGTTATATTATCTTATCCCTATTATTCATACAAAGATGCTTTACTGCTTCTACACTTGTTTTAAATCCAAAAAAATCATAATACAAAAAAAGAAAGTAGTACAGGAGTCCAAGTTCAACTTTCTCTGTAAGTCAGGTGGTTCCCAAACCTTAGCAGCAGTCCAAAAATGATGAAAGAACAGATGCCCTAGCTCAGAATTAAAAAAAAAATGAATTTGTTTCAACACCAAGCTAAATAGAACAGAGTTCAATTTCCAAGTAAGGTTATTTTTAAAATGGAAATAATGTGCGTCTGCACGTACTCGCACACATTTGAGCGGTAAATACAATAACGAGTGACACACAGTTGAGCAGTAAATACAATAACGAGTATATACACACACACACACACACACACACACACACACAGTAGAGCAGTAAATACAATAGCAAGTGAGCAACAGAAAAAACAGGCCAGCCCAAGATTATCAGCATAATAAAATAAAAAGCACACCTATCTCCAAATACGAGTCAGCAATGCCTGCAGTGGTTGAATTAGCAGCATGATAAAATAAAAGCACACACCTATCTAATCTATGAGTGAGCGGCAGCTAGCAGATAAACAGGCTAACACAAGCTTAGGAGCATCATAATAAAATAAAAAGCACACCTATAAATACAATAATACAACAACGAGTGAGCAATGCCTGTGGTGGTGGACTTAATAGCAAAATAAAATAAAAGCACACACCTATCTAATCGATGAGTGAGCGCACACTGAGTGGCAGCTAGCAGATAAACAGGCCAGCCCAAGCCACTTACCTAATCTAAATACACAAACACCACAGCCTACAGTAAATAAAACTGTTGATGTCTGCAGCAAATTACAGTTGAGTGGTAACACACACACCACTAATGCCTGTAGCAAATAAAACGGTTGAGTGGTAATGCTTAATGTGGTGACTTGGATAAAATAAAAGCACACCTATATAATCTAAATACAATAACGAGTGAGTGGTAACTAGCAGATAAAATAAACAGGTCAGCCCAAGCCATGATAAAATAGTAATGGCTGAATACAGTGACACACCTAATGATAAAATAATGCTTACGATCGATGCAGGCCAGCCCAGCACACCTAGCTAATCTAAGTACATCACACACCAGCAGAGGACAGTTGATTGAGCGGCAGATAAACTAATACAGCTCCAGCAGATAAAATAGAGAAAGAGCTTACGGGCTTGTTAAATGATGCTTTTCTTTTACCGCCGAGTCCAATAGCTGATGTTATCGCGCACGCCCCTGTAGGTTGGTGATGGGTGGTGGTGACATCAGTCATAAATTTAAAGTGGCAATATTACAAAAAAAAAAAAAATACTGGGAAATTCGGGAATTCGTGGCACCCCAATATTTTGCCCTAAAAACGGTAAATACCGAAGAATTCAGTATGGTTGAGAGGTATGGAGGCTGTACTTGTAGGAAATCTTTAACAGTTTGCATAGATTTAGCTTTTTACTCCATCCTTTTGAGGACTTCTGCTTTGTTGACAAAAAGGCAGTCTTGGGTTAAGGGAGAATCCAGTAATTTAGCTTTAACATGATCTGGCAAATTTTGTTCCTTAAGCCAAGCATGCCTTCTAAGTACAGACCCTGTGACAGCAGCCCTGCAAGATGCTTCTAAAGCGTCAAAAACCACAGTGAAAAGTATGTTTACCAACCTGTTCTGCAGAATGCATTAAATCCTGTAATTCTTTGTGTTCAGCGCAGTCAGGAATCAACATCATTTTCTGTTTTAGTAGTCCCATAATATACTGCTGATACTTTAACATATGAAGCTGGCAATTTAAAGCCCTAATGGCCAAAGTAGCAGAAGTGTATTACCTTCTTACCCCATCTGTCTAAGGCTCTAGAATCTCTATCAGAAGGGGTAGGAATTTTGGCAGCAGTAGCCTTAATGCCTTTTGGTCCTTGGGAAATGGTCTCTGGATCTGCAGTAGGATTCTTGAAGAGGAACTTGAGTCAGGTACTCCAATACCAGTCAGATTTTACTGGGAGCTGGAGGTAAAGTGTCTGGGGAAAGGCCAGATTTCAAGAAAGCATCTACAGTGTCCAGAACAGGAGGGATAGCTAAAGGCCTGTGTTGAGGTAGGACTAAGAATTCTCCAAGTCTCTTTTTGGAGTCAGAGTAATCCTGGCTTTCCCAGTGAAAATGCTCAAATGTGTGCAAGGTTTCACCAAAAGAAAAATCTTCTGGAGGGGAAGCAGAGGGAATGGAATCTTCTGCATCAAAATCCTCATAGGTGGATAAGGGCAAATCCTGATAATCAGAAGGAGCAGAAATATCAGATCCCTGATCAAAAGAATCAGAAGCAAAATCAGTTCTAGGTCTCTTAGAGGGGGAAGGCTGGCTTCCCCTAATTAAGGTAATAAGGTCTTCAGACATTCTAAGCATTTGCTTTTTAGGCATATTGGCCTGAGCTTGCGTTTGGTTGTCTTTTCTAGGCGTGGTGTGAGTTTTAGGCCTGGATAAAAATGATGGCATTGGTTTAAAATGCAAGTCTGTAGACCTGAATACACCCTCAGAAGCCGGTGCCTGCACAGCAGCTCCGGACCCATCCAAGGTAGAGACACCAGCAGATTCCATAGTTGTAGAAGCATCTCACAACATTAGAGTCAGTAGAGGCCTGCGAATCTGAAAAAGCGGGTAACCAGGGTCTGCGAAAGCACCTCACTGAGTACGGCGGACTGACGACTAGCTTAATGGAAGCGTCGTCAGCAGTTTTGGGCCTATGCGGTCCGTCTCTGTCTTTATCCTTACGTTTTTTTCAGATCATCGGTAGTCGGATGGCTTAATGAAGCCATTTCGGAGTACTCAGACAGAGTATGAAAGTAATTGCTTGCAAAGATAGCCTGACGATTAATAGTTCGGGGGTTGAACAAGGCACAAAACCGACAGCAAGGGACATCGTGGTCTGGGCCTAAACAGGGGGTGCAGTACGAATGAAGATATCTATGAGCTATTTGCTTTCCACAGGTCAGACAATTATTAACTTTTACTGATATCGGCTGGAGCAAGAAAAAGGATCCCCAATGGGGTACTTATCTTTTTTGAAGACTTCAGATGTGAAACTCGAAAACGAAAATTTCAGGAGTCAGCCGACCAGCACTTCCGAACTGCTTCTGCTTCGGGCACCGCACGGAAAGAAAGACTGATGTAATGGCATCGGCTGCATTTTTTATACCCCTGACGACCTGACGTCATGGAAGAAGAGAAGCATCCGACGCAGAAATCCAAAGACTCTTGTATTTAGGCCGGCTGAGGGCTACCTGCAGGCAGGTGACCCAAATTTGATGACTGCAACAGTGAAACACGAAGAACTTCTCATTCCTACCCACTCTGCAGACTAACCATGGCTCTGTGAAACACAGTCTCGAACTACCAAGTGAACCTGCACGCTCAATTCCTACCAGGCAAACTAAATTCACTGGCAGACTATTTAAGCAGAAATCTCATAGACCCACATGAATGGAAAGTGGAACCCAAAATATTCAAACTCTTGAGTAAATGGGGGACACCAAAGACAGACCTGTTTGCCTCCCCTCAGAACTACCAATGGGACAAATTCTGCACAAGGACTTCCCACAGTCAAGCTTGGAAAGTGGATGCCCTGTCCTTTACCTGGGAAAGCCTCTCAATTTATGCCTCCCCCCCCACCTCTCCTCTCAAAGGTTCTAAAGATCAAACAGGACAAGCCAAGGACAATCCCGATTGCCCCAGACAGGCCATGCCAGCCCTGATAACCCCTTTTGCACAGTCTGACAGTGTTACAACCATGGCACCTGCCTCAGACCCTCACCCTGCTGTCCCAGCAGGCGGGCCAGATTATGCACCCTCATCTTCAAACCGTGAACCTTGTAGCCTGGCTAATACCCTGAGCTCACCCCTAGCAACCCTCTGTAAGCAGATGCTGGATGTCATTCCTGAGGCAAGGAGGCCTAGTAGTAGAAAATCCTAATCAGAAAAGTGGAAAACATACTGTGCCTATCTTTCTCTTCAATTAAGATTCATGCCTCTGCCGTTTCAGCACATTATAATACAGAGCCACCCCTTCTCTCATCCCTGGACCCCTGCTAAAACAATTCCTTAGAGACAAAAGTTTAAGACCCCCCCCCCCCCCCAGGAGAGCTCCCACTCCAGCCTGGGACCTTAACTTTGTATTGGAAAATCTCACTCTTCCCTCCTTTGAACCAGTTGCTACAGCAGAATTGAAATTCCTTTCCTGGAAAACAGCCTTACTTCTAGCCATCACTTCAGCAAGAAGAGTGTCCGAACTGCAGGCCCTCATGGCAGTGGAACCCTTCATTATCTTCCATGCGGACAGGGTTTCCCTCAGGACTAATCCATCCTTTAAGCCCAAGGTGGTGTCTAGTGTGGCTCTGAACCAGTCCATTTATTTGCCTACATTTTCCCTAATCCTCAAAATAAGGGGGAAAGGATACTGCACTTTCTGGATGTGCACAGACAGCTTAGATTCTGTTTGGACAGAACTAAGCATCTCAGAAAATCTGACCAGATGCTAGTTAGTTTTGCTGCAGGGGAAGGCCATTTCAAAGCAAACCATTTCCAAATGGATAGCCCATTGCATTCATTTCTGCTACAAGCACCATGGAAAACCTACCCCGCAGGGGATAAGATCACATTCCACCAGGGCTGCATCTACCTCTACAGCATTTCTCAGAGGAGCCCCTACCAGGGACATCCTGGAAGCTGCTACCTGGAACTCTGTACATACTTTCACCAAGCATTACCATCTGCCTATCTTTTCTAAATCTAGAGCTGGATTTGCCACAGCAGTCTTACAGGGCCTGATTGCTTGCCCCAATGCTCTAACTGCCTCCTCCATTCCTTAGCTTTAGGAATCAACCCAAATGTTATGACTGCAACAGTGAAACACGAAGAACATAGCACAGTTGTGTACACTTACCATAAATGTAGATGTTAGAGTGTCTTCACTGTTGCAGTCCTGGTTACCCTCCCTTCAGTCCCCTGACCTCTCTTGGCTCTACCTTTTCCTTCTTGTTTCATAGGTTGATACTAGGCTATCTGCCCTAGGGCATTTATAAGCCTAGCCAGAGTATGTTTGGCTTTCGCCACCCTTTTAGATTAGTTGGCTGTGCCTCTGTATAGCAGGTCACAGAAGGTAGCCCTTTTAAGGTTTGCTTACTGTACCTCTGTCAAGCGGCGACACAGAAGAGATCCCAGGGGTAAACTTACGATCCCCCATCCATTCGTCAAGATTTCTCTTGAAGATGGTCAGTGAGGGGCTCTGCCTGACATGGATTGGGATTTTGTTCCAGAGTGAGGAGAGCCTCTGGGATATGAATCTGTCCCTCCAGCATGTCCTATTTATTTCTGTGCTGAGGTTCAGGTCCCTGGAGCGTGTAGCTCTAAGGGATTTAGATTTCCTGAGGTGAAGCATGTCCATTAATTCTGGGTTGGACATGGCTTTATATGTCAGACACAGATCGCATCTGAGTAGGCGGTACGCAACTGAGTAGAGCTGGAGTTTCTTTAGCCGAACTGCATAGGGCATCTGTTTGAGCCCCTTGATCCTCTTGGTGAGATACTTTTGGGGTCTTTCCAGTTGCTGAAGGTGTCGGGTAAGGTACATCCCAAACGGGGCATTGTACTCAATTATGGGCCTGATAAGTGATGAGTAGAGGGGCACAATGACCTCTCTTGATCTAGATGTGAACCCTTTCATGATAAGATGGGCTGTATAGAAGGTCTTTCTAACCACTTTGGCAACGTGATTGTCAAAGGAGAGATTGCTATCTACTTGGGTCCCCAAGTTCCTAATTACTTCTTCCATACTTAATGGATTACCATCTATGTGGTAATTTGCGGGCACTTTGTTTTTTCCAAAGGGGATGACTATGCACTTTTTGGCATTTAGCTTTAGGCCATGGCTCTGGCACCAGTTATCCGTCTCTGAGAGACCCTTTTGGAGGATGCTTGTGTCAGACGGAGAGTCGATTATAGCACCCAGTCATCTGCGAACTTGGTCAGCCATAGTCCACCCGTGTTAGCCTGTACTTCGTTGAAATATATACCGAACAAGAGTGGTCCCAGGACTGAGCCTTGTGGGACACCACTTGTAACTGGTTTAGAGTCTGACATGGCTCCAGCAATTCTAACCATGTGGGTTCTGTCCTTGAGCCAGTTTGCAATCCATCTAGTGACATAGGGGTTTATATTTAAGCTGGTGAGCTTATCTATAATGCCCGAGTGGGGTATTGTATCGAAGGCTTTTGCAAGGTCCAGGTAGGCTGTGTGGACTACCTTCACATCATCTATGGCTTTGGTAACTGTTTCAAAGAAGTCGACCAGGTTCAAGAGGCAAGATCTGCCCTTAACGAAGCCGAATTGGGTAGGATCCAGTGTCTGGAGGTTCCAAATATCTTTGTTTATGATTTCCATGATGATACGTTACTTAGCTTTGCAGATCAGCCTAGTCAGGCTTATAGGGCAATCGTTTCCGGGGTCTGTTGTGGCACCACCTTTGTGGAGTGGGACCACTGTTGCTGTACGCCATTCCTTGGGAACATATCCTGTAATAAGGCTGAGATTGAACAGTGACTTTATATGAGGGTTTAGTTCTTATTGGAGCTCGTGTAAGATGCAGCCCGGGACACCGTCTGGTCCCATTGATGCTGTGTTTTTTGCTTTGGAGAGGGCAGCTCTCACCTGTGCATCTGTGATCTCAAGAAGGATACACTCTGTTGGGATAGACATTTGTTCTTGGGGGGGGGTTGCACTGAACCTTTCTGCCAGGATGTTGGCAATGTCTGTGGGTTCAGTGAATTTTTTGTCATTTTGCACCAACTCAGAGCATATCTGGGAGTTGCCTCCCAGGTTTCTGACATAACTAAAGAAGGCCTTGTGATTATCTTTAGTGTCTTGTGCAATTCTTCAAAGCTGGCCTTAGAAGATTTTATGAGGGATCGTAGTTTCTTGCTAGTACTGATCAGTGATGCCTTCCCTTTTTGGGATTTTGCTCTGTCATGTAGTAGCTTTCTCCTTCTGTTGTATAGCTTATTTATGGCCGGGGTCCACCAGACAGGTCTCCTGCCTTTTGAGGAGTGAGTCTTGGTTTTATTTGGGATAGCATGCTCCATGCATTCCTGTAGGTGTCCATAGAATGCTTTTGTAAAGGATTCTGCATTTTGGGCCGTACTGTCCACTGGTCCAGGGGCTTTGAAGGATTCCGCCTCTGTTTTGAGAAGTGTGAAGTTTGCTTTTGAGAAGTTCTTCACCGTGGTTTCCTTGGCTAGGTGTGGGGACGGAATATGGATGTCCAGTGAGATTTGTTTATGGTCTGATCTTACCAATGAGGGGTATACCTCTGGTGTGGAACATAGAGACCCCATGTTGGTGATGACCAGATCCAGTATGTTTTCCCCTCTTGTGGGAGTGGTGACCAGTTGTTCCATAGCATTTGAGTTTATAAATTCTAGGAACCGTTGGGCGAGGGTATTTGGGCTTGAGTAGTTTTCCCAATCGATGTTTGGGTAGTTGAAGTCACCCAATATAATAGTGTTAGGAGAGACCTTCATATTCTCCAGTGTTCTCAGGAAAGCAGAGTGAGGTTCATGTGTTTGGGAGGGTGGTCTGTAGCAGGCTACAAACTGAAAGGCAGTTTTGCCCACTGTTAGTTGCACATGGATGGTCTCCGAAGCTTCGTGCAGTGCCACTAACCTGGAGGTGTGGGTATCTTTGATAAATATGGATACCCCCCCTCCTTTTGTGGTTAGGTCCGAGTTTTGGGGTCGGAAAGCATGGTATGAAGTATAGCCTGGTAGTGTTGGGGTGCTCTCGGGAGCCTTGAACCAGGTTTCTATTACTGCACAGATATCGATATTCTCCATGCTGAGGAGAGTCTCGAGTGTGTGCATCTTGAGGTTTAGACTTCTGGCGTTGAGCAGAATTACCCTTAGTTTTTTTCTCTCTTTGTGTTGTCTATGGGGGTGGGTTTGTCTTTTGAGCCTTGCCTAAAAAAGGCACTATGGGGGAGGCAAGAGCCTTAGCCAGTATTCGAAAACCCAGGGGTGACAGGTGCAAGCCGTCCCTAGCGAAGCAACGTGGCTTGTCGAGCATGCCATCCCAGGCTGACAGACACTGGATCCCCTTTGAATGACACTAGTACTTTAGCCAATTGTTAAAATTGATCATTTTGTCTTTATACTGTGCCATCATTCTTGGTGAGGGTAAGATGCTACTCAAGGTCAAGGTCATACTGGCCTGGGCTACATGATCAAAGAGCTCCTGTACGTCTTTTTTCGTGTAGTCCAGGGAGGTACGTCTCAGGTCATTCATACCACCATGGACAATGACGGAATCATACTTGTACTTGCTTTTGAGTGTCCAGAGTGCTTGTGTTATGTGGCAGATCCTGGCACCAGACAGGCAGCTTACAGTGACCTTCTCCTTGTTCAGCCTGGTGAGTGGGACATCAGTGTGACTGACAATAGAGTCCCCTATCACAAGTGTATTAGGTGTGTTGTTTAGCCTTAAGGGCTGTGAATGTGTGGCACACTGACTTTGTGAGCTATGTGCTACGTGGATATTGTTTCGTGGTAGGTGTTGCTTGGAGGTCTCTGCTGCTTAGGCAGATTTTTATTTAGAGCCTCCGAGTATGTTTTTGTGTGTTTATGTGTTTGGTTTGCTGATGCGATAGGTCTATGTGAGACTGGATTTGTGGTGTGTGTGATTAACTTCTCCTCCCGACAGGCTGTGCCAGTACTGGGTTGAGAGAGCTTAGACTCCAGTTTGGCTATATAGTTGCATCTCTCACATATATTTGAGCTTGTTGGGAGGAGGAGAGGGTGGTCTGTATACATAAGGCAGTTGTAACATTGCCTCAAGATTCCCAGATTCACCAGCTGGACTGGAGAGTAAACTCGAAACTGACCTTTGGACATATGCCTGAATAATATAGGGAACTACTTATTGACTGATCAGAATGAACCAATAGGGAGCAAGTGCTTTGAAGGAGTATAAGAGGATGTAGTGCTTTAGTTTGTGTTTACCTATGAGATTACTTATACGAGCAAGTGCAGGGCTTTAGAATGAGAATAGAGTGCTTAATTTGAGATTTAGAGCAGTTCTAAGGGAAAAAGTGAAGAGTAGACTTTGTGGAGCCGGGAATAGTTTAAGCAGCGCTGCCCGACACTGCTCTGTGCGCAAGACCGAGCTAAAAGAGGGTTGCAGGGTTTTCAGAGATAGAGATCAAGGAGTTTAGAATTGACCCAAAATGGCCAATAAAACTACAGCTTCTAGGTAGTAACCGCTCCTACAGGGACAGGCAGGCTGTTCAGTGTTAACCACGGCCACTGGTGAACACAGAGACTTCCCTTTAGTCCAAGCAAGCACTGGCCTCCAAGAAACTTACAAACAGTTCAGAACAGCAAATCTGTAACTGAACTTTCTTAAATTTCAGAAAGCGGGAAAAAAGCAAGATTTTTTTTTTCTTTTTTGTTTTAGTTTAATGGTAGCAGAGATACACAAGTAGCACAATATTCACAACAGTGCAATAAATGACCCCACACGAGTGCTAGGCCAAAGTCAGGTAAAATGCAGTTAAGAGAAAAAAACGATTTTAAATTAAGTGCAACACAGGAAATGCAGTAAACAGGTTCTAGATGTGGCAGACAGAAGTCTTGTGCAAGTAACAATGGAGCTGGTAAGGTGTATAGATGCACAATTCATCTCTGTAAAGAATCTATGCGGTCTGTTCTTATCTCTGTTTGGCACTGTATTATATCTTGTATTTGCTTTTTGCTGGGGGGAGTTCCATACTATATAATTGCGTCCTATTGTGGGGGCACCTGACATCTGGGGCAGGAAAAACTGATGTAATAGCATTGGCTGCATGTTTTATATCCCTGATGTCATGGAAGAAGTGACAGCATCTGATTCAGAAATTTGAAGACTCTGGTATTCAGGCCGGCTGAGGGCTACCTGCAGGCAGATCACCCAAATGTGATGACTGCAACAGTGAATACACTCGAACATCTACATTTATGGTAAGGGTACACAACTGTACATTCTGTGGTGGCTGCTGTCTGTCCTACAAAGCAAGACCCAATCATAATAGTCGAGGGTGTAAAACAAGCCTTTTTTTGCTGATTTGAAAGAATTAGCATATTTCATACAGTACAAGCTTGTATTAACCAGGATCTGAAGTACAAACTTCAATGTTATATAGTCAAGTGAAAGGCACTCACTCAGCAGCAATGCTAGCATATCTTGCTGTGCTATAGGTGACAAAAGTATGGGAACAGTGCTGAAAACCAATCAATAGTCCTAGAAGCTGTTAGGATACCCTGTGCTGCCACATAAATGACGTTCAGAGTCAGACACATGCATCACCAATTAAACTTCAAAAGCCATCACACATGTGCTGTGTAGTTGCACAATTTTTTTTTTCAAAGTGCATCTAAAGCTCTCCAAGTATTACTCAAGAAATTAGAAGTTATGTACTCACCATAACGTTCCATCTGAGTAGGTGTATTCATTTGTCTGCAACCTGTGGGTTATGGATCCGATATCGGATCCGAACCGGCATGGTTTACCAGCTATGGATCCAAGCTCTCAGCTCCTCCCCTCACCCATAATGCCCTGCTCTACCCTCATGACCTCAGATCGAGTTTGCCAACAGCAAGAACACCCTGAAAAGGGTAACACATAATATGCAGGAAACTGAAAGGCCAGGGGGATAGGAGGGCGGGATGGTTGCAGACAAATGAATACACCTACTCAGATGGAGCGTTATGGTGAGTACATAACTTCTAAATCTGAAGTAGGAGATTCATTTGTCTGCAACCTGTGGGACAGAGTCCCCAGCTACCTGAATCTTGGGCGGCCATCATGGAAGGATATTCCGAGCATCGGAGCCAAATGATGCTCTACCCTAGATGCAAGATCCAACTTATAGTGGGAAATAAAAGTATGAGATGAAGCCCACGTGGCTGCTGCACAAATATCATCTAGAGGAATCCTAGCCTTAAAGGCTGCCGAGGTAGATACTGACCGGGTTGAATGGGCGTACACCTCCGGTCGGGCCTTCCTGAAGCTTGATAAGCCAATAAGATACACTGTGAAATCCAGCGAGACAGAGAAACTTTAGAAATTGGCTTGCCCAAATTAAATTTAGCAAAGGAAATAAACAACTGGTCGGATTGCCTATGACCAGCCGTTCTGTTTAGATAAAATCTAAGTTGCCTGTGAACATCTAAGGAGTGAAGCTTGTATTCACCTTTGTTTTCATATTTAGGAAAGAAAACAGGGAGGTTAATGGATTGATTAATGTTTGCTTCAGAAGCTACTTTAGGAAGAAAGGACGGGTTGGTCCTGAGGTAAACACGGTCCGGATGAAATACCAAGTAAGGAGGTTTAGCTGATAATGCTTGGAGCTCTGAAACTCTCTTGGCCGATGTAATGGCTACTAAAAAGGCTGTCTTGAAAGACAAGAATTTGAGATCCACCATAGCCGCTGGTTCAAAGGGGGGGGCAGTCAAGGCCTGGAGAACTAAGGAGAGGTCCCAAGGAGGAACCGCTTGTTTCACAGGGGGCCTGAGAAGGAAAGTACCTTTAAGGAAAATTTTACACAACTTGGCTGACATAAGTGGACTAGAATCATGACCAATGTGATAATGAGAAATTGCCGCCAGTTGTACTTTGACTGTGGAACTGCTGGCACCATCGTTAAAAAGAGAGGTTAGAAAGTCAAGCACTAAAGGGAGAGGAATCGTGAAGGGATTCAGGCCTTGCCGCTCCGCCCACAAAGAAAACCGCTTCCACTTGCTGCGGTAGACTTTCCTAGTGGACGGTTTATGAGCTGCCACCAGGATAGCCTTAACAGGGGACGAAATACCGGGAGTCCTGATCAAGAGTGGAACTGGAGCAGCCAAGCGGTCAGCTTCAGGTTGTCCAGGTTCGGAGGAGATATGCAGGATGGGTGGGATATCAGATCCGGAATGGGATCTAGAATCCAAGGAGGATTCACCGAGTGAGACCTTAGAAAGGGGAACCAGATCTGTCGAGGCCAAAACGGAGCAATGAGAATCATTCTGCAACCCACCCGATAGGCTTTCTGAAGAACTTGGAGCATCAGAGGCAAGGGTGGATAAGCGTACAGAAGACCGGGTGGACAAGCATGCACCAGAGCGTCTCTTGGAGAACCTCCTGGAGGTATCAGAGCGAAAAAACTGTCGCACTTGGTGTTTGAGGGAGAGGCAAAAAGATCGCATGAAGGAGTTCCCCACCGTGCGAATATGCGTTCCGCTACTTGAAAATTGAGACACCACTCGTAAGGGGTCAGAATGGTGCGACTGAGCTTGTCCGCCAGGATGTTGGACCGACCCGGAATGTGCGTTGCTATTAGAAAGCGGTTGGTGGAGATTGCCCATTCCCAAACTCTCATGGCTTCTCGACAAAGGGGGTAAGACCTTGTTCCCCCTTGCTTGTTGATGTACCAGACAACAGACATGTTGTCCGATTGAATCGCAATTGTTCCCAAGGGAAGAAAGTCCTGAAGTGCTAGCAACGCTAAGAGCACTGCTCTCATCTCTAGAACGTTGATATGCAGAAAGGTCTCTGAATCGTTCCACGTGCCTTGGACGGTCCGGCCTGCAAAATGCCCCCCCCCCACCCGAGGCGGGAGGCGTCCGTGGTCACCGTGGCGAGAGGGCGAGAAGCACAAAAAGGGCGGCC
Source organism: Protopterus annectens (assembly GCF_019279795.1). NCBI lineage: Eukaryota > Metazoa > Chordata > Ceratodontiformes > Protopteridae > Protopterus > Protopterus annectens. The sequence continues at coordinate 22,592,060 of NC_056741.1, forward strand.
TCCGTGGAGATCCGGGGAGTGAATCCACCACAGGAGGGACCGCTTGCAAGCCTTGCTGATCGCAATGGGGTGATGCATAGGGAGAGCAAGGTATGACCATTGTACTAAGAGAGTCCACTGGAGGATGCGCATGAGCCTGGCAAGAGGAAGAAGTGCTATAGTAGACGCCATGGACCCTAGAGCCCTCAGGACCAACTCCGCCGGAACAGAACTTGAGTGGAGAATGGCCCGCACCTGGAGCTGCAGATTTTGAACTCTGTCCGCAGTGAGGAAGGCTTTTAAACTTCTTGTGTCTAACCTGGCCCCTATAAAATCTAAGAGCTGTGTGGGCGCCAGGTTGGATTTCTTCGTATTTATTGTAATGCCCAGAAAGGGAGCAAGATGGAGAAAGGAGTCTCGCGCCAATAGTAGTAGATGCCTTGTTGGGGCGGTAAGAAGCCAGTCGTCCAGGTAGGGGAAGACCTGTACCCCCTGAAGCCTCAGGTGGGCCGCTACCACTGCTAATACTTTGGTGAACACCCTGGGGGCTGTGGTGAGACTAAAGGGAAGGACCCGGAACTGGTAGTGACTGGCTCCCAGCCGGAAGCGGAGGAACCTCCTGGAGCGCCTGTCCATCAGGATGTGGTAGTACGCATCTTTGAGGTCTATAGAGCACCATCCAGTGATTTTCTCCCAGAAGGGGGAGAATAGATTGCAGAGTGACCATTCGGAATTTTTCCTTGGGGACTGCCAGGTTCAAGAGAGAAAGGTCTAGAATTGGTCTTAGTTCCCTCGTCTTTTGGCACTAAAAGAACCTGGAGTAGAACCCTGATCCGATCTGGTCTGGGGGGATGGGCTGGATGGCTCTTTTCTTTAGCAGATGGCCAATTTCTGCCAAAGCGGCCTCCCGTTGACCGGGTGGAACGTCTGGGAGGGACTTCAACTTTGGTAAGTGAAGAAAAGGGATGCGGTATCCTCTGGATATGATTTGGAGAACCCAGCGGTCTGATGTTATGGACTCCCATGCCACTAGGTGCCCCGAAAAACGTCCCCCGACTGCCTCCAGAGTGGAGCAGCCGGGCAACCCCTCGGGGTTGCTGCGCGGGCCGTTCAGAGAAAGGTTCTCTGGACCCGAAGTTCCTGCGAGCCCCTCTGCCTCTAGGGCGGCGTCCTCCCTGCCCTCCTCTGCCACGGAAGGACTGGTTGTCCGGAGCAGGCTGGGATTGCTGCGACTTCCGGAACCACATCTTCTTCTGACCCTTTTGGTTCCTAGAGTAGGGCCTCTGGGGTGCAGAGAAGTGGATTCCGACGGCAGACAGCGTCTTCCCGTCCTTCTCGCTCTGGGTCAAAGTGGCGCGAACGGTTTTGCTAAAGAGGGCAGAACCATCAAAGGGGGCGTTCGCAAACGACGCTTTGAAGGGCTCAGAAAAATTGCAGTGACGGAGCCAGGCCTGATGTCTAGTGACTAGGCCTGCCCCTGCGGCTCTAGCGGCACCTTCCGTAGCATGGGAGAGTAGCCGCATAGAGGTATTAGTAACTGATCTAAGAGTGGCCATGCGGGTGGAGTGCAGCATCTTGTCCTCCTCCGACATGGACTCTGGGGGAGATGCAGCGTATTCTTTAATGAGATCTCGCTGCATCCTAATGACGTGTGCCAGGTAGTTCAGCGCCCTTACCGAGAAGGTCGCTGAACTAAACATCCGCTTCCCCAAGCGGTCCATCATCCGAGACTCCTTGCTCGGGGGATGGACTGAGGGACTCTCCTGAGCAAGTTCCCTCTTGGTGGCCGCCGCCGTCAACATGGCATCTACCGGAGGCCCCTTACTCCAATGGGCACGGTCGGACGGTGGGCTGAGGATCCTATCGGGCCTCTTAGGGATTGGCTCCACAGTGTCCGGTTCCTTCCACGCCCTGGTGGTAATGAGGTCCACCAGGGGGTCGGCAGGAGGGGACACCCAAGAGGTAGAAGGGCCCGCTTCAAATGCCTCCAAGAACACGGACTCGTCCGAGGAAGACTTGGGGGCAGACCACCCCCCTTATACGGAGCATTTCCATGATGTCCCCAAATGAGACATCCTCGGGGTGACCGTGGGGAGCCTTCCCTTCCTCCAAGTCCGTGTCTTCCGTGAGAGACTCGGGAGTCAATGTGCCTCCTTTTGCACGTATGCTTGCGAGGAACATCCTCTGGGGGCTGTCAGAGGACTCCTCAGCAGCAACCTGATCCAGTGGAGCAGCTTGGGGCACAGAAGCGGGCTGTCCCAAGGGCGGATGGTGGAAACCTGACCCAGTGCAGAGGGAGCGGACGGAGCGAAACAAGTGCCGGGGTCCGGAGACCCTCAACAGGGCCCTCTCCACTACATCAAGCCGAAGGAGCCGACCTCGACCAAAGGATCCGACAATCGGCTCCCCTCGGATCCGAAGAGTGGATCGAGCCGGCGCCAAGCGCCGGATCCGGGACAGTGCGCTCCGACACAGGCGGTGCCGAAGGAGCACTGATCCCCGGATCGAGGCTCGGATCCAGGCTCCGAGGTCGGATCCGATGCACTCGAGGCAGGGTCGGATCCAGTACAAAGTACTATCGGCGCCGACCCACCCCGGCTCGAAGCTGCTCGGCTCCAGCTGCTCCGAGCGGGTAGCGGGTTGGAGAAGGAGCAATCGGTTTGAAAAAGGGTGTTGAGCTCCCCCCCAGAGGGGGGGGAGGCAAGAGCACTCCCATCTGCATCTGGGCCTGGATGAACCTTCTCATCATCCGGTCCAGATCAGCATCGAAAGGCTATCGTAGATCTCGACGAGGCTACCGAGGTAGGCCTAGAGTGCCTCCTCAATAGCCTCGACGGAGATCGGGTCTCCTCCTCCTCAGGTCCCGGTGAAAAACACACTGGAGACCGAGCCGAGGAGGAGACCGAGCCGACAATGGAGCCGACAGCGGGCCGGGAGAAGCCAGCTTGGCTGGCGGGGCGAAACAGAGGTCTCGGCCCGCGCTTATGGTGCTTCTCCTCCGGTCCTTTCTTAGCATCCCTCTCCTCCGAACCAGAAGCGGGAGGTTGAGTCCCAGGAGGAGGAGGGAGCCACAAAGGAATAACCGTGGACGGTTACTCCCGAAGGAGCGGAGGTCGGAGCCGAGTCCGGCGGTAAAAGGCCCGCCAAAACAAGCTTGGACCTCCGCTCCTTCAATGCCCTGGGGTTGAACCCTGCACAAATGGAACATCCAGATGTGAGGTGTTCAACCCCAGGCATCTAACACCGAGTGTGGCCATCAGCTGGGGAAAGCTTATGGCCACACTCGGGCATTTAGAAAAATAGACTTGGGTTGCTCAGACATCCCAATCTACAACAGTAGTTACTATAACTAAAAGTAACTAAAGAAACACAAAATCACTCACAGGCCCAACACACACACACACGCTAACAGCGAGGGAGGGATATAACTTTTAGATTAAACTCTAAAAAAAGTAAATATACCAAAGGGGAAACCTACACTTTCACACAAATAACCAAGAAAAAATCTTAAATTTTACAATTTTAATACTGAAAACTAGCACTTAGCTTGAGAAACAATCCGGTCACCATGCGCGGCAAACGAGATCTGAGGTCATGAGGGTAGAGCAGGGCATTATGGGTGAGGGGAGGAGCTGAGAGCTTGGATCCATAGCTGGTAAACCATGCCAGTTCGGATCCGATATCGGATCCATAACCCACAGGTTGCAGACAAATGAATCTCCTACTTCAGATTAATGCTTACCTGGGTGGGAATTACAGGTAAAAAAATGGCCCTTACACTGTAATTTCAAAGGATGTTTTTGCTTGTATCTTCTAAAGTCCCTACCTTATTTATAGTGCAATACTTAACACACTAGTGAATGAATACACCAGACTGCAAAACTGACAACAGTGTGCATGTCTGTATATGTTTGTCCATGCTTTGCAAGATATTTTAAAATAAGAAAAAATATTTTGCACTGAAGTATTTATCTGATGGGAACTATGACATCCTGCTTTGCCTTTTATCAGACAGCATGGGGGGTGGTCATCTGACTAGAGCATTATACAATAGCAACACAAACAAAATGGTATTTACATCTGAATTGGCAAACTGCCAGTTAAATACTACAGTTTGACAATAGTCAAACTGTGGCAGACAGAAGTCTTGCACAAGTAACAATGGAGCTGGTAAGGCGTATAGCTGCACAATTCAACTCTGTAAAGAATCTATGCTGTCTGTTCTTATCTCTATTGGGTTTTAAGCAGTATTTGCAAGATGCCTGGGGTGCCTTCTGTGCGGAATCGGCATGTCCTCCCTGTGGTCGCGTGGGTTTCCTCCGGGTGCTCTGGTTTCCTCCCACATACCAAAGACATGCTGTAGGTGGATTGAACACACTAAATTGGCCCGAGTGTGTGCATGTGTGTGCCTTCTGTGGAAGGTTAGATGCCGGGCTGGCAACTTAACACTGTAAAACTCCACTGCCAATCATGAGCGGACAGGTGATCCGCTGTGGCGACTCCTAACCGGGAAAAAGACGAAAGAAGAAGAAGATAAAAACTATTTGCTAAAACACATATCCGGTATCTATTCAAACCCAGTTGTAATATGTTCTCAAAATGGATGTCAAGCAATTCACCTCTCAACCTTTGCTCCTGAAGTGAATTTCTTCAGATCAATTTCTAGAATATACAACTAGGTTATAGTTGGAGACCGGTCATAATTCTCTATATCTGCCTTCTTAATCTGTAAAAAAAGGCATCTCTTGGTATTTTTTGCTATCAGTTGTATAAAAATATCAATATAAACCAGCAAAATTAAAGGGAACAGGCATACACACATCTCTAATGGTGCATTTTGGTTCTTTTACTTTAGTGTGTAAACATTGTAACCTTTTTAAAATAGCAAAAATCAGTTAAGAGTTCACTTCCAGAATGGCTGCACACTGAGTAATAGCTTAATTTTAGCTCTACCACCATGAAAACAAATGCAGAAAACAGAGCCAGTGAATTTGTCTTTTTGGGTAAATTTTAATTACTGGCAATTAAATGCACTGCTTGGATGCCAGCAAAAAATAAATTCAGAGAACCTTAAAGAAAATCAATCTCAAGGTGAGGAGAAAATACTGGCTGTGAAGAATTCTGCAGCTGTTCAGCAAAAAAGCAGTACAAGCTCCAGCTTTGCTGCAAGACATTACTTCAAGTAATCTAGAGGAAAAACTAACTCAAATGTGCTCAGAGCTGATTACAATAAATGAAACACTGAAGGAATATATCAAATCACGTAACAAGAGACTGGAAAAAATAGAAGCTTTGAACAGATATTCAGATGAAATGATAAAACTGCAAAAATCAGAGGTCGAAATGAAAAGGCTGGTCGAGTACGAGACTGCTCAAGAGGAGATTTTATTTTACATTTGTTTTCTGGGATGGTCCGACTGGGACAGAACCCATTTTTCAGGGGAGGCCCGGGGAGAAAAGCTCCAGTCAATTTCTTAAAGAAAAACATAGTAACAGAATAACTAAACAGAAAATGACATGCGTTATGTTTCAATAAATGGTAGAATTAGAGGACATAGCACAAAAGGAAAACCCGGGATTTTTCTGCTGCACTACAGAAACTGGAACAGGCTGCATTAACTTAATGAAAGCACAAACTGGATTGGTATTCCACAGCAGTTGTTAAACGCAAGGGCACACTGTGTACGTGCTACAAAAACCTGGCCCTGAAAAAGTAGTCTAGACCTTTAATAGTGAAGATGCAGTTCTTCCAGCAGAAACAGTGGATTCTGAAAAAACTGACAGAAGAGCAAACTAAAAGCAGGAGACAGTATTTGTTGAAAACTATTACTCAGTACACCGGGCAGAAGAGGACTACATTTATTTAGTCAAACTGGGAATGTTGAGAAGCAGGCGGGAGATTCAAGCCCCTGTATCCAGCTGTCTTCAGAATATTTTTTTCCTGGAGGGTCAAAGTCATTTTTTGATGCAGAACATGCTAGAGAGGAAAATACAAAGGTTTACCCTAGAAAAAGTGAGCTATCAAACAAAGGACTGTTTCTTACTCTTCTAAAAATAAAGCTTAGAGAGACTTTGCCAGTGAAACCTTTTGCAATGTTCCTAATGAAATGCACAAAAAACATGAGTAGACTAGAACCACCAGGAGTACATTGGAAATGAACCAGAGACTGGAAGTGGGAGATGCAGAACAGAAAGAAAGCCAGCAAGTCTGAAATTAATAAATAAATGTGGGGACAAGAAAACCTTGAAGTACTGGACTTTTTTGACTTTGTTAAACCTGTAGGGGACTTCAAAGCATATGCCCTACTTCATGCCATTAATGTTTGGAAGAGGAGGAAGGAAAAAAAAATGAAGTAAAACATTTTGTTTATAAAAAAAAGTTATGTACTCACCATAACATTCCATTTGTGTTGTCCTTTTTCATTCTTCAACTACTGATTTTATATCTGAACCTCAACTGTTACTTACACATGTGGTAACCAAAAAGCTCTTAAGCTTCTCCCTTACCCATAATGCACCAACTACTAACATACCCCAGATGTTGTTTGAGGAGGTTACCTGAAGTGGTATCTACCGAGATGTAAATATATAAAAGATGCATCAAAAAGTATGTCCTACAGAGGGAACCATAAATGGAGCTGAGTCATAAAGGTCAGTTGTGTCCTCACAATGTCTCATTCTTCCAGCTTGCTGAAATAAGGGATGGGGGTTGGTGGGTGGGAAGTTGAGGAAGAATGAAAATGGATAACACAGATAGAACATTATGGAGAGTACACAACTTCTTTATCTGATGTTGTCAATTTTCATTCTATCCTCAACTGTTGGGACAAAGTCTACAGCTACCTAGAACCCTGAGTGGACTCTAAGGATGTTCCAAAGCACAGTTGAGCCAAAAGCTACTTTTCCCCTCAAGACCAGATCTAATAAGTAATGAATGATATAAGTATTAGGACTGGCCCAGATTGCAGCCACACGTCATCCATGGAAGCTCTGGATAGAAAGACTGAAAGTTGCCATGGACCTAGCTGAATGGGCTTTTACAGGTTTTTGTAAGTTTAGACCCAATTTGTTATAGATAAAAGAAATACAATCCAGTTGGCCATCTGGCTAGAGTTGCTTTTGCCACTGGCTTTCCCAGTTTCAAATCTGCAAAAGAAACAGCTGGTCTGTCTTTCCAATTTCTTTTGTCCTACGTAAATAAAAGCGCAATTGCCTTGGAACATCTAATAAATGCCAACATATATCCTCCTTTGTTTGCAAACATAGGAAAGAATACCAGAAAATTAATGGACCGACTTGATATTGGATTGTGAATGTTGCACTGGTTTGCAATGCAGCTCTATCCTTATGAAAAATCAAGCAGGGAGGCTTTGATAAGGTTTGAAGTTCTGAAATTCTTCTAGCTGAGGTAATGGCCATGAGTAAGACAGTTTTCCAAGTCAGAAACTTAAGGTCACATTTAGCTGCTGGTTCAAAGGGGGAATGAATTAAGGCTTGCAGTACCAAGTTCAGATCCCATGGTGTAGTAGCCTTTTTACAGGGGTCTCAATACAAGATTGCCTCTCAGGAATGCTTTACAAAGTTTAGAAGAGGCCACCAAAGAAATTTCAAATCCAATATGAAAATTTAATATTGCTGCTAATTGAACCTCAATGGCAGAGGAGTTCACCCCTTCATTAAATAAAGCTAAAAATTCAAATGTTCAGAGCTGAAAAGGGGTCAGCATGTTTTTGTTGTGGCCAATGAGCAAGCCTTTTCCATTTACTTGTATAAAGCATCCTTGTTAAAGGCTTATGGGAAGGTAAAAAGGATACAAAGTACAGGGGAAGAGAGCATCAGTTGTTAGGCTATTAATGGAATTGGAGAAACCATGCTATTAGCTTGAGGTTTGAGATATCCAGATGAACCAAGTCTGTCGGATGTGACAGATCATCTGGAATCGGATGTGACAGATCATCTGGAATTGGATCCAGAATCCAAGAGTGGCAAAGAAAGACGAGGCCACAAGAAGGGGAAGAAAATCTGATGAGGCCAGTAAGGTGCAATAAGGATGACTCTTGCTCTTCAAACTGGCGGCTTTCAGCAGGAATTTTGGAATTAGAGGGGATTGGTGAATAAGCATAAAGTGGAGCTGGGAGCCAATTGCGAAGTAGACAGTCCCTGTGAGGTGGGATTTGGACAAAGTGGCTGTTGCATTTGTTGTTTAGGGGGGGAAGCAAAAAGACTGCAACAAGGCTAACACCATAGGCAGAATATAATTTCTGCCACTTTCCAGTTGAGAGACCACTTGTGAGGTAGAAGAACGGACCCGCTCAATTTGTCTGCTATCACACTGGGCTTCCCCAGAATTTGCTTTGCTATGAGAAAGTGGTTGAATGAGATCTCTCAATGCCGCAGTCCAAGTGTTTCTCGACAAAAGGGGGATGATCTGGTCCCTCCTTGTTTGCTGATATACCAAACTGACAATGTCTGTTTGAATCGCAATTGTCCATGAAGGGAGAGCATCCTGGAAGGCTTGCAATGCTAGAAGCACTGCTCTCTTCTCCAGGACATTGATATGCAAGTTGGCCTCTTCGGGGGACCAAGTGCATTGGACCATTTTCACTAGAAAGTGCCATCCCCCATCTGGGAAGCATCTGTGGTCACTATGGCCGTGGGCTGAGGGAGAATGAAAGGACAGCCTTGTAGAACTTGATCTGAATGAATCCACCACCAAAGATGTCTCTTGAATGCATGAGTGATCCTTATTTGTGTTCACACGTGCTAGTAAAAAAATGGACCATTGTGTTGCCAGCATCCATCGGAGAATTCTCATATGAAACCTTGCTAGAGGAACTAAAATTATGGCAGCTGACATCAACCCCAAGACCTGAAGGATCAACCAGGCTGAAACATAGGTATTGAGAATTATTCTCTTAATTTGGAATCTTATAGTCAACTCTTGAGAAAAATCTGACACTGATATTGGGTAGAAAACTGCTCCTCTGAACTCCAAAAATTAAGTTGGTTGTAGGAGTGACTTGTAATTTATGGTTATTCCCAGATGAGAACAAACTCAAGTAATTGATCCCTTGCTCTTATTAACAGATGCCTGGTCAGGGCGGTAGTAAGCCAGTCGTCCAGATATGGAAACATTCAAGGGAGCCGACAACACTACCATGCATTTGGTAAACAGCCTGGGGGCTGTGATGAGGCCAAATGGCAGTGCTTTGAACTGGTAGTGACTGGCTCCTAGCCAGAACAGCAAGTACTGTCTGTTCATCTTTATGTGATAGTACGCATCCTGAAGGTCTATTGAGCACATTCAGTCATCCTTGCCCAGGAAGGGGAGAATGGACTCAGCTGTGACCATCCATAATTTTGTACGAACTCACTTAAATTGCTGAGATCTAAAATTGATCCCCAGTCCCCCGTTTTCTTTGGCACTAAAGAATCATGAGTAAGTTCTTAAGCTCCATATTCTATCTGGTCTGGCAGGACCTCTTGGATGACTTTTTCTAGCAGCTTTTGTATTTCTAGTGCTGCTTCTTTCCTCTGACTGGGTGGAACATCGGGAATTTTGTGTACAGTTTGGAGGTGGGAGAGGAAAAGGGAATTATATAACCTCTGGAAATAATCCTCTGCATCCAAGTATCTTATGTCAATCCAGGCTGTCTTTTGCAGGGATAGTGGAGCCCAAGAAATGCCTCCAGAGGGGGACAATCGGGCCTCCTTTCAGGAGTGCTGGGGTAGGGTCTATCAGAGGAGGAATCTCTGGACCCCTGGTTTTGTGGGCCTCCTCTGCCACGCGGGAGTTATTGGTTAGAGTTTCCCCACTTTGCTCCTAGGTGAGCTTTCTCAACATGTGTTCTAGAAAGGACCCTGGGACTTCTTGAACCACATCTTCCAACCACCTTGTTGATTCCTAGAAAAGGATCTTTGAGGGGATGAGAAACGTATGCCCAGTGTAGGCAGGATCTTTCCATCCTTCACACACCTGGATAATATGTCCTTCACACTGGGACCAAAGAACTACCAAAGGGAGCACTGAAGAACAAGGACTTGAAGGGCTCTGCAAAATCATGCAAGTGTATCCAAGCATGCCTCCTAATGGATATGCCTGAACCCGCTGCCCTTGAGGCACCTTCGGCTGCATGCAAAATAAGCCTCATGAATGAACTGGAAATAGACAATTGAGCCTCAGCAGAAACGGTCGTTGAAAGGGATTATGAAAGTTCTTTAATCAAGTCCCTCTGCAACCTTGTAAAATGTGCCAAATAGTTAAGCAAGTAAAGGGCAAAGGTCACTAAAGCATAGACACTCTTCCCAAATCTTTCAGTCGTTCTAAACTCCTTGTTAGGAGGATGAACAGAGGAACTTTCTTCAGACAGTTCCTTCTTGGTGGCTGCTAAAACGATCATGGCATCCACAGGCACGCTTTTACTCCAAAATTCCTTCCACACAGGTGGAGCCAGAATCCTGTCTGGTCTCTTAGGGTATTGGCTCAACTGCATCAGGCTCCTTCCACGCCCGCTGAGAGACCAAATCAATGAGCTTGTCTGTGAGTGGAGTAGGCAAGGAGGCAGATGGGCCAGCTCCATAGGCCTCCAGAAATTCTGACTCCTCTGGTGAAGGGTTGGCTGGGAGTCTAACCACCTCTCTGTTTCAAGATCTTAAGGATGTCTACAAATGAGACATCTTCTGGAGGTGATCATTGGGACCCTTCACCTTCATAGAAATCAGTATCCTCAGTGACTAGACTTAGGGAGAGTTCAGGTGCCTCCTTCTTACACTCTTTTTAGGGACTTCCTTGGTGGGGTGGTTCAGAGAATGTCAGAATACACTTTGAAGCCAAGCTGGGTGGTCTGTGGGTCTCGAGTTGGCTGTCCCTGTGACACTGAATGATGAAGCTCCAAGTGCAGACACATCCGAGAGCTGGAGATCTGAGGCGAGACCACCCCGGAGACACAACTCCTTCCTCCCCGTAAGCAATCTCCCAGAGGAGGAAGTCTTAGCAGAGGTGTCCAGTGCTGAAGCCTCAAGGGGCAGAGATGGCTCAAACCTTCGGAGTAGACACCAGCCCCTTGGATCCGACAAGGAAGCTCCAGCTCAGAGAGTCCTCTGGATCCAAAGATACGGAGACTGGGCGCACAGCTTTGGAACCGAAGAGAAGGTTATCATCGGATCTAAGCCAGACAGACCTGGAAGGCTCAGATCCAGTGACTCTGAACCAACCGATGAGATCAGAGGAGTATGAGGTGGTAGTGTGGTCGATGGATGGGCCTTCCAAGTGGTAGGAGTCGTTAGAACATCCATATGGATCTGTGCAGAGAGAAAACTATCATTCTATCCACATCTTCCTTAGTCAAACTTCTGGATGAATGAGACCAGGCCAGGTAAGGTGACTTTGAATGAATCCTTTCCATAAAGGGGGGAAGGAATCCTGGAAGGCACAAGATCTAAAGTGGGAGAATACTGGGCTATTGACAGAATAATAGGACTAAAAACAGTCTGATCCAAAGATGTAGAATCCATTACTCTTTCTTTGGATCCAAAGGGGAGTCAGTTTGAGACCTAGGATCAAATTTTGATCTCTTCCTAGAAGGCTCTAAAGATGCAGTCGAGGAAGTTGAAGGTAGAGACCAACATTTAGACTCCTTTGACTTTACTTTGGAAGATTGAGCCCCAGTGATATCTTCACCATAGGATGATGGCAAAAGTCCTTTAAGAATAAGCTTATTCTTTCTGTCCACAAGTGTTCTGGTATTAAAGTTATGGCAAATAGAACAATCCTCTTGCAGGTGCTGCAAGCCTAAGCAATAAACAAAGTGTATGGGCATCTGAAAGAGGCTATTTATGTCCACATTTCAGACTTTTTTAAAGCCAGAAGGACCCTTCTCATCCATACCAGCGTCAATAACGAAAAACAGTAGAAGCACAAGACAAAACCCCCTTTTCTTTTTTTAAGATAGAAAGATTTAAAGATGATACCATACCAGTTCATATAAGTATAAAGAAAAAGGGAAAAAAATACCAATGATGGTAAATTAGAGCTACACTACTGTATAAGGGCAATGAAGTATAAGAAAATTGTAAGATTTCTGTAGGAAAAAATACACTTATCTACTTAAGTAACCGAAACTCTAGAGCCAAGGCTGACCACGTCTTTACACAAAAAGCTGCATTCAAGCTCTCAGGTATGTTAGGGTTGGTGCATTATTGGTAAGGGTGAAACTAGAGAGCTTTTTGGTTACCGCAAGTGTTAGCAATGGCCAAGTTGGATCAGAGGTTCAGATCCGAACCCAACAGTTGAAGGGAGAATGAAAATTGACTTCAGATCAGTATTTTTATAACACATTACATATACTACATGCTTTAAAGTAGAGCTTTTCAGTTATTTCTCTATGCAATAGGGATATTAAAGTAAACAGGTACTGGACACTGCAATGTAAAAAGAGAAGAAAGCCTGGACAAAAGTGCACGATAAAAGTAAAAATGATATGTTTTTCTGATATTTGCATAGAATGACTGGATTAAGGCCCTTTGCTTATTCTAACCAAGTTTTAAGAGGAAGCAAGTAAATAAACGAACACTGAATATAACAGTTTTCCTCTGGCAAATAAATGTTTACAGTGCAACACGAGAAGCTTAAGTGGAAGGCAACCATGTATCTGGTTCTCATGTTTCCATGGAGACAAGCTGATAAGGGTTATAAAAACGGTAAAGAAATTCTTTCAACGGCTAAGAGAGGTTTTCTGAAAGCATTCAAGTTGTTTTCTACATCTGGGAGAGGAATAAAGATAAAACAAAACAGACAGCACAAGCACAGGCTGTACCATGCATTTTAGCATGCATGACCTTCATTATAGGTTAATTCAAGCCTCTGAGCATGGCTGTCAATCTAGGACAACTGATCCTATTTGGAAGGTTAAACTTCATTTGAAGATTTACATAATTGTTTGTGTGTTCATATTAAGTTAGTAGGTTTGGGGGGGACTGTTTGAGGGTTTCCATTAAACAATCTTATAAGATGTGACGCTTGTCATACCCATTTGAACCTATCAACCTGCCATACATTTGTGTATGCATGCAACACAAAAGCTGAAACTAGACATTAACTGCTATACATTAACAGGTGGGAATATAATGTCTTCGTATAATGACGATGATTTCCATATTATCTTTAAATGTGAATGGTTTCCCAACTGCATATACAAAAAAAAAGTAATGAACTATATTAAAAAATGCAGAGTGCAAATAGCTGTGCTAAAGGAGACACATTTGGAAAGAACAGAGCGTGAAAATTATAGATAAAGAAAGGATTTTGGAAAAGCTATTCAGCAGAATATCTGATACAAAGGAAAAGGGTAATACTTACATTAATTGAGAGAGGATCTCCAATAGAGATAGAAAAGGGAAAAAAAAAGAAAGGTACATTTGTCGTACTAAGGGGTTACTGGCAAAGGAAGGGGATTGCGATGGCATGCATTTCTATTCCACCTAAAAATGCTACAATTGAGGTTAAGAAAAGTTTTGGTGAAATAATCAGCTATCAGCAGAACATATTACTTGTAGGTGGGGAATGGAATTTGATTTGCAACAGCAAAGATGTATCCAGTGGCCTTAGAAGGGAAAAGGCAACAAAAGAGGCTAGATTTGGTATGGAATAGGTTCATATCGCCACCCAAGAAAATTATTTTCCTGTGCCCTTGTCAAGCAGTGCCACAGAAGTGATCCCCGAGGTGAATTTTCTATTTCCCATGGAAGATGTGAATTCAGTAGTAAAAGTTTGGAGAGAACTTGCATATTCCCCCAAGGTACAAAAACGGTTAGGCTAGACAAATATTTTTTTGATCTAAAATAAAATGCAGGGTAATGAAATGAGACACTGGTGCTTCCCCACCTACCTGTTAAATAAGGAATGGGTAGTGGAAACTATTCATGAGTTATTAGGGAAGACAGAAATTTCTTCTGAAAATGTAGTTAGGGAGAGGAATAAAATCAAAGTGGATTTTAAAAATATGATGGAAATAAAAGAAAAATAAGGTTAAGTAGTAAAATTATTTTGAGGGACAAAGGTTAATGTATTGCAGAAGAGGGGGACTCCCTCAGAACAAGAGGCGCAAATGTTGGATGCTAAAGAGAAAATACGTGAGTATCTGGATAATATGCACGAGTTTAGAAAGATAGCTATTAAGCAACTGTTTTCTTTAACTCTACAGCACAAAAGCTTTTAGCACAACGGCTCAGGCAACAAAGCTGAAAGGGTTGTTACCAAGCTTAGGGAGCCTATAACAAGGAAAATGACCATATACTGTAGAAATATTGGAAATATTTTTGAAATTTTATGGAAAACTGTTTAAAGCAAAATAATGTGAAAATCAAAGTACATATGGAAATGATTATGGAAGAATTAAATATGCCAAGGATAGAGGTAGATAGGATAGGAGATCAGATAAAAATGTTGCTGTATAACTAAAGGAAAGTCTTCCAGGAATATATGGCATTCCTGAGGGAGTTTGGAAGCTAGGAGGGAAGAAAGTGATAAATATCTGGAAAGGTTTGTTAAACAGTATTTTAAAAGGAGAAGCACTAACATCCTGAAAGAAAGTGGTGGTAGCCATAATACCTAAAGATGGTAAAGACTTCTCACATCCAGCTTCATATAGGCCCATTTCGATTCTAAACCGTGATTAGGTTTTTATGATTATAATGGCTAAAAGAATATCAAAGGTGATGCCAAAATTAGAGTGGATCACTATGGTTTTGTGGAGGGGAGAAAAATTTGACATTAATAAAACAGTAATGATCCAGAGGGAAGCACAATGCAAGGAAATACCACTGTTATTGGGCCTTGATGCAGAGAAAGCATTCAGAATAAGCTGGGATTTTATGAGTAGGACAAGGGAAGCATTTGCTTTCTCTGATAAAATTAGGTTGATTAGGAGAATATATGAGGGACCAGAGGTGAAAATGAGTGTGTGTGTGTGTGTGGGGTGCTGCACTGCCGAGTGTATTGAAATGAGGTCCCATCTGCTTGACTTGGTGGTAGCTCAGGTGGATGTAAAAGATCACGTGGCACCTATTCAAAAGGGTAGGGGGAAGTTCCTGGTACCCTGGCCAAATTTCCCCTAGTAGTATAAATACCACCTCAGGAGTACCCTGAGAAGAGGCCACTAGCCTAGTGGGAATAACCCAGTCAAAGGATAACTAAAAATAAAAAAAATTCTGGGAACAGACTAAGGTGGTGTTTCTACAGCCCCACCCCACACTTGGAAGGCGACATGATCACCCCCATATCACACCATGGACTTCTACACCTGTCTGTGCTTCCACAGATATGCATGGACTGCAAGTAATTTAACAAGTTATTTAACTACTCAAGTTTAGTACCAAATGATGTATTATGCGATTTTTCACTGTGGTTCATACGGATGCACATTTTGTTTTAAGGTGATTACTAGGCCAACAACCCATGGGGTCTTAAGCTTAGCCATGCATCCCAAATGTAACTGGCAAGTTTTGATATCCTAGGATTATTTTATGGGGATTATTTTATGGGGTATATCTAGGCTTGGGCATGGGCAGTCAAGCATTTATAGGCTTCCTGTAAGAGAGCTATAGGTGTCTAACCAGGAGCAAATTTCCATTTCTCCATCCACTGGTGCAAGTTATGCCTGAATTGGGTTAGGGAAGAACTCTGCCTCACAAGTATGGGTAACATATTCCACAGTAGTAGTAGTCTCAGACATGCGTGTCCCTCCAACATATTCTGTTTATGTTGCAGACAAGGTGTAGGCCTCTAGCGCAGGTAATTTTGATGGTATTTGTTTTGCAGATGTCCAACAAGTCCATCAGAGTGGGACCAGAGGATGCCTTGTAGGCCAGGCATATATATCACTTCTCAGCAGTCTGCAGGAGACGGTACAGATTACAAAATTAGGTCTGTATGAGACCATCACATGCAACATTCTCTACCCTTCATTAATGCTTAAAATTCTCAAAAAGATACAGTACATCCAGAAATACTTTAAATGGTAGTCATCTTTTACCAGCATATACTGCTGTCATACAGTGCTGTTTTACAGTATGATTCTTGGCTAGGATATCTTCTTGGTGGAATATGGATACCCTCGCTTTGTGCCCACATGGGATTTTGCTAGAAGATTTAATTCCTCTCCACATCTTAAAGAAATGCTACAGAAAAATTACAATCTACAAAAATCACCTGAAGAAATCCATGCTGTGTGCATGTATCCTGCAATGGGATAGTCTCTCATTCAGGATTAGTTTAACAGCCTTGTACCCACCTAGTATTAGGATAGTTTGTGGCTCCCTATACCCATGAAATAAATTAAGCAGGTAATCTGAGAATGAATGACAAAGTAATCCGAGAACCCTTCTAGGGGGTGTAACACTCATGATAGAGGGCTTGTGTGCCTCCGACTCCTGGAGCTCCGTGCTTCTCTTAGGGCCAAACACTGGTCCAAATTGAAGTGTAAAAAAATTACAATCCAAAAATTCAAAGTAGATCACCCATGATGAATAATTTCAGAGAGACTCTGAGAACTTCACTTATGACAGATTCTAAAACCTGCCTCTGTAGCCAAGCATCAGGATAGGTCTGTAGCTGAGTGCCCAGTAGCCAGATGACCCATATAGCTCAGTCTGGCTCTACCTGAAAAAGATGTGCGGTGCCATAATATGGAGTCACCATCTACAAGGTGAATGGTGGGGATCCAGTGCAATATCAAGCAACTATCAGACAGGAGTAGCACAGAATAAAAGACTACAAAACTGGCTCATGGGATTTGAAATGTCACCTTACTGGTATGGAAGGAGCCAGAAACTGGGTGGGAGGTTGAAAAATCTCAGCTAAATATACTTGGCCTTATTTTTATGCACAGTACTGGCTTTATAACAAACTTCTGAAGGGCTGCTTTTTTCACCTTGACGAAATGTGGGGAACTCTATTACCAAGATGGAAGCTTTACAGTTGGAGTTTGTTCCAGTGGATTAATTGTGATTGCAAGATGCAGAAAACCCTGGCAGCTGTTTGTGCACATGTCCAGAGTATTTGGCCTTCTTGAACACTGTAGGGGTAAAGCGGAGGCTTCAGCGCTCATGTGGGGAATGAAGGAAATTAGTTGGTGCAGTCTGATTAGGGAGCACAGCTTACTGGATCTAAACAGTCCACTATTAGCCCGCAACCTTTTATTCCCTCTTTTACTCTGTTAACACCCATGCTTAACAGTCTAATACTAGACAATTTTAACCCACAAACTTTCTATGCCTTAGTTCAACTCTTCTCTCATTTATCTCCTCTGTCTCTACACCCGATAGTAACATACATTATAATGAATATATTGCTTCACGATTTTCATTGCCATCTTTTAAACTATGATTTGTAAATAATTTTTAACCTTTTTAGAAAATTGCTTCTGCTATTTTTACTGTATAACATATTGGAGCTCTTCTCCCCTGGATTCCACTGAAAAGGGCTTTTCAGCTCAATCGGACTAACCCGGTCAACAAATGTAAAATTAAGTGGTCACTTGCTAAAAGACATCTGCTCTAGCCAAGTACTTTCTGTAACGATTACCCCATTCAAACACAAGGCTGCTTTTAAGTATACGTTGTACTACAGCATGTTGACAGAAAGACTAAAGATAAAGTCATTAGAGCAGAAGTCATACGCTACTAACTCTCGAGAGGAACTGAGCTGCCAACTGACCATTTGGTGGCCAGAGATACCTAGAACAATCAAAGGAGTAAACAAGGGTGTCCTGGGAACATCAAACTGATGCTATTGTGAGATGGGTTCAACTTCCACCTCTAAAAGAGTTTCTCCCATAGCCTGAAGATGACAGGGGACATGACCACGAAGTCTGAATACACCCTGAAGACTTCAGCATCAAAGCAGCTGCAGAGATGTGGCCAGTGTTTCGGGCTTGCCATTCTGTGAAGCGCAGGACCTGCTAGTGTACACCAGTGGGGAGGGAAGTCATTCTAGAAGGAAGCCTTCTGTGAAGCATTAAAATCCAAATAACTCCACACTAAACTATACAAAATTTTTTCACAGCATTACACACATACACAGTCCTCACCTGGTAAGCAAGTTTAACATTTGTAAGGTGCAAGTTAGGTTACAATTTTTTGTTATAAAGAAGCAACCTGTGCAGTTTGCTATAGTTAATGAAGGGATGCAAACTAAGAAAACTGAAGTTTTGCTCATTGTACCCTGCTGCAGTAGAGGTTTCTTGAATCCTCAGAAAGCTATACAAGTAAATCAGAGTATGAACCTTTCGAAAAGTCAACTGGAGAGATGGACAAGAAATGAGTACAGAGGAAAACACTGAACCTGTACAGTGTGTTTGTGAACAGCAGCATAGAATGAACAAAACCACTTACCATTGACATTTTAGAGTTTAACTGTAAAACACGACTTGACTTCTGAAGAAGAATCTGTCACTGGTGCCCTCTCATGTTCATATGGCTTGTTATATCTGAAGAATCTGTCACTGGTGCCCTCTCATGTTCATATGGCTTGTTATATCTGAAGAAGAATCTGTCACTGGTGCCCTCTCATGTTCATATGGCTTGTTACATAAGCTAAACAAGATTTAAGATTTACTTACATAAAATGCCTGAGTGACAATAAGAAAATGCTGTTGCTGTACATTTCACTACACGCCATTTTTGAGATGCTGGCCTTTTAAGGCTCAGCATTGTGGAACAAGTTCAACAGGTTTGAAAGAAGGTAAATCCTTAACCTAGTTAGGTCATAGACAATCACTTTATATCCTGAGGTTTAGCACACATACGTAGAGGAATGGATCAAACTAATGGCAGTGCGTTGATGAGAATGATTAATTACATAAATCTGTTTAACATGCTTTATCTTGTGCTGCTTAATCTCAAAGGGTTATATAATAGGTCTTAGTAAATGAATTTGCTTTGTTTTTTTGAGAAATTCTCCCTGAAACTATTACACAAGTTTGATAACTCATGGCTCTGAATGTTAGAGCTACTGCTGAATGAGCTCTCCCCAAAGTAATCTAGTACCCTACTTTCCTGAGCACTGGGAGTGTGTTGAGCTCTGAACAAATTTGGATCCCTTAGCAGCTTCCAGGGACAGCTGGATTTATCAATGGGTTTTTGAACAGATATTTCTGAGGATCTTGGATCCTGTAGAAGCAATCTAGCCACCTGAGAGCAGGGGGCTGGAAGTTTATTTCAAGAGATCCAGTGTCAAAAGTTCACTGCAAGGCTGAGGACTGTAAGAATAGACATGTGTTTAAATAGGGTGGGGGTGTAGTTCCAGAAGATTCATTTTTTCCTTGAGTTTCTAGTTTTTACACTCATTGCTAAAAAAGAAGTTATGTACTTACCATAACGTTTCATGTGAGTTGTTCTTACTGATCAGCTCCGAGTCGGCCAATTTACAAAGCTCGAGGTCTCTAACAGCTCGCGGCCAAAGCCCTATCCCACAATGCACCACTACATCCCCCAGATCTTGTTTGCTGCCAACTAGCGTAAAACCTACCCCAGATTTCAAGGAAATCATACAGACTACTGTGAGAGGAAACTCCTCAGGAGAACCAAAACGAAGATAGAACCTCTCCAACTTCCAGACATTGATGGGAGTAGGTGTGTGTGTGTGTGTGTGTGCAGGGGGGGTCGTAATAATGAAAGCGAGAACAACAACTCACATGGAATGTTATGGTAAGTACATAACTTTTGTGTGAAGTTGTTCAATCTCACCTTCATTCTTACTGATGGGTAGCGTCCCCAGCACCACAATCTTGGGTGGCTCACGGGAGTACCTGCTTCAGGGCAGCAGACCCAAATGAAGCTCTGTCCCTAGAGGCCTTGTCCACTTCGTAGTGAGATATAAAGGTATGTGGATTTGACCAGGTGGCAGCTGCACAAATTGAATCAATAGGTAACCTGGTCAAGAAGGCTGCAGAAGTAGAAACCACTCTTGTAGAATGAGCCTTGACTTTGTTATGTAATGCAATAACCGCTTCAAGGTAGATAAAGGATATACAATCAGAGAGTTATTTAGAAAAGGTAGATTTGGTGACCGGTGCACCTTTTTTAGGATCCGAGAAGGAGACAAACAGCTGATCAGCCCTTCTATGGTCTTTTGTCCTGTCCAAACAGAAGCGAATTTGTCTATGGACATCAAGTTTGTGAAGCATATATTCCAACTGATTTGAGTGATTGGGAAAGAAAACAGCTAATTCAATTGTCTGATTAAGTGTGAATTCTGAAGACACTTTCGGTAAGAATGACGTATTCATCCTGAGGGAAACCCCATCTTTGTGAAATATTAAGTACGGCTGCTTAATAAAAAGGGCTTGCAATTCTGAAATTGTGTGCGCTGATATAATGGCCACCAAGAAAATGGTCTTCCAAGAAAGGTATTTCAGCTTACAAGGCAGGTTAAAAGGGCTGGAGAATAATCTTGGACAGGACTAGGTTTAAGTTCCATGGAGTAGTACGAGATCTGACCGGTGGTTTTAAGTGCATCGTACCTTTCAAAAAAGCTTTAGCCAACTTATTAGACATAATACAATTTTCAGAATTAAAAATAGCAGCCAGTTGGACTCGAATGGTTGCTGCTACAGCTCCTTCATTGAACAGTTTTGTTACAAATTCTGAAATGGACACCAGGAAAGGGTCAATGTTATTCTGTTGTGCCCAGATGGAAAAACTTTTCCACTTACTCAGGTAACGTTTCCTGGTTGAAGATTTGTGCGACAAGAGAATATGTCGAGCATCTTCTGATAAATTCTGGAACCTGGCTATTCTGAGAAATGGAGCAGCCAAGCTGTCAGTTTGATGTACTGGAGAGAAGGGTGAAGAGCTCCTGATGAGTGGGTCAACAGATCCAGGACTGGGTCCAGGATCCAGAGCTCTTTCAGTAGATGAGGCTTTAGGAAGGGGAACCAAATTTGACAAGGCCAATATGGGGCTATCAAGACAAGTGTCCTGCCCAGAAAACTGGCTTTCTGTAAGACTTTGGGAATCAGGGGAAAAGGAGGGAAAGTATATAGGAGTCCCGGGGCCAATCGTGGATGAGTGTGTCTCTCGGGGGTTGTCCCTGTTGAGGGATCAGGGCAAAGTAGTTGCTGGACTTGGTGTTTGTGGAGATGGCAAAAACGTCACAGCAAGGCTAGCCCCATCTGCAGAAAATAGTTTCCGCTGTTTCGTTCTTGATAGAACACTCATGAGGCAACAGAATAGCTCTGTTGAGTCTGTCCGCTATCACATTGGATTTCCCCGGAATGTGCATTGATATCAGGAAACGCTGGGTGGACTCTGCCCATTTCCATAATCTTAGAGCCTCTCAACATAGGGGGTAAGATTTGGCTCCTCCTTGTTTATTTGCCAGACTACGGACATGATGTCTGACTGGACTACAATCGTGCCTAGGGGAAGAGAGTCTTGAAAGGACTGCAACGCTAGAACTGCTCTTATCTCCAGGACGTTTATGTGCAAATGAGCCTTGTCAGCCTGCCATGTACCTCGGGCTGTCCGTCCCTGATAATGCCCCCCCAACCCAATCAGGGAGGCGTCCACGGTTACTGTTGCAACTGGAGTCGGGAGGACAAATGGATGTCCCATAATCACCACCTTGGATGTTAACCACCACTGAAGATCGTCCTTGCAAGAGCAGGTAATCAGCACTGGGTGATTCATCGGTAAGGGATAGGGCTTTGGCCTCGAGCTGTTCGAGATCTCGAGCTTTGCAAACTGATCGGCTCTGAACTCATGAGTAAGAATGAAGGCGAGATTGAACAACTTCACATCAAGTATTTTTGAAAATTCACTGGATAATGAGAAAACATTGGCATATTGGCTAAATGAGGAATTAAACCCGCGCATAAGGCAGCTGTTTAATCTCAGCCTTACCACAGGATACGTGCCCAAGGAGTGGCATACGGCAACTGTGGTCCCACTCCACAAAGGCGGTGCCTCTACGGACCCTGGTAATTACCGCCCCATAAGCTTAACAAGTCTAGTCTGCAAAGCTATGGAGAGGATCATAATGGAGCTCATAAACAAAGATATAGGGGACTTGCAGACATTGGACCCGACCCAGTTTGGCTTCGTCAAGGGCAGATCATGCCTTTTGAACTTGGTCGACTTCTTTGAAACAGTCACCAAGGCCATTGATGAGGGAAAAACAGTCCATACAGCCTACCTTGACCTTGCAAAGGCTTTCGACACAATACCCCACTCGGGTATTGTAGAAAAACTTACCAGCTTAAATGTAAACCCATATGTCACAAGATGGGTTGCAAACTGGCTTAAGGACAGAACCCACAGGGTTAGAGTTGCTGGCGCTATGTCAGACTCCAAGCCGGTCACAAGTGGTGTCCCACAGGGCTCGGTCCTTGGCCCCCTATTGTTCGGCATCTACTTCTCAGAAGTACAGGCCAACATGGGAGGACTTTGGCTGACAAAGTTTGCAGACGACTGCAAACTGGGCGCCATAGTGGAAAGTGCATCGGACACGGATATCCTTCAGAAGGGACTCACGAAAATAGATAGCTGGTGCCAGAGCCATGGCCTGAAGTTAAACGCCAAAAAATGTATAGTCATACCCTTCGGGGAAAAACAAGGTAACCCCACGCTACCATATAGGTGGCAATCCACTAAGCACAGAAGAGGTTATCAGGGACCTGGGGACCCAGGTTGACAGTGGCCTTTCTTTTGACACTCACGTTACTAAAGTGGTTAGAAAGACCTTCTACATTGCCCACCTGATCATGAAGGGATTCACATCCAGCTCTAGTGAGGTCATTGTTCCCCTGTACTCTTCACTTATCAGACCAATGATAGAGTACAATGCCCCATTCAGGATGTATCTCACCCATCTGCAGCAATTGGAGAGACCCCAAATGTTCCTCACCAAAAGGATAAAGGGACTCCAAAATCTGTCATATGCTGCCAGATTGAAGAAACTCCAGCTCTATTCAGTCGCATACCGTCTGCTCAGAGGTGACATGTGCCTGACATACAAGGCCATGTCCAACCTGGAATTAATGGACATGCTCCACCTCAAAAAATCCAAATCCACCAAAACCACTAGAGCAAGCGACTTAAACCTTAGCACGGATATAAATAGGACGTGCTGGAGGGATAGATTTATCACTCAGAGACTCCCTATGCTGTGGAATAACATCCCGGTCCATGTGAGGCAGAGCACCTCGCTGGCTCTGTTCAAGAGAAATCTTGACCTGTGGATGGGAGATCGTAGGTTTACCCCGGGAATCATCTCTGTGTCACTGCTGGACAGAGGCACAACAAACTAATGGGCACAGTATTTTTTCATATAAGGGGTGGCGTAAGCCGCAAAACTTTGGGCTAGGCTTATAAATGCCTTAGGGCAGATAGCCTAGTATAAACCTATGAACCTATATTAAGTCAAGAGTGTATAAAACATATTTGAAAGGAGGGCAGTGACTAGGCAACTTGTTTGGAAAGAACTTCAAACCACTTCCTGTTTAGCTATGATTGAAGGAATAAACAGCCCACTGATGGCCTTATCAAATTCAGACAAATGGGAGAAAATGAGTCCTACCCCTTTTAAATATACTAATCTAGATTTACCTAAACTAAGCCAAACTGAGGTAGAAGAGTTGATGGTGCCAATTGTAGCATAGGAAAAGACAAGTATTTAATGTGCAAGGCTGGTGGAAAATCACTTGGCAAGGGTACTCTGGTGCTGAAAGAATGAAACGGGGGGGGGGGGGGGTAGTAATGGCTACCTATATTATTTACTGAAAGTCATGCAGGAGAAAAAAAGAAGTTATGTACTCACCATAACGTTCCATCTGTGTTGTCTATCTTTGTTCATTCTTGACAGCTGCAATCGGTTCCAATCCTCAGAACCAGCTTGGCTATTATACAGCTCCCACCAGCCAAAAACTCTCTAGCCAAGTCTCTACCCACAACGCCCCTGTGTACATTACCTCACATCGTGTCTGCAAATTACAGCAAGATTAAGCATCTATAATAGCGAAGTAATGAAAAACAAGCACAAACTAAATAAAATAAGGGCAAATGTAGCTCAGTCTCTACCACTAAAGACCACAAATCCAACAGCTCCAAAAGACACTAACAAAAATAAATCACTGTTAGCGCTTTCGTTTAAAACCATGTTAAACTTAATCAGACATTTTAAAAATTGTTACATCACATCCTTTTGTACTGCCACTTCATTTTTCACTGGACCCTCAGTATGACTGACATGCATATGTAATAACCTAATAAATATTAAGTAGATGCATTATGTATTGATAAAAATATACATTAAAAATAGTAAAACGCGTTGGATTTACTCATATGTCCCTAAAAGTGTTATAAATATATCAAATAAATATGACTATAAATGGAAAGTTAAAATATCACTATAAATGTGTTATATACATACATTATAAATTCATGTAAAAAATCATAAAATTACATAGACAATGCATAGAAAGTACACACATTAGAAAAATAAGACTTCATAAGGAATTGCACCATAGTTTTCTTTCTTTGCAGGGCGTTCAGTTTTAAAACTGTTGCAATAGAGCTACGTTCATTTATTCCGGGCCAATTATCTGCCTGTACTCTGATCTGCCATTTTAATTCTTTTAGCTCTAACTGCACCCCCCCCCATGGTTTTCTTCAACATTCACATGGTCAATGGCCATATAAGAAAAATGGTGACTATTACATTCACAAATGTGCTTTGCTAAAGCCTTATTTGGATTATTTTTCTTTATAGCATACTCTAGTATCTATAATAAATGAAAGGAAGCCATGTCCAAGGTAAAAATCCTATAGCGAGCCCAGGACAAGAGAGTAGACCCTCCAGAAATCTTGAAGGGGGAAAGGAGGGTGGGATGTCAAGAATGAATGAAGATAGACAACACAAATGGAACATTATGGTGAGTACATAACTTCTTTACCTGATGTTGTCAATCTTCGTTTATTCTTGACAGTTAGGACAGAGTTTCCAGCTACCTATACCCTGGGTGGCCTTACAGAAGGATATTCCTGAGCACCATAGAGCCAAAGGATGCTCTTCCCCTGGAGACCATGTCCAATTGTAATGAGTGGAAAAGGTATGAGGTGTTGCCCAAGTAGCAGCGCACATATCTCATCTAGAGAGGCCTTGGAATGAAAAAGGGTTGAAGTGGCGATAGACCTGCTTGAGTGAGCCTTTACAGATGCAGGCATTTTACGACTGTTCTGTTCATAAATAAAGGTAACGCAACCCCTTAACCATTTTGATACGGTTACCTTAGAAACAGGTTTACCTATTCTTGGTCCTGAGAAGGAGACAAACAGTTGGTCTGAAGTTCTACAATCCTTTGCCCTGTCCAGATAAAATCTCAGCTGTCTGTGGACATCTAACAGATGCAGACAGTATTCGCCTTTGTTTGAGAAATTTGGAAAGAAAACTGGTAAGTGAATGGATTGATTGATGTTAGACTCGGAGACCACCTTGGGAAGGTAATGGTGGTTCCAAACAAAGTGCCCGTATTTCTGAGCCCCTTCAGGCAGAAATAATGGCTGCAAAAAAAAAAAAAGAAAAAAAAAAAAGTTTTCCAGAAAAGGAACTTGAGATGACAAGTAGCAGCTGGCTCAAACGGAAGTAACACTAAATATTGCAAAATAAATATAAGATCTCACTGGGGTACAGGATCCTTGAATGGAGGTTTGATACGTAGCATTGTCTTAAGAGAAACTTTGCATAGGTGATGGGAAATTAAGGATTGATCGTCACAACCATTATGAAACTTAAGAGATGGCTGCTAAGGTAACTCTAATGGTTGAAAGCAGCCGCTCCTTGGTTAAAAAGATTTGCTAGAAAATCAAAGGTTTTTTCAACTGGGGCTGAAAAAGGAGACAAATTATTCTTAGAAGCCCAAAGAGAAACTTTTTTCCAAATATTGGAATACAGTTTCCTGGTGAATGATCTATGAGAAGCCAGAAGAATTTTTTGGAAAGGGGAAGTAATAGATTGCCTGGCTACTAATGGAATTGGAGGAACAAAGCTGTGAGCTTGAGAGAGTGACGGTCCGGGTGAGACAGCCCTTGGGGGTGTGATAGAAGATCTGGAGCTGGGTCCAGTACCCAAGGTTGTTAAACCAAGTGAGGCCATAGGAAGGGAAACCAAACTTGTCTGGGCCAGAGCGGGGCAATGAGAATTACTCTGGATTGCAACCTCTGGCCTTTCTTTAGAAAAATGGGAATGAGAGGAATGGGGGGAAATGCATAAAGGAGACCCAGGGGGCAAATATAGGGGTAGAGCATCTCTAAGCGACTTTCCCTGTGGAAGGAGTATGGCAAAGTATGTGCTGCACTTGTTGTTTAATGGGGATGCAAATAGGGCGAGCCATTTTGGGATTTAGAGACTCATGTGGCAGTAAGATGTGTCTGCTCAACTTGTTCGCTATCACATTGGAACTCCCCAGAATATGCATTACCACAAGAAAGTGGTTGGAAGATATCACCCATTGCCAAACTCGGAGCTTCCCAGCAGAGGGGGTAGGACTTGCTTCCCCCTTGTTTGCTGATGTACCAGACTACTGACATGTTGTCCGACTGGATCGCAACTGTTCCCAGAGGAAGAGTAGCTTGAAAGGCTTGCAACTCTAGCAGCACTGCTCTCATCTCTAGGACACTGATGTGCAAGCTGGCCTCTTGAAGAGACCAAGTGCCTTGGACTTTCTTTTCCAGATAATACCCCCCCCCCCCCGCAATCTGGGAGGTGTCTGAGGTCACTATGGCCTTGGCAGAGGGAGAAAAAATGGCCGTCCCATAAGGATCTCTTCTGACTCAATCCACCAAGATGGATCTTTCTTGCAAGTATCTGTTATCAAGATCAGGTGAGTTAACAAATGATTAAGGATGGACAATTGTGAGGCTAGAAGCCATTGAAGTATTCTCATGTGAAACCGTGCCATGGCAACTAAGGTGATAGCTGCTGTCATGGAACCCAGGGTTTGAAGAACAAGAGCAGCGGGCACTTTTTTTTCGGTAAAATGGGATTGACCTTGGCATCTTATTTTTTGTAGTCTGTGAAGGGGTAAAGAGGCTATACAGGAGAGTGTATTGAATCGTGCCCCAATGTATTCCAGTTCTTGAGTGGGGGACAGGTGAGATTTTTCATAGTTCACTGTGACGCATAGGGACTTGAAGAGCGGCATGATGAACTCTTAAGTTTTGTGTCCGTAGATGCTTGATGGGGGTGGTCAGCAGCTGTCGTTTTTATGTAATAACATGCATCTTGAAGGTCTATAGAGCACATCCAATTGTCTTTCTCTAGAAAAGGGAGAAAAGACTGAACCGTGACCATCCGGAATTTTGTCTGCTGGACAAACTTGTTCAGAAGGCTGAGGTCTAAGTAATGGCCTCCAGTCCCCTGTCTTCTTTAGCACTAAAAAGAATTTGAGTAAAACCCGGATCCTATCTGGTCTGGTGGGACTTCTTGGGATGACTCTCTTTGCAGCAACCTTTGCATTTCTTTGGCAGCTCAATCCCTCTGATTGGGTGGGAACATGGAATTACCTTGAAGGGGGTATTGCCTGACTTGTATTGTTCATAGCATGTCTGCTGCTTTCCATTGTTAATCCCCTAAACCTAATCTTCCTCTACATACTTGCTCTAGCCTCATCTAACCATAGCCTCTCTCTACTACTGTGCTTTGTTAAACCATCCCTTCTCTAAACATCCCTTACCAGCTACCTTTCCCCTCTACATCTGCAATATTAACTAACTCAGTGTTGTCTCCCTATCCTCTACAGTAATCCATCCCAGGTGCACCCTCCCTGCTTTAAACGCAAAAGGAATACCTCCGGCCATCACCTGAAGACACCCTGAATTGGCCAGCTTGCCTGGTACTTAGAAAAATACTACTGAGAAGACCCCCCCCCCCCCCCAAAAAAAAACAAGATTGTGTAAATGTATGTTGCTTAACACTAATTAACTGTAGACTTGATGTACTACCTATAGTGTTAATTCTGCCCTCCCGTGTGTGCGTTCTAGCAGCCTACCACAGACCGTTTACCCTCTCCCCATCCTGTTATCACTACCGCAGAATATATTTAAACCTAAGACTGGTCCAACTATCCCTGCTGTTTGCTATCTCCTTCTACCATTAGGTGGCAGCATCTACCAATATAAATCCTAGATGTTCTTTATAATCACAACAAGTTTTATTTTTTTCACACACAGTTGGTTATGAGTTAATATCCTTAGACTGTACATATCTCTCCCCCCCCACCCCTGCTAAACCACCCTCTGTAAAGACGGCCTTCTTTTTCTGGCTGGAAATATTTAGCTCATACCTTCCAACTACAGCCTTTAAACTGCTCTTTGCCAATACTTTTTCTGCCATACTCACCTCTAGTGTTCTTTCTCGCTCCGATCGCTCTACGGGCTCACTCCGCTCCCCTACCCTGCCCCCAATTCCCATCCGCCCCATTAGTTCTAGCTTTATTCCTATCTTACCCCATCCTCTCAGCCTAATTACCCAATACCAGCTCCCCCCTCATTACTCCTCCCACCTATAGCCATCCTTCTTAAACTCTGTAATCTGTACTCCACCCAATATAGTCCCCTCCTCTTTCCTTAAATCTCTAGAATACCTCCATCACTTTTTAAACCCTTCTTTCTTCATAGCCTTCTCTAATTTCCTAACCACTCATACCACTCTCTCTTTGCTCCAACATGCACTCAGGTTGGCACACCCTCCAGTCCCCTATCCTCCTCTTTCTGTTCCTACTTCCCTTATAATATGCTACCTCATATTCCACCTATGCTTGTCCAATACCACCTACAAAGAAAACTACCATACAAACCCACCTTCCCCCTCACTCTTACTCCCATTTCCACTCCATCTCTTCTCTCATTCAGCCCAACCCTCTGCACCTATTCCACCCTAAACTCTTCCCCTCTAAAGTCAAGATACTGTCACCTGCTCCAATCTACCAAAATTCATGCTTGGCAGACCAATATGGCTAAAGGATATCTCCAACAACCTAGTCTAAGCTGGTGATATCTATCCTAACCCTGGTCCTACATCCTTTAACACCATTCATCCCTTATCCTCTTCCTCCTATCTCAACACCCTAAAGGTTTTTACAATTAATGGACAAAGTCTAAACAACAAAGTACACCAATTTCAAGCTTGGTTAAGCCATAACCAACCAGATATCTTCGCCATCTCGGAAACCTGGCTCAAGCCCTTTATCTTTGACTATGAGATTCTGCCCCCAGGATTTCATCGTCTCAGAAATGACTGACTAAATAAAAAAGGTGGAGGCACTGCCCTAGTCTACTCCAACCTTCTTACCTTAATTCCTCTCCAAATTCCAATTCCTCAATTCCAGAACACTGAACTGCTGGAATTCTAAAACTAAAATAAACAAACAAAAATATCTGCATCATTGCCCTACATATCTCACCTGGTAACAATATCTCTAGACTCGAAAATATTCTCCTATGGGCCTCTACTGAAATTAACTATGAAACTTATATCCTTGGTGATGTGAATATTGACTGGAATAAAATCAATTGCCCCTCTCCCTCCCTATCCATTAACCTCTAACGTCACTCAAATAACCTTCTCCATCACTCAACCTAACAAAATAAACCCTCCCGAATCCACTATACATTGGATCCTAGTCTCAGATCCAAATAAAATACCCAATTCTGGCACAATTCCGGATACGTTTAGCAACCACCTCTCGGCCTTCATGCATCTCTCAACTAGTTCCTCCCCTCACCAGAATCAGTACATTCAAACTCGTAACCTCAGTAACTTCAACCCAACTACTTTCTCAAATACTTTCAGACAAATTAACTGGCAAATTCTAAACATCCTTCCTCTTGACAAGGCTATAGAATACTTCAACTCTTTCTTCCTTGATACTTTAAACTCACTAGCCCCACTAAGAAACAAAAGGATAAAAACTAAAACTGCTCCTTGGTTATCCAAAGAGACAAAACAGATTATGCACCACAGAGACAAAGTATGGAAGCTTTACCAAAACAATAAACTGGACAATACCTTGCTCCAATATAAACAGCTCTGCAACTGTGCAAAACGACTAAATCACCAAAGACAAAAAAATCCTACTATATCAAACTTCAGTCCAATAACAATAAAAAAAAAAAAAAAAAAATCGCCAAAATTCTGGAACTTAGTAAACTCACTCCTCAATCCAGGCTCCAAGAATAATCCCTGTCCTGACCAAAGGAAATCTGATCTTGAACTAGGCTCTGAATTTAACTAATTTTTCATACACACTATTACTACCCTCACCAAGACATTTCTCAATAACCCAACCGCTCTACACTCTCCCCCTTCTAACTCACCTCATCTGTTTGAACTTAAACTCATCTCCACTAACTTTATAAAAAACTTTTCTCCAAACTTAAACCTTGCTCTAACGCTCCCGACAATATTCCCTCTGCCTTCCTAAAATGTGCTGCTGATGGCACATTGCACTACCAATCAGCATTATCAACCAATCCATAAAAGAATCATAGGTCCCCAAACTCTGGCGCTCAGCTTATATTCTTCCTCTTCATAAAGGAGGCAAAAATACCAGCATCTCAAACTTTCGCCCCATTGCTTTGCTCTCACCAATCTCCAAAATCCTAGAAAAATGCATCCACCTCCAACTTACGCCTTTCCTGAGCCAAAACAATCTTCTTACTCCTACCCAGCATGGCTTCCGTCCAGGCCATAGCCCAATAACCGCTCTACTCTCTTTCCTAGAAACTGTCAATCAAGCCAGAGGATCAGGCCACTTAGTTTCTACTGTTTTACTCGATCTGTCTAAAGCCTTTGATACGGTTTCCCACAAAGCACCTTCTCTGTCATCTCTCAAACCTCTCACATAATGCTTTATCCTGGTTCTCCAGCTGTCAGACAGATCACAGGCAGTCAAATGGAAGAACTCCATCTCTTTCTTCCTACCTACCCCAACTGGCATACTACAGGGATCCATTCCTTGGGGCCAATGCTTTTTAACATCTTCATCAATAACTTTCACACTGCTATTCCTGATGCTAAAATCATTCAATACGCAGATGATTCAACCTTAGTCTGCTCTGCCTCAAACCTCTCCGAATTGCAAACCCAAACTGCCTTCTCAATGACTGAAAACTGGATGTGCCAAAACCACCTCTCTCTCAATGCAAATAAATCAAAGATTTTACTGTTCCCTCCCACAAAGACCCTCTCCTACGATAAAAACAACTTCAAAGTCTATAGTCAAACCAACTCACCTATAGTAGTAGTCCCCTCTGCCAAACTACTTGGCATTACTGTAGATGAACACCAAGTTTGATATTCATATTCAACAAAATATTATGAAAACCCTCCAAAAGCTAGGTATGCTGTATAGGAGCTTTCCCTCCAACTCTACCAGGCAAACTCTGGCCTCAACTTATCTTCTTCCTTCCTTATTATACAGATCCCCTCTCCTAACCAACCTGTCCTCCTCTATCACCTCTAAACTAGAAAACTGCTACAACAAAATCTCTAAATTTGCCTCTAAATCTAAAAATACCACCCATCACTGCCTAACCCTACAATCCCTGAATTGGCTTGAACTCCCAAACTACCTAGGCTATCTCCAACTCACTACTCCACATAGACGCATTTCACCCAACAAAATGTCCTGCTCTAACTAACATCATTCTCGCTTACACACCCAACAGAGCTCTCAGATCTGAAAATCGGAACTTAATTACTATCCATAAACCTACACGTCCTGCTGGCCAACTTCTATCTTTCTCCCTAGGCAAAAAATTGAATTCCTTTCCCATCACACTAGGAACCATACCCAGACTCAGAAAACTTCAAAACCCAACTATTCAAACACCTGTCCTCTAAATGGAAATGTACCTGCCTTCACCCAACCTAATCCAGGGGGGTTCTCGCTCTGGTTCCCAAGCTCTACAACTCTCATAGTTATCTTCCTATGAGCCTATCTAAGCTGTCAACAATTTCTATAGCTTCTCACTAAGCTCTCACCTCCTACAGCTACCCTCACACAGCTCAACCATGTAAAATAGCATTCTGCTGTTGATGTGTGTATGTAAAGCATATTTACATTTTCTTAAAAGGCTTGTATGTAAACTGTTTCCACACCTAACCCGTATCCGTTTTCCTGAAATGAAACTGTGTGATCCCTACCTTCAAGCTTAATGAATTTGTTAACTAAGCATGATATTGAGTGCATTTATGAGTAACTATTCTACATAAGATCTTTAATATTAACTATCATTTGCATCTAAATTGTATAATGCATTTTGTAGCTTTTCTCCCCGGGCCTCCACTGAAAATGGGTCAATTCGGCCCAGTGGACTTCCCTGGTAATCAAATTGCAAATAAATAAAATAAAGTCGGTGCCAAGCCAGAACCTATAGAGGCTGGCGCTAAGGATGTTGATGGCATCGTAGAAGTTGACTGTCTAGGAGGCACTAGTTTGAAGCTTTGGAACCTTAGCCATTGGTTCCAAAGGATGCAGAACTAAGGATTTAAGTTTAGGAGTCCCCGGAACAGAGGGTAAAGTTGGCACAGAAATGCTTTTCTTTTTTGGAAGATCTGGTTTTATGTCTGCCTTGGAAAAGGCTTTGCTAAAAGGGGATTTTAATAGATGTTTAAAAGCAAGAGTGTTCCTATCATCTGCTAAGGTTCGCCGACTGAACCCCTTACATTGGTCACAATCCAATTCTAAATGAGGTGCCCCTAAATAGTAGGCACATGAAAGATGCCTGCCGGAAATGGTCATCTTTCTATCAGTCTTGACAATGTTTAAAACCTGACGTGCCTTTTGGTTGGTCAGTCATAGCCAGTTTATCAGAGATATCCAAAAAAAAAATCGTACAGGGTGACAAAAAAAAAAAAAAAGCCCAATAAAGAACACTTGCACACAAAGTATTGAAAGGAATTGTAAGTAATGAGGTCATCTACCAACGATGGTAGATAAGATTACCCGAGGTAAAGGGGCAAGTACCTTCGGTGGTACTAACCCCAAAAGGGTTAAAAGAAAAAGGGGTAGAGAAACGGAAAATACAACTACATAGAAATGTATCTTTGAATAGCAAGAAAAAGGGAACAATTAAGGCGAAGAATCTTTAAATCTATTTTGATAAAATTAGAAATAGAATAAACACTTAGAGCAGCGAATGAGATCCGAGGTAATGTACACAGGGACATTGTGGGCAGAGACTTAGCTCAAGAGTTTTTGGCTGGCACAAGCTGTAGAACGTCCGAGCCAGTTCAGAGGATTGGAACAGATTCCAACTGTCAAGAATAAACAAAGACTAACATGAGACTGCATGTTAGAAACATGAAGGGATGCATTTATAACTTTAGTACTAAATGATGTGAAGGATTTGACTCTGCCTTGGTCATATACACTTATTCTGGAGTTAACTCATTATAAACTATTTACAACTGTGATGGCAGATAAGGTTTAAACATTTTCAAAATGAAGTGAACAATGTGGATGTGGAGGAGGAAGGCAAATATTTGAATATAATGTGAAAGATAGCATTATTAAGGTTGGTGCAGCAACAAGAGGGAGAATATTTCCAGTGACAGTAAGTCTAGATGCAGAGAAGGCATTTGGATAGAGTTAAATTGTTTGAAGGTGCTGAAGTATTTTGGGGTTTCTGGATAAAATGAACTGAGGAAAGCATTTTACAGTACGCCCAAAGCATGAGTTGAGACATGGAGCATGCTACTGCCTACAGAAGGTAGGTTGGGAGGCACCACAGGTAGCGGGATGCTTGCTGCAAAGGCTGCCATTTTCTCTGTGTTTGGAGGCGTTAAGCAACTTAAAGCTGTAAACTCTTAAGAGAGTTTAAGATAACTATCTGGGTGACATCTTGATTTATGGAAATGAAACCAAAAGACAGATAAATTGCTCTTCAAACTTTACGCTTGAAGGTAAAACAGGATATAAAGTTAATAGCTTGAAAACTAGAGCAGTGACAATTATGTGGCTTCTTATGCTGTGGGAAGGAAGTATATATCAGTTGGGATGGAGTCTATAAATAACATGGAAATTGTTTAGAAAGTACTTTGGAAGTGTTAATATTTGTAAGTTGAAAAGTAGAGTAACAGACTACACCCAGGGATGGAAAACGACTGGACAAGTAGGAAGAAGAGTTACTTCTGTGCTAACATTTATAAAGATGGCAATCCTTTCAAAAAAATCATTGTCACTGGTAACTCTGAATCAAACTGGTCAGGAATAAGATGCCAACATATATTCTGGAATGGTGCAAAGCAGCAGCAAGGAATAATTAGCACCAAAAGAAAGGGAAGCCTGAATGTGGTGGATCCAGAGTATTATTATGAATTCCAGTTTAAGATATATCTTGTGGTAGTCAAAACTGTGATACAAAATGAAAAATTACAGTTCAATTCTTGCTTACAGAAACTGGAAAGCTAAGAAATAAGTATATTAGGGGCATGGGTGCAAGAAGGGAAGAGTTACTTTATAAATAACCATTTCACATTACCCCATACTCTTATTAAAATATAAAATAAATGCAAGGTGATTTTATGTATGTGGTGCCAAGAGGAAAAATTAAAATTGGAGAGCAAGTTGTGTCTCTGGAAAGAAATGGGAAGTAAGCAATCATCTCAGTATCAACCGATGCAAGATAAGTGAACTTCCAGGGAATGAGAAGTTCAAAGGTTTGGACTCTCCAAGACATTTAAATCTATGTAATGTGGACAAACTGGGGACTGAACATGGCTAAAAAGATGGGATTAACAGAGCTCAAGCAAAAGCCTCTGAAGGCACGTGGAGATTTTATTGGGACCTAGGGGGGAGACACCAGTATCAAAATGCTTAAGTGAGGCATATAAGCTATTCATTGAACTGAAAGAAAACAGATGAGCTAAGGCAAGAGCAGGGGAATAATTTAGGGAGAACTATCAGCAGAATAGGAAATTACAGGTTGGATGCAACAATATGCCAAGGTATTTTAAACTTTTTGCTTGGAAATGTATTCACAAATACTTTTATACACCATCATGTCTTACAAAAGATGTGCAAGTATTGCATGTTGCCAACGTGAAGAGGCTAGATGGACAATCCTCCAGAGGTGCCATCCTCTGGGCAATGAAGATTTCTTGCAAGTGGTTTGACAAGGTCTGGAATTTACAAGTGTTTCATGTCTTGCACTTCTGCTACTTAACATTAGTACCAATGCGGGTTTGGGGTTCAAATCCATGGTCTGCGGGAGCAACTGGAGGCTTTTTCTACTTTATACAATGATCATGGGAAGTTTAACAACTTAATTGTTGAAGATAAAGATCAAAACTAAATGGCAGAGAAGAAGTGGGAGGCACAGGGCAGAGTGCACCCCTTCCAATCCAACTTGTGACCTCAGATGCACCAGCAAGAGGCATATACAAAACAGAACATGGCATCTACAGATTTTTCAAAATGGGAGAATACAGAAAAGTAAAAACGTATCCACTTTTGAATGCCTTCAAAGTCAGATCCTGAATTCTGAAACACCAGGAAAAACAATGTCAGAAGAATAGGTTTGTCTTGGTGAATGGTCAAACCACCATTTGGGGGAAATGAGGATACATCCTAAGAAATGCAGTCCTTGTGGAAGACATAAGGCTCTTTACTCAAGAAACTGCAGGTCAGAGATGTGCTGAGCCAAAGTGATGACTGCTATAAAGTGTTTTCTACTAAACAAATTAATTCTGCAAACTAACAAGTTCAAAAGGGATATGCAACTCCAAGTCAGTCTTAAAAGGTTTAAATCCCAAGACAGCACTGCATTTGCATTGGAAGCGTGACAGGACAAACAGTTTAATCAGCATAAGCAGTGCCTTACGAGCTCTGTCTTCTGTCAAATCATGGGAAGGAAGAAGACCCAAAAGCTGCACTGCAATGGACTAAGACCCATATCAACTGTCTGAAAATAGGAGAGGATCACCTGGAAATGCCACAGCTATGGAACAAATAGATTTATCTGGTTCCAAGTGGAGAAACTCAGAAAAGGACTTCCGCACATTATCCAACAGTTCAAAACTCCCCTCAAGGAGGTCTTATTTCTGGATAAGCCAAGCCCCCAAGCTGGAACCATTCAATCTTCAAACTTGAGACTCCAGGATTCAAACTGTGCTAATAGTTCAATGGCACAGAATGACAAAAGTTTGAGTAAGTGGGTCTATGATTCTGGGCTTTTCTAGAAAAAACTGCACAAATGCATATGCTTACGAGACCAGTCTTAGACAGATGGATCCTGCCCGTAGCTAAAGACAGACTTGCCTATCCCTGTCAGTCACTAAAAACAGTCCACAAGTTCTCAATGTACTCGACAGCTGAAGACAAGCTATGAGGAGGTAACCATTTCTGTCACAAGATCTCCCAAGTCCCTGTCTTGTCATTGGTAGGAGAATTATTGTACTGAAATTACATATTTTACTAAACATCTACAAGTGAGAGGTGTGTATGGGTAAAGCCCTGATTAACAAAATGTAAGCCATCTCTCCCCCTTGAAAGTCAAACAATAAGCCAAAGTCCAACATGGAGAGGATGACGGTCAAAGCTCTAAAAGCAGATTTAATGGCGTTGGCAAGGTGACAGCTCATCCAGTAATAAAATGGGATAGATGAAAGGAATCCAATCTGTGAACCACAGTATCGAGCAAAAAACGCATTCAAAACATAATGGATAACTTCTTGTGCACCAAAGTAGTGCTAAATACTCCCAAATGAACAATGGGAGACAGCATCCAAACCTGGGTCTGAATCTAATAAGCAGGTGCCAAGGAGACCCTTCCACACAACTGACCTCAAACAGTAGGAGGAGAGGATGATTAATGTTTCTTTAGACAAGGGACAGCTAGCTGACAAGTGTACAGACAGTCACCTCAGAGGTATTACCCATGCCAAACAACGTCAGAGCTGAACTTTTGGTTCCATCTTGCATTTCATTCTTCATGGGATTTTAGAATGAACCCAACAGCCTGCCCTTGCACAAGGCCTTGCCTTGACCTCAAGCTTCTCTAAGTTGTCAGTAAGTCACTGCACTGAAGTGCTGGCAATAGCAGCAGCAGCCAGTACCACAATCTGGTCAGTATCAAACACAGCCTACGGTTCATGCTGAATGATGTGCAAACACGTACAGAGCTTATACTCAAGAGCTGAATGTGGGAACCTTCCAGTGATCCAGTATGGAGAGGATCTGCACTACTAGAACACATGGAGAGAAGGACCACAGTTCTGCAAAATCATACACCCTGCTGCAGGAGCAAAAAAGGCATATCCATGCTCGTTTATGTATTATCTGGACTGTGGCCTGTTTTCAGAGGCTGTTTGGTAATAAAATGCCAGGAAATGCTAACATTAAAGAAAAAATCATACATTACTTAACAGTGTACACACATGCATTTCAAAAAATTATCCAGTTAATGAAAAGTGAATGGATGAAAAGCAGTTAAAAAAGATGTCCAGCACTTAAAGAAATGATGAGAAAATACAGAAACATGGGTTGAGGGGAGTAACATAACAGGGCAGGTAAACACAAAGGAGAGTACCGAAAGTACCAAAAGGGAGCTATGCTCCTTGAGCAACCAAAGCAAACAGTAGACACATATACAAGTACAACAGTAATTTTTCTTGAATTCAGACATTTTTCTGCTTCTAAAGCCCTTGGGAAGATCATTCAACATGCCATCAAACCCGCTAAAAAGAGGGCGGCATTAACCTGTTGGTTATGACTTCAACAGCTGTGCAGCTGTAGAATACAGACATCTACATCAAGGATGTACTATATTCAGGAGTGATGTTTAGATGACTTAACTGGACACTGTGTAATAGAAAAATGGCACGGGGGGAATTTAAATAGCAGAAACTTAACTTACTTTAACCCCTTGTATCCCTATCCTGGGCTCATCAACAGGACCAACATTTTAAGAACAGCTGCAAGACAGCACCTCAGAAGTTTATAAATGTTCCAGCTCAATGCACAACATCCCTGGAAATAAGACCATATAGTGTCACATGGGGAGGTGGGGGTGCAACAAGCCTTTCACTAACATTTGCTCAGGTGAAAGGTGTGGGGGGGTGATACTAAATGCCATTTTAGTATGGATGTGCTATCAAGAGAGAGAGAGAGAGAGAGAGAGAGAGAGAGAGAGAAAGAGTGTGTGTGTGTGTGTGTGTGTCACAAGTCTGTCAACTACCTGCCTCTCTGGTCAGGTAACCAAGCAGATCACCCCTCCCATTAAGAAGTGTGTGTGTTGGGGAGGCAAATGAAAGATGTGAAAAATTAGAGCACAGGCTCGAAGCAAGTTTTAGATGGGACTCATCTTCCCCATTATGCCTCAGTCTTGCTGCATTTCATTAGAATGCATATAACACTCATTTTTATACCCATCTCTTCCCAGTAGTGAGAGAAACTTTTCACTTGTTGGCATTCAAACAAAGCTGCTTGACAGCTCAAAGATGTAGAGCGCATAAGCAGCTAACAGTCCATCGTTGAACATTTAATCTGAAATCCTGATATGTAAGCTGTGCATGTGTGGAGTCAAAAAAATATTGGAGTGGAGATTTCTATGCCATATGCCAAGCACTCCAGATATCACCATTGATTTGAATCACCTCTAGTATTGCAAGCATACGCTAAAGAATTTCTTTTTGCAGTTAAAGTCCTCCTAAGCCACTGTAGGGATGGTTCTGAATTCAGCTGGTACATTAACAGAACTGCACACACAAGAAAACAATACATCTGAACAAATCACTTACCTGGCATACAAATTAGCAGTCCAAGGCTCAATAAGATTCGGGAAACGGATGGCAAGGTCTCCCAGGGCAATGATGAGATTGGAGCGTTCTGTGGGCAAAGGAGATTTCTCCAGGATAGTAAACAGTAGCCGCAGGTGGCTCTCACAGAAATCAGTACTGTAGATAGAATGAGGGAAAGTTATAGGTCAGTATGTCACCATACCATAGGAAACAGAAGACACAATGTTAGCATACATTTGTATAACAGAATGACATTACATATACTTTAAAATTTGACTAAAAGTCTGCACAAATTACACATATGCAGAAATATACTGGGAAATCAGGTGACACTATCCTATATTTTACAGCAAGGAAACAAACTGAGGTATAGTATATTAGAATGTCAAGTAAATAGATCCTTGTTGAAAGAGGAAAACAGCTGCAGTAGAGATACTAGATAAACAAGGAAAAACTATAGTCATCAAGTGAGATTCTGGAGGGGAAGGGTAGGAAAGGAGCAGATTAAACAATGTGATAAAGGTGACTCCAGTTGCTATAGAATGTCAGTTGCATTCACATATTTAAACTTTTCAGACATTACCTTACATAATGAAATCTGGTATCAGGGAAAACTTTGCAACATACAAAAATCATGTTTGCACTTACCATGATACTAGATCTTTAAGGGCATCTCATCCAACTGGCTCTTTCCTCATTCTAACACTGCATAGTCAAAGGGCATCCAGATAGTGAAGGCTAAATAATTCGCCAATGGCCTCTGGCCCGTGTCAAAGAATCATACAAAATGTTGACAAACGTCCAAAACGAAAGATCAGACACCATTTTCTTTCTTGCTACAGTTAGCAGATATGAATGAAAAGAGACAAACTTGTAAGCATTCACTAATTGTACAACTGTGCAATGGTACAAGCTTCACAAGTTCTTTAGGGCGATCTTATTTAGGATTTTATCAGAATGAATCTGTGTAGTAAGTATAGGAAAGGAAGTGGAAAAAAACACAGCAGCTCCTGCAGGACTAAACCTGACTGGGCTCTGGATTGAACATACAGGCAGTAATATTTAGGAATATTAGAAAATTCAAGACAGTCTTGCAGCCATTACGCATTGCCAGTTACCCACCCTTAATTCTGTACTTTTCTGTAGGAGAGCTAAGCCACTCAAGCCCAGGTGAATCCGATTATATCCATGTGCTGTTTGAAGGATGATAATGTATCACACTGCTTGATCATCAGAGGGAGGCTGCCTGTCTTCACCATGTTTTATCAGTCTGCTGAAGATTTAGATCTTGGTTTCAGTATTTGTGAGACTGACTTGTGCAGCTACAAGGCATCCAGGACTTCTGAGTTAAGTAACTGCACAGAAGGCAAGGCATACATGTTCCTCTGAGGAGACTATCACCAATATTCACTTTCCTTACATTTTCTACATGGAGTCAGGGTGTCGTGTTCATTGTTGGCATGTCTCTTGATTCAATGTCACTTTCCATACCTTCGACGACAGTTATGCCCGACTGCCACAGGCCTTCTCTCATACAATCCAGCCATCTCTTTGCATGACGCTCTTGGTTCCTCTTGCTATCCCCCTCCTGTCTGTCCCAAATCATCTTCACCAGATTGTCTTCTGGCTTCCAGCATATGCATCAACCACTAATCTGCTCCCTTTTATTTTCTCTGAAACTGGAGCTACTTATGTTTTTGCTCTGATGTCCTTATTTCTTCATCTGTGCCGCAGTATGTATCCTACCACCAGTCTCAGACGCTTCATCTACATCACCTCTAGCTTCCATGCCTTCACTATCCAGGTGTCTGAACCAGAGTAGTACTGGTCATGCCACTGTTTTGTGCACCTTACTTTACAGCTCTCTGGGATTCCTTTATCACACAATACCCGGGGACACACAATGGCAGTTGTCTGCAGCCCCACTGACTCTAACTTTGATCTCATTCAGACCTCTCCTTTCCTCAACCACCCCTCCCAGACACAAAGTCATTAACCTGTTCAACTATTTTCTCTTCTGTCAGTTACCCTCAGATTTCCTCGATTTGCTGCCATTACAACCATCTTATCTGTGCTGTTTCCCACCCAGAGTAAATTCAGTTTTCTATTTCAATCCCCTATCATTTTGTTGACGTTCTTGTTAAGTCTGCCTGTAATGACATCTGCATACAGCACTTTTGTTGTCCGACCTACTTATTAATGTAGTCCATCACCAGTATGAACACCAGTGTGCTCATGAGCTGAACAGTGGTGCACTCTCATGGGAACCCCTCAGTCTGAACACTCTTTCTTTTGTTATTGGGTCCTTGTACATAGCTTGCACTAACTCTACCAATGTTTTTGGGACTTCAAACCACTGCAGGACTTCTCAAATCAGCTTTCTTGGGACCTTATCAAATTGCTTTCTCCAAGTCTAGGAATGCCCAGTTGGACTCTTCTCATCACCTGTCTCACTGCAAACATAGGATCGATTGTGCTGTACCCTGATCTGAATCCAACTGCTCATATCCCATATTACTTTCTACTACTCTGTGTATTTGTTTATCAATCACCCTCTGCAGTACATTTATGAAGTGCCAGGAGTTTGATACATCTCTACTGCCCACAGTTGTGAATGTCTCCTTTGTTCTTGTACACGGGTGCTAGAATGCTTATTCAAGCTGGGAGTCTCTACTGCCCATAGTTGTGAATGTCTCCTTTGTTCTTGTATACTGGTGCTAGAATGCTTATTCCTCAAGCTGGGAGTCTACTGCTCACAGTTGTGAATGTCTCCTTTGTTCTTGTACACTGGTGCTAGAATGCTTATTCAAGCTGGGAGTCTCTACTACCCACAGTTGTGAATGTCTCCCTTTGTTCTTGTACACTGGTGCTAGAATGCTTATTCAAGCTGGGAGTCCCTACTGCCCACAGCTGTGAACGTCTCCTTTGTTCTTGTACACTGGTGCTAGAATGCTTATTCTTCAATCTGGTAAACTCCTTTCTCTCCATAGTGCTATGAATACCCTCTGGAGGCATTTCTCCCCTACCCCATCCAACATTTTTATCATATCTGCCACAAACTCATCTGAGCCTGCTGCATTCCCTGACTTAATGTTTTTAGACCTGTTCTTACTACTTCTAGGGTGGGCTGTTTCTCCTCTTTCACTGTAGGCTATGTCTAGGGAAGTACAGTTACTGTGGGGTTTTCTTCATTCAGAAGCTTCTGGAACTACTCCCTCTATCTGCCTTTGAAGTCCTGTGAACTGATGGCATCACTTATGAAGGGTGCCTTATGACTAGCCTCAGTCTTCCCCTTGCGACCCAAATGAGTTTCTTCACATCTGTGGAGTCCCTTAACAGAAGCTGATAAACGGCCTCCGATTACTTTCTTTTCCATTACAACTGCTCTTTTAACCCAACCAGCATTCTTTCTTGGCCTGGTCAGTCTTTTCCCCCCACTTTCTCCCACACGCCTTTCCCTTGAGGATTTCACAGGCCTCAACATTCCAGCACCAGCTTTCCTTACTTATCTTACTACTATATGTGGCTCGGAACATATTTGTTTTATAGTCCTCACACATGCTGTTTTGAGATGCCTCACTTTTTCAACTGCCTATTTTCTCTACTTCCCAAGATGCTGGAGCCTTGAGTATTTCCTTGAATGTTTGTGCTTTCTCATAGGTTCAGAGGTGTACATTAGACCAATGACCACTGCGGCCTTTTAAGCCTAGCCATGCATC
Source organism: Protopterus annectens (assembly GCF_019279795.1). Lineage (NCBI taxonomy): Eukaryota > Metazoa > Chordata > Ceratodontiformes > Protopteridae > Protopterus > Protopterus annectens. The sequence goes on from NC_056741.1 coordinate 22,634,555, forward strand.
CTGAATCTCCGACAAGTTTGGGTACCCTGTGCAAGCAGGGGCTTGGGAGAGTAAACATTTAGAAAAAGGTACCATGGAGATTAACCATTTACAGGCTGCCTGTGTCTATTACACAAAAATGCCAAACTAAGGATGAATTTCCTGTTCTGTTCCTCATCCAAATATCAGAGTTACACTTGAAATGGGTTAGGGAGGAACTCTGCTTCATATGAATGGGGATCCAACAAAGGGGTAATTTTTGGATACATACCTGTCTCTCCAGCAGGTCCTATTTATATCATGGGCAAGGTTTAAATCTTTAGAACAGGTAATGCTGCTATTTATTTTACAGATATGCAGGAGGTCCATGGGGTCTGATTTTGCCTTGTATGTCAGGCATTCCCTCAACACCCTGTAGGAAACCAAACAGGGAAAGGGCTTTATATTGTATTCGTATGGGATGTGTTAGTTATGCCCTGTCATCTTTTAGGGAGGAACCTTTGTTGAAGTTCCAGTTGTTGGATGTGCCTGGTTAGGTGCATATCAAAGGGGGTAGAACTGTACTCAATTGTAGGTCTAATGAATGCAGAACAGAGTAGAACAATAAACTTCCTTGGAGTTAGATGCTATACCTTTTATGTGCAAGTTGCACAACACAATGGATTTCCTCACTACTGTAGATATGTGATGGTCAAAGGCTAGATTACAGTCAACATGTGTCAGACTACTGTGTTGACTTGGACGTATTGTCAATGTGATAGTTACCAGGGGTGGAGGACCTACTGAAGGATATTCTGCATATCTTGGCATTTAGTTTTAGTCCATGGCTTCAACAAGTCTGCGTCAGGCCTTCTTGGAGAACATTAGTGTTAGTGGATGATTCTAGGACTGCTCTTAATTTGCATTCATCTGCAAATTTGGTCAGCCAGAGGTCCCTGGTTTTGGTATATACTTCTTTGAAGTCAAGGCCAACAAGCAGCAGTCACAGAACCAATCCCTGAGGGACTCCACTGGTGACATACTTCTTTGAAGAGGTGGACTCCCAAAGTCTAACTTCCTGGTTCATGCCTGTGAGCAAGCAGACTATCCCACTGGGGTGACATAAGGGTTTTTGCTTAGCCCCTTGAATTGGTCAACAATGCTCGAGTGGGGTATTGTGTCAAATGTTTTAGCCATGTCAGGGTAGACAGCATGAATCATTTTGCCCTCATCCATTGCTTTGGTGACCTCCTCAAAGTCCACCAGGTGGAGTAGATAGACATGGCCTGGCCTTTATGAAACTAAACTAGGTTAGGTCCAGTGTCTGGAGGTTTTCTGTGTCATTATTGATCATTTCCATGGTTTCCAGTCAACTTTCAGGTCTTCAGCCTAGTCACTACTGACCATAGAGCATTCTCGGGCCACTGCTTGCAGCTGATTGCAGAAACCAGTGGTTTATGCTGTGGGCCAACCTTCACTGGGGATGACTTTCCCAGCACTGATTCTACCTAAATGCCTTTTCCTTACTAGGAGGAATTCTGAGTTGCAAGTTGGCTACTCTTGTATGTAATCTTGACTGTCTTTTGCTGGACCATATGTTGGACACCCTCAAGCCATTTACCAGACAAAAGTCCATAATGACCTCTCCTTTATTCCTGTTGCCCCACATAGTCCTAAGCAGTCCTTATATCCAGTCTGTCCCAATTTGAGCAATCAGGTCCCCATTATCAACTCCTGTTGTCCTGCTTTACCTAGTACATCCTGCAAATGTAGTATGAATGCAAGCTTTTCCTCACTATCACAACCCTGCTGTGGGGCAGACAGATTATGAATAATGCACTATCCTTACACGGGATTCTTATTTCCATGAGTCTGGTGATACCCCTCATCTTCTGAAGCCTCTCCCTCATCACTTCTAGTTGTCCACCACTGAATAGTAGACCTGTGGACCCCAAGCCAAGTGGTTTTACAGCACGGGTGCCTATTACCTGATCGAACGTTTAGGTTAGCGAATACCTAAACATCAATCTGGTAATATCGAAAGTAAAAAACCGCAAACGGACGATTTAATGCAGGGAGAGACTTCCCTTGGTCGTTATGTGGATTTTGCCCCTTTCCCCAATGTACAGTGATCATGGAGTTGGTATAATTTGTTAGGGTGTGTGTGTTGGGGGGGGGGGGGGGCGGACAAACCCCCCCCCCCCACTTCATTTTGGTTTATTTTATTTTTGTGGCAGAGTGAATTCATTCCCTAGGCTAAATCGGCCGTTCGCTGTTTTTTATTTTTCGATATTACCAGATCAACATTTAGGTATTCGCTAACCTAAACTTTTGATCAGGTAATATAGACTCTTGCTGCACTGCCCTTCCATCTAGTCTCCTGGATACAAAGGATGTCCAGCCTCCTTCATACTATCATGTCACCCACTTCCAAGCTGCTTCCTGTCTGAACATATATCAAGTGCATCTTTCAACTGTCCAGATTTTCCCTAATTTTTGGTCTATTCCTCAAAATCTGAAGTTTTCTGGCAGATCATTGAAGACTGAAGTCACTAAATAATGACAGACCTATGAATTTCAGATTTCATGTCCATCAGAAAAAGCATATAAATGCAAAACCCATTATTCTAGCAACCTTCTAAATTTATCAGAGTAATATTTAAATTCCGTTCCTATTTTTGTGCCTTTGTACACAGTATTTTTTGGCTTGGCCAGATTTTTTGTGCTAAGAAGTTGAGAAATATTAGTCTAGCAATTCTTAGTTTTGTTTGGCAGGTTAATTGATTTCACATCCAGGCTTTGCTCAGCCATTTTGGGTAACCCAGGCTGAGCAAGTGGGCATCAGCTGGTTATTACTGACCCAGGGCTGCTGGGCTTTACGGCATGCAAACACTGATCAATAGGAGCACAAAGACACCTTCCGCCTTTAGCATGGGTCCCTTGTCATGTGTTGGAGTAGGCTGGGACCTCAGTCCGCTTATGACTGCCAAATACACATGTCCATTTTTGGCAACATTAGTTTTATGTGACCAAATAACCTAGAGTTAATGTTTTGCACTGAGTGGCTATCCCTGACAGCTTTAAGTCTGTGATCTATATTTCTCTACCCGGACACTATTGTGCAGCACAGGTGATGTCCAAAGGGGGTGGTCTATACAACTCTTCTGCCAATAAAGCACCATCTACAGTCTGTGCTGCTGCCCACAAATTCATTCTTGGTCAGGTCTGAGGTGGAAGCAGTCAGCATGCTTCTGTGAGGAACCCCTGAGATAAGAACATGCGAACTCCAAACAGGCAGAGGCCAGAGATCAGGACTGAACCTTTTACATGGCACATGGGAGGCTAAGTCTTTAACCATTATGTTAGCTCTGAGGAGTAAATAAGACACTGAGTAAAAGGACAGCACTCTTCCGATAGCTTAGGGGTTTGAAGCCAATAATAATCTTGGTTAGGAACCTCGGGTGTAATTGTTCCTTAGCTTTAGTGAGGTACATCCAAAAGGGGGCACTGTATTCAACAATTGGTCTAATCAGTGCTGAATATAAGGGGACACTGACTTCTTTAGGTCTGGATGATATTCTTTTGGCAGTTAACTGCGCCAAGTAGGACTTCCTCATGACTGTTACTACATGGTGATAAAAGGTGAGGGAACATCAACCCAAGTTCCAAGATCAGTAACTACATTCAAATTTTGAAGTGGGTTGTTATTAATGCTGCATGCTAGGAGTTGTTGTCTACCAAATGTAGTGATGTGCACTTTTAGTATTTAATTTGAGCCCATTTTTATTACCACCAGGAATTTACAAGTATGCATTTTTTGCTATAGAGCTTGGTCATTAGAGGGGGCTTTGACAATGGCTCCAAATTTACAGTAGGTAGTATGTAAATGTAGCCAGAGGTCTTTGCTTTTGTTCTGGAAGTAGGGAAAGTAAATTGCGAATAAGAGGTCCCACGACTGAGTCCTGGAAAACACCACTGGTTACCTCCATATTCTCGGATGACGTACCAACAGTTGCACCAAGTGGGTTCTAGCTTTCAGACTACTGGTTATTCATTTTAACATGTAGCAATCTATTAGCAATGCGGTTAGTTTACTACCCATGCTAGCATGAAGGATACTGTCAAATACCTTAGCCAGTTCAAGTACTGCCAAGTGAATCTAGCCTGATTAGTCTAATTTGTAAGGTTATGGAACATACTTACAGACTTAATAAACTGACATTAAAAATCCCTTCAGGGTGATGGACCTATAATTCCTGCGGTCCACGGTGAGACCACCTTTATGGAGTGGCATCACCACTGCTATACCTCAGGGACCGACCTTATTGTTAGGCTCAGGTCAAACAGTTTATGGAGTGGCTCCACCAGGGCATGTTTAATTCACTTTAATAGCCTGATATTATCGGGCCCCAAGGGAGAAGCATTTTTAGTCTTGGACAGCCCTTTCAGTACAGGCTCTTCGGTAGTGATGGGGGTTTGAAATATTCAGGGTTGGGATTACTTTGGATAGTCTCCGGAGTGAAATTAGTACCACATCTGTTTGCTAGTATATTGGCAATGTCAGAGTCCAAATAGGTGGTACCATTTTGTACGAGTCTGATGCAATGCTGGGGGGTGTTTCTTAGTTTCCTGACATGGCTAAAGGAGAATTTGTAGCCGTCTTACTTCAGATGTTAACTTATGTTCATGGACTACCTGAGTAGAGTTAGTATTTTTCAAATTTCGAGTCAAATGTCCGATATCCTTGAGGGACTTTTGATCTGCTACATACTTTAAAATTTACAATAAAAGGCTAATGCTCATTCATGCTGGTGGACTGTGGCTTGCTTTTAAACTGTTTATATTTGGCTCTGGAAGGGACTGCCACTTCTATACATCTATGTATGGAGCACCTCTGCAAGCCCAGCTGCTGAGGCATTGTCAGGGGTGATGTTGCCATAAGTGCATTTCAAGACTTAATCACAGAATTGGATAATATTTGTACATTCAGACATTTTTGAATTCAGATATACCAGTTTCAATGTGTTTAAATGTTTTGAAGGGAAAAGATTACTAGCTTATGATCTCACTTAACTAGGGAAAATAGTGGATTTGTGCATATTATGCCCTCCAGTGGTGTTGGTAAATCTGATCCATAAAGTTATTTATTAGATTCAAAAACTTTTGGGCATATCCTACATTGGAAGTACAGATACTCTAGTTAATTGAGGGATAGAATGATGAGCTCTTATTTATGGGGAGTTCATCAAAATAAGTTTAGGAACCTTACATAAATGTCTGGGAACATGGAAGGTGTCCTGTAAAAGGCAATACATTGATAGCTGATCCTCTAGTGAGATATCAAGTTCAATAAATTCACTGAGTCACTAAGAATTTGTCTAGAGGTGATACGGCCCCTAACAAATATGGGTATGGCACCACAATTACTATCAGGTCTGAAGGCATGATAGAGGTGATATGGCCCCTAACAAATATGGGTATGGCACCACAATTACTATCAGGGCTGAAGGCATGATAGAGGTGATATGGCCCCTAACAAATATGGGTATGGCACCACAATTACTATCAGGGCTGAAGGCATGATAGAGGTGATATGGCCACTAACAAATATGGGTATGGCACCACAATTACTATCAGGTCTGAAGGCATGATAGAGGTGATATGGCCCCTAACAAATATGGGTATGGCCCACAATTACTATCAGGGCTGAAGGCATGATAGAGGTGATATGGCCCCTAACAAATATGGGTATGGCACCACAATTACTATCAGGGCTGAAGGCATGATAGAGGTGATATGGCCCCTAACAAATATGGGTATGGCACCACAATTACTATCAGGTCTGAAGGCATGATAGAGGTGATATGGCCCCTAACAAATATGGGTATGGCACCACAATTACTATCAGGGCTGAAGGCATGATAGAGGTGATATGGCCCCTAACAAATATGGGTATGGCACCACAATTACTATCAGGTCTGAAGGCATGATAGAGGTGATATGGCCCTAACAAATATGGGTATGGCACCACAATTACTATCAGGTCTGAAGGCATGATAGAGGTGATATGGCCCCTAACAAATATGGGTATGGCACCACAATTACTATCAGGGCTGAAGGCATGATAGAGGTGATATGGCTAACAAATATGGGTATGGCACCACAATTACTATCAGGTCTGAAGGCATGATAGAGGTGATATGGCCCCTAACAAATATGGGTATGGCACCACAATTACTATCCGGGCTGAAGGCATGATAGAGGTGATATGGCCCCTAACAAATATGGGTATGGCACCACAATTACTATCAGGTCTGAAGGCATGATAGAGGTGATATGGCCCCTAACAAATATGGGTATGGCACCACAATTACTATCAGGGCTGAAGGCATGATAGAGGTGATATGGCTCCTAACAAATATGGGTATGGCACCACAATTACTATCAGGGCTGAAGGCATAATCGGCATTAAACACAGGTATGGAGGGAGCGCATGTTTTTGTATTTAAACCAAGTTTCAGTCATTAAACATCCATGGATGCATTCCAAATGTTAGAGGCACATTGGTAAGACCCTGGTCTAACTTTTGATTGATGGGCTACTTTGGAATGTGCAGTAGCTAGACTAAAGACACAATGGGGGCAACAAAACATTAGTCAATGTGGAGAAGCCTTGGAATGAGACGTGCAGGCCATCACTGGTAAAGCAAGTAGGACAGTCAAGCATTTTGTTCATTCTGGTGCATAGTGGATCCCCTTCAAATGACACCAAATATTTAGCCAATTGCTGAAATCAATTACCTTTTCTTTATACATGGGTATCATCAGGCAAGGAAGGATTCTGCTCAGAACAGTCTTCCATTTGTGATTGACATGGAGAATTTTGACAGGTCTCTCTGCATATCCCTCAGAATCGTGTCTCCTACATCACTCATCCTCCATATGCACAACCACCATGTTGCAATCATATCTGCTTGGTGAAAGGGTCCTAAAGGACCTTGAGATATCAGATCTTGGTACCTGAAAAGACAGCTCACTGTCACCTTCTCTATCAAGTGTAGTAAGTGGAAAATCAGTGCGTCTCACTATGGAGAAGCCAATCACAAAAGCCTGTGTTGCAGAGTAGTCAGATGTACTGGGACTGACACCATTTGGCTCTCCGTGACTCTGAAAATGTTTGGATATGATGCAGCATGATTTTGGCAGATATCTAATCCTCTTGAGTCTAGGAAGATTTAGTATGGATTTTTTACAGCCTCAATATGACATTACTATGTTGGTCGGTGCAGAGTGTGGTATACTCGTGTGAAGTTCACAGTTTGTGTATTTGTGTGTGTGAGAGGCATATTTGTTAAAGGCCTCTCTTACAAACAGTTATTTGTGATGACTCAGTTCATTATGTGTGAGCCTAAGGTAGTTTCTACACATCCTGAGGATACCAAGGGTTATGAGGATGGCAGCAAATGATAAGAAAAAGGCTGACCTTTCACGTTAGTACAGACAGTTGTAGAACTTTGCTATCACAGCTATAGTCTTCTGTGAATTCAGTTACAAGGTATGAGGGAAATTAAGATTTGAGTAAATTAAGTAATGTTGGCTTATTTGTGACTGACAAGTACAGTGGAAGGATGTTAACTGGACAGTCTGAGCTACACAGAACAGCTATGAGAACTGGCAAAGGATACATAAAGCAGCTATGGACTACTGGACTGTTTATACAAAACCAGCTGCACACTGGGATGCACAGCTGTACTTATGTAGTTCTTATTAAAAGTATTTGGGAGAGTTAAACCACATAGATCAGGTGCACAGCTGTACTTATGTAGTTCTTATTAAAAGGATTTGGGAGAGTTAAACTACATAGATCAGGTGCACATGAATCTGCCACCATCTATAGAATGCACACTCCAATCCCACTGTGCCAAGTACAGCTCCAGGCAATACAAGACAAAGAAGTGAAGCATACCTCTCAACCTCTTAGAGCAAGAAATCTGGACAAAGCTATAAATAAAAGTGGGACAAAGGCCCAACAATATGGACAGTTGTTAAATATTGCTCTTACAAGCTTAGAAAGTTGATAGAACAACATGTTTTGCATTAGCATGAATTTTCTGAAGGGTATGATATCTGAAACTCAAATGTCTGTCATTTTCTAACTTCAGTCTTTAATGATTTGACAGTTTGCCAGAAAACCACAATTTTATGAAAAACAGACTAAAATATGAGGCAAAAATCTGGACATTCTGCAAAATTCTGTACAGTTGAGAGATATGATGGGAAGTGAAAAACAATGAAAAAATGCTACAGCTCTAGTCAATAGTGCTCACATCCCCCAAACTGCAGTAATTACTCCCCTGCCACCAGGATGATGACCACTACCTCTAAGATGGCCCATGCCTCTGGCCAAAACTGGCAGTCAACATAGGTAACTTGATGGAAGCAACTTAATGCAAAAACCAATAAAAAGAAATCACTTTAAAGTAGTGTAAGTGTTGCGACTGTGTTAGCTGTAACTTTTAATTCAGAGAAAACACAATCAAAAATGACAAAAAAATCAATCCCTTTCAAATCAAACAGTATGATGGCTACACTTTCCTGCTTTTCCGATGTAAAATGGAGCCAAGACATCAACCTTATTCCAGTGTATGCACAGAAGCACATTTTCTTGCAATGTTAGAGCTAGTGAGGATGTATCGTTTGATGGCCTACAGTAAAGAATTAAGGCTACATTATGTTGGCAGATTTCAGTGTAATCCTGTGCTTGATTTCTGTCATTTCCATTTGCTTACTCAGACACTGAACAAGTTACTGAACCCACAATGTGCTCAAGTCACCCCCCCAAAAGAAGCACTTGTACCTAGCAGGTGTATCTGATTAACAAGTGACAAAAAAGTTCTTGCTGCACAATGCTTTGCTTGGGAGCATGTCATGGGGACCAATAATCATCTATGTGCAATTTAACTGAGCCTGAACCAGGCTTGTCCAGTCCCTCTAGCAGAAGGTTACATGGTGAGAATACTAGGTAGATAAGGTTTTGCATAAAAGTATGTCAGGCTTCCTTGAGCAAGGGAGCTTTTGGGTTTTATTCACAATTTATATGCTGCTACTTATGGAGGTCACCGAGTTAAGATACTTATAACTACATTCACCTCTCTCTCTCCTTTTCTCTGTCTGTACCTGATGTTACTATTTTGAAAAACTGCAATCGAAAATATAGTCATCTCCAGCTTAATCCTACAAAAACTGTAGGTATGTTAATACATGTCACCATCTATCACAGCTTATTTCTCATGAGGGAAACGAGATGGAATTTATTTCTCGTGTCTATGACCTGGGAGTTGTACTTTAAATGGATTCATACTCGAGCACAAAGTTTTAGCAATCAAGGCAATGCATTTTCACATTAAAAATATATCCCAGATCAACAGAGTCCCAACAGAAACTGCACCTGAAATGGTTGCTTTTGCTCTCAGTAAATGTCAAACATTTGCTTCATGGGACCAGATCAGATAGCATACCAGAAGTCTATTTTCTGCAATCACTGTTTTAACGCATTGGGCAGCCACGGTGGTGCAGCGGTTAGCGTTGCCACCTCACAGCAAGAGGTTTTCCGGTTCGATCCTCAGCTGGGGTGCCTTCTGTGCAGAATCTGCATGTCCTCCCTGTGGTCGCGTGGGTTTCCTCCGGGTGCTCCTTTTTCCTCCCACATCCCAAAGACATGCTGTAGATGGACTGGATACTCTAAATTGGCCCTAGGTGCGAGTGTGTGTGCCTTTTGTGGAAGGTTGAGTGCCGGGCTGGCAACTCGACACCGTAAAACTCCACTGCCAATAATGAGTGGACAGGTGATCCGCTGTGGTAAACCCTAACCGGAAAAAGCCGAAAGAAGAACTGCTAATGCAGCATTACAAGCTAGCTACAATAAAAAGCAGGCTATTGAAGTCTCATTCCACAAAAGAGGCCGTTTCACAAGTCCCGGTAATTACAGAATAGTCAGCCTCACAAGTAAACTGTGTAAAATAATGGACAAGAACACAGAATCTTTTCAAGCAAACTGGTAATCTACTTCATAACTTAAGTGCAGTTTTGTAAAAGCTGGATCTTGTAGGTCTATCCTTAAACTTCATGAGTTTCACCACTGCCACGGATGAAGGTTCACTTGATGATGGTTACTTTTATTTGGCTAAATTGGCTGGCACGATACCACATGACAGAACCACACAAATAAGGCTCTTAAGGTAAGCAAAGGCATAACCACCTTGGGTCCATAAACTGGATACATGATTATACACAAAAAAATCGGACAATTTTTGTCCTCACCACCCATCACCTCTCAAGGCTCTTCACTGGGGCCACTCCTTTTTGGCATCTTGTAGATCAAAACTGATTCCAGCGTTTGGCTCACCAAATATGCAGCTGATTGCAAAACAGTGTCCTTAATCCTGCTGACACCACTTCCTTTAAAATTACACAACTCAACACACCAATAATGTGACAGAATAACCTTGCTTTCAATGTTAAATAATAAGAAGTTATGTACCTACCATTATGTTCCATGTTAGTTGTCTTCTCGCCTTCTTTCTTGCTGGTTGGGTTCGGAGCCGATCCTCGGCTCCGACTTGGCCATCTACTAAAGCTCAAGAGCTATTTACTGGCTCGAGGCCTCCCCATATCCCCCAATGCTTGGCACTAGATACCCAGATCTCATTTGGCAGAGCTAACACCATAGAAATTTTCAAGGACACCTGTCCAAACTACAAGGTTTACCTACAGTAGTAAAACAGAGGAAGGACGTAACCCAGATAAGAATTAGCCAGAGAAAGAAGGCCTCAAAAAAAGGGACTATTCTTGGTCTGTCCAGGCTAGGGGGATGGAGGGTGGGACGCAAGAAAGAAGGCAAGAAGAAGACAACTAACATGGAACGTTATGGTAGGTACAGAACTTCTTAATGTTAAGTTGTCTATCTCGCCTTCATTCTTGCTGGTTGGGACAGGGTCCCTAGCACCTTAGTCCTGGGTGGCTCATCGGAACAGACTCTTGAGCACAGTGGAACCAAAATCAGCTCTACTACTAGAGGTCATATCCAACTTATAATGTGAAATGAAAGTATGAGGAGTGGCCCATGTGGCTGCAGCACAAATAGATTCCATTGGTAGTCTTGCTTGAAGTAGCTAACACTCTGGTGGAATGACCTTTAGGTTTAGTAGGGAGTTCTTTATGTCTCAGTTGATAAATCAAAGTAATAATAGAGGACAACCACCTGGATTAGGTTACTTTAGAAACTGGCAGTCCCTGTTTGCCCTCAGCATAGGACAGGAAGAGTTGGTCTGATTTTCTTGTTTGCTTAGTCCTATCCAAATAAAAACGTAATTGCCTATGAACATCCAGTTGGTGTAACTTTTGTTCAGCTTTGTTTGAATAGTTAGGAAAAAAGACAGGTAGATCAATAGCCTGATTCAGGTTTGTTTCGGAAGGTATCTTGGGCAGAAACGAAGGATTAGTCCTGAGTGAAACTCTATCCTTATGAAACACAAGGTAAGGAGGATGAATACAGAGGGCTTGAAGTTCCGAAACTTCTAGCTGAGGTGATGGCTACTAAAAAGAGAGTCATCCAGGAGAGTAATTTTAAGGAACAGGAAGCCACAGGTTCAAAAGGGGGGAGAATCAAGGAAGCTAATATCAAGTTTAAGTCCCACGGAGGCGGGGGATCTCTGACCGGGGGCCTAAGCAAAATAGTCCTTTAAGAAAGGCCTTGCAAAGTTTGTGGGACATGATGCTGGTTTCTGACAGGCTAGCGTGGAAATTTGCAATAGCAGCTAATTGGACCCTAATGGTGGTAGACGAGGAGCCAGCTTGAAAAAGTTCTGCTAAAAAATCTAGAATGTGATGGACAGGGGCTGTAAAGGGATCTATATTCCTAGCTTCTGCCCAGAAAGAGAAACGTTTCCACTTACTAGCATAAGTCTTCCTGGTGGCAGATTTGTGTGAAGAAAGGATGATTTCATGCACCGGCTGAGAAATATGTGGAAGCCTGGCTAAGGTTGGAAGTGGAGCAACCAAGCTGTGAGGTTGAGAGACTGAAGGGATTGGTGCAGCCCGTCCGACTGATGGACCAAGAGGTCTGGCACTGGGTCCAGATTCCAAGGCTGCTCGAGCAGGTGATGATGCAGGAATGGGAACCAAATTTGTCGAGGCCAGTAAGGGGCAATGAGGATCATCCTGGATCTCAATGCAGTCGACTTCTGAATTAGCTTGGGAATTAGGGGAAAAGGTGGGAATGCATACAGAAGACCCCGGGGCCAATCGTGAACTAGAGCGTCTCTGGGGAGTGGCCGGGAAGGGGGAAGAGAGTGAAGAAATCATCGCACTTGCTGTTGAGAGGAGTTGCGAAAAGGTCACAGGAAAGTTGACCCCATCTGTGGAAAATTTTGTCCGCTACTGACTGACTGAGAGATCACTCGTGAGGCATGAGAATAGCTCTGCTTAGCCTGTCCACTATGACGTTGGACTTCCCGGGGATGTGCGTTGCTATCAGAAACCGTTGAGAGGAGATCGCCCACTGCCAGAGTCTGAGTGCTTCTCGACATAAGGGATAAGGACTTTGTTCTGCCCTGCTTATTGATGTACCACACTACAGACATATTGTCTGTTTGAATTGCAATAGTCCCGGTGGGTAGAGAGTCCTGAAGAGCTTGCAACGCTAAAAGCACCGCTTACATCTCCAAGACATTTATGTGCAGGTGGTACTCTAGAGGTTGCCAAGTGCCCTGGACAGTCCTGCCCTGAAAATGCCCCCCCACCCGATCAGGGAGGCATCTGTGGTCACTGTGGCAACAGGAGGAGGAAGAACAAACGGTCTGCCCTGGAGTACTAGAGGGGAGACCATCCACCAAGCCAGGTGGTCTTTGCATGATTGAATGATTATCTTGTGAGACATCGGCAGTTGCTGAAAGGACCATTGGATAAAAAGCATCCACTGAAGAATCTGCATGTGAAAACGAGCCAGGGGAACTAGTATGATTGCTGCTGCCATAAGACCCAACGTTTTTTGTACAAATCTGGCCTGAATCCTCTTGCACTGTAGTAAGACCTGCACATGCTGGCAAATGTCTGACACTCTGTCTAGAGGAAGTTTTGCGGACAGATCTTTTGTGTTTAATCTTGCACCTATAAAGGTTATAGACTGACAAGGCGACAATGCAGATTTTTCGAAATTTGTTGAGATACCTAGCTCGGAGCAAGTTTGGATGGTATAATCCCTGGCTCGCAGTAGCTGATGCCTGGTGGAAGCAGTAAGGAGCCAGTTGTCTAGATATGGAAACACCTGGAATCCTCACCGTCTCAGGTGAGCCGTAACCACTGCCATGCTTTTGGTGAACACCCTGGGGGCTGTGGTGAGACCAAAGGGCAGGGCTCTGAATTGATAGTGACTGGCTCCCAGCCGGAAGCGGAGAAACCTTCTGGAGCACCTGTCCATTTTGATATGGTAGCACGCATCCTGAAGGTCTATGGAGCACATCCAGTTGTCCTGACCCAAAAAGGGTAGAATGGACTGAAGCGTGACCATCCGGAACTTCGTTCTTTGAACAGATTTGTTTAACCTGCTGAGATCCAAAATGGGTCTCCAGTCCCCTGTCTTTTTTGGTACCAAAAAGAACTTAGAGTAAATTCCGGATCCTTGCTGGTCTGCTGGGACTGGCTGGATGGCCCTTTTTTCTATCAGATTTGAAATTTCTGGCACTGCTTGTTCCCTTAGACCGGGTGGAACATCTGGAAGGGACTTGGTTGTTTGTACAGGGGTGTGGACAAAGGGGATTTTGTAACCCTCTGATATGATGGACCGTACCCATTTGTCTTGTGTGAGGAGTTGCCAGGCTTCTGGGTACAGTGACAATCTTCCCCCAACTGCCTCCGAAGGTGGACAGTCGGGCAGCCCCTCAGGGGTGCTGAAAGGGTTTGTCAGAGAAAGATTCTCTGCTACCCTGATTTTGCAGACCACCTCGGGCAGCGTCTATTATTGTTCCGTCCCCTGCCCCTGGAGGGAAACTCGCCACGTGTGTCAGGCACGACCCCCTGGGGATTCCGAAACCACATTTTCCCACTCTTCTGACATTTAGGGTATGGACTAGAGGGAGTAGAAAAACGGACTCCCATGGCAGAGAGAGTCTTGCCTTCCTGCTCACACCTGGTAAGGGAATCCTTTACCTGTGATCCAAACAGAGCCAAACCATTGAAGGGGGTATTGGTGAAGGACGCCTTAAAGGGGTCAGCAAAGTTACATAACCGCATCCAGGAATGTCTTCTCAAAGCCATGCCTGTACCTGCGGCCCTACTCGCCCCATCGGCTGCATAAGAAATGAGCCGCATGGAGGAGTTGACGACTGAGTTAAGGGTCGCCAGCTGGGTGTTAATCTTATCTTGAGCCCCCGCAGCTGATGGATCCTGAAGGATATCAACCAGTTCCTTGAGTAGATCCCTTTGAAGGCGGGTGAAGTGGGACAGATAATTCAGCGACCGCATGGAAAAAGTCACTGAGGAAAACATCTGCTTCCCGTACCTGTCCATTGTCCTAGACTCTCTATTAGGTGGATGGACAGGCACCGAAGGGTCAGTCAACTCCTTCGTGGCTGCTGCCACCACCATGGCATCAACGGTGACACCTTTTGTCAAAAATTGTTTGTTGGGTGGGGCTGTAATGAACTTAGTGGACCTACGGGGAGTTGGTTCCACTGTGTCCGGGGCTGACCATGCCCTTTGAGCCACTACTTCCATGAGCAAGTCGAAGGGTGGAGACACCCAGGAGGTGGAAGGGCGAGAACCAAACGCGTCCAGGTATACCGACTCGTCCTCGGAAGGGTTAAGGGCAGTCCAGTTCCCCCACTGCTTAAGGATCTCTAGGATGTCTGAAAAAGAGACAACCTCAGGGGGGATCTTGGGGACTCTTCCGAATCCTCCAAGTCGGTATCAGACGTGACTGACTCGGGGGAGTCTACATGTTTCCTCTTACATTTTCCTCTTCCAAGGGGGCTCCTCTGAAAGACCAAGAGAGGCCTCGGAAGAGGAAGATATACCTAATGGGGCGACCTGGAGCGTCTGTTCTCCATGCTTGGGGTCAGGAGGGTGGGCAGAGACCGATGCAGGCACCATGGGGGGAGGAGCGAAGGGGCCGATCGAGGAGCCGACTCAGGAGTCAGCACGCTCCTCATGACCTCGAAGGTGCCCATATCAGGCAGAGCAGAAGGTCCCCGCTCAGTGGAGACGTGAACTCCTCCTGGCACCGAGAGGGACGGCTCCGAGGCCGATGTCGGGGCCGAGCACACCTGCGCCAAAGCCCCGAGAGGGAGAATGGGGTCGGACAAGGGTCCAATGCCACTCACCCCCTCGGAGCAGACGAGGGAGTCCCGGCACCCAGATCCCTCCAAGGAAGGAACCAATGAAGAGATCGGAGCCGACGAAGGAGCCGAAAGGTATAATACCGGCTCCAACGTTTCCAAGATTTGAGCCCCAACCAGCTCCGGCTCCGAACGCAAAGGGGGGGGGGGTAGGGAGTCGGAGGAGGAATTGCTGAAGACACCGGGACAGCCACAGTCTGTTGAGAAGGGCTGGTTAACATTTGGGCCAGGGCCTGCAATTTGAGGAGTCTACTGACCACCCTCTCCAAGTCATGATCAGATAGCCTGGAGGACCGAGAGGAGTGGGACCTATGGCTTTGTTCAGACTGAAGCAATGGTGACCTCTGAGCCGAATGAACAGATTCTAGGGAAGGGGACCTAGAACGTTTTCGGCCCAAAGATGGTTCCGACACTAAAGTCGGAGCCGATTGAGGTCTAGAGATGTCGGCTCCAGCCGGAACCGAAGAGGAGGAAGATGCTCCGCCTGGCGACAGCTCCGAACTGGGAGCAGATGGTTTGGCGGGCTTTGAGGATTTCCCTGACTGAGGCTTCGCCGGGGATCCCTCTGGCTTAAGTAAGCCTCTCAAAATAAGCTTGTTCCCACGCTCCTGCAGGACTCTCGGGCTGAAGGCGTGACAGACCGAGCAGGAATCCTGCAGGTGTAGAGAACCCAAGCAATACACACAAGAAGTGTGACCGTCTGTCAGAGACATCTTCTGACAGCACGAGTCACACTTCTTGAAACCTGAAACTTTAGTATCCTTGGACATACTGGCAAGGGGATACTAAAGAGAGAAAAATTAAACTAGTGCTTAAACAAGGCACATAGAAACACTCACACACCCGCACTAGTTAAGCTAACAATAATAACTACAAAAAACTATCACCACACTTAATAACAACTATCCTTAATAAAAATATACAAATACTATAAGGCTAAACACTACTATTAAGTACCAAAGAGGTGGGGTTAGCCACTAAAGAGAAGAAACAAGGGGGGGGGGGCTAACAAAAAACGAGTTTCCTAGGTGGGATAAACTAGGGGATACACAGTCTAACTACACTAAAAGGGAAGACTAAATATACTAAAAATACAAAGTAAATGTTAGCTAATACAAAAAAAAGAATAATACGACCTGAGCCAGTAAAATCGCAACCTCGTAGCAGAAGCGGCAAATGAGATCTGGGAATCTAGCGCCAAGCATTGTGGGATATGGGGAGGCCTCGAGCCAGTAAATAGCGCTCGAGCTTTAGTAGATGGCCGAGTCGGAGCAGAGGATTGGCTTCGAACCCAACCAGCAAGAATGAAGGCGAGATAGACAACTTAACATTGCAGCATTCTGGCATATGGCAAAAGAATTTGGCCAGCTTTATATACCACTACTTTGCAAATAAAACTGAAAAAAATAAATGGTGAAATCCCTGCAGAGCTGGCTGACTGGCTCTACTTTTGCTCAAACTGTGCCAAGGAAGCCAACTGTCCCATTGCAAATAGCTCAAATTAGACCAATTATAGAGTACCAGCACCCTACTGTGTAACCAACACAGCTAAAAACATACAATGATTACTCGCAGAGGACTGAGAAGCTCCAAGGCTTGTCCTATAGCTAAAGATTACAGCCAATGTCATCTCTACCTTATCACATTCTTAAAGGATCCCCTGCCTGGCATACAGAGCATTAAATGACCCCCTTATTATTTGACACCATTTGGCTAGGTCACCTGGGGGAGACTCTCCTACTCTTTTCAGTATGTGGTCAAAAAACAGTCATCAGTGCAGTGATATGTCTGATATGTTCCAAGAAAAGAAAAAAAAAAAAAAACGGAAATACAAATGAACTTTTAATAAAACTAAGTATAAAACAAAAAAAAAAAAAAAAAACACAGGGCTTAGAGTTCACAGAGTTCAATGTTGGTAAACAGATCTGCATATAGTAAATTCTACCTCAGTTTTCAACTGTAGTTCAATTGGTTCAAAAAATGTCAGCATCAGTTCCATATAGCAAAAGGAACAACTTAAATTTATGAGTTGCCAACAATGTAGTAAGTCTGGATACTTGACCCAGTATGATGGCATTTTAAGTATCATGAGGCCTCTGGTAGCACTGCAGATATACACTAAAGCTTAAATGTTGTCAGCTGACTTTTTTGAACCGATGGAATTACAGTTGAAAACTTTGGCGGAATTACTATATGTGGATCTGCTTACCAACACTGAACTCAATGAACACTCTAAGCTCTACTTTTTTTTTATTATTCTGTGTTTTATACTTAAGTTTTATTAAAAGCTTTTTTTGTGGTTCCAGTTTTTCCATTTATTTTTCTTTTTAGCAAGTGCTGTGGGATCCTTTACATCCACCTGAGTTACCACCAAGTGAGGCAGTTGGAGCCTTGGTTTAACATCTCATCCAAAGGACGGCACATTTAGGAATCAAATCTCACCTAAGCGATGGCATGTTTAGGAATGCAGCACCCAATCCCATGCTGCACTGCCATACCCGTATTGGGGAAAACGAATCCAGGTATCTGGTATGGAGGAGAGAGCTCACAGACTTTTGGTCTTTCAGCATCAAAGCAAGCATGCTGCCTGTTGAGTCAATGATACTTTAGTCCAAATTAAAAGTTTCTGACTTCTGGTATTTATGATTTTGATTATGTTTGTGTACAACTGTATACTGCCTAATAAATATGCACTTAAGTACCTTAAATACGCACTCACATAACCAAAATCTTTGTCTGTTTGACCACAGCAGTATATGCAAAAATTTGACCATCTTTTCAACTTCAAAGTAATTCAGTAAACTTTCCTCTGCAATGGATCATAACAGAATTAGGTTCCCATTCAAAGTGAAATCTGAAGCCACTCTGAGAGAATTTAAGACATGCACAAGCAGAAACCATTTAAAGAGAAGGAAAGGCTTAATTCACCAAAACCTAAAGCATGGAGATTCTGAATACTATGGCAGAAGTCAAAAATAAGTTTTGTTCAAAGGATAGCAAAAGTCATTTCCTTCCACACCCTCACCTCTCTACTGCCCTGACATCTGCACCTTCTCTGAAACATGATTACAACCCCATATTGCAGATTCTGAAGTTCTTCCCCCTGGTTACAACATCCTCTGCCTTTGATCAGCACTCAAAACAAGGTGGGGCATTGCCACTGTCTACTCAAACAAACTCTCACTCTATCCTCTACCAACATCTCTTCCCAATTTCCACCCAGCTGAAATACCCATAGCTAAGTTTAATGAGCACAAAAAAACTCAATATAGTAGCAATTTATATCCCACCTGGCAACATCCCCACCCTCGAACACTTTCTCTCCTAGGCAGCTGAAATCATCACCTGAGAAACTATCATTCTTGGTGATGTCAATATAAACTGGAACTCCCTTAATTCATATTCTCCCAATAACCAGCATTGATCTCTATGGATTCTCAACTCAACCTCTCCCACCTGCATAAATAAACTCACAAATAACAGCACAACCCTCGACTGGATCCTCACATCACATCACAAATCTGTATCACTCTGCCTCCACTCTGACTCTCTGTGATCATCTCCCTACCCAAGTGATACGACACTCGCCTCATTTGCTAAAACCACATCAATATATAGATAGCCGCAATCTCTCTAATTTCTCCCCTCATGCCTTCAATAACCTTCTCTGTTCTATTAACTGGTCCTTTTTTAATGCCCTCCCTCTCAATGAAGCTGTCTCCAAATTGAATGACACCTTCCAAAACATCTGAAATTCCCTGGCACCCACTAGAAAAACAAAAAATTAACTTTGCCCCATGGCTGCTAACCCAATAATCAACCCGCAAACTAATGCTTAAACAGGAAAGTGCCTGGAAAACCTGGAAAAAATTCAAACTCCCTCTCCCATCTCCACACATAGAGAACTCAGGAATTTAACAAGTTGATCTGGACAAAAAATAATACTATCAAAAAAGTCATTAAACCACCACAGCTCCAACCCTAAAAAGTACACCCTGGCAACCCTTCTACCTCCAAACCCATGTCCAAACAGCACTCCTACAAATACTGCCTCCTTTCTAAAACTCCTTCATCGACTCTATATAAAAAAAAAACTAACCAAACCTGACACCTCCTCCCTATCCTTCTCAGACCCCCTTCCCTCTCCAAATTCTACCCAGTTCTGTATAAAACCTGTCCCTACTGCATACATCAACAGATCTCCTTATCAAGCTGAACATCTGCTCCCCCTCCACTGACAACTTACCCCCTTCAATTCCTTAAGATCACAGCTAACTTTATTGCATATCCAGTCTCCATATTAGTTAACAGGTCAATTAAAGAGAACACAGTCCCTAACAGCTGGAAAAAATCCTGTTATACCCCTGCACAAATGTGGCAATTCAACTGAACCAACCAACTACAGACTTACATCCATACTATCCCCATTATCCAAAATCCTAAAAATTGTACTCATAACCAACTCCTTACACACATCACACAAAACAACCTAACTCCCACCCTCACCACAGCACCTCCACAGCTCATCTCATTTACCCAAGCTATTGCCAAAGCACGAGACAAACTAGTCTTATGCCTCTTCCTTTACCTAAAGCTTTCAACACGGTTTCCCACACCTTACTTCTCTCAAAACTCTCTTCCTTCACTCTGTCCTCCTCTACTATACTATGGTTCTCCAGTTCCTTCAGAAATTGGAATCTGTCAAATGGCTTTCTCCCTTCTTCCCAAACCAAACTGGTGTTCCCCAAGGGTCAATACTTGAACCTCTCCTTTTCAATATCTTTACAAATAACCTGCACACCTCCTGCCCAAACTCCTCTCTAATATATCAAAGACTCCACTTACCTCTTACTCTGATAACCTTCTCCAAGTCCTTGCTCTTACTCAAGATTTCCTCCTTTGTCAAAACTTGGTTAACCAATAATCATTTACTCCTAAACCCTAAAAAAACAAAAAAAAACTTACTCTTCCTCCCCAAATCTCTCCAGCAACACAAAAATAGCTTCACAGTATCTTCTCTTAATACACTTATTACTGTTGAACAACATGCTAAACTCCTTGACGTAATCATAGATGACCAACTGAAGTTACATATACAGCAACCCATCAAAAAGACCCACCAAAACCTTGGTCTTTAATACAGACAAAAAATACCTCACTAATAGCGCTAAACGCTCCCTTACGCAGACTTTCCCTCCTTACATTACTTTATGCAGCCCCCATTCTTACTTATATACAAATCCAATCTAATAGCTAAACTTGAAACCTCATACAACAAAACAGCCAGATTTGCTGCCAACCTTCCTTACCACTCCCACCACTTCACAGCCTTAAAATAACTCCAGTGGCTAGAATTCCACAACCAACTCCTCCTTCCCCAACTCCATCTCACCTCCTCCCTCTTAAATCAACCTGACCTCAACTCCTTACTATCCCAAGCGCAATCTACGCAGTACAGAACTACAGCATTTAGATATCTATAAACCTAATAAACATATTGGCAAACTTCCATACAGCCACTCAGTCACCATTGCCTGGAACAAACTTCCCCTCTCTAAATACAGTAACCCTCTCAATTTCAAATAACATCTAAAGGACCATTTTACTACATCCTGGACCTGTCCCTGTCCCACCCCACCCCACCTGAACAACCTCTCCGTTTTCCTTTTCCCTGCTCAGTTCTTTCACTTTCCCACAATCTACTCGTGCTATTTTGTCTTTAGTCTTCCAACTCAGTATTCTCTTTAGTTGGTAATGGTCACTCAGAATCTAACTTTCACATTACATTTTATGCAGCTAATTTGTATCAGGGCTGTCAAACCACAACTTTGCTATTGTACTATAATATATTCGTATACAAGATGTAATTTTTTCTTTTACAAGTACGTTTCTATCGGTATGTTAATACTTTGAAATCTTGCTGGTTATGTAGCCAATATTTACGTGGAGCTTTTCTCCTAGTTTCCCTGCTGAAAAAGGACTCTGCAGCCCAGTCAGAACAACCTGGTTAACAAATGTCAATAAAATAAATAGACCAAAAAGCTGCTGAGGTGGACACTGATCTAGCAGAATGTGCTTTTACATGGCTAGGTGAGGTAATACCTTTGGCAGTGTAAACATAAGAACTAGAATCTGTTATCCACTTAGCCAGAGTGGTCTTGGAAATAGGTTTTCCCAACTTTACTTTGGAAATGGAAACAAATTGGTCAGATTTCCTGAAAGTTTTTGTTCTGTCCAGTAAAAACACAATTGTTTATGCACATCAAGAAGGTGAAGGAAAGCAGTCACCCTTGTTCAGAAAAGTTAGAAAAGAATAGCGGCAGATTGAAAACTTGGCTGACATTGTAGTCATAAGTAACTTCTGGTAAAAAGGATTCATTTGTAAGTAAAGTGACTGTCTTTGTGAATAAGTAAGGTGGTCTGGAAGAAAGTGCCTGTAATTCCAAATTCTTAGGTTCATAGGTTTATACTAGGCTATCTGCCCTAAGGCATTTATAAGCCTAGCCCAATTTTTTGTGGCTTACGCCACCCCTTATATGAAAAAATACTGTGCCCATTAGTTTGTTGTGCCTCTGTCCAGCAGTGACACAGAGATGATTCCCTGGGTAAACCTACGATCTCCCATCCACAGATCAAGATTTCTCTTGAACAGAGCCAGCGAGGTGCTCTGCCTCACATGGACTGGGATTTTATTCCACAGCATAGGGAGTCTGAGTGATAAATCTATCCCTCCAGCACGTCCTATTTATATCCGTGCTAAGGTTTAAGTCGCTTGCTCTCATCTTATAGCTGATGTTATAACCACCAAAAATAGAGTCTTCCATGACAAGAATTTGAGGTCTACTTTGGCAGAAGGTTCAAAGGGCGAGTGAAATAAGGCTTGTAGTACCACAGTGAGATCCCAGGGAGGAGTGTGATTTTTGACTGGTGGTCTAAGTAAAAAGGTACCTCTCAGAAAGGCCTTGCATAATTTAGAAGAAACGATGGAAGATGAGTTTTCACCTACATCGTAATTGGATACGGCTGCCAACTGGAATAGCTTGCTCCATCCTAAAAGATTGACGCAAGGAATTCAAGAATTGCTGGTATTGGAGTGGTAAAGGGGTCAAACATTTTCTGAGGAGCCCAAATAGAGAACTTTTTCCATTTGTTTTTGTAAATTTTTCTTCTGGAGGCCATATATGAGCACACCAAGATGTTCTTAACTGGAGAGGAGAGACTGGAATGTCTAGCTATCGTCAGAAGTGGAAAAACCATGCGGTCAGTTTGAAGCCTGTTAGATCTGGGTGAGCTTGTTGTGAGGGATGGGATCGGAGATCTGGACTTTGATCCAGCATCCAGGGAGGATACATCAGATGAGATTAAAGGGAAGGGAAACCAGACTTGTCAAGGGCAGAGGATTACTTTGCTCTTCAGCCTTTGCACTTTCTGAAGAAATTTGGGGATGAGGGATGGGAAGGATAACCATAAAGACAATCGAAGGGCCAAACATGGACTAGAGTGTCTCTCGGTGATTGTACCTGAGGAGGGATCAAGGCAAAGAACCTGTTGCACTTGCTGTTGATTTGGGATGCAAAGAGGTGGCAGCAAGGTAGACCCCATTTGTGGAATATCTTATTTGCCACAGACTGATTTAAAGCCCACTTGTGAGGCTTCAGAATAGTTCTGCTTAGCCTGTCCACTAGAATGTTGTATTTCCCCGATATGCGCACTGCTACTATAAAGCGTTTGGAGGAGACTGCCCATTGCCAAACTTCCATTGCTTCTTGACAAAGGGGCAAAATCTGGATACCCCCCATTTGTTGATGTAGCAGACTACTGATATGTCAGTTTGTACAGCAATAGTCCCTAGAGGGAGAAAGCTTTGTAAGGCCTGCAACAATAGAAGAACCGCTCTCATCCCTAGAACACTGATATGCAGAAAGGTCTTCTGTCTCTGCCACATGCCTTGAACAGTTTGTTCCAGGTAATGCCACACCCAGCTGGGATGCATCTGTCATCAATGTGGCATTGGGGGGGTGGGGGGTGGAGAAAGTACAAATGGGTGTCCTTCCTCGACATCCCTCGAGAGAATCCACCATGATAGGGAGTCTTCATATACTCAAAATAGTTTTACCGGGTGACTCACAGGACAGCGATGTAAGGACCATTACACTGCTGAAGTCCATTGCAGAATTCTCATGTGAAGGAGAGCTGTTTGCAATCAACATTCTAGAAGCAGTCATTGAGCCCAGTGCTTTGAGAACTGATTCTGCTGGTGGCGAAGAAATGGCTAGAATTTGTTTGATATGCAACCTTAAGAATACAACTCTATTCTGAGGTAGTAAGGCTAGACAATTGCGCGTGTCCAGACGCGCTCCTATAAAATCTATCACCTGGACTGGATGAAGTTGAGACTGTTTATAGTAATCCCCAAAGTGTTCACTAGATGAAGCGGATAATTTCTGGCTTGTATGAGCAGATGCCTGGTTGATGTGGTCAGGAGCCAGTCATCCAGATAAGGAAACACACTGAATCTGAGCATTCTCAAGTGAGCTGCTACTACTGCCATACACTTGAATACCCTAGGGGGCTATGGTAAGACCAAACGGCAGAGCTCTGAATTGGCAATGACTGACTCCCAAGCTAGAAAGTGAGAAACCTTCAGGAGCGCCTGTCCATTTTGATGTGGTACTATGCATCTTGAAGGTCCACAGAGCACATCCAATCTTTCTCGAGAAGGGGTAGAACAGATTGTACCATGACCATCCAGAATTTCTAGTACTTTACAGAGTTGTTCAGGGATGTCAGATCTAGGATCAGTCTCAGGTCCTCTATCTTTTTTGGCATTAAAAAGAACCTTGAGTAAATTCCAGATCCTTTCTGGTCTGGCGGGACCATCTGGATGATCCTTTTTCCTTCATAGGTCAGTGCTAGGCTAACTGCGCTTGTGGGCCATTTTAAGCCTAGGCAATTACCCCATGTGAGAATCAAACCCTGCACCTTGTGTCAGTAAGGTAAACACCTTAACCATTATGCTAACCTCCCACCCCAGCAGCTTTGTAATTTTTAAGCCTGCTGACTCCCTCTGACTGGGTGAACATCGGGAAGATTTTTCTTTGGTTTGGGAGTTTTGAAAAATGGAATTTACTCTGGATACGATTCTTTGCACCCAATGGTCATTTGTAATGACTAGCCAGGCATTCAGGTGCAAAGATAGTCAACCCCCCCGAATGCCTACAGAGGTTCTGCGGACCTCCTCTGCCATGTGGACAGTGTCTACCACTATAAATTTCCCCCTCTGCCTCTAAGGGAAAATTCTCCTTGTGAATCCTGGAAAAGCCCTTCTGATTTTTTGAACAATTTCTTACCTCCATGTCCATTCCCAGAAAAAGGCCTTTGTGGGGTAGAAAATAGGATTCTGATGACAGACAAGATCTTTCTGTCCTTTTCACAGCAGGAGAGAAAGTCTTTTACAGTTGGGCCAAGAAGTGATGATCAAAGAGTGCACTGATGAGCGACGCCTTGAATTGGCGGCCCTTGAGGCACCTTATGCAGCATGTGAGATTAGCCTTATGGACGCATTTGAGATAGATTGTAGGGTGGCCATCCTAGATAAAAAGGTTTTCTGTTCCTCTTGAAGCATGGACCTTGGGGCAGTGTTAGCATTCCTATAGTAAGTCCCTCTGTAACCTGGTAAAATGAGCCAAGTAGCTCAATCACAATGAGAAAGTCACTGATGCATACACCTACTTCCCAAGCCTGTCCAAAGCCTTAGACTCCCTGTTAGGGGGCTGAACAGTGGAACTTTGGCTAGCTCCTTTTTTGTGGCTACCGCAACCACCATGGCATCTACTGGCCTACCTTTTTTTATCCAGTGAGGTCTATCTGAAGGGGAACTGAGAATCTTGTCAGGTCTTTTTGAGATGGGCTCCATGGTGTCTGGCTCCTTCCATGCCCTGTGGGAGTCGACGTCTATGAGGTCATCCGTAGATGGGATTGCCCAAGATGTAGACAGGCCAGACCCAAAGGCTTCCAAAAACAGACTGCTCAGAGGAAAGGCTTTGGGCAGAACAACCACCTTTTTGGTGGTAGGATATCCAGGATGTCTCCAAAGGAGACATCGGGTCAAGATCTTGGGGACTCCTCCCCCTCAAAGTCAGTGTCCTCTGTCAAAGATTCCCGAGGGGAATCCAGGTGCCTCTCTTTGCACAGTATCTTGCGGGGACCTCCTTGGTGGGATATTCCAGGGAGGTATCAGACGAGACTAGGAGCTCTGTGTGTGCAGCTGGTTGGAAGTTCCTGAGGGCTGGCAGTCCCTAAGGTGGAAGATGAGCAGGTAAATTAAGACAAGGGTAGGATCTGAAAGAGGTAGAGTCGATGCAGTTCTCACCCGGGAGAGTACCATCTCCACCACCTCAAATGCAAAGGGACCCTCAGAGGCCAGGTGGCAATCCCTGCTGATAAGAGCTCCTGCAGCAGACACCTCTGACCTTCCTGGATCCTCCGATCCTTAGGGGGAGTCTGAGCCAAGCCGGCTAGCGGCAAGGCACCAAGGAGAAATGACTTTGCCGAAAGCTTTGGAGTCTAAACAAACCCCTCAGATCTGCTGTTTCCACTCAGATCCATCACACTCGAGTTAGAGCCCATCAGATCAGAGAAGTCAGAGTCGAATGTCATCAGATCTGATGCATAGACTCTGGTTGCCCCCAGATTCAAGGGCTCCGAAACAGGTGGTCAGATCAGATAAGGAATTACCGGAAGAAAGGCAGGTTGGCAGCTCATGGATCCAGTGGGGGAAGGAGCAGACAAAACCCCCATTTGACTCTGCATCCTGAAGAGTCTCGACATCCTGTCCATCTCTGTTTCGGATAGGTTCTAGGAAGATCTTACAGAGGAAGAGGTGCAGGGAGGTCTCGAAAATTTCTTGGGGGTCTTCTGGAAAAAAAGGAGATCTTAGTCTCTGGGATACAAGTCCCAGACAGAATCTGGGAGCCTGACTCCGAGAAGTCATTAATGGCAGCTTCGGATCAGAGGGTTTTGGGTCCTACAGCTTTAAAGTCTTAGTAGGTGGTTCAGATGAAGATTTAGTAGAAGACTGGGCAGGACAGTGTTTGCGGTGCTCCCTGGGCTACTTGGATTTCTTAGACGGGGTTTGAGCCCTTGACTCTCTCGAAGATCCAATGGAAGATAAAGCAGACTTGGGAAGAAGGCCCTTCAAAATACGTTTATTTCGGTGGTCACTTAGAGCTCGAGTGTTAAAGCTTGTGCAAATATTACACAAGGTATCCAGGGTCTATGCAATAAACACACTCCCTGTGAGCATCAGAGCTGGGGATCTTATGCCCACGGGAAGTGCCTTTTTTGCAACCAGTGGGTTTTTCTGCCATACCGGTAAGTTTTTTTTTGTTAAGATTAAAAAATGAAAGGAACTACCAACAATGGTAGAGGGAAAGGAATACCAGAAGGTATAAAGTTTAGAAACTGCAAGAAACCATGAAAATAAAGTGAATAGGAGGATAAGGAGGAATAAGACAGGGAATAAAATAGAAGTTTAACACTGAAAAACGTTTAAACTACTCGCAACCCCCAAAGCAGACTTGAGGTGAAAATCTCAACTGCTTTCAAGCGCAACAAACAAGATCTGAGATAATCTGGAGGGCAGGGGCATTATGGGTAAGGGAGGAGCTCGAGAATCGGATTCTAAACTATAAAAAGGGGACAAGTCTGATCTGAACCCAGAGGTTGATGAATGAATGAAAATGGCAACATCAAATCCCATGTTAATTAACCCCTGGTATCTGGATAAAGACTCTGTAAAGATAAGCAAGTCATCTAAATAAGGAAAGTGAACGCCGTCTGCAGTAAGCTAACTGTGAATAACCTTGGAGCTACAGACAGACAAAAGGGTAATGCTGGGAACTGATAGTGTAACCCAGAACAGACAGCCTTAGAAATTTCCGACAGCCCATGGCTATGGAAATAATGTCAGTAAGCATCTTTTAGGTATGGAGATGCCAAGCAACCCATGTGAGGAATGAGTGATAAGAGGTTTTGTAAGAACTTTGGAACTTCCATGTGCAGATTTAGAATGAAAGATCTTGTACTGGCCTCCAACAGCCTTCTTTCTTTGCTACCAGAAACTTTCTAGAGTAGAAGCCTTTGCCTTAAAGGCACTGGTTCTAGGACTCCCTTAGGTTGTTCAATCATTACACACCCAAGGAAAAAAAGTTATGTACTCACCATAATGTTCCATCTGTGTTGTTGCCTCTTATTTGCTCTTCAACCTATGGGATTCAGATCTGAGCATCAGATCCGACTCGGCCGTATATCAAAGCTGTAGGGTCCAACATCTGAGATCCTCCCCTACCCATGATGCTCTTCTTCAAATCCCTCAGACTGAGTTTGCTGCAACCTAGCACATCACAATCACAATACCAAAAGGCAAGGGAAATTTAGGATAAAGGAATCTGCCACACTAGGATACTTCAGGAGCTCAAAAGGAAAAAAGTATCTATCCAAACAATATCTGTTAGGCCCTTGAAAAGGCAGGAGGAATGGGGGGGGGGGGAAGACTGAAGAGCAAATGAGACAACACAGATGGAACGTTTTGGTGAGTACATAACTTCTTTATCTGATGATGATGTCTTCATTTGCTCTTCAACCTATGGGACAGAGTCCCCAGCTACTAAAAGCGGTGGCTGTCAAGGAAGGATATTCCAGGGCACAGTGGAACCAAAAGACACCCTGGACCTGGAAATAATGTTTAGCTTGCAATGGGAAATAAAGCTATGATGACTGGACCATGTAGCAGCTACACAAATTTCATCTATGGGAGGTTTAGACCAAAAGGCTGAAGTAGAAACAGATCTGGGAGAATGGACTTTAATATGACTAGGTAAAGAAATGTCCTTGGAGAAATAAGCAAGTTTGATACAATTGGTAATCCAATGGGCTTAGCATAACTTTGGACACTGGTTTACCTAATCTGGACTTAAAGAATGCAAAAAGCTGGTCAGGTTTCCTGAATGTTTTGGTTCTGTCCAAATAGAAGCGCAGCTGTCTATGCACAGCCAACATATGCAAAAGGTATTCTCCCTTGTTTTGAAAGTTTGGAAAAAAGACTGGAAGATTGATGGACTTGGTTTAAGTTAGCCTCAGAAGTGACCTTGGGCAAAAAGCATGGATTAGTATGCAAGGTAACTCTGTGCTTGTGAAAGATTAGATATGGAGGTTTGCAAGACAAAGCCTGTAGCTCGGAAACCCTCTTAGAGGAAGTAATAGCCACCAAGGATATAGTTTTCCTGGTAAGGAACTTCACTGCAGGTTCAAAAGGGGGTGAGACCAAAGCCTGAAGAACTAAGGTGAGGTCCCAAGAAAGGGCAGGATCCTTAATAGGAGGACATAGGAGAAAGGTACCCTTCAGAAATGTCTTACATAGTTTAGATGAAGCTAGGGAGAAGGTTTCCCCTACATGAAAACTGGAAATGGCAGCAAGTTGTACCTTAACTATAGAAAAACGTGCACAGTTATTAAAAAGATGAGCCAGAAAGTGCAAAACTGCCGACAATGGTACAGAAAAGGGGTCTAAATTGTTCTGATGAGCCCAGATAGAGAACCTTTTCCACTCACTGTTGTAAAGCTTCCTGGTTTGAGAGCCACAATCAATTTTTCTAACTGGGGAGGAATCATTGGAAGTGGAAACACCAAGTGGTTAGTTTCAAGTTTGGAAGATACGGATGGGAGTGTCCCACAGGGTGGGACAAGAGATCTGGACAGGCCTGCACAGTCCAAGGTAAACAAACCAAGGGAGACCAAAGGAAGGGGAACCACACTTGATGGGCTTAAAAAAAGGGCAATGAAGCTGACTCGGCACTTCAACCTCTGTGCTTTCTGTAGAAATTTGGGAATGAGCGGAAGAGAAGGCACAGAGTAGACCAGGGGGCCAAGCGCAAGGATTACAGCAACTCTCGGCAACTTTCCCTGCGGAGGACCAGGACAAAAAAAAAAAAAAAAAAAAAAAAAGAAAATCGCTGCACTTGGTATTGGAGGGAGACAAACAGGTTGCAGCAAGGCTGACCCCATCTCTGGAAGATCACATTTGCCACTGCAGGATTGCTAGACCACTCATGAGGCATAAGGATGGTCCTGTTGAGCTTGGATGTTAGACTCCTCTGGAATGTGCATCTGGCAAAGCTGTTTGAAGAGATGGCCCCATTGCCCCAACCTAATGGCCTCTCAACACAATGGGTAAAGATCTGGTTCCTCCTTGCTTGTTGATGTACCAAGACCACCAGGCATGTCTGTCTGAATAGCAATAGTTCCTGTAGGAAGAGAGGTGTGGAGGGCTTGCAAAGCAAAGAAGCACAACTCATCTCCAGAACATCTGTTTGCAAACTGGTCTCTAAGGGGGAACAATGTGCCTTGAACTGTCTTGTCCCAGATAATGCCCCCCCCACGGTAGTTCAGAGGTTATCAGAGACCATTTGCTCAGCTAAGTTCCACTGAAGTACTCCTATGTGAAGGCGGGCCAAGGGTACCAGAGTGATTGTCACCACCAAGGACCCCATGGACCCCAAGGCCTGAAGAACAAGACTGGGTTGGGAGGAAGGAGTGTCCAAATATATCTGACATGAGATCGCAGACTGGAGATCCTGTCTGGAGTAAGAAAGGCTAGGGACTGAAAGGTGTCCAAACAAGCTCCGCTAAAGTCTATGACCTGAACTGGAACAAGATGGGATTTGTTTTGATCGATAGATATGCCCAAGGTTAAGGCTAGCTGAAGTAGGTATTCTCTGGCTTGAAGAAATCAATATCTGGTGGGAGCAGTTAGGCGCCAGTCATCTAGGTAGGGAATCGCCTGGAATCCTTACAGTCTCAGGTGAGCTGCTACCACTGCCATGGATGTGGCGAGACCAAAAGGCAGTGCTCAGAATCGATAGTGGTTGGCTCTCAGCCTGAAGCGGAGATGTCTTCTGGAGTGCCTGTTCATCTTGATGTGATGGCATGCATCCTGAAGGTCTAGAGAGCATATCCCAGTTGTCCTTCTGCAGGAAGAGCAGAATGGACTGTAGCGTGACCATTTGCAACTTTGAGGTGGCAATTAACTTGTTTAGGGAAGTAAGATCCAGAATAGGTCTGAGGTCTCCCATTTTCTTGGGCAACAAAAAATCTTGAGTAAAAGCTGGATCTGAGCTGGTCTGGGGAGACTGACTGAGAGCAGCTTTGAAATCTCTAATACTGCAGCCTCCCGTTGACTGGGTGGGACATCGGGGAGGATCTCCCCTGGAGGAGGTTTTTGGAAACTGTATAGAATAAGCCTCTGGATATAATCCATCACCCAACGATCTTTTGTGATAGCTTCCCAGGCTGTTGGGTGTAGAGACAAAACGTCCCCAGACTGCCTCCAGGGTACAGTAGCCAGGTAATCCTTCAGTACTGCTGATTGGGCCTGTCCGAGAAAGAATCTCCAGACCCTTGATTCATCGACTCCCTCTGCTAAAGGTCCCCTTGTGAATCCTGGAAAGGACCCTGTGATTTTCAGAACCACAACTTCTTAACTCTTATGCTTGTTCCTGGAAAAGGACTGTTGTGGGATAGAGCAGCATATCCCAATGGCAGACAAGGTCTTGCCATCTTTTTTACTTTAGGAGTGTGTCTGTCGGACCAAAAAGTATTGATCCATGGAAAAGGAGCATTGACAAAAGATGCCTTATAGGGTTCCAAAAAATTACAAAGCCGCATCCAGGTGTGGCATTTAACTGCAATGCCTGATCCAGCTGCCCATGAGGCACCCCCTCTGCTGCATGAGAGATTAACCTCATGGATGTGTTGGAAATAGACTGGATTGTCCATTCTTTGAGGAATTGGATTTTTGTTCAATGGCAGACATGGACACTGGGACAGAGCTAGACAGCTAATTAATCAAGTCCCTCTGGAGCCTGGTTGTGTGAGCCAGGTAGTTCAGTGCTCGCAATGCAAAGGTTGCTGAAGTGTAAACCCACTTTCCAAACTTGTACAAAGCCCTAGATTCCCTGTTAGGGGGAGGGACAGTGGAGCTATGCTGTGCTAGCTCCTTTTTGGTGGCGGCTGCAACCACCATGGCATAGACTGGAATCCCTCTAGTCCAATGTGGTCATTCAGATGGGGCACCAAGGATCTTATTGGGCTGCTTAGGGATAGGTTCCACTGTTTCTGGCTCATTTCATGCCCTGCGGGACACAAGGTTGATAAGGGGGTCCCACAGGTGGGGACACCAAGAAGTAGATAGGCCTGACCCAAAGGCTTCCAGAAACACCAATTATTCTAGATTACGGCTTTTGGAAGACCAAACATTCTTTTGACAAAGAATTTCCATGATGTCTCCAAATGAGACATCCTCGGGTGGAGATCTGGGGGACCCTTCAAGATTGGTGTTCTCAATGATGGATTCCAAAGGAGAATCCAGGTGTCTCCTTTTACATGCATGCTTCCAAGGGACCTCTTTGGTGGCGTGTTCAGGAGAGGTATCACTAGACTCTGGGGGTTCCAAATGGGAAGCAGGCTGGATGTCCTTCTGGGCAGGCTGTCACGGAGGACAGGATAAATGTCTCCGGCATAGATGCAGCTAGGGGGGGGGGGGGCAGAGTCCAAAACGGTCAGTCTTAAGGCTCTTCTGGGTGCAGAGAGAACCCTCTTCACCACCTCAAAAGCCAAGAGAGATTAGGACACCCCTGGCACCTCCGCTGGAGCCGACGTTGTTGACAGGGAAGCTCCATCAGCCCAAACCATCCATGGATGCAAGTGGGGAGCTGGAGTTAAGCCATCAAAAGCCAGAGCCCCGAGAAAAAGAAACTGCTCTGGAAATTTAGTAGCCGATTGTCAACCCCTCAGAACCGGCACCAAAGCTACTACTCAAAGAATCATAGGCTCCGAAACCAGAGCTGGGTGAGACAGGGAGACTGAGTCCAGGGAACAGTACCTATCAACTCCGACATCTCTGCTCCAGGGAGGCTCGGACCAGATAACTCAGAAATCCCGGGTCAAATCAGAGAAGGAGCAATAGGAGTGAAGGCAGGGCTGTTGCTTGCAGATCCAGGAGGGGGCAGAGCAGGAAAAATCCCCAGATGAATTTGTGCCTTGAGGAATTTCACCATCATACTCTCCACCTCTGCTTCAGAGAGACTATTGGAGGACTAACAGAGGAAGCCATCAAACCAGGTCTGGAAGAGGGCCTAAGCTGCTTTGGGGGAAAAACTATGGCTCCGACGAGGAGGGTAGGCTTAAATAATTATCGGCCAAAGAAGCAGTCTCAGAGGGCCATGGAATTTTGGCAGGAGGATCCCCGGAGTGGTGAGATCTGCTGGGGGATCTTTTCCCATCTTTGTGCTTCTTAGTGGGGTGTTCAGCCCTCAAGTAAAGGGGGGGGGGCTGAAGAGGAGAAACTTGGAAGGAGCCCTTTCAAAATGAGTTTGATCCAGTGATCATTAACTGCCTGCTGGTTGAAACTGGTACAGATAGTTCATGTGGAGTCAACATGAGCCACCCCTAAACAAACACACTCAGCATGCAGATCTGAAAGTGGAATTTTGTACCCACAAGTACAGCACTTTTTAAACCCAGAGGGTATAGGATCAGCCATGCTCTTACACCAAAAGCAGCAGCAAAAGACAACAAGCAATTGACCTTAAAACTAAGTACACCACTAGAGAAGAAACCACTAGGACACAAGAAATTAAATATAGAAATAAAAGGATACAACGATACAAATATATCCAGCTAACAAACGAAAGGGACGGTGTAGCGAAGGCGAGGAAAGAGACCACACACACAAAAAAACTTTCCCTGACAAAGAATGGGTAGAAAACCGAGCGAAGGTTAAGAAGAAACAGTACTAACCCAAAAACTTTCTAAACAATGTCACTGAAGGAAAAATTCCCTGAAGAGCTCTGAATGTCAAGAACCCAATGGTTAGCGAAACTTGCCAACTGAAATCTGAGGGATTTGGAGGAGAGGAGCATCATAGGTAGGGGAGGAGCTCAGATAGCCTACTACGGCTAAGTTGGATCAGATGCTCAGATCCAAAACCCATAGGTTGAACAAATGAAGGCAACATCAAATCAATTGGTTCAAAGGGTGGGGAAGTCCTCCCCTGTAGAGTTTTTTTTTGCATCCAGTGCCATCTATAGCCCTTCTGCACTACTTTTAACATGCAGGAGCCCAAAACAATTATTTGTCAAAAGGGAATGTTGAGGGACATTTTTTGGGAGAGATTTATAGAGATATTAGCCAGTGAAGGGGGGGGTAAGGAATGCTAGCATAGTTATCCTGTACTATTGGTCTCTCCGTTTTTCTGAAAAGAATCTTGAATTTTGTTGTTGCTACCCCCTCTGGCCATCTTTTTTTTTTTTTTTTTTTTGTATTTTATTTGCGAGGGAATAAAATGGTTTCACTTATTAGGCTTTTTTTGTGCAAGTCTGCCTATAAGATCTGTATTAGGGTACATGAAATATCCTGGAAACTCCCTAAATTATTTTTCTTTCATAATATTGATTGAGGGCTCGAGTAGTAAAATCACCAGGTAATACCTCATTATCTAAAGCTGAATCCAAGATTTTTAGGCTTAACGTCATCAGCAAACTTTTGGTTACGTACCAAAGAACATCTATAACACCGTGTCAGTAGACGTGGCCCCTAGACACACTAGCTGCTCAAATCATAAACTCTTCATAGCATGCTTAGATACCCAGGAAAGGGTAGAAACAGTTTGCTTAAAAAAACTTTGTGGGAAGAGTGGAAGCTATTTCTCTCAGACTGTCCATATAACAGAGCACAAATTTATGTGTATGCCTAATTCAGAGCCCTGAAGGCTAAAATGGCAGAAAAAAAGAAACCACTCTTAAGCTATACAATATTTTACCCTCCATCTTCAGATGGACTGATATTGAGAACCAGCCTGTTTCTAGCATGGAACACAGTTGAAATAGCAGCTGGATCTGACCTAAAGTGAGAGAAAAGAAATTAGCCTGAGGTACCTTATACAGCTTATCTGCTTAAAGACAATCCTGGCTAACAGGATAAGTACAGGCAGCATTCAACACATCCTCAGGGCTGGCGGTATCAAAGGGATGGGAGAGGATGAGGTTACACATCTCCTCAGTTTAAGGGAGAACATCTATTTGTATCTAGAGGAAAGGGGGAAAAACATTTCATCTTGACAATGGTCTGATTAAAAGAAAATTCTTCCACAAGAGGATAAGAATTAAAGTTCTCTTCACAATCACAGTTGGGCTTGGGAGTCTGCAAGAAAAGCTGCATCTCTGTCAAAATCAACAGACCATGTTTCCTTATGGAAAACTTTACTGTGAATGCTCACCAGTAAAGGCTGTTGCATACCAGGCTTAATTGCCTGTAATGCTTGTTTCACCAAGGTATGGAACTCATCTTTTTTAACACTAGTAACTTCTGTGAGGTATTGACAGCAATGCCAGGAGAAGTACAGCAGCGGATGTGTAACATATGCCAGCATATTTTGTGCTGAAAAATGTAAAGTGGCTTGTGTTAAAAATGTACCAACAGTGTGCCCTGAGGGACAGAAAAATAAATATATATGCATTATTGTAATTTTTTAAAATGCATGTATTAAGAGGATAAGGGAACAGAATAGGTTAATCTCAAACTTTGAAAATGCTCTGAAATTAAATTACTAGGTCTAGGCCATAAAATGTTAACTTACAGTACTTAATGCAGCCAGAAACAAGCCGTCTGTACTAGCAAGCTTCCTGCATTGTCACCGGAATGAAACAATTGCTACTTTGGAAGGGCGGAGGTTTGAAATTGTTTTATGACTTCCAGGAGCTGCAGCAGATCTTAGCAAGGCTCTGTGTGTGTGTGTGTGTGTGTGTGTGTGTGTGTGTGTGTGTGTGTGTGTGTATTGACACATGTGCCAAATCCTGGCAGTTTCAAAGTCAGATGACCAGATGTATGTGATGTCATTCTGTAATGCATCATTAAGATAATGTCTTAATACTAGCTGTGACTTAAGTCTCAGGGCACTCTGCTTTTTGTAACCTGACAAAGAAGGATCTCTCATCTACTTCATCTTGCCTTGCTCTAGTAACCAAGGAATAATAATTGTTTAGATCAGTCAGGAAAATATAGTGAGATTAGTTAAGTATTGTTTTTCTTTTCTGTAACTCTGTGAACCTGTCCACTTTTTTTTTTAATATTTCCTGTGTTTGAAACTCTGGTGTTTATTGTAAATAGATATTTAGTATTTCATGCTTTTATTATTTACTATTAAATGTGTTTAAACTTTTAATTGTGGCTGGTCCTTTAGAGAATATTTTAACCTTTGTGAGTACTTGTATATATTGGTGACACTGTGGCCACTCCTGAAAACCTGGCTGTTTGATTGACATTTCCATTTGTATTAATTTTAATTTTATTCAATATAATTGGGTGCTCTTGCAAGAGCCTTGGAGTAGCTGGCTTTGGGGCATCTGGTGGCAGTGCAACTACCTTATAGCTTGGGCAGTAGGGGGCATAGCTAGTAAATCTGTCAGCCTTTCCCAGGTGTTTGTGTGAGAAAATCAAATCTCAAAGTGTGTGTGTATCAGCTACATGGAGCAGGGACAAGAAGCACTAGTTTCAAAGATGGAGCTGGAGATCTTGGCTTGGACACTCGGCTGAGGTCTCGACCCTTTAGATGTACCAGTGCACCCATGCACCAGTGTACCCCATGCACACTATTTACTGTTGCCGTGTCTGTGCCATAGCTAAAGATTTGCATATATTACCAACAGTTTAACTACAAGTCTCACTCACAACTAAGCAACATTCACTATTACATCTGACAAAATCCACCTTAAACAAAACAAAAATATTAACTGCACGCAGACAAAGAATAGCATTATTGACAAATAGGGCACAAAATTAAAATAGAAGTTATGTTCTTACCATAACGTTCCATGTTAGTTGTCGTCTTCTCGCCTTCTTCTTGCTGGATGGGTTCGGAGCCGACCTCGGCTCCGACTCGGCCACTCTAAAAGCTCGAGAGTTGGTTCCACCGGCTCGAGGCTCCCCTTATATCCCACAATGCTAGGCGTGAGTTACCTCAGATCTCGTTTGTAAGCTAGGCCCAGCCTATAATAGTAGCAGAATAACTAGAAACAAAGTCCACCTCTATAAACAAGGGTGAAGAGAAGGGTGACCTACATCCTGATCTAAGAAATATGCACAGCAGAGCATATACCTAAAGTAAAGAGGTGGTAGAAAGAGAGGTCACAATCAAACTCCTCTAGGTCTGTCCAGGCCAGGGGGAAGGAGGGTGGGACGCAAGAAGAAGGCGAGAAGAAGACAACTAACATGGAACGTTATGGTAAGAACATAACTTCTATATGTTAAGTTGTCTATCTTGCCTTCATTCTTGCTGGATGGGACCGCGTCCCTAGCACCTTGTCCCGGGTGGCTTAACGGAACAGACTCTTGAGAACAGTGGAACCAAAGTTAGCTCTATGCCTAGAAGCTAAATCCAACTTATAATGAGAAATGAAAGTGTGAGGAGTAGCCCAAGTAGCTGCTGCACAAATGGTGTCAATAGGCAGTCTGTCTTGGAAGGCTATAGAAGTAGCCAAAGCTCTGGTGGAATGGGCTTTAGGTTTGTTAGGCAGCTTTTGGTGTCTAATTTCATAGACAAGGGAAATCAGAGATGTTAGCCATCTAGATAATGATACCTTTGAAACTGAAAGTCCCTTTCTGCCTTCTGCATAGGAGACAAACAGCTGGTCAGATTTTCTGAATTGTTTGGTTCTATCCAAATAGTACCTTAACTGACGATGAACATCTAGCCAATGCAATTTTTGTTCAGATCTATTGGAATATTCTAGGAAAAACACAGGAGGTCAATGCTCTGATTTAGGTTAGACGAGGCTATCTTAGGTAAAAAGACGGGTTGGTTCAGAAGATACCCTGTCCTTATGGAACAACAGATAAGGAGGTCGACAGCTGAGTGCATGAAGTTCTGAAACTCTTCTAGCTGAAGTAATAGCTACCAGAAAGAGAGTCTTCCATGATAGCAATTTTAAAGAACAGGAAGCTGCAGGTTCGAAAGGGGGAAGAATCAAGGAACTAAGAACTAAATTTAGGTCCCAAGGAGGAGGAGGATTTCTTATAGGAGGGTCTGAGTAGAAAAACTCCCTTCAAAAAGGCTTTGCAAAGCTTGTGGGACATTATGGCAGACTCTGAAATGCCCACATGAAAGTTAGAAACAGCTGCCAATTGAACTTTAAGAGTAGAAGGAGATGAACCTGCATGGAAGAGTTCAGCTAGAAAATCAAGGACCATTTGGATGGAAGCAGTGAAAGGATCTATGTCCCTTCCTTGAGCCCAATAGGCAAAACGTTTCCACTTACTCAAATAAATCTTTCTAGTGGAAGATTTATGGGAAGCTATCAAAATATCTCGAACAGAGTGAGATATTTGAGGAAGCCTGGCTAAGGTTGGAATTGGAGGAACCAAGCAGTGAGGTTCAGAGAGGGAAGGGAGCGATGAAACTGACCCGACTGATGGATCACAAGATCTGGAACTAGGTCCAGATGCCAAGGTCGCTCCAACAGAAAATGGAGAAAAGGGAACCAAACCTGTCGAGGCCAGTAAGGAGCAATGAGGATCAACGAGGCCTTCTGAGCGATAGCTTTCTGTATCACTTGAGAGATTAGTGGGAAGGGAGAAATGCATACAGAAGTCCCCGGGGCCAAACTTGGACTAGAGCATCTCTGCTGGGCTGGCCTGGTAAAGGGAATAGGGTGAAATAATCTCTGCACTTGCTGTTTTGGGGAGTAGCAAGGCTGACCCCACTTGAGAAAAATTTCTCTCACAACAGAGTCTTTCAGAGACCACTCGTGAGGCATGAGGATAGCTCTGCTCAACTTGTCCGCGATTTGATTGGACTTCCCGGGGATGTGCGTTGCTATCAGAAACCGCTGAGAAGAAATCGCCCATTGCCACAGTCTGAGTGCTTCTCGACACAGGGGGTAGGACCTGGTTCCGCCTTGTTTGTTGATATACCACACTACAGACATATTGTCCGTCTGGATTGCTATCGTTCCCAAGGGAAGAGAGTCTTGAAGGGCTTGCAACGCTAAAAGCACTGCTCTCATCTCTAGAACATTTATGTGCAAGTGGCATTCTTCTGGTTGCCATGTGCCCTGGACAGTTCTGCCCTGATAATGCCCCCCCCACCTGATCAGGGAAGCGTCCGTTGTCAGTGTAGCAACCGGAGGGGGAGGAACAAAGGGTCTTCCCAATAAGAGCTGAGGGGAAGACATCCACCACAGAAGATGATTCCTGCATGTTTGCGTGATCATAATGGTGTGGGACATCGGAAGTTGCTGGTATGACCATTGTGTGAAGAGCATCCATTGAAGGATCCTCATGTGGAATCTGGCTAATGGAAGCAAAGGAATGGCAGCCGCCATAATCCCCAATACTTTCAGAACCAACCTGGCTTTGACTCTGTTGCTGCTGAAGATGAGCGAGACCAGTTTTTGTATGTCTGTTATTCTCTGATCTGTTAGCCTCGCAGACATGTTGACTGTGTCTAGAATTGCGCCTATGAAGGTAATAACACGACAAGGCGACAAAGCAGACTTTTCGCAATTTATTGAAATGCCTAAATTTTGACAAATGTGAAAGGTGTAGTCCCTGGCCAATAGAAGAAGATGCTTGGTGGGAGCTGTGAGGAGCCAGTCGTCCAAATATGGAAACACCTGGAATCCTTGACGTCTCAGGTGAGAAGCTACCACTGCCATGCATTTGGTAAACACCCGGGGGGCAGTGGTGAGACCAAAGGGCAGGGCCCTGAATTGAAAATGACTGGTTCCCAGCCTGAAGCGGAGGAATCTTCTGGAGCGTCTGTTCATTTTTATGTGATAGTACGCGTCCTGAAGGTCTATAGAGCACATCCAGTTTCCTTTTCCCAATAGGGGAAGGATGGACTGCAGCGTGACCATCCGAAATCTTGTTTTCTTGACTGACTTGTTCAAGATACTGAGATCCAAAATTGGTCTCCAGTCCCCTGTTTTCTTTGGAACTAAAAAGAACCTTGAGTAGATTCCGGATCCTTGCTGGTCTGCTGGAACTGGCTGAATTGCTCTTTTTGTAAGCAGCTTTGAAATTTCCAAAGCTGCAAGATCCCTTTGAGCGGGTGGAACATCTGGAAGGGATTTTTTTGATTGGCTTGGAATGCGAACAAAGGGAATGGAATAGCCTTCGGAAATGATGGACTGTACCCATTTGTCTTGCGTCAGGGATAGCCAGGCTTCTGGGTACAGTGACAATCTTCCCCCGACTGCCTCCGAAGGTGGGCAGTCGGGCAACACCTCAGGGATGCTGAAAGGGCTTATCAGAGAAGGCTTCTCGATTGCCCTGGTTCTGCGGACCCCCCCTGCCTCTAGGGCGACGTCTACCATTGTTGTTCCCGCTTCTGGAGGGAAACCGACTCTGTGCGTCAGGCGAAGACCCTTGAGATTGTTTGCGGAACCACATTTTTCCACTTTTCTGACCTTTGGGGTAAGGCCTAGAAGGAGTAGAAAAACGGACTCCGACGGCAGAAAGAGTCTTGCCATCTGTCTCGCACCTAGTCAAGGTTTCTTTCACTTGAGGATCAAAAAGAGATGATCCATCGAATGGGGAATTAGTGAATGACGTTTTAAAGGGGTCCGCAAAGTTGCATAGCCGCATCCAGGCATGTCTACGCAAAGCCACACCTGTCCCTGCGGCCCTGCTCGCTCCATCAGCCGCATAAGAGAGGAGGCGCATGGAGGAGTTGGCTATGGAGTTCAGGGTAGCCAGCTGAGTGTTCATCTTGTCTTGAAAACCCGCAGCCGTAGGATCCTTCAACATGTCACTCGCTTCTTTGATCAAGTCCCTTTGAAGACGAGTAAAATGGCATAGGTAGTTCAGCGAACGCATTGCAAATGTCGCTGACGAGAACATCCGCTTCCCGTACCTGTCCATGGACCTAGATTCCTTATTAGGTGGATGGACAGGCACTGAAGGATCAGCTAGTTCCTTCTTGGTGGCAGCAGCAACCACCATAGCATCCACAGAAACTCCTTTTGTCAGAAACTGTTTATCTGCTGGTGCTGTAATGAATTTTGAGGGTCTCCTGGGAGTGGGGTCCACTGAATCAGGAGCCGTCCATGCCTTTTGCTACCACCTGCATGAGGGGTCAAAGGGGAGACACCCAGGAGGTGGAAGGGCGAGAGCCAAACGCCTCAAGGTACACAGATTCATCCTCCGAGGGGTTGAGGGCTGGCCAATTTCCCCTCTGCTTAAGGATTTCTAGAATGTCTGCAAATGAGACATCTTCAGAAGGGGAACGGGGGGAACCCTCGGAATCCTCTAAATCTGTGTCAGAGGTGACGGACTCAGGTGAGTCTATGTGTTTCCTCTTACACTTTCTCTTCCGAGGGGGCTCTTCTGCCAATTCAGGAGAGGCCTCGGAAGAGGATGAGATCCCCACAGGGGATTCCTGAGGAGCTGGCTCTCTGTGGTCCAGGATGAGAGAGTGAGTCGACTTGACCTGAGGCACCGAAGAGGGGGGGGGGGCGGATGGAGCCGACTGTGGGGTAGAACCAGGTTCTAACACACTCCGCATGACCTCGAACGCACCCCTGTCAGGCAGAGCCAGAGGTCCCCGCTCCGAAAAGCTAAAAACCTCCCTCGGCACCGACAGTGATGGCTCCGAGGCCGATGTCGGAGCCAAACTCACCAGCGCCGAAGCCCGAGAGGAGAGCGGGTCGGACAATGGTCC
The DNA here is from genome assembly GCF_019279795.1 of Protopterus annectens. NCBI lineage: Eukaryota > Metazoa > Chordata > Ceratodontiformes > Protopteridae > Protopterus > Protopterus annectens. The sequence continues at coordinate 22,675,678 of NC_056741.1, forward strand.
GATGCCACTCACCCTCGAGCCGACGATGGAAGTCCGGCGCCGAGATTCTTCTAAGGAAGAAATCGGAGCCGACGATGGAGCCGAAGACAATTTTATCGGCTCCGACGCTACCACAGTCTCGGTTCCGAAATGCCCCGGCTCCGAGCTCAACGGAGTAGGAGGAGGAACATATTGAGGGACAAGGGCAGGCATCGACTGATGAGTCGGGCTCTGAAGCATTTGGGCCAGTGCCTCGGACTTAAGAAGTCGACTCACTACCCTCTGAAGGTCATGGTCCGACAGCCTCGATGACCTAGAGGAGTGAGATCTATGGCTCCGTTCAGACAGCAGAGGAGATGCTGGAGCCGAATGAACGGAGCCAAGGGATGGTGACCTAGACCTCTTCCTAGATGTCGGTTCCGAAGGTCTGGTCGGAGCCGACACGGAATTTTAATACCTCGGCTCCAGCCGGAGCCGAGGAAACCACAGAAACTGTAGACTGAGACTCATCGGCTCCAGCCGAGCCGATGTAGACGGAGGTTTAAGTAGCCTTAGGTCTCTGCTCAGTAGCTGGAGCCGAGGACCTAGAAGCCTTGGAGGGCTTTCCAAGAGACAGTAAGGGAACCCTCAGGCTTGAGTAAACCTCTCAGAATCAGTTTGTTTTTTCTTTCCTGCAGGACCCTGGGGCTGAAGCCGTGGCATACAGCACAGGAGTCCTGCAGGTGCAAAGGCCCCAGTAGACACAAGAAGTGTGACCGTCTGTCAGAGACATTTTCTGACAGCACGAGTCACACTTCTTGAAGCCTGAGACCTTTGAGTCTTTAGACATTTTAGAAAGTGTAATCACACACACCCAGTCAAACACACTGATTACACCCTATCCTATTAAAACTCAAAAAATAAAACAACTACCAAAGTTTTAAATTATGAGAAACACACACACACACCACTAGGGGATGGGGAAAGAAGGCCTGAAGGCCCGGGGGAAGAACTTATAAGTTCTTGTGGAGAAAAAATGGAATTTTAGAGAGAAAGTGGGGAAGATTCCACTAAACTAAGGGAAACAAGTGTTAAATTTAAAATTAAAGGGGTTTAAGTATACTAACTTTAATCCAAAGTTACTCACCAAGAAGCCGGTAGAAAACCAACACCTCGATCGCTGTAGCGGCAAACGAGATCTGAGGTAACTCACGCCTAGCATTGTGGGATACAAGGGGAGCCTCGAGCCGGTGGAACCAACTCTCGAGCTTTTAGAGTGGCCGAGTCGGAGCCGAGGTCGGCTCCGAACCCATCCAGCAAGAATGAAGGCGAGATAGACAACTTAACATCACATGTTTAATTAATATAAACATAAACCTAAAGGATATTGACTATTTAACCCTTACTACACTGCTACAAAAGTATCTAAAGTCTTCAAGAAAATTTACGTAATTTGGAACTAAAGTAGAAAGACACCCACTGCATACCCATTAATAAAAGGCAATGTAACCCAAAAACCTTATTCAGCACAACTTTAATGCACACCACTGAGACTGGGAGGGGACGTGGATGAAGCTAGTACATGAAAAATCTTGTGCTGTAGGTTTAGGGAATTTATTTCATTACTTGTAGCAAAACATTCCCTAAATATCTAGTACAAGATTTTTATCACACCGCACAAAAAGACATACCCAAATACTCAATTACACAAAACGCATTATGTAAATAGCCACACAGTTTAATTTGTTAACCTGGTAAATTAAATGGCCCATAAAACTTTTGTTTCTATCAAGGCCCAGGCAGACAACGCAACACATGCAAATGGACACTGGTTATAATAGCTTGCAGTACTCCGGCCTCTTGATTTACAAAGCAACTCAAGTCACTAACCTTATCATCAGCAGCTTTGCCAGAGTGAAAGAGGCAATGGTGGTAAGATCACTATCTTTGTACTTCCCAGGGTTGTTGCACACCTTTAGAACCATGGGAACAAAAACGGAAAGGAGATTCTGAGCTAAAAGGACAGAAAAAACAGAAAAGGTTCCTGTTAGACCTGCCAAAATAGCAGAATGTTAAATGTTTCACACAGGACTGATGACCACTACATTGCTTCCTAATAAAAGTTCTGTCCACTGCTGCATATCACACTACATTTTTTGTGATCAAAAAGAAATGCATAGTTACAATTATAACAGTGTTATTAGTTATAAACCTACACAGTGTCTTTCTGTATACAGATCTGCAATTACATTTGCCTGTAATGTATCTAAGTTTTGTTAAAGTACACTTTGTAATAATAAAAGTTACTAAAATGGAGCCGTCTCCTGGGATCTCCTCTAAACAAGATATGCTTGCTATGAACAGACCAGCTAACGACCGACCTATATTCAGCATACAGCCTAGTACGAACATATGTTTGGCAAGAACAAGAGACTTCAATGATATTCCACCTCCTACACTCGCTTCAACTTTTTTTTTAAACACCTTTATTGAATTATCACTTAACACAAGCAAACCTACATTTATATAAAAGAAAACAAACCATATTAACATGTTTAGTTACAAACATTACACATTACATATATTCTTTTGTGCAATCATCAATACAACATTACATAATTGCTCAATTCCCGCTTTCCCTTAAACCTTCAAGGTTAACAGTTTTTGTGCTGAACAATTCTGAATTACAATTTATACAGTGCATTAGGTGTTGTGGAACCACTGACAAGTCCAGAGATTCCGGACTTTTAGAAAAGATGTGTAGGTGACAGACTTTCTTTTGAAACTAGAGCATATTGCTTTCTCACCACTGTGATGCGAGAACATGAAAGCAGCAAGCTTTTATGGAGGTCCTTTTTCTCTTGTAGTTCGTTCACTAGCAAATCAATCAAGTTTTCTAGAACTGCAACCACAGATATTTTTTTACCTTTGCATAAAATCCCCAGTCTCTAGGAACCCAGTTGTAAAGTATGGAGGTGAATCACCAGCATGGGGAAGGGACTCTATGGGGAGCAAGCCTAAAGTAATAGCTTGGTTGCAGTAGAGTTCTTAGCAAGTTAGGTTTGGATTATTTAGTGAAGAAATTCTGTCAGGCATTCTATTCTAAATGCAAAACAATGACAGTTACATCAGCTATGGTGCTTGCATCTATACCACATGCTTTGGGGAGGGGGTGTCTTTGGTGACAAAATAATCCATTAGACTGCAGGTGCCATTACAACTGTTGACTATTATGGGAAGTATCCTACCAGAATTCCTTCAAGATTCCAAACAGACTTTGCATTTGTCAGCCACATGAAACAAAAAACAGGGTTAACTGGTTTGGTAACATATACAGAAGGCAAATTCCAAAAACATTATGAAATCAGAAGGACAAATATGACAAGCTATCAATGAATTTGCAGGAGAGGTAGACAAGAGATATTGTCCTACTCCAGTGTTCACTGGAAACTTAAAAAAAATAATCGGAGATGGTTCCTTACAACTCTTTCAAAAGCAGGCCAAAACAAAAGTTCCTCTCTACACAAGAGATTAAACAAACATGGCAAATAACTTCTCTACTAGGAGTTCAAGATGTGATGGACAACTGACATCATAGCCAGAATTCTACCAAGACACCCAAGACAAACAGTTCACAGACTGGTTTCACTGTGGAACCTTGGCTTGGGCATTACATATGTGGCATAAAGCAAGTGAAGTCTGCTGTAGCTAAGCAAGCATTGCAGCTGGTGAACTTCAGTCTGTGTGCACTTGCACAAGCAAGCCCCCTCTACAGAATAATCAGGAGTGCAGGACAGGGATAATAGTGCTAGAATGTTGAACTTGTCCCAAAGTAAACAGTAGTCATGGCCCGCTTCCCTGGAACAAGATTAGATTCATTTCAGAGTGGATCTAAGCAAGCCTAAAATGTTGAGTACTCAAAATATTAATTTTACTGTACTGTTTTTATACAAAGTCCAAGTACAGAAGGATAACAGTGAATGTGTTTCATTACACATCAATACTCCAATTACTTTAACTAGTTACTTCAAATGTGTGAATGTGTCACAGTGTAACCTGCTTTTTCAGTACAAGTAGCCCAAGGAACTCTGATTTTCTAATGGAGGTTCATTCGGCTCATAGGTAAATACTATGCCAGATGCCCTTTGGGCCATTTTATGCCTAATCAATTTCCCTTAAAGGTGAAAATCAAACTTGTACCTCAGGTCCATGAGGTAAATAACCATTATGACAACCCCTCCCCCAAGGAACTTGCTATAATTTGTGGGAGGCTCAACAGGAAAGTCCAAGAAGCTATGGCTCAGAATAGATGGCAGAAAGTTTTGCTGGAAGAAATCAGAATGAAACTACTAACACTTTTTAATTAGAATCAAGTCACAAGCATAGCAGTTTGACAAGGAAGTTATGGAAAAAGAGGTTACACCGCAGGCAGTGGGGAAAGTCAGTTTTGCATGTATTCTAGATTGCGAGGTAATAGGTGTATAAGTGTTTACTAGGCTAACGACCACAAGGGTCTTTTTAAGCCTAGGCATGCATCCCAAATCTCTGACAAGTTCTGACACCCTTGATAAGTTTAAGCATGGGCCTGGGAGATGAACCATTTACAGGTTACCCATTTGCATTAGAGACATATGTGCCAAACCAGAGATGAATTTCCATTTTCTCATCCAATTGTCCAAGTTGCACTTGAATTGGGTTAGGGAGGAACTCTACTTCACATGGATGGGGAGCCTGTTCCATAGACAGGGTAGTCCTCCGGAATACACATCTCCAGCAGGTCCTATTTATATTACAAGCAAGGTTTAAGTCTTTAGAACAGTTACTTCTGGTACTATTTTCTGGATATACAGGAGGTAGTTCAGAGTTGAATCTGACAATGCCCTATATGCCAGGCATAGATCTCTCCTCAAAAGCCTGTAGGAGACGGAATACAGGGATAGGGCCTTGAGGCAGACTGCATAGGACATGTTACTTATGCCCAGTATTCTTTTAGCAAGGAACCTCTGTGGACGTTCCAGATGTTGGATATGCCTGGTTAGGTACATATCAAAAGGGGCATTGTACTCAATGATAGGTCTGATGAATGCAGTGGAACAATGACTTCTTGGACTTAGATGCCATACTTTTGTTTGATGTTGAGCAACATAGAATGATTTCCTCACCACTGTAGATATGTGATGATCAAAGCCTAGATTACTGTGTGTCTCTCTGACTACTGGGTCAACTCTAAGGAGTGTGTTGTCAATATGATAGTTACCAGGGATGGATGACTTCCCAAAGGATACTATTGTGCATTTCTTGGCATTTAGTTTTAGTCCATGGCTCTGACATCAGTTTTTTGTCTGTCAGCCTCTCCTGGAGAATATTTGTGTCAGTGAGATTCAATGACAGCTCCCAATTTGCAATCTGCAAATGTAGTCAGCCAGAGACCACTGAAATTGGCCTTGACTTCTGAGAAGTAAATGCCAGAAACAAGCGGTCCAAGCACTGAACCCTGAGGGACTACTTGTGACTGACCTCTTTGTAGAGGTGGACCCCCCCCCCCCAATTCTAACTTCCTGGGTCCTGTCTATGGGCCAGTTGGCTATCCACCAGGTGACATATGGGTTTGCATATAACCTCTCAAGTTTGTCAATAATGCCCGAGTGGGGTATTGTGTCAAATGCCTTGGCCAGGTCAAGATAGGCAGTGTGAGCAATTTTGCCCACATCCATTGCTTTGGTGGCCTTCTCAAAGAAGTCCACCAAGTTGAGTAGGCATGATCTGCCCTTGACTAAACCAAACTGGGCTGGGTCCAGTGTCTGGAGATTTGCTACATCTTTATCGATCATCTCCATGATAATTCTTTCCATGGCTTTACATACATGACTAGTGAGACTTATGGGTCTGTAGTTTCCAGTGTCTGTAGATGGCCCACCTTTGCAGAGGGATGATTGTTGCCTTTCTAGATTCATGAGGCACAAAACCTGTTTGGAGGCTACAGTTAAATAGTAATTCTAGAGGCCCTGATAGGTCATTTTTCATACTATTTAGAAAGCATCCCGGGATATTGTCTAGGCCCACTGAGCCAGTGTTCTTGGTCTTAGAGACAGCATTAAGGACCTGTTCCCTAGTGATAGTAGAGGGAGTTATATTTGTTATTTCCTGAGGGAAGGTTGAGGGGGGAGACGGGAGTGAAGCTGAATTTGTCAGCCAGGAGGTTTGCTACATCTTCTGGCTCAGTATAGGTGGCTCCATTTACAATGAGTTCTGCACACAATTGTGTATTGCCTTTGAGGTTGAAGACATAGCTAAAGAATGCTTTGTGGTTGTCCTTGGCCTGGGAGGCCAAACTTACCTCAAATTTGGCTTTGGCAGACTATTTGTCCTCCGAGCCGTTTAGTTTGATCAGTGCGCTTTTATTCTGCTGGGTGCTGCACCTCCTAATTGTTGCCATGATTTTCTTCCTCCTGTTATACATCCGATTGATTTTGTGATTCCATCAGGGTGACTTATTTGAGTTAGTTCTGTACTTCCTAGTGAGTACAGCTGCCTCTATGCAGCTATTAACATACTTGTATAGGGTTTCTGTGAAAAGTTCTGCAAAAGCAGAAGTGTTCTCAGGGTTTATAGGGCGTGAAATATTGCCAGGTTCTCACTTAATAGCAGGAGGTTAGCCTTAGAATAGTTCCTAAATATTCCTGGTTTAGCTGGGGGTCCAGGTTTTATTTTTACTTCGAAGACCATCATTTTGTGGTCTGACCTTACCAGGGAAGGCATTACAATTGGGGGTGTGCAGCACTCTCCCATATTAGTGTGGTCCAGACCCAGTATGGTTGCACCCCTGGTTGGTGTATTGACTATCTGGTCCAGGGAGTGTGTGTTTACAAAATCCAGGAATCTGTGCATGTACTTTGATGTTGTATAGGATTCCCAGTTAATAGTGGGATAATTAACGTCACCCATTAATATGGTATTGGGCTGGATGGTTAGTGTTTCTAATAAGGGTAAATACATGGTATGGGTTTCCTGGGTCATAGAGGGGGTCCTATAGCTTTGCAAGGAAGTGGTACTGGATTTTATCTATGGTGATTTAAACATGGAGCGGCATAAGTGCATTGCCCTGTTTGACCAGCCATTAACTATATTGATTTTTGATGTAAATAGAGACACCTACAATTTTAGTCCCTGCCTGTGAAGTAGCTGGTCTAAATGTGTGGAAGGTATTATAACCTTGCACTGTTGGTGTGCTGTCCTTGGCTTTAAACCACATCTCAGAGACATCACAGACATCAGCACTCTCTAGAGTAAAGACAGCTTCCAGGAAGGGGAGTTTTTTGTTTAGGCTCCTAGTACTGAGCAGTAATACCTTTAGATTTTCTTGGTTTTGATTTGCTATGTCCGAAGTACTTTCAGTTTGGCATTGCCTAAAAAAGGCACTATGGGGGAAGACAATGTTTTAGCTAATATTCGAAAGCATAGAGAGGAGAGTTGCAGACGATCCCTGGCAAAGCAACGTGGTCTGTTGACCATCTCCTTCCATGCTGACAAATGATGTACCCCCTTAGAATAACACCAGAAACTAAGCCAATTATTAAAGTCAGTCATCTTTTGTTCATATTGTGGCATCATCTTTGGAGAAGGTAAAATGCTGCTCAATGCTAGGCTCATACCAGCCTAAGGCACACATTCTGAGAGCTCTATGATGTCTCTCTTCATATAGTCTAGGGAGGTACATCTCAGGTCCTTTACTGCCACATGGACTATGAGTCATATTGGTAATTGTGGTCCAGTGATCTGAGTTGCATGCATAATGTGGCGGATCCTAGCCCCTGATAAGCAACTGACTTAACTTTCTCCTTACTCAGCCTGGTGAGAGGGACATCAGTGTGCTTTATGATGAAATCTCCAATGACTACAATGTTGGATTGCGTGGTGACTTGCCTTATGGGCTTAGAGGAAGAGGCTCCATGAGATGTAGCTTTGTGTGTTGATGTGGGTGTTTAGAAAAAGAGTGCATTTGGGAAAGCTGAGGGTATTTCTTATGAGTACTTGGTCTAGAACGTCTTTGTGGTTTAGGAAGGTTACATGCAAGTGCCTCAGCCTATGTAGGTCTACATGTCTGCTTTGACTTGTGTGTGATGGGTGCAGCATGTGTACTACTGACAACCTTACTGACATTAGGAGTACTTTTATGTGAGAGCTTGGTCTCCAGTGATGTTGTGTAAATACATCTCGCATACCATATCAGTGTTTGAGAATTAACTGGCTGTCAGTAAACACGAGGTAATTTCTACATTGCCTCAGGACGGCAATATCCACAAAGATGCTAATGGAGACGGTAAGAAAGTCCATATCCATGGTAACAGACTTTTTTTTACTGATTAGACACAGTTGGAGTGAGAATATCACTGTCAGGAGTGTCCGGTTTGCAACTTTGTGGACAGTGCTTGTCACTGCAAACTAGTTGTCCTGTCTGCAACTACACATTGGAGAAATTTCAATTGTGCTTTTACAGGAAAAATGCCACTCGAGGTGTCTGAGTCTGTGTAGATCACTGCCAAATACTTCAGGGGAAACCAATACGTAGACCCTGAACATTTAAGGATGACGTATTTAGGCAGATATCCTGATGTTAGAAACAAATCAAGCAGTACTTACTGAAAACAAAGAATTATCTTAAGAATAATGAAAAGAGGGGAGTCGCATGACTGGCTACTGCCTGGCTAATGACGAATTAAGAAAGAATAGGGGAGAAACATGAAAGGATAATGGAGGAGGTGGTAGTCTTAGCAGTGAAAAGTGACGTGCTAAAAAAGAGGTCAGTAACTGGAAGGTAAGACTAAGTTTTGAGCAGCATTTTACCCTCACCTAGGATGATACCACAATATAAAACAAAAGATGGACTTCAATAATTGGCTTAGTTTCTGGTGTCATTCTAAAGTGATCCAGTTCCTGTCAGCCTTGGATGAAATGGTGGATTGACCACGCTGCTTTGCCAGAGATGGAATATACCTGGCACCTCTAGCCTTTCAGTTGCTGGCAAAGGCACTTGCCTACCCCATAATGCCTCTCTTAGGCAAGGTCACAAAAACAATTTCCAATGTGAAAAAATAAATACAAAGAAACTAAGGGTCATGCTGGTAAATGCTAGGAGTTTAAATCGAACTGCACTCCGAAAGCACTCCACTCCCTGGAAGATTTTGACATCTGTGCAGTCACAGAAACCTGGTTCAAGGCCACAGAAAGTACCCTGGCCTTGGAAAGCTACAATGTCTTCCACACTTTCAGACTGCAAATTGAATGCGTGAGAACCAAAGGAGGTGGAGTATATATCGTCTTTAAAGATAATTACACCTAGAATAATTATACTAGATGAAAGTCCAAATTACTGTGGGTAAGACCCCCCCCCCCTTCATGTCATTGTTACAGGTCTTCTTCCATGACCCAAGAGCCCACACAGCTTATTTAGACCTACTTGGGACAAAGTACAACCTAACACCCTAGTCATGGACGATTTCAATTATCCCTCCATTAATTGGGAATCTTGTACAATCTCAAACCCACTTGCACAGGGGATCCTGGACTTTGTAAAGTCAAATGCCCTGGAACAAAATAGTGCACCACCCCCACAAGGGGCTCTAATATTCTGGACCTGGTCCTCACCAATACGAATGGCTGATGCAACGCCTCAAATGTAACGGCCTGCACTGGTTAAATTTGACCATAAAACCAGTCATTTTTGAAGTACCAATAGCACCAGAACTCACCAAAGGAGAAATTGGGCTAAAAAAACACACCAAAGCTAACTATACCCTCCTAAGGGATGATATTATAGCCCTCTAAGCTCCAGTTTTCACAGCTGGCATTATCAACTATACTAAGGTATACACCGATGCCCTGTATAAACATCTACACAAATGTACAGACACAACCATACCTGACTGGATTAAATCAAGGTCAAGAAAAAAACAGACCATCCTGGTGGACGTCTAGTATTAATAGATTACACAATAAGCAAAAGAAGCTGGTGTCTAAAAATACAAAAGTGAGCACCTAGAAATGGAAGAGCACCCTTCTCGGCCTAAGCAAGCAAATAAGACAACTCAATGAGGAAAAATTTAGCAACCATAGCCAAGGATAACCATAAGACCTTCAGTTATGCCCACAACCTAAAAGGTAGGACTCAGATGTGTTCTGAACTAATTGTGGATGGTATCTCGCACACTGACCCTGTGGAAATTGCAATCCTGCTAACAAACTGGTTTGGTGAAAATTTCGTCCCCCCTACCCCTCCAAGCATACCACAAACTGTCATCACCTTCTCCCTGCATCGCCAAAGAGCAAGTCATCAATACTCTCTCCAAGACTAAAAACACAACCTCCATGGGACAAGATGGCATTTGCGGGCTGTGTTCTTAATGTTCTTAAGAGCTAGCTACTCCACTATGTGCCCTATTCAACTACAGCCCGAATACTGGATTTTCCCCACTGAACAGAAAATAGCGACTGTTATCCCCCTCCACAAGGGTGGGCGGCCGTAGTGGTGCAGCGGTTAGCGTTGCCGCCTCACAGCAAGAGGTTCTCAGGTTCGATCCTCGGCTGGGGTGCCTTCTGTGTGGAGTCTGCATGTCCTCCCTGTGGTTGCGTTGGTTTCCTCCGGGTGCTCCCGTTTCCTCTCACATCCCAAAGATATGCTGTAGGTGGATTGGAAACTCTAAATTGGCCCTAGGTGTGAGTGCGTGTGTGCGCCTTCTGTGGAAGGTTGGGCACCGGGCTGGCAACTTGACACCGTAAAAACTCCACTGCCAATCATGAGCGGACAGGCGATCCGCTGTGGCGACCCCTAACTGGGAAAAGCTGAAAGAAGAAGATTCCCCCTCCACAAGGGTGGCATTGCAACATACCTGGGTAACTATATACCCACAAAGTTAACCAGCCTCATCTGTAAAGCAACGGAACAAATAATCATGGATCTTGTAAATAGGGATATAGGTGACTTCCAACCCCTTGGTCCGTTTCAGTTCAGTTTTGTCAAGGGTAGGTGGTGCCTGCTGAACGTGGTGGACTTCGAGAATGTGACCAGGGCCACAGACGAAGGCAAAGCTGTGCACACAACCTATCCTGACTTGGCCAAGGCCCTCGATATAATCCTAACTTCGGGAATCATTGACAAACTAGCCCAGTTGAATATCAACTCTTATGTTGTCAGGTGGGTTGCAAACTGGCTCACAGATTGTCAACACTCAAAGTGGAAGGCTTCACCTCTATCAGCAGACCTGTCATCAATGGGGTTTCCACTGCTGGGCCCCCTCTTGTTTGGCATATACTTCTCTGAAGTCCAGACCAAAATGGAAGGGCTTTGGCTAACCAAGTTTGTGGATGACTGCAAATTAGGTGCCATCATTAAATCCCCTAGCGATGTCAGCATTCTTCAAAAGGGGCTTACACAGACTGATGGTGCCAAAGCCATGGTCTTAAACTAAAGGTTAAAAAATGCACCATAATTCCCTTTGGTAAAAACAATATCCCTACCAGTAAAATAAACAATACCCCAAGTACCAATTCTGTAGTGAGAGACCTGGGAACACTAGTCAATTGCGACCTTAACTTCGACCAACATGTGTCTACTGTGGTGAAGGCAAGTACAGTTTTGTATCTACCATAAATGTAGATGTCCGATAGGTATGCATCTGCAGTCATAACATATGGGTTTGTCCTGCCTCAGGCAGCCCTTCGGTCGGCCGGATTCCAAAGTCTGGGTCTGGCCTCGGCTGATGTCGCACTTTCCCCGACGTCAGAGCGTCTGGGGTATAAAAGCATCAGCCGACGCCATTTTCCTCAGTTTTTCTTGCCCCAGATGCCAGGTGCCCTCTAGGAAGGCTAAATTTGAAGAGATGCAATAGAATTCCAAACATTTGCAAAATTATATATATATATATATATATATATATATACACATATATATATACATATATATACATATATATACATATATATATATATATATATATACATACACACAAGTATATACAAACAAATACACCATAATAGATTCCCCCAGCTAGCTAAAAGAGGGGTAAACACCCTAGGAATACCACAGAGGGGTAGGAGGGAGGGTAAACCTGACTGCAGATGCATACTTATCGGACATCTACATTTATGGTAGGTACAAAACTGTACTATGTCCTTCAAGGATGCATCTGCAGTCATAACATATGGGTAGAATACCATAGCTAATCTGGGGGAGGAAGCACTAATAAAAGGATGGTGTAGTTAAGATCCCCTGCAGGACTGCAGTAGCAAAGCCTGCTCTGGATCTGGACTATAAAGGTAGATTGTAATGTTTGGTAAATGTATGCACGGAGCTCCAAGTAGCAGCTTCTAAAATGTCCTTGGTAGCCACCCCTCGTAGGAAGGCTGTATTGGTGGCCGTGGCCCTTGTGGAATGAGGCCTGATGTTTGCAGGAATTGACTTTCCATGAAAGGAGTAAAAAATTGAATGCAATTTCCTATCCATTTTGAAATTGTCTGTTTGGAAATTGCTTTTCCTTGCACCCCAGCAGCATATGCTACGAATAGTTGGTCAGTTTTTCTGCTACTTTTAGTTCTGTCCAAGTAGTAGCGTAGTTGTCTGTGTATATACAGGGTGTGCAGAAGTTTTTCCCCTCTATTCTGTGGATTTGGGAAGAACGTAGGCAAGTGAATAGCTTGGTTCAAAGATATCCTAGATACCACCTTTGGCATAAAAGTAGGATTAGTTCTTAGTGTAACTCTGTCCTGATGGAAGATGAGAAAATGGCTGTACTGCCATTAATGCTTGTAACTCAGATACTCTTTTTGCTGAAGTTATTGCCAGAAGGAATGCAGTTTTCCAAGACAGAAACTGGAGATCCGCTGATGCTGCTGGTTCAAAGGGAGGAAGTGTTAGTTTCTCCAAGACAAAGTTGAGATCCCAAGCAGGTAAAGGGGGTTTTCTTGGAGGTTTGATATTTTTGATTCCTCTCAGAAATTGCTTGAGTAGAGGGTGTGAGAAGATAGGTGGATCCAAATTGTATTCTGCTGAAATTGCTGAGGCATGAATCTTAATGGAAGAATAGGAAAGGCCATTGTGGAACAGTTCTGCCAAGTATTCCAGAATGTGTGTCAGGTTTGCCACTGTCACATCTAAGCCTTTTGATGAGTTCCAGATGAAAAATCTTTTCCATTTAGCTGAGTATGTCTTCTTTGTGGAAGGCCGGCGAGCTTCCATGATAATGTCCTTCACTGTCTGTGATAAAACATTTTGTTTTGGTTTTAAGGGATTTTTCAGGCAGTTAGCTGCAATGTTTTTAAGTTGGGATGCATGATCTTGAAATTGTTCTGCATCAGAAGAAGAGGCCATAGGGGGAGAGGCCATGGTTTTGCCTGTAACATGCTCCTCAATAGTGGATACCAGTGTTGCCTTGGCCAGTCTGGAGCTATCAGAATCACTCTTAGCTGTTCCTCCCTGATCTTCAGTAGAACCTTGTACATTAAAGGGAGAGGTGGGAAGGCATATACTTTTAGAGCTTTCCAGCTGAAAGAGAGAGAGTCCACCCTCCATGCTTGTGGGTGGTATGTCCTTGAGCAGAATGTCTTCAGTTGATGGTTGAGGGGGGATGCGAACAGATCTATCTCCGGCGTTCCCCATGCCTTTGTTATGAGTTGGACGATGTCTGGGTGCAGCATCCATTCGTGTGCATCCATGGTAGCTCTGCTTAAGCTGTCTGCCAGTGTGTTTTCCTTTCCTGGCACGAACTGGGACTGCAGTTGGATATTGAGTTTCAGGCATAACTCCCATAGATTCATAGCCAGCCGGCATAGAGGGTAGGAGTGTGTGCCTCCCTGCTTGTTTATGTACCACATGACCGTGGTGTTGTCTGTCCTTATTAACAGGTGGCCTTGATGGAGGAAGGGTTTGAAAGCCTCGATTGCATGCATCACTGCCAGCATTTCCTTTGGTTTATGTGCATGTGTAGCTGTCTTTGAGACCATAGGCCTTGGATACATTTGTCCTCCATGTGTGCTCCCCATCCTCGGTCTGAAGCGTCCGTGGTGATGGTTTGTTTTGTTTTTGGTTTGTTGAAAGGCAACCCTCTGTTGGACTGGCAGGCCTGAGCCCACCACAGGAATTCCTTTTGAAGGCAAGGAATGATTGGTATCAAAGTTTCCAAACTGTGACTGTGTTGAGACCATACACTCCTTAGGTACCATTGTAATTTTCTCATATGCAGCCTGGCCTGTGGTATCAGAATTATGCAGGATGCCATGTAACCCAGGGCCTGCAGGATTTTCCTTGCAGTAAGCTGAGCTTGTCTTGTCAGATTCATGAAGTAATCTGGAAGTTGTTTTTGTTTTTCTTCTGTGAGAAAGGCCATTTGGGTGGTTGTGTCTAGATCCGCACCCAGAAAGGTTATCCTTTGGGATGGAACCAGTCTTGATTTTTGGATGTTGACTGTGTATCCCAATGCCTGTAGTAGGCAGATGGCATAGGCCAAGTCTTATCAAATTTACCTTGTTGTCCGCTTGTATAAGGCAGTCATCCAAATAAGGGTAGATTTGAATCCCCTGAAGTCTGCAGTGTGCAATTACTGATGCCAGGCATTTCATGAATACTCTGGACGCAGTAGATAAGCCAAAGGGCAATGCTGAGAATTGATAATGCTCTGATCCTGCAAGAAATCTGAGGTGTCTTCTGCAGTTTGGTCGAATAGGGACGTGCAGGTATGCCTCCTTGAGATCTAGAGTCACCAGCCAAGACTCCTTGACCAACATGGGAAGTTGCTGCTGTAGGGTCAGCATCTTGAATTTTGGCACAATGAGGAAAGTATTCAGTGCGGACAGGTCGAGAATAGGCCTCCATTGATTTTCTTTTCTTGGTACCAGGAATAGTCTGGAGTAAAATCCTTGGCCTTGTTCTGAAAGTGGTACTTTTTCTATAGCTTTCATTTGAAGCAAGTTGTTGATCTGCTTTAAAGCCTCTGCCCTCTGATTTGGTGGTAGGTTTGGCATTCCGTTTCTTTTTGGCAAAGTGTGGAAGTGGAACCTGTATCCTTTGTCTATTATTTGCAGTGTCCATGTGTCCCTTGTAATGTAATGCCAATTTTTTGAGAATAAAGCAAGCTTTCCGCCCAAGGGTGCTTCCAATTGAACCCTGGTGGGCGGAATCAGAGTAAAGTCATTGAGCCTGTCCTGGTGTAGTAGTTGTTGTTGCTGCTGTTGCACTACCTCTCTGGTTGGCAGGTTGCCACTGACGGCCTCTGTAAGAGCCCCTAGATTGGCCTCTGCCTCTGGGGCGGCTGTTCCTGCCTCTCTGGGCTCTGTCCGAGTCTGGAAAGGACCAATTCTTAGTAGGCCAGTTTCTGCTAAATCTTGGTGGTTGTACTTGTAGAAAATCCTTAACTGTTTGCACAGATTTTGCCTTTTCTTCATACTTTAAGACCTCCTGAGCAGAGGAGCCAAATACATTTTGTTTCTCCATTGGAGCATCCAGGAGTTTAGCTTTAACATGGTCTGGCAAAGATTGTTCCTTCAGCCAGGCATGCCTACGAATAACTGCCCCAGTCATAGCTGACCTAAATGAAGCCTCCAATGCATCATAACCACACTAAGAAATGATTACTAACCTGCTGTGAGTTGTGTACCAAATCCTGAAGGGATTTACGGTCAAGGGGCTCAGGAGAAGAAAGCTTCTTGTTCAGTTCATCTAACAAATACTCTTGGTACTGTATCATATGAAATTGACAATTTAGAGCCCTGACGGAAAGAGTTGCAGAAGTATATACCTTCTTTCCCCATCTCTGAAGCTCTAGACTCTCTTTCAGAAGGTAGAGGATTTTTGGCAGTGGCAGCCGCAACCCCTTTAGGGCCCAGAGTAATAGTTTCTGGGTCTGCAGAATGGGCTTTATACAGATGGAAATGAGAATCCGGGACCCTGTAGTATCTATCAGGTTTGGCAGGGGCCGGGGGGAGAGTATCAGGGGCTGTACTGACATCATTGTACACATCATCAATTACATTCAAAACAGGAGGTATAGCTAAGGGCCTATGCTGAGGCAAATGTAAAAAGGTCCTTAATCTTTTTCTAGAATCAGAGAATTCCTGACCTTGCCATTGAAAATGCTCTCTCATGGAGTGTAGGGTCTCACCAAAGGAAAACTCTTCAGGAGGGGAGGCCGAAGGGATAGATTCTTCAGCATCGGAATCCTCATAGGGAGGATAAGCCTCCTCCTGGTGGTCTGACAACTCAGAACCATCCGTGGACTCATCTGAAGAGTGTGGGTCAGAAGGCTCAGTCCTGGGCCTTTTGTCTAGTGGAGGGTGAGAGGCCCTGTCCGGGTGAGGTTGTGAACCTCTAATTAAAGAAATAAGGTCCTCTGCAAGGCTGAGGATCTGAGTACTAGAGGAAGGCCTCTGGGAGGTAGTCCTAGGAGGCAAAGCCTTAGAAAGTTTAGCAGCTTTAGCCCTGGAGAAAGCCTTAATGGACATGGAAGCAGGGGGCCTAGCTGCCCCACGTGCAGGAGTAGATATGTCCAAGGGAATGGTGTCGGACATATCCTGGACACTGGTTTCGGTAGGTAGCTCGGTAGCAGACTCAGCCGGGGCCTCCCAGGCCGCGGTGGTCGGTTGAGTGGATTCGGATGAAGGAATCTCCGAGGACTCTGTTTCGGCCGAAACCGAGACACTCGCAGTAGGCTTTACCGTGGTTTCAGCCGAAACCGCGGACCACGAGTGTCGGTCCTTGTCCTTCCGTTTTTTTCACCAAATGTGATGTCGGAGTCTCCGACGGCATTTTATATGCAAAACTAGCCCCAAAAAATTCCTCTGCAAACTCCGACAGATGTCTAAGAGTTCGTTGGTTGAAGGAAGCACAGGCTGAACAGGACGATACGTCGTGGTCTGGGCCTAAGCAAGGAAGGCAGTAGGAATGGAAATCCTTATGAGGTATTTGTTTCCCACAAGTTAAACAATTATTTACTTTATCTGACATCGGCTGAGGCAAGAAAGAGTCCCCAACGGGGTACTTAGCTTTTTTGAAGTCTTCGGTAGCTGAAATCACTGGATCTGACTGACCGGCACTTGCGAACAGCTTCTGCTTCGGGCACCGCGCGGCAGGAAAGACTGAGGAAAATGGCGTCGGCTGATGCTTTTATACCCCAGACGCTCTGACGTCAGGGAAAGTGCGACATCAGCCGAGGCCAGACCCAGACTTTGGAATTCGGCCGACCGAAGGGCTGCCTGAGGCAGGACAACCCATATGTTATGACTGCAGATGCATCCTTGAAGGACATCTCTACATCGCTCACCTGATTAGCAAAGACATCGCCTCACGAGCAAAAGAGGTTATAACCCCCCCCCCTGTACTTGTCCCTCATCAGACCTATTATTGAATATAATGCTCAGTTTGGTATGTATCATACCAGACATGTGTAGCAGCTTGAGACACCTCAGATTTCTAACCAAGAAAATTCAAGATCTCCAGTACATATCTTATGCGGACAGACTGAAGTCACTGTAGTTAGTAGCGTATAGACTACTCAGAGGTGACTTGTGTCTGCCTTACAGGGCTATTTCTGACCTAAATCTAATGAAAAGGCTGCACATCCATAAATCAAATGGGACTAGACTCACCTGTTGCAGGTACCTCGATCTAACCTGCGACATAAACAGGACCTGAATAACAGAAAAATCCACACAGCAGCAAGGACTCGTTCTCCAAAATTTATTCTTAGTGCTTTTGTCTCAGACGATGACAAGACTTCATCAGATAAAAGTATAAAACCCAAATGAGCTTTAAATACCCATGAAGCCAGATGACATCAACATCTCATTGCACATTTAAAGAGAAACAATTACTCTAAAATACATATAGTGATATACATAAAAAAAAATTATAAACAATTCAAATAGAAAAAAGTAAATTAACAATAACTGTTGAATTTATCTACGTTCTGGTTTCAATTTTAAAATACATCCAATGGATGCCATCTCATTCAACCCAGGCCAACTTACTGCTCTCAAATGTAAAATCCAGTACAACTCCCTATGCTCAAGAAAAAGTTGCCATGGTCCAACTCCTAGGGTTAGGTTTAACTTATTCAATTACCACAAACTTAAATTGATGCTCAGGGAAATCCAATAAGTGTCGAAATAGGGCATTGGTTGTTTTTTTTTTCTTATTATTTATTTTCATACGATTTTTAATTTGCGCTCAGTCTTTCCTACATAAAATATGGGACAGCACTGACACAATGCCCCATATACTACTCCTAAGCTGTTACAATTGTACTTGCCTTTAATATTCAACTGGTAGACATTAATATCGAAGACTTCCCCAGTATTGATATAGGGACAAAAATGACAACACCCACATTTGGACATCTGCCAAATTTTTTTGTCTTGAAAATTGCGTGGGCAAAGTTGCCTCTACATAAGATTCTTCAGGTTATTACCCCCCTTATACACAACCACCGGCTTAGAACATATTTTGTTCCTTACCACACAGTCGTCCATAAGCATAGACCAATTTTTAAAAATAACATCCCTCGCCTGTCTGAAGTCCACAGTAAATCTCGTAATAAAGACCAACCTAAAATTAATGTCAACATTTTGTTGTACAGTCAAATTACTTTCATGGACCACATTAGTATGCCTGGTAAAATTGTGAAAGTCATTAGCTTCCAAGCACATTAAAATAGGAACACAAGACCCCCCTCCCCCATTTATCACGTCCATTTTAATCTCCCTCACAAATTCTTTAGGGCAGTCTCTTAAGAAAGCAATTCCAGTAAGACACATTCATTCATAAAATCATCAAATTATACCATCCTGGCAGCCCTATCGAATTGTCCCTTGACAACTGCTTTCTTTTGGGACAAGGGGTGTGAACTATCAAAATGCAAGAATGAATTAGAGTATGTGGGCTTCCTGTAAATGGTAGAAACATATCTACTATTGGTCACATCTTTTACCAAATTTACATCCAAATAACGAATACATTCCTCATTTAACACGTGTGTAAATTTCAAAAACTCTGTAGTAGTATTATTAATATATTCCAAGAATAATTCAACATCACTCTACCCACCCTTCCAAATGAGAAAAAAATCCTCCAGGTAAATCAAGTGCAATACACAATTCTGGAAAAGAGCATGTCCAAACAAAAACTTATGTTCCCATTCACACATAATATTGGCGTATAGGGGCCACATGCTGCCCACATTGCTACACCTCTGTTGTAGAAATATTCGTTCAAAGATGATGCAATTGTCAATACTAATCCCATCATTTCTACATATAAATTGATGTAATTTTGTAATAAGCCCTTCTTAAACAAATATTCTTCAAACCAATTCAAACCCACATCATTGGGTATAGACAGGGCTGCCAAACGTGCCTATTTGAGCAGTACTGTCCTGGGATCAGCAGCCCGATCCAGAGTCCTGCACTGCCAGTTACAATCCTGACAAAACAGCCTCCTCTTTTTTTTTTTTTTTTTTTTGATTGGCCCGTATGCCGGTATACAAGGCAATAAAAAAAAAAAAAATTTTGCAAAACGGAGCTACTTCTGTTTAATTTGTTGTTGCTTGTTGTTCTGCACTGAATAGAAGAGGGTCCGCTGTGCGATTTTTTGACTGGCCAGTATGCCAGTATAAAAGCCAATCAAAAATCGCCAAACACTGAGCTACTTGGGTTTAATGCAGAACTGCGATGTTCCACATTAAAGACCTTTTTTTTTTTCCTGGCAACCCTGGGTATAGATGAAAACAGATCCTTGACATCAATAGTTAAAGAAAGATGTTGACTCAAACTCTACCGAGGTACATTTGCCAAGAAATTCCCATGAGTCAATGCACAAATGATGTTCATTTTTCAAGAGATCCTTTAATTTTATATCTAAGAATTTGGCAAAGGTAGAAGTACTAGAATTGCTAGCATTCACTAAGGGAGGGTCCATTAAGTCCTTATGTAGTTTGGGCAAACCAGTCGGTATAACTGGAGAATTCACTTTCAAGTATTTAATTGTCAGATAAAGAAATAAGTGATTCCAAAAGCATATCACTTGTGTCAAGATCCTATCATATGCAAGGAAACTTGGTTATAAGCTTCACTAAAAAGAATAAAATTCATCCTATTAACAAGTCTTTTAACTCCATAATTACAACCCCCCCCCCAAAAAATCAGGCTGCATAATCCATATTTTCATTTGCCGAAGTCCCTAAGCAATTCCCTGCCTTCATAACTTAAATTGCTAACTACATTTGTTCTACCTCGTCACACACCCTAAATCAACTTAACATAATTTTTCAAACGGCAAAAGTGTGGGATGTAATGGAATATTACAAACACTAGGCAACCAAAGTTCATTTCTGCCATGCTCACAATTGTTATTCAACAATTTTAGACTTAATCTTCCTAACAATTTTAAGTCTAACAGAACATTAGCAATGTCCATTCTTGCGCCTGGTACAAACAAACCCCCCTTTGCAAACAAGTGAGCCACATTAGAAGCAAAGACAAAAACTTTGACATTCCCAGTATTATTCACTATAATGTTAGGCATGTTAGAAAATTTCTGTATTTACAGTAGTCACAGCCCCTGTTGAAAATTCCGACTCCACCTGCTGGTCTAAGGTGGAAAACAGTATTGTTGACAAGCCAGGAAACAGGACCTGCTGGAGAGACAGATGCATCTCAGAGGCTGCCACTCATCTGGCATAGGCTTCCAATCCACATCAAACAGAGCACCTCTTTGACCCTGTGCACAACCTGGATGACTGGATGGGAAACTGTAAATTTCTGCCAGGGATTGCCCCTGCTTCTCTCCTGGATCTCAGTAGTCCTTACTAGAAAAATCTAGGGCAATGACTATATCTGTCATCCAGTATTATATTGGGATTTTACAGCTAGACTTGTAAAGATCCTCGGGCCAATAGTCTAGTAACATCCTATGAACAAGTCTGTGAAGGTGATCACAGAAGAAATGGGAATTAAAAGATTTAGAAGAAATAGTGTCAGTGGATAAAGTAGATAAACAGAAGGACTGACCCATGGTCTGAAGATGTGAATAAATCTGGGGAAGGTGTGGGTCTTTTCAAGCGGATAGATGCATGGAAACATTTTCAGCAATGCCTTGGAAAATACAGTACATATAACAGTAAACAGAGCACAAAAAAGAGAGAGAGATACTGACAAAATGGTAGTCACTGGACAAAATAGTCATAGTGAAGTCTCAGATCATAGGCTGAATTTGGAAACAGTAGCAGATGTTGCAGAACAGTCGTAGAAAATAGAAGAGATATGCTCTAGCTCTGGCATCATGGACGTATATGTGGAAGATTAATCGGGATACTTTAAACTGAGGATATCAGTAAAAAGACAAGGAAAGGCTAATATACCAAGCATCTCCACCACTAGCACCTAAAAAAGCAAGCGTTATTATCATTGGAGAACATCTCAAATAACTAAATGGTTCAAAATACTTGTGTTATCCAACCTGCAGAGTAAATAGCACAGCAATATTGTCTGCATGAACAGAACAGCAGTCTAGAAGTTTCTACAGCCCACTTCAAACTGGAAATGTGGAGAAAGTTAGATTAGTTTGAGCAGATTACCAATATGAAAGAGCTGTGTTTCACAACATTCTAGCATAACTTACCAACTTGGACCAAAATGACTAGGAAAGGTACACTAATCTCCCTCTTCCACTGAAACTTCCTTGAATAAACGTTAGCACAGCAAATATGGATCAATACTACATAGTGTGACATACGAAAACTACACATTTTTCCCCATTTAGTATTTACCATTTTTAACCAGGAAAATGGCAGATCCAGTCACTCCTTTGAAGAATGTGACCATGGAAGAAAATAAAGCTATATATGTATTATCTCAATGTCTCCAAATCATTTGGGTTTCTAGTACAATGGCAGGAATGGACCCCATTCCTAAGTCAAAGTATGATTAAAGTTCATAAAATTAGCATTGTTTCACTCTCCCAGAACTGCTTTTTGCAGAAATGTGCCCAGAAATGACTCTTCCTGCAATCGTATGAAGTTACGTGTATTGGTAACATATTGATGTGCAGAGCTGTAGTAACTACAGAGGGAAAACTGATCAGTCACAGCATGAAGCTACGGGAAAGAGTAGTGGAAGCTAGGTTAAGAAGGGAGGTGATGATTAGTGATCAGTAGTATGGTTTCATGTCAGGAAAGAGCACTACAGATTCGATGTTTGCTCAGAGTGTTGATGGAGAAGTACAGAGAAGGTCAGAAGGAGTTGCATTGCGTCTTTGTGGATTTAGAAAAAGCATACGACAGGGTGCCTAGAGAGGAGTTGTGGTATTGTATGAGGAAGTCAGGAGTGACAGAAGTATGTAAGAGTGGTACAGGATATGTACGAGGATAGTGTGACAGCAGTGAGGTCTGCGGTGAGAGTGACAGATGCGTTTAAGGTGGAGGTGGAATTACATCAAGGATCAGCTCTGAGCTCTTTCTTATTTGCAATGGTGATGGACAGGTTGACAGACGAGATCAGACAGGAGTCTCCGTGGACTATGATGTTTGCAGATGATATTGTGATCTGCAGTGAGAGTAGGGAACAGGTGGAGGAGACCCTGGAGAGGTGGAGATATGCTCTAAAGAGAAGAGGAATGAAGGTCAGCAGGACTATGACAGAATGTGTGTGTGTGAATGAGAGGGAGGATAGAGGAATGGTGAGGGATGCAGGGAGTAGAGGTGGCGAAGGTGGATGAGTTTAAGTACTTGGGATCAACAGTTCAGAGTAATAGAGAGTGTGGAAGAGGGGTGAAGAAGAGAGTACAGGCAGGATGAAATGGGTGGAGAAGAGTGTCAGGAGTGATTTGTGACAGAGTACCAGTGAAAGGGAAGTTCTACAAGAGGGTAGTGAGACCAGCTATGTTATATGGGTTGGAGACAGTGGCATTGACAAAAAGTCAGGAGTCAGAGCTTGACATGACAGAGTTGAAGATGTTAAGATTTGCACTGGGTGTGATGAGGATGGACAGGATTAGGAATAAGTATATTAGAGGGTCAGTCCAGGTTGGAAGGTTTGGAGACAAAGCCAGAGCGGCAAGATTACGTTGGTTTGGGCATGTGCTGAGGAGGGATGGAGTATATTGGGAAAAAGATGCTGAGGATGAAGCTGCCAGGTAACAGGAAGAGAGGAAGGCCTAAGATGAGGTTTATGGATGTGGTGAGAGAGGACATGCAGGTGGTTGGTGTGACAGCAAGATGCAGAGGACAGAAAGAAATGGAAACAGTTGATCTGCTGTGGCGACCCCTAACGGGAGCAGCCGAAAGGAGATGATCTAAATATGATTGTAGACTTTTTTTTAAAGACCCGTTGCTCTTACTACTACTGGAACTACCTGGGTATCTTTCTTCCACATTGCTCTCGTTTCTGCTTGCCATCCTGATATTTTATGACCGTCTCTCTCTCTCTCTCTCTGTACACAGGACATTGTAGTCACTGGGTGTGGCGATTTCGATGATCAATGCTACTTTTGTCTTCTTTTAATGGACCACTATTACCTGGTTTTCAGGCATATGTTTTTTTAACGGTTGGCAATGGACGATCCCATTCTTTTCTATGGTGCTTTGTGGCTCATGTTGCCAGTGTTTTTCACCCACTTCAGTACCATAATGTTTGTACAATTCCCAGTGCAACAGTCTTGGCAAATTATTATGCCTTTCAGTATATAGTCCTTCTGCCATTAGTATGTTGCAACCAGCAACAAGGTGTGCAACTTGTTTCCAAATTCTGTTTTATAAAACCTGCATTTGTCTGTTTCTCCCACATGTTCAATGGACTTCTTAACCTTTCATCTCTTGGTTTGAATTCACCTCTCCTTAACCATTCCTGCATTTGTTACTGAACATGAGGTTCTTCCAGAAGTTTTCTACACTTGTAACTATAGTTATGCATTTTCCACATTTCTTGCCTTCTCAACTGGTCCTTCATCTTGTATTCTCTTTTCGTTTTTGGCACATTCAGTTGCTGCCTGGTTTTTACCCACTTGTGGTTTGATTTCCATTCCTGCTGGACACAGTATATATGCTCCTGCTAGCCTAAGCAGGAAAGTCATCTTAGATTTATTCTCCTCATGTTTCAAAACTTTCACTACATTTAGGTAGTGTGAGGTCAGGAGATATGTATACAGTCCCACAACTGCAAATCTATACATGTAATCAGTTTCAACGAGGCCCATCCCTCCTCCTCCTCCGGGGAATATATAATCTTGGTATGCACTGATTTTTATAAATCATTTGATGAGCATGAAGCATCCTTCTTGTTTTCCTGTCCAACATATCCAACACCTTTTGGGGTCAATTAATATGTCTATGCTGTTTTCAGTATTAGTTTGTCAAATATTCCTTAGCTTCATTCGCATTTGTTCATGTTTTATTGTTGATCCTTCATCAGTTCCCAAATATTTATACATCCCCTCTTGCTCAAGTTCTTTTATATCGCATTCTTGTCCTAAACTGTTTTCTTGGTGGTGCAGCCTTCCTGCTTTAAAGGTTGCTTTTGCACAGTTAGACGTTGCCCGTTCGATTCTCAGTTAGACCGTCTTCTGTGTGGCGACATGTGAGAACGGGCGTTCCTTCGTTGAAGGTTGTGCGGTAGGCCCGGCAAGCCAGCACATAAAACTTTACTGCCAATCATTATTGGACCAGAGTTCCGCTGTGGCGACCCCTAACCGGGAAAAGCCGAAAGACAAAAAAAAATCAAGACTAAATGACATTCTTATATCCTCTGAGAAAATTTTAACCACTTGCAGTTGTGCTATCTTGCTCATGTGATTAGCTATACAGTTTGAAATTTATAAAAAAAGAGAAGAAGTCTTTACACTTTGTTGCTTTCTGGGAGTTTAATTGTAGCTATGACCTAATCTGTTAAGCAGACAGCTTAATGGGTTAAGGGTAAGACAAAAGAGCAGCAGTGACAGTCACCCTGGAATACCCCCCTGTGAATTTTTATCCCTGGAATAATAATTTGTCCTTTATCATGGCTTAACTGTAAAGTGGTTTACCACTGTTTCATGGTTACTGTTCTGGAATTGCTCAATGTAGGGTCTATCTTGTACATTTTTAAACACCCTTATCCATGGATGTGGGATACTGTCAAATTCTTTTTTGTAGTCTATCTATACCTTAGATAAAATCTTCCACTTTACAGTTCTCCACTATGACTTCATTTAACAAGTGATCCTTTTTTCATATGACTTTCTTTTATTGCCCTTTTGTTCTATTGCCATGATTGAGTTTTCTTCTAAATGACTACAATCCCTGTCAGAATCACTTCCAGTGATTCGTTTATACACTGTTGAAAGGCAAGTTATTGGTCGATAATTTTTAGGATATCTTGCAGATTCGATCTTAAGTAGGAGCATTGTTTTTCCTGTTATACAGGAAACCAGGCTGGTGTCTGTTCAGGGTGTGCATGTAAATAGCTCTTACCCATGGCTAAATCTTCATACAAAGATGTTAAAACTTTTAGTCAGAAGTTAGATACTGGATCTGTGCATGGGGTTTATCAGTTAGGAGCTTTTCTTAACTTGGTTTCAATCTCCAGCCGTTACTTCAGCTCATTTCATATCCTGTACATTTGAACTTATTCTTTCTTTAACCTCTTCTATCCATTTAGCTTCTGTTATGTTCCACAGAATCTCCACAGATATTTCTCCAAAATGTATCTATTTCTTCATTTTTTGGTGGTGTTTCAATTCCTTTTACCTCATTTCCCAGTTCTCTACAAAACGTTTGTGTCATCAATAACTTGCTTAAGTTTTTCTGCCTGTGTTGGTATTTTTAGTTATTTATATAGTGCATGACAGATTCTGATCTGCTATAATACGGAGTTGTTGCTTTTATCACACGAGTATTTTTGTTGATCTGTTCCCTCTTCTATACTTCAACAGTGACACTTCTTGTCTCAATTGCTTTCTAGTTTTCTCTGTTCGATACTTCCATGATGGCATTCGATTTCTTCTCTTCCTTTTCCTTACTACTGTGTGTGTGTGTGTGTGTGTGTGTGTGTGTGTGTGTGTGTGTGTGTGTGTGTGTGTGTGTGAGCTAAGACTATTAGTGTTGCATTTAACTTGGAATGTCTTGGAGCTTTTCTTTCTGGGCCTCCACTGAAAAGGGGCTTTGTGACCCAGTGGACTTCCCCGGTCATCAAACTTAAAATAAATTAAATAAAAATAGTAATATCTACTATTTACTTCTGTTATATCACATGAATCTATATGGGCAGTCCCAATTACTGTGCTCATTTGTTCTATGAAACTTCTAACTTTCTGAGTTTTATTGACCTTCTGTAGTCTTTCTTTCATTGATCTTAACATGTCTGTCCATCTTTATTAAATCAAGCAATTCTTCTCCTAGATAATTTTTTTTCCTAAACTGAGGGCGCATTCATTCTCAATTTCTTGCGGGCATTCAATAGCAAGTTCCACAGCATTTTCCTGTGCCACGTTCGCTTCAGTTTCATTCCATCATCCATTGCTCTTTCATATGGGAACTCACTCGCTTATCACTCCACAACAATGACTGTGCCAGAGTTGCCATTGTTTCCTGTTCCTTCCCTTGCTGTCCAACTTCAGCTGAGCATTTGTACTGGTTTCCTATGGAAGGCACCAAAGTATCTTCATATGGCAATTGATCAGATGCTTTCTGCTCCACTGGTTTCTCCTTAATTTGGATGTTAACTGCACTATCCTGACATGATTTGAAAGAATCATAATTATCTATATACTCTGAAGGCCACCCTCTTATCCACACAGACAATTAGCGAACAAACTTGTGCAAACCTCCAGAATTCACAAAAAGATCACACTAAGCCAAAACATGCTAGGATTGTTATGCACAAACTGAGCCTCCCTGAATCAGGAAAAGATCCTGGTCAGTAACCTAACCCACTCCAACATAGAAGGTGAATCACCAGGATGAAGTTTGCAAACCAACCATCACATTGTGCGTCCAAGTAGAAATATGTTCATAACTGGAAACATGAAGCACACAGACTATACTCACTAAGCTGGAGACAAAGGGTGACAAGCTGCCTTTCTAGTGCTAGGATCCATATCAGGAGGACCCTACAGTAACTCAAACATGACAAGTATAACAGTGATCTTGCAGTGGCACTTCATGTAGCTGTGAATAACCAGAGTTGCTCAAAACAGAAGGACATACAGAAACACATGGTGGAGCTTGGTCTACATGTCAAATTCATCTAAGATTCTGGCCATGAATGGACTAACCCCCAGTTAGAATGCCCAGATGCAATGAGGAGATAATTGGTTTTAACTGGGTATGTAGGTGGTGGCTTTCTAGGGAGAACTAGTACACATCAACCTGTGACACAATAACCTAAACAGCTTCAACAAGGATGGCCAGCACAGATTTGGCATTCTGACCAAAAAACTTACTGCCACCATAATACCTTTTTAAAGTCTGTCTTTTGGACACTAATATAACAGAATTTCTAGTATATTCCAATCCAGACTATATCAAAGTTGTCATACTTAATGCCAGAAGCCTTAAAAAGAAATTATGTCTTTACCATAATGTTCCATCTATGTTGTCGATCTTCACTTATTCTTGACTGTGGGTTCAGTTCCCCATCTCGGAACAGACACGGCCGTTATTCCAGCTCACGCCCCCCCAAAACTCTCGAGCTTAGCTCTACCCATAATGTTCCTCACAGGATTACCTCAGATCTACTTTGCATAAAATAGTGAGACAGGAAACAGACCAGAGACCATATCTGTATTCCTAAAAAGGAAAACCAATCTTTTGGGAGAGATTTGTTCCACCAAGAAACCAAAGGGCCGGAGGAAGGAGGGTGGGATGTCAAGGATAAGTGAAGATTGACAACACAGATGGAACATTATGCTAAGACATAACTTCTTTATCTGACGCAGTCAATCTTCACTTAATCCCTGACTGGGACAGAGTCCCCAGCTACCCAAATCTTAGGAGGTCTCACGGAAGAATGTTCCTGTGCACCATTGAGCCAAAGGATGCTTGTCTCCTAGAGACCAGATCCAGCTTCTAAAGAGTAACAAAGGTATCCAGGAATGCCCAGGTAGCCACTGCACATATATCGTCTATAGAAGATCTGGAATGAAAGACCGCAGAAGAAGCTACTTCCCTCGTTGAAAGTGCTTTAACAGGTCCTTGAAGTTGCACTTTCCTTTTGTTATAAATTAAAGTTATACAGTTAAGCCATTTAGCCAGAGTAACCTTAGAAACTGGTTTGCCCATAGTAGCAGAAGAGAAACAACTGATCAGATTTTCTGATTTCCTTTGTTTTGTGAAGGTAAAAATGTAATTGTATATGCGCATCTAGTAAATGCGGGCAATATTTATCCTTGTTTGAGAAGTTGGGGAAGAAAACTGGAAGTTGTATACTCTGGTTGATACTGGTTTTGGACACTCTGGCAGAATAGAAGGATTTGTTCACAAGAGACCCTGTCTTTATAGAAAATTAGGCAAGGAGGTTTGCAACATAAGGCTTGTAGTTCAGATATTCTTCTGGCAGAAGTAATAGCACTCAAAAAAAAAGTTTTCCAGGATAAATACTTCAAATCGCAATTTGCAGATGGTTCAAATGGGGAATTATAGACCGACGTATCAAGTTCAAGTCCCAAGGTGCAGAAGGGTCTTTGTATGGGGGTCTGAGCATTAAAGTTCTTTTCAGAAAAGCTTTACAAAGTTAGTAGGACATTAGCATTCTCATTTAGGCCATTATGAAAGTTTGAAATTGCAGTTAGAGGCACTCTTGTAGTCAAGGAAGATGCTCCTACCTCGAAAAGCAATGCCAAAAACTCCAGGACCCTATCGCCTGAGGCAGAATATAGATAGAGGTTACTCTCTATAACCCATTTTGAACAGTTTTGCCACTTGCCGAAATACAATCATCTAGTTGAAGGTTTGTGGGAGGACAGAGCAATTCATTGAAGTGAGGAGGTGAGTAGAATGCCTGGCAATCATTAGAACTGGAGAAGCCATGCAGTGAGCTGGAGATTTTGGAGATTCAATGAACTAATCCGTCCAGGTGGGACAATAGGTCTGGAGCTGGGTCCAGCGTCCAAGGCTTCCAAATTAGACTAGGCCAAAGAAAGGGAAACCATACCTGTCAAGGCCAGAATGAGGCAATGAGAATTATCCTGTTCTTTGACCTGTTGGCTTTCTTTAGAAACTGGGATATGACAGGAATCGGGGGAAAGGCATGCAATAGACCGGGGAAGCAAAGATCTGAGCAGGGCTGGCTGACCCCCATTGGCTGAATATCCTTTCTGCCACTAGAGGCTTGAGACACCACTTGTAAAGCATTATAATGCTCCTCCTCAATTTGTCTACAATCACGTTGGAGCTCCCAGAATGTGCACTGCAATGAGAAAGCGGTCATATGAAATCGCCCATTGCCATACCCGGAGTGCTTCTCGACAAAGGCGGCAAGATGTGGTTCCCCCTTGTTATACCAGACAATTGACATGTCTGGTTGAATTGAAATAATTGAAATCCTTCCCAAGGGAAGGGTTTCTTGGAGTGCTTGCAACGCTAAAAGCACTGCCCTCATCTCTAGACCATTGATGTGCAAGCTGGCCTCCAGAAGGGACCAAGTGCCTTGGACTGTCTTTCCCAGAAAATGCCTCCCCCACCCTATCTGGGATGAGTCTATGATCACTATGGCTTGGAGTTCATAGGTTCATAGATAGGTACTAGGCTATTGGCCTTGGGGCCTATACAAGCCCAGCCATAAAGTTACCCCTGGCTTTTGCCACCCAAGAAAATTATTTTCCTGTGTCACTGTCAAGCAGAGCCACAGAAGTGATCCCCGGGGTGAATTTCATATTTCCCATCCAATCATCAAGATTTTTCTTGAAGAGTGCTAATGAGGAGCTTTGTTTGATATAGATAGGTAGTTTATTCCAGAGTATGGGAAGTCTCTGGGACAGGAATCTAGCCCTCTGGCATGTTCTGTTTGTTGTGGTGACAAGGTTTAGGTCCCTAGAGCGTGTAGCTCGGAAGGATTGAGATTTCTTTAAGTGGAGCATGTCCAACAGCTCTGGGTTTGACATAGCTTTGTATGTTAGGCAGAGATCACCTCTGAGTAGGCGATATGCGATGGAGTAAAGCTGGAGTTTTTTGAGACTGTCTGCGTAGGGCATCTGTTTGAGGCCGGTAATCCTCTTTATGAGGTATTTCTGCGGCCTTTCCAGCTGCTGCAGATGTCTTGTGAGGTGCATACCAAAAGGAGCGTTGCACTCTATAATGGGTCTAAAGAGTGATGAGTAGAGGGGAACAATGACCTCTTTTTCTGGATGAGAAAACTTTTGTAATGAGGTGAGCCACATAGAAGGATTTACCGACTACTGTGGCGATGTGATTACCAAAGGAGAGACTACTGTCCACCTGTGTCTCAAGGTCTCATCACACTTTCGGTGTTGAGTATACTACCACCTATGTTGTAGTTCATGGGTACAGAGTTGTTACCAAAGGGGATGACAATGCACTTTTTGGCATTGAGCTTGAGGCTATGGCTTTGACACCAGGCATCTGTCTCAGTGAGGCCCTTTTGTAGGATGTCCACATCGTTAGGAGTTTCTATTATGGCTCCTAGTTTGCAGTCATCTGCAAACTTCATTAGCCAAAGACCTTCTGTGTTAGCCTGTACTTGAGAGAAGTAGATACCAAACAGGAGAGGACCCAGGACTGAACCATGTGGTACTCCACTTGTCACTGGTCTGAAGTCGGATTTGGAGTCTGCTACTTTCACAGTGTGGGTTCTGTCAGTGAGCCAGTTGGCAACCCATCTTGCGACATAGGGATTTATACCTAGTTTAATGAGTTTATCTATAATTCCAGAGTGGGGGATGGTGTCGAAAGCCTTGGCAAGATCTAGATAGGCTGTGTGAACCACCTTACCCTTGTCTACGGCTTTGGAGACTGCTTCAAAGAAGTCTATCAGGTTTAGGAGACATGAACTGCCTTTTACAAACCCGAACTGGGTGGGGTCCAGAGTTTGGAGATTACCAATGTCTGTTTACAAATTCCATGATGATACGTTCCATGGCCTTGCAGGCTCGTCAGGCTAATGGGGCGGTAGTTCCTGGGGTCCATGGTGGCTCCCCTCTTGTGGAGTGGGATAACCGTTGCTGTGCGCCATTCAGCAGGCACAAAGCCTGAGGTGAGGCTATGACTGAACATGGTACTTAGGTGGGGTGCCAGTTCGTTCTGTAGTCCGTGCAGAACGCAGCCTGGGACGTTGTCTGGTCCCATGGATGCTGTGTTCTTGGCTTTGGAGAATGTGGTTTTAACATGTGCAGCCGTGATTACAGGAACTTTGCATTCTTCCAGTATAGAGATGGGCTTTTAGGGGGTGAGAGGGGGGTAAAGTTAGCACTGAACCCATCTTCCAGGATGTTGGAAATATCAGTTGTGTCTGTATATTTAGTGCCATTGTGCTGTAACTCAGAGCAGATCTGAGTGTTGCCATTGAGATTTTTGACAGCTATAGAATGCTTCGTGGTTGTCTTTAGAATTAGTGGCAATTTTGTTTTCTTAACTAGCTTTGGAGGATTTTATCAGGGATCGCAGCTTCTTACTGAGGCTGACCAGGGAGCTCCTCCACTCGTGGGATTTTACTCTTTTGCAAGATATTCTTCCTTCTGTTGTACAGTTTGTTTATGGCAGGGGACCACCAGACTGTCTTCCTTTTATTGGAGGATAGCTTCTTGGTTCTGTTTGGGATAGCACAATCCATGCACTCATGTAAGTGCTTATAAAGTGCAATTGTGTAGGATTCAGTAGTCGTAACTGTACTGTCCATCTGCATGGGGGTCATGAAGTTCACCACTTCTGTCTTAAGAAGCATGAAGTTGGCTTTGGAGACATTTTTTACCATGGTTTCCTTAATGGGGGGTGGGGGCAGGATGTGGATATCTAGGGTAATTAGCTTATGGTCAGATCGGACCAATGAGGCATTGACTTCAGGTGTGGAACACCGGTCACTCATGTTGGTAATGACTAAATCTAGGATATTGTTGCCCCTGGTGGGGGTGTGGATAAGTTGATCCAGGGCATTGGAGTCTATGAATTCCAGAAAGAGTTGAGCAAAGGAGTTGGTACATGAGTAGTTTTCCCAGGTAATGGTGGGATAGTTGAAATCGCCCATTATTAGGGTGTTTGGTTGAATCCTAATATTTTCCATTATATCAAGAAAAGAGGAGTGGGAATCCTGGGGCATGGTGGTTGATCTGTAGCAAGCTACAATTTGGATTGCAGTTTTGTCCAGAGTCAGTTGCACTTGGATAACCTCTGCTGCATTATGCTGAGCAACTAGCCTGGAGGTGTGGATATCCTTAATGAATATGGACACATCTCTGACTTTGGTGTTCCGGTCCAGGTTACATGGCCGAAAAGTGTGGTACGAGTTATAGCCTGGTAGTGCAGGGGTGCTCTCTGGAGCCTTGAACCAGGTCTCAATCACTGCACAGATATCGATGTTCTCCATTTTAAGGAGTGCCTTGAGTGAGCGCATTTTGAGATTTAGACTTCTAGCATTGAGTTGCATTACCCTCAGTTTTTGCTTGCCTGTTCCTGTTACAGTGCTGAATTTGTCATTTGAACCTTGCCTAAAAAAGGCACTACAGGGGCGGCAAGAACCTTAGCCAGTATCCGGAATCCCAGGGGTGACAGGTGCAGGCCATCTCTGGCAAAGCATCGTGGTCTGTCGACCATGTCATCCCAGGCAGACAGATACTGGATCCCTTTAGAATGGCACCAGAAGCTTAGTCAATTGTTGAAGTCAATCATTTTGTCCTTGTACTGCGGCATCATTCTGGGTGATGGCAGAATGCTACTCAGGGCTAGGGTCATACCTGCCTGGGCTACAAGATTGGAGAGCTCTTCCATGTAATCCAGGGAGGTACGTCTCTGGTCATTCACACCAACATGCACAATAAGAGTCATATTTGTACTTGTTGTGGAGTGAACTGAGTGCGTGGGTTATGTGGTGGATCCTGGCGCCCGACAGGCAGCTGACAGTAACCTTCTCCTTGTTCAGCTTGGTGAGTGGGACATCAGTGGGCCTGACTATAGAGTCTCTTATGACTAGTGTGTTGGGTACGTTGTTTTGCCTTATTGGCTGTGGTTGAGTGGCACACTGAGTCTACGGGCTATGTGTCATTTGTGTTGGGGGGTGGAGGTTGCTTGCGTTTCTGCTTTGGAGGTCTCTGTTGCTTGAGCAGATTATTATTGAGAGCCTCCGTGAATGTTCTTGTTTCTATGTGTGGAGTTTGGTGGTGTAGATTTAGAGAGACTATGTGATGAGTGTTGTGTGGTGCAAGTGTTTACCTTCTCCTCTTGACTGTCAAGTTCAGTCTTGATTGGCGAGAGCTTTACCTCCAGTTTGGCTAGATAAGTGCATCTCTCACAGGTTGTGGTGTTGGGTGGTAGGAGGAGAGGGTTGGCAGTGTATATGAGGCAATTTCTACATTGCCCCAAGATGCCCAGATTCATCAGATAGACAGGAGAGAACACTGGGAGCTGACCCTTGGACATGCCTGAATAAAAAAACTATTTTCCAGTAAATAAGTGAGTAAAGTGAGTACAAGAGCTGTTTTTCTCTAAGCAGGTGAGGAAAGTAAGTACCAAAACTGTTTTCCTCTAGGTAATGAGGAAGATTGAGTGCTGTAGTAATTAGCAGGTTATTTAGTGCTTACAAGTTCTGAACATGTGCTGATCACAAATAAGCAAATTCAAGTGCTAAAACTAAGAATCTGTATCTGGACTAAACTAGTTACATGAAAGGGGGGAAACAAGTGCAAATGTGGGCTTTTAAATCAAAGTTGAGAGAGATGGAAGAAATGCCCAAACGGCCAGTAACTACAATTTCTGGGCTAGAACCACTCCTTAAGTGGTAGATAGGTTACCTAGTGCTTACCACTCCCACTGATAAGCTAGGCTTCCCTCCAACACAAAGCTTGGGGGGGGGGGGGCTCAGAAGCTTACACACAGTCCTGGATACAGCAAATCTGAATCTGGACTACACTAGTTACAGGAAAGGAATTTTATTTACATATACATATACACACACACACACACATATATATATATATATATATATATATATATATAAATAAATATATAGATAGATATATAGATATATAGATATAGATATATAGATAGATATATATAGATAGATACATACAGAAAAGTATCTAAAACAGCAGACAAAACAATTCAAATGCAGTGCAAGCTAGCACACTTGAGTATGTAGCAATGTTAGACCAAACAGTTTAAAAAATGTAATTAAATTAAAAATTACTAAAAACAATGCAGAAGGAGTCTATTAGGTAGAATGAGGTAAAGAGATGGGACTGGGGGGAGTGTCCCAGATCAAATCTACAGTGAGGGCAGGCAACTGCAAAAACCTCCAAATTTAAACAACAACACAGGAATAGGGAGGGTGGGTATGGAAAAACCAACACCTTCAGCAGAGATCTGAAAACCTATACAGTGAAGCAAAAATAACAGTGCACAACTCTGGTCAGCCAGCAATGATATAAAATGAGTCAAACAATTACCAGTACACAACTCTTTAGTGCCAGAAAAATATACTCAGCTCTGTATATCTCCAGAAAGTTTGAAGAGCACTTTGTCAGGACACAGGAAGGCTCCAGCAATGAGTAGAGGAAGGACAAAGGGTCTGCAAAACAAAATTTAGTTGGAGTAAAGCCATAATTTCAGGTCTTTCTTGCATAAACTGGTGATCATTACCAGATGGGACAGAGGTTGTTTCAGTAAGGACCATTGGGAAGCCAAGTGCCACTGAAGAATCCACATGTGATACCTCGCAAGGGGGACTCAAGTGATGGTGGCCGGCATTCAATTTGCAGCAGTAGTGTTGCAGTCATATTTTTGCTATGAATAATCTGATTTGAGATTTTATTCTTTGAAATCTTTCTGGAGGAAGAGACGCAATGCTAGTGTTTGTGTTTAGCAGCACTTCTATGAGCTTTAACTGCTATATTAGTTCTAGATGGCATTTTTCATAGTTTATAGTGATTCCTAATTAGGAACAAGTTAACAGAACGTAGTTTCTTGCCTGCAACAGTAGATGCCTGGTGGGAGCGGGAATGAGCCAGTCGTCTAAATATGGAAACACACTGAATCCTTGCAGTCTGAAGTGAGCTGTTACCACTGCCATGCATTTGAACACCCTGGGGGCTATGGTGAGACCAAAGGGCAGGGCTCTGAACTAATGACTGGCTCCCAGCCAGAAGCAGAGGAATCTTCGGGATCGCTTGTCCATTTGTGTGTGATAATACGCATCCTGAAGTATAGACTGAATTGTAACCATCCGGAATTTGGATAACTGCTCTCCAGTCCCTTGTTTTCTTTGGCAATAAAAAGAATCTTGAGTAAACTCCGGATCCTACTTGGTCTGGTGAGACTGCTTGGATGACTCTCTTGTTGAGCAATTAAGACTGCTGCATCCTTGTGACTGGGTGTAATGTCTGCGATTCCTTTCCATTGTGTAGGTGTTTGTGAAAATGGGATACTGTAACCTCTGATTATAATCCTCTGCACCCAACTGTCCATTATCTTTAGCCAGGCAGGTAGGTGCAGGGATAATCGTCCCCTGACTGCCTCCAGAGGACGGCAATCGGGCCTCCATTCAGGAGTGCGGATAAGAGTTACAAGGGAAAGAATCCCTGGAAACCTGATTTTTATGGGCCACCTCTGCCTCCAGCATGGCATCTTCTATTGTAAACCCCCCCCCCCGCCCCAGGAGGGGTTGTTACAACGTGAGTCGTGGAAAACCCTTGGGACCTTTTGAACCACAGCTTCCCACTTCCCTGGTTTCTAGAGTAAGACTGTTGAGTGGAAAAGCATACGCCCATGGCAGAAAGGGTCTTTCCATCCTTCTCACATCAGGCAAGGGTCTAACTTTGGGGCCAAATAGAGATGTTCCATCAAAAGGAGCATTGACAAAAAAAAGATGAATGGCTCAGCAAATTCACATAGACCTGCCTGGATGAGCTTTCTCATGGCAATGCCAGAACCTGCTGCCTCTCGTCATCCATTCAGCTATGTGCATAACAAGCCCCATGGATGAGTTGCATATTGAATCACGGGTTGCTAGCTGAGAAGCTACTTTGTCTTGAAGCCCCTGTCAGAGTATCTGATAGCTCCTTTATCAGATCTTGTTGAAGTCTCGTGAAATGAGCCATGTAGTTAAAGGGCCAGAGCACAAAGGTCAATGAATCGTATGTGCGCTTCTCGAATCTATCCATCGTCCTACACTATTAGGAGGATGGATAGTAGGACTTTCATCAGCAAGTTCCTCTTTGGTGACTGCCGCTACCACCATGGCATCTACTGGTATCCCTTTAACCCAAAGCTGTTGATACTGAGGAGCTGACAAAATGTGGTCTGGTCTCTTAGGAATTGGCTCGACAGATTCGGGTATCATTTAAGCTCGCTGCACATTTAATTTAATCAGATAGTCAGCGGGTGGAAAGATTCAAGGAGGTAGAGGGTTGGCCATAGAAAACCTCTAGGTATACAAATTCCCTTGAGGAAGGCTGAAGAGAAATCCACACCCCCCCCACGGTTTCAGGATCTCCAGAATGTCTCCAAAGGAGACACCTTCTAGGGGTGACTTTGGGGATCCTTCCCCTTTATCGATATCTTACATGCAAGCCTCTTCAATGGGAGTTTAAGTGCTTCCTTTTGCGCTTCCTCTTCAGAGGTAGCGCCTCGGTGGGATGGGCCAGAAAGATGTCTGAAGGACATTACTACCATAGCTGGATCCTGAGGCTTCTGTGCTTGCTGTCCCAGGGCAGAGGCTGGAGGAAGCTCTGGGTGAGGGGTAGGGCAGGGCTGTTGGTCCGATGAAAGTGTTATCAACTGTAAATCCCACAATAGACAAGGCCCTCTCCATGACTTGAAAGGCGGGCCTCCTCAGATGAACGGGAGCCAGGAAATGAAAAACGTGTCTGGAAATATGGTCCTATCCTGCGCTGAGGCGGCCACCACCAAAGTCACTGTTGAGCTAACGTGTGCCGAAGCCCAGAGGAGCATGGACGGATCAGACAACACTGGAGTGGAACCACACTCCTTGGAACAAATAAAACTGTGATCCCGGGAGAGCTCTGGATCCAGTAGAACCAGAGAGTTCAAGGCAGTTATCAGTACAGGAGAAGTAGCTTTGACTGGCACAGAGACAGTTGAAGCCGGAACTGTCAGCACCAGGAACTCCGATAGCTCAGTTGGAGTCAGAGGAGGAACAATAACTATTGTAGAAATAGCTAGAAACCGTGTAAGTTGTTAATCCCCTCATCACGATGAGCTGGTCCCACCAGTCTCAAAATTTCAGACTCTGAGAATCTTGGTGGAACAGGCTGAAGAGTGTGACGGGGACCGGGGCTTGGAGGTCAGTCTGTAAAAGGGTCTACTGATGGTGAATACTTTGTACGTGGCCTGTCTTTAAATGAGAATTCCTTCAGTTCTGAAGTTGCTGGAATGTAGGAAATAGAAGGTCCCAAGGCTGTTTAGTGGGTGCCAAAACTGACTGTGCAGAGGTAGGCACCAATGGAGGAGTTAGTTTTAGAGTCCGTTCCGACAAAACCTTGGGAAATGGGGCAGTCAACCATTTTGACTGGTGGTGTCATTGATATTATTCAGCACCAAGCTACTGCTGCTCTTAAATCATTCATGCTTGGATGAAGGGGAGCTAACATCAGTTTTCGATTTGGCAGAACCAGATATGGCCTTATTGAAGCTGTATTTGATAAGGTCTTTAAGAATAAGCTTTTTTCTCTTTACGAGGGCCCAGTGATGGAAGCCATGACAGATGGCACATCTTGAAGGTGCACTGGGCCCAAACAATAGACACAGAGTGCCCGTCAGAGTTAGGTAGCTTACAATCACACTTTTGACATCTCTAAGACAGAACTACCTCTAGGTAGTTCAGCCATAATAAAGGCAACAACACACAGAAAAAAGGGCAGGAAGAGAATTTTTTTTTTTTAAACGGAGAAAAAAATCATACCAACAATTGTACGAAAGGTTTACCTAACGGTAATGGAGAAAGAGTAGAAGGGTACGAACGACAGTACAAATTACCTTAATGGTAAAGCGACAGAATGAGAAATACCAACGATGGTATGAAAAGGAAATACTGATCGTGTTAAGAGAAAGTAAGGCGATAATCAAAGAGCTGGGAAAATGAAAAAGGATAAGAAATCACTGAAGGAGTTTTAAGGGAAAAACTTACAATTTGAAGAAATTTAGCTTGCTCGAGAGCTGGTAGGATGAACGCATCTGGCACAAAAAGCAGCAAACGAGATCGGAGGTAATCCTGTGAGGAGCATTATGGGTAGAACTAAGTTCGAGAGATTTTGGAGGGCACGAACTGAAATAATGGCAGAGTTGGTTCAGAGATATGGAACCAAACTCAGTCAAGGATTAAGTGAAGATTGACATCAGATCAATAAATTACCAAATCTCAAGCATTTCTCCAAATTTTGAAAACATCCATACCTGTATTGTAACAAACTGTTTCAACGTAAAGGTAGAACTCCCGCTTTACCAGGTTTCAGCACTTAACATTCAAACCTGGTAGAGACAAAGTATCAACATTTTTTATACACCCAATTATGTCAAGATAGATTAATTTCCCACAAGAACTTCTGGAAAGTACCCTCAACGAGACAAATTATGAAATACAACCTGCTATATGTCACCTTCTGTGTAGACAAAGGATGTCTAAATGGCTTACTAAACTAACACTTTTCTGACAAATGATTTAAACTAACCCTTGATTAACTGGAGTACTTATACCACTAAGGTTGAGTACAGCCAAAGATTCCTTGAATTTGTAAATGCTAACTCCCTTGTACAAACAGTTAGCAGCCCAGTAAGGGTCAAAAATCATCTTGACCTCATCCTCGCTAA
The DNA here is from genome assembly GCF_019279795.1 of Protopterus annectens. Classification (NCBI taxonomy): domain Eukaryota; kingdom Metazoa; phylum Chordata; order Ceratodontiformes; family Protopteridae; genus Protopterus; species Protopterus annectens. Next base: position 22,714,632 of record NC_056741.1, read on the forward strand.
TGAAGCACCTACTACAGCTTCACTTACAGCACCCTCATCTCGGATCCCATCTGATCGCTTACAGTGCCCTCATCTCCGGTCTTATCTGATCACAAAATCTCATTCAAGGCATCAAAAGCCATCATAGCAAATACCTCTGGTTTAAAAAACTTTAAAAAGACCAGATGAGCTCTTTAAAAATTTGCTGCAAAATGTCTACTCCAAGTGTAGCCTCAGCTGTCACCTAGGCCAATGAATGTCTCACCGAACAAAGAGTGCAAACCAAGGGGTCCTAAATCAGAACCAAATATACTGAACATATAAAATAAACCACCCTGGTAAAATGTCAACATTAATTCTAAAATCAAAGGAAAAAAATAAAGGCTATAATAAAAATCTACCCACATTTAAGGATGCAATGAAAATTTTGAAAGTTACTATAAAGAAGCTGAAAAGCAGAACACAAATTAAAATTGGCATCCAAAGCCAAGGTTAATTAACTGTGAATTAGAAGTTATGTACCTACCATAACGTTCCATGTTAGTTGTCTTCTCTCGCCTTCTTTCTTGCTGGATGGGTTCGGAGCCGATCCTCGGCTCCGACTCGGCACTTGCTTAGCTTGAGAACTCCTTTTACCAGCTCGAGGCAACCCTATATCCCATGATGCAAGGCGAGACTACCTCAGATCTCGTTTGGTAGCTAAATAACCCTGCCAATAATACTAATCCCAAAGGAAGAGCAAAACTAGCCTAGAAGAACTAGGCAAAAAGTTCTTAAGATAGACTCTCTAAAGAACTAAGGAGAGTGAATCTGATAAAGAGAAACTCTTCAAGATCTGTCCAGGCCAGGGGGAAGGAGGGAGGGAGAAAGAAGGCGAGAGAAGACAACTAACATGGAACATTATGGTAGGTACATAACTTCTAAATGTTAAGTTGTCAATCTCGCCTTCATTCTTGCTGGATGGGACCGCGTCCCTAGCACCTGTATCCCGGGTGGCTCAATGGAACAGACTCTTGAGTACTGTGGAACCAAAACTGGCTCTGTCCCTGGAGGCCAAATCTAATTTGTAATGAGACACAAAGGTATGAGGAGTGGCCCAAGTAGCTGCTGCACAAATGGTATCAATGGGTAGCCTATCCTGAAAGGCTGTAGAAGTGGATAGGCTCCTGGTTGAGTGTGCCTTCGGTTTTGAGGGTAGTTGCTTGCCTCTGAGCGAATACACATAAGAAATGGCGGAAGACAACCATCTGGATAAGGTCACTTTTGATACTGGGAGACCTTTCCTGTTTTCTGCATAGGAGACAAATAATTGATCTGATTTCCTGAATTGTTTAGTTCTATGCAAATAATATCTGAGCTGACGATGGACATCCAAAAAATGAAGCTTTTGTTCAGCACTGTCAGAATAATTTGGGAAAAAAAACTGGTAGATCGATGGATTGATTAATATTAGTTTGAGAAACAACTTTGGGTAGAAAGGATGGATTTGTTCTCAAGGATACCCTTGAATCTCGGATACCCTCCTTGCTGAAGTGACAGCCAGTACGAATATTGTTTTCCAGGTCAGTAACTTTAAGGAGCATGAAGCAGACGGTTCGAAGGGGGGTAAAATCAAGGATGCTAACATCAAATTCAGATCCCATTGTGGAAGAGAATGTTTTATTGGAGGCTTTAGGAGAAAAACTCCTCTCAGAAAGGCTTTGCATAGTTTATGTGACAATGTTATGATCTTGCAAGCCAACATGACATTTGGAAATCGCCGCCAGTTGAACTTGAACTGTTGATGAAGAAGATCCTGACTGAAAAACTTCAGCCAGAAAATCTAAAACAGAATGCACAGGTGCAGTAAAGGTCAATGTGCCTGGAGTTTGCCCAAAGGGAAAAATGTCGCCATTTGCTAGCATAAACCGTTCTGGTGGACGACTTCAAGGAAGCTATTAAGATATCTCTGACAGGATCAGAGATCATAGGAAGCCTGGCTAGGGAAGGAAGTGGAGCAACCAAGCAGTGAGGTTGAGAGAACGAATGGCCAGTTGCTGTTGACCCGAGTGGTGGATCAGAAGATCTGGAACTGGGTCCAGATGCCAAGGCTGCACCAGGAGGTGGCGATGTAGGGTCGGAAACCAAATTTGTCGAGGCCAGTAAGGGGCAATGAGAATCAACTTGGCTCTCAAAACGGTAGCTTTCTGAATGACCGGTGGAATTAAAGGGAAAGGAGGAAAGGCGTACAGAAGTCCCCGGGGCCAATCCTGGGTTAGAGAGTCTCTCAGGGGTTGGCCTGGTAGGGGAAAGAGGGTGAAGAAGTCTGGGCATTTGTTGTTTTGGGGCGTAGCAAAAAGGTCGCAACAAGGGGTGCCCCACTTCAGAAATATCTCGTCCACTACCGATTGATTGAGAGACCACTCGTGAGGCATGAGAATGGCTCTGCTCAGTCTGTCCGCTAAGAGGTTGGTCCTGCCGGGGATGTGCATTGCTATCAGAAACCAATGAGAGATTGCCCATTGCCAAAGTCTGAGAGCTTCTCGACACAAAGGAGAGGACCTGGTCCCTCCCTGCTTGTTGATGTACCAGACCACAGACATGTTGTCCGTTTGAACTGCAATAGTCCCCGCGGGAAGAAAGTCGTTGAGGGCTTGCAACGTTAAAAGCACCGCTCTCATCTCCAGGACATTTATGTGCAGATGGTATTCGATGGGTTGCTAAGTCCCGTGGACCATCCTGCCCTGATAATGCCCCCCCCACCCGATCAGAGGCGCATCCGTAGTGACTGTGGCAACCGGAGGAGGGGGAACAAATGGTCGGCCCTGATGAAGTAGAGGGGAAGATATCCACCAGGTTAGATGAGTCCTGCACGATTGTGTAATCAAGATTTCGTGCCTCATGGGAAGGTTCTGGAACGACCACTGAGTGAATAACATCCACTGCAGAAGACGCATGTGGAAGCGAGCTAATGGTAGAAGTACAATGGCCGCAGCCATAAGACCTAGAACCTTCAGAACCAATCTGGCTTTGACTTTGCTGCTCTGCAATAAGATCCGAACGTATTTTTGGATGTCCAGAATTCTCTGATCTGTTAGTCTGGCTAACATACTGACGGTGTTTAGTTCTGCGCCTATAAAGGTGATAGATTGGCAAGGCAGCAGAGAAGATTTTTCGAAATTCACCGATATTCCTAACCTTTTGCAAAGCTGCAGAGTGTAGTCTCTGCTCTGAAGAAGCTGATGCTTGGTGGTGGCGGAGAGGAGCCAGTCGTCTAAATAAGGAAACACCTGGAATCCTTGACGTCTCAGATGAGCTGTGACCACTGCCATGCATTTGGTAAACACTCTGGGGGCTGAAGTGAGGCCAAAGGGCAGGGCTCTGAATTGATAATGACTGGTCCCTAGCGGCGGAGAAACCTCCTGGAGCGTCTGTGTATCTTTATGTGATAGTACGCGTCCTGGAGGTCTATCGAGCACATCCAGTTGTCCTTGCCCAAAAAGGGCAGAATGGACTGAAGCGTGACCATCCGGAATCTTGCCTTCTTGACAAATCTGTTTAGATTGCCCAGGTCTAAAATAGGTCTCCAATCTCCCGTCCTTTTGGGGACCAAAAGAATCTCAGTAGACGCGGATCCTACTTGGTCTGCTGGAACAGTCTGGACGGCTCTTTTTCTAGGAGCTTTGAAACCTCCTGTTTTGCCAAATCCCTTTGACGGGTGAGATGTCTGAAAGGGATTGGTGAGTCTGAGGATACCTTTGAAGGGATTTTGTAACCCTCGGATATGATCGACTGTACCCACATGTCTTGTGAGAGGGAGCGACAGGCTACTGGGTACAGCGATATCCTTCCCCGACTGCCTCCAAGGGTGGACAGTCGGGCAACACCTCAGGGATGCTGAAAGGGCTTATCAGGAAGAGGCTCCCTGTTGCCCTGATTCTGGGGCCCCCTGCCTCTAGGGCGGCGTCTATTATTGTTACCCCTCTGCCTCTGGGGTAAACTGACCACGTGTGTCCGGCTGCTCCTTGGGCTTTACGGAACCACATCTTTCCTCCTTTCTGACCCTTGGGATAGGGTCTAGAAGGGTGGAAAAATGGACTCCTGACGGCAGGAAGAGTTTTGCCGTCTTGCTCACACCTGGTCAAGGTTTCCTTCACCTGAGGTCGAACAAAGCCGAACCGTCAAAGGGGGTATTGGTGAAGGGCGCCTTAAAGGGTCCATGAAATTACAAAGCCGCATCCAGGCCTGACGTCTAAGAGCCACTCCTGTGCCTGCGGCTCTGCTCGCTCCATCGGCTGCATAGGATATGAGCCGCATGGAGGAGTTGGTTAAAGAATTTAGGATTGCTAGCTGTGAGGCAATCTTGTCTTGAACCCCAGCAGCTGAAGGATCCTGAACCACTTCACCTAGTTCCTTGAGAATATCTTTCTGAAGTCTGGTGAAATGACAAAGGTAGTTCAGCAAACGCATAGCAAAGGTCGCTGAAGAAAACATCCGCTTACCATACCTATCCATGGTCCTAGAATCTTTGTTAGGAGGATGGACAGGCACGGAAGGATCCGCAAGTTCCTTCTTGGTGGCCGCCGCCACCACCATAGCATCCACAGAGACGCCCTTAGAAAGAAACTACTTGTCTGAAGGGGCCGTAATAAATTTGGATGGCCTCCTGGGGACAGGTTCCACAGAATCTGGGGCTGCCCACGCCTTCCGAGCCACTACCTGCATAAGTGGGTCGAAAGGCGGAGACACCCAGGAGGTGGAGGGTCGGGATCCAAAAGCCTCCAGGTATATCGACTCATCCTCGGAGGGGTCAATGGAAGGCCAGTTCCCCCTCTGTTTGAGGAATTCAAGGATGTCTGAAAAGGAGACATCCTCAGAGGGGGACCGTGGGGAACCCTCCGACTCATCTAAGTCTGTATCAGATGATGTAGACTCAGGGGAGTCTGTGCGTTTCCTCTTACACGTCCTCTTCCGCGGGGGTTCCCCTGCAGGATCAGGAGAAACCTCGGAAGAGGAAGTTATTCCCAATGGGGAAAACTGGGGCGATGGATCCCTGGGTCTGAGAGCAAGAGGCTGGCAAGAGACATCAACAGGCACCGAAGAGGGAGGAGCTAAAGGGATGGACCGTTGACCTGGCTCAGGTGCCAGGACACTCCTCATCACCTCAAAGGCTCCCCTCCCAGGGAGACCAGAATACTCCCGTTCCGAAGAAACAGGAATTCCCGGCTCCACAGAGAGAAGGCTCCGAGGCCGATGTTGGTGCCGAGCTTACCAAAGCCGAAGCCCCGAGAGGGAGAGCGGGGTCGGACAAGGGTCCGATGCCAATAGCCCCCATCGGAGCCGACAAGGGAAACTCGAAGACCGGATCCCTCCAAGGAAGGTCTCATGGAGGAGATCGGAGCCGAAGACGACGGAGCCGAAAGAGGATGTATCGGCGCCGACACGGTCGCTGTCCCGAGAAGCTCCGGCTCCGAACTCTGGAGGAGAGTCGGAGGAGGAAGTTCAAGGGGAAGAGCAATAGCCGAAGTCTGCTGAGGCGGGCTATGGAGCATTTGGGCTAGTGCCTGTGACTTCAACAGCCTGCTTACCACCCTCTCTAAATCGTGGTCAGACAGCCGGGAAGATCTCGAAGATCGGCTCCGATGACTCCGTTCCGACAAAAGAGGAGACCTCGGAGCCGAGTGGATCGACTCCAAAAAAGGGGACCGAGATCTCTTCTTGGACGAAGCCATCGGAGCCGAAGTCCTCTGGGTTCCAGATGGAGCCGAAGACTTTTCGGCTCCGATACTGGATAACACGTCGGCGCCAGCCGGAGCCGACAAGGCAACTGTAGACAGTGTCAGAGCCGACAGGAACAGACACTACCACATCAGAGGAAGAAAGATCGGCTCCAGCCGGAGCCGATCTCGACTCCGAAGGAGTCGGAGCCACCGGGGAAGGCTTAACCACTGTAGCCTGAACCTTAGGTGGCTTTGAAGGTTTACCCGACCCAGTCTTAGTGGGTGAACCTTCTGGCTTTAATAAGCCACGGAGGATTAACTTGTTCCTCCTTTCCTGCAGGACTCTCTGGCTAAAAGAATGACATATAGCACAGGAGTCCTGCAGGTGTAAAGGCCCCAGGCAGTAAACACAAGAAGTGTGACCGTCTGTCAGAGACATCTTCTGACAGCACGAGTCACACTTCTTGAAGCCTGAGACCTTTCCTTCCCTAGACATAGTCTAAGCAAAAAACACACACACACACACACACACACTGAACAGTCACTCTATTAATCCCAAAAACACACACACAGATAGGGATTAAGAAAGGGAGGCCTAGGCCTAACTGAAAAAATTATTAACTTTACAAATTTAACTTGAAAGTTCAATTAAAAGGGAAATAGGGTGGGCTGTAGAAAAAAACTACACACTATCTAAAACTAGAAGAAAGGGAGAGTAAAACCCTGACTAACGTGTTTGAAAAATCAAACTCACCTGAGCTGGCAAAAAAAGAGACCTCTTCGCAAAGCGGCAAACGAGATCTGAGGTAGTCTCGCCTTGCATCATGGGATATAGGGTTGCCTCGAGCTGGTAAAAGGAGTTCTCAAGCTAAGCAAGTGCAGAGTCGGAGCCGAGGATCGCTCCGAACCCATCCAGCAAGAATGAAGGCGAGATTGACAACTTAACATCTGAAAATTAAACAATTTAAAAACACTAACTCTAGCTGTTTCATATATATATATATATATATATATATATATATATATATATATATATATATATATATATATATATATATATATATATTCCCCCTTGCGACAATATCCCAGTACTAGAACATAATGAAACTATCCTGTTAGATGTCATCAATTGCTTATCCCTTAACTAACTCTGCTAGCTCTAGCATCAACCTCCATAGTTTCTCATAACTAGTCACCTCCCCCACTCACTTCAACAAATCCAACACCTGCTCCATCATAGACTGGATACTGGAATCTAACCCAATCCCATACAATCACCTTACATCTCTACCAAATTCTACTCTCCCATCCTCTTACAAAGATCCACCCCTCATCTACCAAGGCCACAAATTAAAATACTGCCATAGCCTATCAAACTTCAGCTCTGACACTCTAAATAGCACACTCCTTTCTATTAACTGGTCCTTCCTATATTTACCACTTAATGATGCAGTACAAAAATTTAACATTTCCTTAAGCATCCTTAAACTCTCTCCTGCTAGAAAAAACAGAGTGAAATTCCTACCATCTCCCTGGCTATCCCCATCTACTCATGTTCTCATGCAAAAAAAAAAAAAAAAAAAAAAAATTTACTCTCTACAAGGAAAACTTCTCAACCCCCAAACAACCCATTGCAATAATCCCAGAAAATTTTGGAACTTTATTAACCAAATCCTGCACCCTGGTAACCCTTCAGCCCCAACCCTTGCCCTAATAACACCCTTACTGAAACCGCCAACATACTCCACTCCCATTTCATTGGCCATCAGCAAACAAACTCTTAGCTCCCCAAGCCCGACAGATCCCTCTACTCCATTTAAGGAAGCCCTCGACTCCCACACTCACTCAGACCCCTCCTCTCCTGCAAACAATAATTCCTTTTCATTGCAACCAGTTTCTACTAGTTTATAACACCTGTTTCTCAAGCTCAAACCTTGCTCTCCTTCTGTGGATAACCTTACTCCCTTCTACCTCAAATTAGCATCTAACTTCTTAGTTTAACCCATATCTATTCTTATCAACAGATCTATTATTGAATCCACTGTTCCCTTGATCTGGAAATAATTTTATATCATACCTCTTCATAAGGGTGGCAACTCCATAGAATTAACTTCTGGCCTATAACAGTTCTGCCCCCCTCTCCCGAAATATATGTATATAGGCAACTTTTGGGCTACCTGCTCAAAGAAAACCTAATTACAAAACATACAACAGACTCCGTCCTTACTATAGCACTACTACTGCACTCATCCCCTTCACAAACTCGATTTCCCTTGCCAGAGACAATAAAACTTAGTTCATGTCTCTTTCTTGACCTATCTTAAGCATTTGATACCATCCTGTGTTACTCTCCAAACTCTGACCTTAACTTACCCAGTACCACTATTTCCTGGTTCTCAAACTATCTCACTAACAGACCGCATTTAGTTAAATGGCTCTCCCTCAATGTCTCCCTTTCTCCCCATCAAAACAGGTGATCAAGGGTCAGTTCTTGGTCCCTTATTATTCAGTATCTTCACTAATTACTTGCATTCTTCCTGTCCTAACTCCTCTGATATACAATATGCAGATCACTACACAGTCATCTCTACCTCTGACTCCCTCTCTGACCTTCATCTTTTCACACAAAACTACTTTAACTCTATGTAACAATGGCTCTGCAATAACCAACTCATTCTAAATCCCAAATCTCTCTTACATCTCAAATCTACCTTCTCCCACCCAGCTCTTGACAACAATAATTAATGCTGAAACTCAGCAAACTGCTCGGAGTCCACCTCCACGTCCACCACTGTATCACAGCTGGTGGATTTCTTACAAGACGCGAGACTTGCTCTTGCCCAAGCCTTCCTTCTCCCTAGTCTCCTCTACAGCTCACAAATACTAACTAACCTACAAGCCTCTCCTTTCCAAACTGCAATCCATCTATAACAAAGTTGCTAGATTTGCTGCTAACCATACCTCAAAAACATACCACTGCCAACCCCTCAATCTCAAACTGGCTATAGTTCCACCACCAACTTCTCTACTCCCAACTCCCTACGATTCATTCTATCTTAAACCCTCCGCCTGTCGTCTTATCTCCCCACTTATCTCATGCTATACCCCCACCAAAACTCTCAGAAGTTCCAACCTCTTGGAAATTTACAAACTCAGAAAATCCATATAGGCCAAAATCTCTAGAGCTACACACCTGCCTTAACCTGGAACAAACTAACATTGCACATCAGAAACACAGCCCATGCACAAGAATTAAAAAAAGCATTAAAAAAAATCTGCTTCAGACCTGGACCTGTCACTTTATATGTCTAAATAAAGCCACCCTCCCCAATTCCATTTCTCTCTCCCCATCTGCTTCGCTATCACTTTACTAGCATCTTCCATACCCTCCTTAATTACTTTGAATAATACTCTTACTTCTCTCATTCACATAGCTACCATACTCTCCTTATTACTCTGAATAATACTCTTCTCTCATTCACATAGCTACCATACCCTCCTTAATTACTTTGAATAATACTCTTACTTCTCTCATTCACATAGCTACCATACCCTCCTTAATTACTTTGAATACTACTCTTACTTCTCTCATTCACATAGCTACCATACCCTCCTCATTACTTTGAATAATACTCTTGCTTCTCTCATTCACATAGCTACCATACTCTCCTTATTACTCTGAATAATACTCTTACTTCTCTCATTCACATAGCTACCATACCCTCCTTAATTACTTTGAATAATACTCTTACTTCTCTCATTCACATAGCTACCATACCCTCCTCATTACTTTGAATAATACTCTTACTTCTCTCATTCACATAGCTAACATACTCTCCTTATTACTCTGAATAATACTCTTACTTCTCTCATTCACATAGCTACCATCCGCTCCTTATTACTCTGAATAATACTTGCATAGCTACAAACTCTTACTACAATTCTCCTAATTCTAAACCTAGACATAGCACTATGCTGTCTCTCATCCTACCAGCCTTGTCAAAAATAATTACCTCCAACTTATTCTTATAATTTTTATACATAATTACATAACTGAGATATTAAACCTTATATCATCTCCTATTCCATCCATACAGGTGCTTTTGTGAATTTAATCTCACAGTATATTTCATTATGCTTGTGCCTTCCCTTTCTGTATAGTTTAACTGCATGATATACTACGCTCGCACTTTGTAGATATAATTTTCTATGAAGTATATAAATCATAATTATGGATTTTGTTTCTTTGTGAGCTTATGAATTAATACTATGTGAGATGCCCCTGCCCTGGCCCATTAATCAAGAAGCCTCAATCCTCACCATTAACACCAGTGAGGGATGTGCACATTGGGAGGATGGACAAGTGCACACACAGTAAAGTACAATCTCCCTTAAAGGACCACTACGGGCAAACAATGAAAAAAACATATATTTTTTATCTTGCCATGATTTACTGCACTTCCTAAAGCTGCCTGCAGCAAAATAAGTGCTCTTTCCTAATTTTATTTTTTTTTTTACTCTTGTCTGCCCTCATGGGGGCAGACATTGTGATTCCTTTGGAAAGCTAAATCTGTCAATACACAGACTGTGAGAACAAATAGCCCTACCATTTCATAGGTTCATACTAGGCTATCTGCCCTAGGGCATTTACAAGCCTAGCCAGAGTGTGTTTGGCTTTCGCCATCCATTTTAAATGAATTTTGCTATGCCCTTTTTCAAGGTTAGTATACTGTGCCTCTGTCTAACAGTGAGACAGAAGTGATACCCGGAGTAAATCTACGATCTCCAATCCACTCAAGATTCCTCTTGAAGAGAGTCAATGAGGGACTCTGCCTAACCTGGACTGGGATTTTATTCCAGAGTGAAGGGAGCCTCTGGGTTATGAATCTGTCCCTCCAGCATGTCCTATTTATTTCAGGGCTGAGGTTCAAGTCTCTCGAGCGCGTAGCTCGATGGGATTTGGATTTTCTGAGGTGCAGCATATCCTTTGATTCCGGGTTGGACATGGCTTTATACGTCAGGCACAGATCGCCACTGAGCAGGCGGTATGTCACTGAGTAGAGCTGGAGTTTCTTTAACCGGGCAGCATATGGCACCTGTTTGAGCCCTTTGATCCTCTTGGTGAGGTACTTTTGGGGTCTTTCCAGTTGCTGCAGGTGTCTGGTAAGGTACATCCCAAAAGGGGCATTGTACTCAATTATGGGCCTGATGAGGGATGAGTAAAGAGGCACGATGACCTCCCCTGATCTAGATGTGAATCCCTTCATGATTAGGTGGGCTATATAAAATGTTTTTCTAACCACTTTGGCCATGTGGTTGTCGAATGAGAGATTGCTATCAACTTGGGTCCCCAAGTCCCTAATTACTTCTTCCGTACTTAATGGATTACCATCTATGTGGTAATTTGTGGGCACTATTTTTGCCGAAGGGGATGACTATACACTTTTTGGCATTTAGCTTGAGGCCATGGCTCTGGCACCAGTTGTCTGTTTCTATGAGGACCTTTTTTTAGGATGCTTGAGTCGGCTGGAGAGTCGATTATGGCGCCCAGTTTGCAGTCATCTGCGAACTTGGTCAGCCACAGTCCTTCCCGTGTTGGCCTGTACCTCCGAGAAATATATACCGAACAAGAGAGGTCCCAGGATTGAGCCTTGTGGGATGCCACTTGTAACTGGTTTGGAATCTGACATGGCTCCAGCAATTCTAACCATGTGGGTTCTGTCCGTGAGCCAGTTTGCAACCCATCTAGTGACATAGGGGTTTATATTTAAGTTGGTGAGCTTATCTATAATGCCTGAGTGGGGTATTGTATCGAAGGCTTTTGCGAGGTCCAGGTAGGCTGTGTGGACCACCTTCCCCTCGTCAATGGCCTTGGTGACCGTTTCAAAGAAATCGACCAGGTTTAAGAGGCAGGATCTGCCCTTAAAGCCGAACTGGGTAGGATCCAGTGTCTGTAGGTCCCCAATATCTTTATTTATGAGGTCCATGATGATCCTTTCCATAGTTTTGCAGATGAAGCTAGTCAGGCTTATGGGGCGATAGTTTCCAGGATCCGTTGAGGCACCACCTTTGCGGAGAGGGACCACTGTTGCTGTACGCCACTCTTTGGGTACATATCCTGTAGTAAGGCTGAGACTGAACAGTAGTTTTATGTTTGGGTTTAGTTCTTCTTGGAGTTCACGTAGGACGCAGCCCGGGACACCGTCTGGTCCCATTGATGCTGTGTTTTTTGCTTTGGAGAGGGCGGCTTTTACTTGAGCATCTGAGATGTCAGGGGGGCAGCACTCTGCTGGGATAGATATTTGCCCTTTGAGTGGGGAAGGGGGGGGAGAAGTTTGCGCTGAACCTGTCAGCTAGGATGTTGGCAATGTCTGTGGGTCTGGTGTATTTTTTCTCATTTTGGACTAATTCTGAGCATATCTGGGAATTCCCAACCCAGGTTCCTAACATAACTAAAGAAAGCCTTGTGATGATCCTTAGTGTCTTGTGCAATTTTTCTCTCGAAGCTGGCCTTAGACGATTTTATCAGGGCCCGTAGTTTTTTGCTAATACTGATCAGAGATGCCTCCCCTTTTTGGGGTTTGGGGTTTGGGTTTATGGCTGGGGTCCACCAGACAGGACGCCTGCCTTTGGAGGATTGGGTCTTGGTTTTGTTTGGGATTGTATGATCCATGCATTCCTGAAGGTGTTCATAGAATGCGTGTATAAAGGATTCTGCGGTCTGGACCGTATTTTCCACAGGCCCAGGGGCTTTGAAGGATTCCACCTTGGTTTTGAGGAGTGTGAAATTTGCTTTACAGAAGTTTTTCACTGTGGTTTTCTGGGCAGGGGCTGGGGTCGGGATGTGAATATCTAGTGAGATTAATTTATGGTCTGATCTTACCAGTGAGGGATACACCTATGGTCTGGAGCATTGAGTCCCCATGTTTGTGATGATCAGGTCCAGTATGTTTTCCCCTCTTGTGGGAGTGGTAACAAGTTGTTCCATAGCATTTGAGTTTATAGGAACCTTTGGGCTAGGGTGTTGGAGCTAGAGTAATGCTCCCAGTCTATGTTTGGGTAGTTGAAGTCGCCCAATATAATGGTGTTTGGAGAGACCTTCATATTTTCCAGTGTTCTCAGGAAGGCCGAGTGGGGTTCCTGGGTTTGGGAGGGTGGCCTGTAGCAGGCTATAAACTGGAAGGCAGTTTTACCCACTGTTAGTTGCACATGGATAGTCTCTGATGCTTCGTGCTGTGCCACCAACCTGGAGGTGTGGGTATCTTTGACGAATATTGATACTCCCCCTCCTTTTGTGGTTCGGTCCAAGTTTTGCGGCCGAAAAACATGGTATGAGGTATAACCTGGTAGTGCTGGGGTGCTCTTGGGAGCCTTGAACCAGGTTTCTGTTACTGCACAGATATCGATGTTCTTCATGCTAAGGAGAGTTTTGAGTGCGTGCATCTTGAGGTTTAGACTTCTGGCATTGAGTAGCATTACTCAGTTTCTTATCCCTTGTGATACCTATGGAGGTGGGTTTGTCTTTTGGGCCTTGCCTAAAAAAGGCACTATGGGGGTGGCAAGAGCCTTTTCCAATATCCGAAAGCCCAGGGGTGACAGGTGCAAGCCGCCCCTAGCGAAGCATCGTTGCTTGTCGAGCATGTCATCCCAGACTGACAGGCATTGGATCCCCTTTGAATGACACCAATACTTAAGCCAATTGTTGAAATTGATCATCTTGTCTTCATATTGTGGCATCATTCTTGGTGAGGGTAAGATGCTACTCAAGGTCAGGGTCATACCGGCCTGGGCTACATGCTCAGAGAGCTCCTCTATGTCTCTTTTCATGTAGCCCAAGGAGGTACGTCTGAGGTCATTCACACCTGCATGGACAATCAAGTCATATTTGTATTTGCCTTGGAGTGACCTGAGTGCTTGTGTTATGTAGTGGATCCTAGCGCCCGACAGGCAGCTCACCGTGACCTTCTCCTTGTTCAGCCTGGTGAGCGGGATGTCAGTGTGCCTGACGATAGAGTCATCTATTACAAGTGTATCAGGTGTGTTGTTTAGCCTTAAGGGCTGTGACTGTTAGGCACACTGGCTTTGTGAGCTATGTGTTGCACGTGTTTTGTTTTGGGGTAGCGGTTGCTTGGGTGTCTGCTTTGGAGGTCTCTGTTGCTTAGGCAGATTTTTATTTAGAGCCTCCGAGTATGTTTTTGTGTGTTTGGTTTGCTGTCGTGGTAGGTCTATGTGAGACTGGAATTGTAGTGAGTGTGGTTTCCTTCTCCTCCTGACTGGTTACGCCAGTACGGAGTTGAGAGAGCTTAGCCTCCAGTTTGGCTATATGGTTGCATCTCTCATGTGTTGGAATTTGTTGGGAGGAGGAGAGGGTTGTCTGTGTACATGAGGCAGTTGTAACATTGCCTTAAGATTCCCAGATTCACCAGCTGGACCATAGAGGAGATTGACAACTGACCTTTGGACATACTAAAATAGTACTGGGAATTCCTTTATAATTGAAAAAAGGGCCAATGGGGAACAAGGTACTCAAGGGGAGTTTGTGAGGGTGTAGTGGTTTTAATTTTTTAGTGCTGACTTACACAATTGCTTTAGTGAGCAAGTGACAGGCTTTATAGTAGGAATAGGGTGTTTATTATGAGAACTAGATCAGTTCTAAGGGAAAAAGTGTAGAGAAGACTTTGTGGAGCCGAGAATGGTTTAAACCCAATTAAGCGGCATTGCCCGATGCTGTGCTATGCGCAAAATCGCGCAAAGCCGCGGTAAAGCAGGTTTTCTACAGGGGGGACTTGAAAGAGCTAGAAATTGGCCCAAAACGGCCAATAGACTACCAGATTCTTGTGCTGGGAACACTCCTCCAGGGGTAATTCTTGCCCCCACGCCCCGGGAACAAAAATTTTACCAAAAAAGGGAAAAGGGAACAAAATTTCCAAAACCAAAAAGCAAACCTTTTTTTTTGGCAGGGGGAAAAAATAAACTTTTTAAAAAAAAGGTTAAATAGTCAAAGGCAGAAATAAATGCCCCGGGTTTAAAAATAGGTCAAAAAAATATTCTAAATCAAAATTTTTCATTAAACTATTCTAAGCTCTGTTAGCAATAATTAATGCTGAAACTCAACCGAAGCTGCTCCGAGTCACCTCAAATCCACCACTGTATCCCCGGCGTTTCTTCAGGCAGACTTGCTCTTGCCCAAGCCTTCCTTCTCCTAGTCTCCTCTGCAGCGGCTCACAAATGTAACTAACCTACGAAGCCTCTCCTTTTCCAAGCTGCAATCCATCTATAACAAAGTTGCTAGATTTGCTGCTAACCATACCTCAAAAACTATGCACTGCCAACCCCTCAATCTCAAACTGGCTATAGTTCCACCACCAAGCTTCTCTGCTCCCAACTCCCTCGATTCATTCATCTTAAACCCTCCGCCTGTCGTCTTATCTCCCCACTTATCTGCTATACCCCACCAAAACTCTCAGAAGTTCCAACCCTCTTGGAATTTACAAACTCAGAAAATCCATATGGGCCAAAATCTCTAGAGGCTACACCTGCCTTAGCCTGGAACAAACTAACATTGCACATCAGAAACACAGCCCATGCACAAGAATTAAAAAGCATTAAAAATCTGCTGTAGACCTGGACCTGTCCTTTACTTATATGTCTAAATAAAGCCACCCTCCCCAATTCCATTTCTCTCTCCCCATCTTTCTTGGCTATCACTTTACTAGCATCTTCCATACCCTCCTTAATTACTTTGAATAATACTCTTACTTCTCTCATTCACATAGCTACCATACTCTCCTTATTACTCTGAATAATACTCTTCTCTCATTCACATGGCTACCATACCCTCATGATTACTTTGAATAATGCTCTTACTTCTCTCATTCACATAGCTACCATACCCTCCTTAATTACTTTGAATACTACTCACCCCCACTTCTCTCACATTCCACATGGCTACCATACCCTCCTCATTACTTTGGATAGTACTCTTGCTTCTCTCCACATTCACATAGCTACCATACTTTCTCCTTATTACTCTAGATAATGCTCTTACTTCTCTCTCCATTCACATAGCTACCATACCCTCCTTAATTGCTTTGAGATAGTACTCCCACTTCTCCTCATTCACATGGCTACCATACCCTCCTCATTACTTTGAATAATGCTCTTACTTCTCTCATTCACACATAGCTAACATACTCTCCTTATTACTCTGAATAATACTCTTACTTCTCTCATTCACATAGCTACCATCCATCCTTATTACTCCTGATAATACTTGCATAGCTTCTAAACTCTTACCTACAATTCTCCTAATTCTAAACCTAGACATGGCACTATGTATCTCTCATCCTACCAGCCTTGTCAAAAATAATTACCTCCAACTTATTCTTATGAATTTTTATACATAATTACATAGCTAGGATATTAAACCTTATATCATCTCCTATTCCCATCCATACAAGGTGCTTTTGTGAATTTAATCTCACGAGTATATTTCATTATGCTTATTGCCTTCCCTTTCTGTATGGTTAACTGCATGATATATACTCTTCGCACTTTGTAGATATAATTTTTTCTATGAGTATATAAATCCTTAATTATGGATTTTGTTTCTTTGTGAGCTTATGAATTAATACTATGTGAGATGCCCTGCCTGGCCCATTAATCAAAGTATAGTCACCACCATTAACACCAGTGAGGGATGTGCACATTGGGAGGATGGACAAGTGCACACACACAATGAAATTACAATCTCCCTTAAAGGACCACTCTGGACAAACAATGAAAAAAACATATATTTTTATCTTGCCATGATTTACTGCACTTCCTAAAGCTGCCTGCAGCAAAATAAGTGCTCTTTCTAATTTTATTTTTTTTTTTTACTCTTGTCTGCCCTCATGAGGGGCAGACATTTAGTATTCCTTTGGAAGCTAAATCTGTCAATACACAGACTGTGAGGAACAAATAGCCCTACCATTTCATGGGTTCATACTTACTAGGCTATCTGCCCTAGGGCATTTACAGCTAAGCCAGAGTGTGTTTGGCTTTCATGCATCCATTTTAAATGAATTTTGCTATGCCCTTTTTCTAAGGTTAGTATACTGTGCCTCTGTCTAACAGTGAGACAGAAGTGATACCGAATTAATCCTCGATCTCAATCCCTCAGATTCCTCTTGAAGAGAGTCAATGAGGGGACTCTGCCTAACCTGGACTGGGATTTTATTCCAGAGTGAAGGGAACCTCTGGGTTATGAATCTGTCCCTCCAGCATGTCCTATTTATTTCCAGGGCTGGAGGTTTCAAGTCTCTCGGCTGGCGGCGTGGCTCGATGGGATTGGATTTTCCTGAGGGTGCAGCATATCCTTTGATTCGGGTTCAGGACGTGGCTTTATCGTCCAGGCACAGATTAAGCCACCTGAACAGGCGGTATGTCACTGAGTAGAGGCTGGGATTTCTTTAACCCGGGCAGCATATAAGCATCTGTTTGAGGCCTTTGATCCTCTTGGTGAGGTACTTTTGGGGGTCTTTCCAGTTGCTGCAGGTGTCTGGTAAGGTGCATCCCAAAGGGGCATTGTGCTCAATTATGGGCCTGATGAGGGATGAGTAAAGAGGCACTGATGACCTCCCTGATCTAGATGTGAATCCCTTCATGATTAGAGTGGGCTATATAAAATGTTTTCTAACCACTTTGGCCACGTGGTTGTCCAATGAGAGATTGCTATCAACTTGGGTCCCCAGGTCCACTAATTACTTACAAGCTTCATGTACTTAATGGATTACCCACCCACCAAATGTGAGAGTGAATTTGTGGAGCACTATTTTTGCTTAAGGGATGAGCTTCTCCACTTTTTGGCATTTAGCTTGAGGCCATGGGCTCTGGCACCCAGTTGTCTGTTTCTATGAGGCCCTTTTTTAGGATGCTTATTATGGAAGCTGGACAGTCGATTATGGCCAGGCATGGTTTACTGCAGTCATCTGCGAACTTGGTCAGCCACAGTCCTTCTTCGAAATTGTTGGCCTGTACCTCCGAGAAATATATGCCGAGACAGAGAGGTCCCAGGACTGAGCCTTGTGGGATGCCACTTGTAACTGGTTTGGAGATCTGACATGGCTCCAACAATTCCTAACCATGTAGGTTCTGTCATTGGAGCCAGTTTGCAACCCATCTAGTGACATAGGGGTTTTATATTTAAGCTGGTGGAAGCTTATCTATAATGCCTGAGTGGGGTATTGTATCGAAGGCTTTTACGAGGTCCAGGTGGGCTGTGTGGACCACCTTCCCTCGTCAATGGCCTTGGTGACTGTTTCAAAGAAATGACCAGGTTTAAGAGGCAGGATCTGCCCTTAAAAGCTGGAACTAGGTAGGATCCAGTGTCTGTAGGTCCCAATATCTTTATTTATGAGGTCCATGATGATCCTTTCCATAGTTTGCAGATTCAAGCTAGTCAGGCTTGGGAAGTGATAGTTTCCAGGATCCGTTGAGGCACCACAACTGCGAGGAAGGGACCACTGTTGCTATCGCCACTCTTTGGGTACATATCCTGTAGTAAGGCTGAGATTGAACAGTAGTTTATGTTTGGGTTTAGCTCTTCTTAAGGTTCATAACGTGAGGCCCAGGCCGGGACGTCTGAGGTCCCATTGATGCTGTGTTTTTGCTTTGGAGAGAGGGTGCGGCTCTTACCTGAGAGCATCTGAGATGTCAGAGGGCAGCACTCTGCTGGGATAGATGTCTTGCCCTTTTGGTTTAGGAAGGGGGAGAGTTTCGCTGAACCTGTCAAGCTAGGATGTTGGCAATGTCTGTGGGTCCTGGTGTATTTTTCTCATTTTGGACTAATTCCTGAGGCATATCTAGAGATTCCCACAGGTTCCTAACATAACTAAAGAAAGCCTTGTGATTATCCTTAGGTGTCCATATTGTAATTTTCTCTCGGAAGCTGGCCTTAGAGCCCGATTTTATCCCAGGTGCCCGTGGTTTTTGCTAATACTGATCAGAGATGCCTCACCCTTTTTGGGATTTGGCTCTACTATCATTTTAGTAAGCACTTACTCCTTCTATTAGCCCATAGTTTGTTTATGGCTAGGGTCCACCAGACAGGGCGCGATCTGCCCCAAGGAGGATTGGGTCTTGGTTTTGTTTGGGATTGTATGATCCATGCATTCCTAGAAGGTGTTCATAGAATCGTTTATAAAGAAGGATTCTTGCCCGAGGTCTGGACCATTATTTTCCACAGGCCCAGGGGCTTTCAGAAGGATTCCACCTTCGGTTTTGAGAGTGTAGAAATTTGCTTTAGAAGTTTTTCACTGTGGTTTTTCTGGAGCAGAGCTTGGGAGTGGGATGTGAATATAATTAGTGAGATTAGTTTATGAGTCTGATCTTACCAGTAGAGAGTGATACACTTCCTGGTCCCCACTGGAGCACTTAGGAGTCCCCATGTTGGTGAGTGAGTCAGGTCCAGTGATCATGTTTTCCCTCTTGTTAGGAGTGGTAACAAGTTGTTTCCATAGCATTTGAGTTTATAATAAATTCTACAAAGGGAACCCAACTTTGGAGCTAGAGATTAATTTGGAGCTAGAGAGTAATGCTCCCCAGTCTATGTTGGAGTAGTTGAAGTAGCCCAATATAATGGAGTGTTTGGAGAGACCTTCATATTTTCCAGTGTTCTCAGGAAGGGCTGAGTGGGGTTCCTGGGTTTTGGGAAGGAGTTGAAGGTCCTGCTTAGCAGGCTATAAACTGGAGAGAACAGTTTTACCCACTGGTAGTTGCACATGGATAGTCTAAGTGCTTACGTGCTGTGCCCACCAACCTGGAGGTGTGGGTATCTTTGGCGAATATTATTACTCCCCCTCCTTTTTGTGGAACCGGTCAAGTTTCTTGGCCGAGAAAAACATGGTATGAGTATGTACCTGGTAGTGCTGGGGTGCTCTTAGGAGCCTTGAACCAGGTTTCTGTTACTGCACAGATAATCGATGTTCTCTCCACCATGCTAAGGAAAGTTTTGAGTGCGTGCATCTTGAGGTTTAAGACTTCTGGCATTGAGTAGCATTACTCTTAGTTTCTTATCCCTTGGCCAATTACCTATAGGAGGTGGGTTTGTCTTTTGGGCCTTGCCTAAAAAAGGCACTATGGGGGATGGCAAGGAGCCTTTTCCAATATCCGAAGCCAGGGGTGACAGGTGCAAGCCTTCATGAGCGAAACATCGTGAAGCTTGTCGAGCATGTCATCCCAGACTGACTGAGCATTAGGATCCCCTTTGAATGACACCAATAAGCTTAAGCCAATTGTTGGGGAAATTGATCATCTTGTCTTCATATTGTGGCATCATTCTTGAGCCGAGGGTAAGATGCTACTCAAGGTCAGGGTCATACCCGACCTGGGCTACATGCTCAGAAGCTCCTCTATGTCTCTTTTCATGTAGTCCAAGAAGTGCGATCTGAGGTCATTCACACCTGCATGGACAATCCTGAGTCATATTTAATATTTGCCTTAGGAGTGACCTACCGAGTGCTTGTGTTATGTAGTGGATCCTATAGCGCCCATTAGGCAGGCTGCTCACGTATTGACCTTCTCCTTGATGACCTAGCCTGAGTGGAACGGGATGTCAGTGTTGCCACAACCCGATAAAGTCATCTATTACAAATTAATATCCAGGTGTGTTGTTGTTTTAGCCTTCCAGGGCTGTGACTGTTATTCGAGCACACTGGCTTTTAATGAGCTATGTGTTGCCGCGATGTTTTGTTTGGGAATTGCTTGATTTGCGGTTGGGTGTGTCTGCTTTGGAGGTCTCTGTTGCTTAGAGGCAGATTTTTATTTAAGAGCCTCGAGGTATTATGTTTTGTGTGATTATGTGTTTGGTTTTGCTGTATGCATTGGTAGGTCTATGTGAGACTGGAGATTGTAGTGAGTGTGGTTTCCCTT